>NC_059114.1:14849152-15456235 GCF_020740685.1 Jaculus jaculus | reverse complement strand
ATTTTTTTAAGTAACTAAAAGTTGATTGGGATTCTATGAATCTACAAACAGTATTGTTTATGTTTAATATATTTAAAACCTTATCATGCCTAGCACAAGTCTGGCAACAGCAGCTTTAGTCATGGTAACTCAGACTGGAGAAATGGCTTAGTGGTTAAGGTGCTTGCCTGAAAAGCCAAAGGACCAAAGTTCGATTCCCCAGAACCCATGTAAGCCAGTTGCACAAGGTGGTGCATGCATCTAGAGTTTGTCTATAGCGCCTAGAGGCCCTGGTGGGCCAATTTTCTCTCTTTGTATCTGCCTTTTTCTTTCTCTCTCTCTCAAATAAGTAAAAATAATTACTAAGACAGGCATGGTGGTTCATGCCTTTAATTCCAGCACGTGGGAGGCAGAGGCAGGAAGATTGCTGTGAGTTCAAGGCCACCCTGAGACTATTTGGTGAATTTCCAGGTCAACATGGGCTAGAGTAAAACTCTACTTCAAATAAATAAATAAATAACTTTATAAAGGTCCAAAAAAAAAGTGGAAACTGGGCTGGAGAGACAGCCTAGGGTTAAGGCACTTGCCTGCAAAGCCTAAAGACCCAGGTTCAACTCCCCAGAACCTATGCAAGACAGACACACAAGGTGCTGCATGTACACAAGGTGGCAAACACATCTGGAGATCAATTTCAGTGTCTGGAGTTTCTGGCTCACCAATTCTCTCTCATAGTTAAAAAAAAAAAAAAAATAGGGGAGCCGGGCGTGGTGGCGCATGCCATTAATCCCAGCACTTGGGAGGCAGAGGTAGGAGGATCGCCTTGAGTTCGAGGCCACCCTGAGAATACAGAGTGAATACCAGGTCAGCCTGGGCTAGACTGAGACCCTACCTTGGAAAAAAAAAAAGGAAACCCTGAGGCATCAGAGAAATTGGTATAGTCATGCTATGAAATACACCTTGGCCAGTAGTAAAAGGCAATAAATGGGGAACCCAAAGCATAGCGTGGACACGCCTCATAGGCACAGTACTGAGCAAAAAAGCCAGATTCAAGAGATACAACCAAAGAAAAAGAAAGGGCCAGGCATGCTGCTGCTGGTGATGGTGCACACCTTGAACCCAGCACCCCAGCACTGAGGAGGCCGAGTCAGGAGGATCTTCAAGACTTCAATCGTTCCAGGCCAGCCGAAAACTACGTAGTGAATTCCAGGTCAGCCTGGCCTAGAGCAAGAGTCTATCTCAAAGAGAGAGAGAGAGAGTGTGTGTGTACAGATTGTACAAGTCCATTTCTAGAAAATCTAAAGTGAGCTGATAGAGACAGATGTGAGGATGGTGGCTGCTAACCAGGAAGGGGACTGCCAGTCAGTCCAAGGGGATATTTTGGTGTAATGGTTTGGTGTTCTGTGGCCTGATGTGCATTCACAGGGCCGACCCACAGGTAACATTGCATTAGGAAATACATTCAGTATTTGTTTAAATTAATGTATGTCAGGCATACATCAGTACATTACTGTTAGTATAATATCACTACATCATTGTTAAAGATAAATTCCTGGGCTGAAGAGATGGCCCAGCAATTAAAGGCTTGTAAAACCTCATGGCCTACGTTTGATTCCCCAGTACCCAGGTAAAATCAATAGCGTATATTTGCAATGGTTGTAGGCTCTTATATGCCCATTCGCTCTCTCTTTGCAAATAAATAAAAATAAAATTAAGCCGGGCTTGGTGGCGCACACCTTTAATCCCAGCACTCAGGAGACAGAGGTAGGTGGATCGTCACGAGTTCAAGGGCATCCTGAGACTACATAGTGAATTCCAGGTCAGCCTGAGCTACAGTGAGACCCTACCTTGAAAAACCGGAAAAAAAAATAAAATTAAAATAGCAGTTTCACCGGGCGTCGTGGTGCACACCTTTCATCCCAGCACTTGGGAGGAACTGGTAGGAGGATCACTGTGAATTTGAAGCCACCCTGAGACTACATAGTGAACTCCAGGTTAGCCTGGGCTAACAGTTAAGGGGTGCGTTGTGGCTAGGGTTTGTAATCTTAGCTCTCCACTAGGGAGGAAGATCTGGAATTCGAGGCCAGACTGAGCTACAGTGCACATACCAGGCTGACCTGAGCCGCACAGCGTAACCTCAGTTAGAAAAAGAAAAAGTTCAGAGTGTGTGCAGAGTGACATGGCCCAAACAGAAAAAGCCAACAAGCTAAAAAACAAAACTAACCCCACTGGCAGAGGTGAGGAGCTGTAAATGCCAAGCAAAAGGGCTTTAAGGAGCTTCTGTGTCTCCTAGGATGGCCAAATAAAAACACAGGATGCCTAGTGACGTTTGAATGTCAGATAAAGAGCGAATGTTTTCTTGGTGTAAGCATGCCCCGTGCCTCATAGAATATCTGGGACATACTTATATTGCAACAATAACAACAGCAGCAAAAATCTTATTTATTTTGCTTTGATAGAACTGAATCTGGCAACTTTTTTCTTTCTTTTTTTAATTATTATGGTTTGTTATGTTTTCTAACTTCCTAAACGATATCTCCATCCTCTGGGGAGGGGGTGGGGGCGGGAGGGGGGGGGAACCCCACCCGTCTTGCAGCCCGGTGCCCACCGCAGCCCTTGGCAACGCGTCCACAAAGGGAGCCCGGGAGGCGGAATCTTTCCACATGCCTGATCAATGGGGGCGCGGAGACGGCGGCGCAAACAGGCCCGAGACAGCCGCACAAAGAGGAGGGCCCCCGGCCGCTCCCGCCTCCATTGATCGGGCTCCTTTGTGGCTCGGCCCCACGGGGGGCTCCTCGCGGGGACTTGGCCCAGGCTCCTTAGGGGGAGAAGACCCTCGAGGAGCACCCCCTCCCCAGGCCCTCCAGCCATCACCCAGAGGCTGCAGGGCCTCCCAACCTTGGGGGGAGTCCAGAGTATTATCAGGGGGACAGGGTGGGGTTGGAACCTACCTATAGGGTCAGCCCTCATTCCCCCTCCCCCAGATTCCTCCTTCCCTTCCTTCTCTTCCTCCTCCTGGGGACCAAGTCCCCCCCCTTCCCAGTCTGTCCTAGCAGGTCTTTTCTGTCCCCCTTGGTTACAGACAGGCCTTGCGTAGTCTGGTGTGCTGTCTTTCTTTCTTTCTTTCGTTCTCTTTTTTTTTTTTTTAATTGAGCAAATATTTATTGAGTGTTTGCTCCGAGCTGTTCCCACTCCCTCTACCCACCCTGGCCACTTAAACCCGGCCCATGGCCTCCTCCAAGTACCACGGCTCTGGGAAAGCGGCCCCCTCTCATCTCCCATCTCGGGCTGGGGTCTGGGGGCTCCCCCTCCCTCCCCGGTTCCCCCGCTCTTCAATCACAATAGGAGCAGCTCACAAGGGCTGCAGCTCTTGAGGCCTCAAGGTTCCAAGCATTTGACGTCAGCAGACTTTTTTTTTTTTTTTTTTTTTGTCTTCTCTGCCTTTGCTTGTTGAGACTGGGAGATGTATCCCAGGCTGTCCTTGAACTCTCTGTGTAGACCAGGCTTGCCACAAATTTGTGATCCTCCTGCCTCAGTTTCTCAAGTGCTGGGATGACTTGTACCACCATGCCAAGGTTTATCACATTTTTAAGAAATATTTTATTTATTTAAAAAAATAAACAAAGGGGTGGGGGGGGGCTGGAGAGATGGCTTAGCGGTTAAGGCTCTTGCTTTCAAAGCCAACGGACCCAGGTTCAACTCCCCAGGAGCTGTGTAAACCAGATGCGCAAGGAGGCGCGTGCTTCTGGAGTTCCTTTGCAGTGGCTGGAGGCCCTGGTGGAACCCATTCTCTCTCTGTGTCTCAAATAAATATTTTAAAAAATAAACCAAGTATGGTGGTGCATGCCTTTAATCCCAGCACTTGGGAAGTAGAGGTAGGAGGATCTCCATGAGTTTGAGCCACCTTGAGAATACAGAGTGAATTCCAGGTCTGCCTGGGCTATAGTGAGACCCTTCCTCGAAAAACCCGAAAATAAGTAAATTTAAGCTGGGCATGGTTGCCTACACCTTTAATCCCAGCACTCGGGAGGTAGAGGTAGGAGGATTGCCAAGAGTTCAAGGCCACCCTGAGACTACATAGTGAATTCCAAGTCAGCCTGGGCTACAGCGAGACACTACATTAAAAAATAAGAAGGAAGAGGAAGAAGAGGAGGAGGAGGAGGGAGGGAGAGAGAGAGGGAGAGAGAAAGAGAGAGACAGAGAGAGAGAGAGGAAAGAAGGAAGAAAGGAGGGAAGGAAGGAAGGAAGGGAAGAAGTTACCAATGGTATACTCATTGTTTAGAACTTTGGGTTCACGAACTTTGCTGGGGTGGTCTCAGTAGATGGCTCAGTGGGTAAAATACTTGTTTGCAAGCATGAGGACCTGAGTGCAGATCCCCAGAAGTCACATCAAATGCCATCTGTAGTGGCGCACCGATAATCCTGTGCTGGGGTGACAGAAACAGGAGAATCCCTAGGGTTCACCGGCTAGCTAGTCTATGTGAATCAGGGAACTTTAGGTTCAGTGAGAGACCCTGTCTCAAAGAGTAATGTGGGCCAGTCCTGGTGGCGCTCACCTTTAATCCCGGCACTCAGGAGGCAGAGGTAGGAGGATCATTGTGAGTTCGAAGCCTCCCTGAGACTTCACAGTGAATTCCAGGTCAGCCTGAACTAGAGAGAGACCCAACTTTGAAAAGCCAAAAACAACAAAAAGAGTAATGTGGACAGCAGTTGATGGACACATGTGGCAGCCAACTATAGCCTCCAAACACACCTACCCTATACAAATGTACATGCAGGCATAAACCACACACATGCAAAAAAAAAAAAAAAAAAGTCAAAATAGAATTTTGCTGGGGGATGAAGGTATGAGTCAGTGGTAGAGCACTTACTTGCCAAGCAATTAAGAGGCTCTGTTTGAGCTGGGCATGGTGGTGCAGGCCTTTAATCCCAGCACTCGGTAGGCAGAGGTAGGAGGATTGCCGTGAGTTCGAGGCCACCCTGAGACTACATAGTGAATTCCACGTCAGCCTGCGCTAGGGCAAGAACCTACCTCGAAAAACAAAACAAAACAAAAACAAACAAACAAACAAAAAAAGTCGTTCTGTTTGATCCCCAGTTCTGAAAAGAAGAAGAGGAGGAGGAGGAGCATTGTGCTGGGAAGTGAGGGGGATGTGATACAGTTTCTGTCCATAAAAGAGCCTGAAATCAGCCACTCAAATAATGTAGGAAGGATTGCAGAGGGCTGGAATCAGGCACACAGTTCTTCCACTTCCCTTTCAAAAAGATAGATCAGTTTGGGGACTGGAGACATGGCCCAGTGGTGAAGGTGTTTGTCTTAGTACCCATGTAATGTCACATGCACACAGTAGTCTGTGTGTCTGGAGTGCATTTGCAGTAGCCAGAGACCCTGGTGTGCCTATTCTCTCTCTCTCCCCCTCTCACCATATATGTGTGTGTGTGTGTGTGTATGTGTGTGTACATAGATACATAGATACATATCTCTCTATCTCTCTCTGCTTATAAATAAAAAAACAAAAATCATCCCCTCAAAAGTTCCACGCGTTGGGAGGCAGAGGTAGGAGGATCTTGTGAGTTCAAGGCCACCCTGAGACTCCATAGTGAATTCCAGGTCAGCCTGGGCTACAGCGAGACCCTACTTCAAGAAGACAAACAAACAAACAAACAAACAAACAAAGGGTTCCACGTGTCCCTGACAGTCAGTATCTCTTCTATCCCTGTTCCCAGGCAACCTCTCATCTGTTTTCTGTCACTCTAGTTCCGTTTGCATGTTCTAGAATTTCCTATAAGTGAAATCGGGTGATTTCCAGTGCACTCAGCGCTGTCTGGCTTTTTCTGTTGACGTGGTAGTGAGCGGGTCAGGGCAGTGTGGAGTGATCTCTGCTCTGCTTCTGACCTGGAGCCTGAGCCACTTCATGCGGAAAGTGGGCGGTGGGGCTGAGTTGAGGGCCGGGCCTCAGCATGCATAGCACCTGCACGCACGCAGTGCCCATGATTGGCAGAACCTTTCTGTCCGATTGTGAGTTTCCATGAGGGAGAGACCTTGTCCATTTAGTTCCTCACTCCTCACTGACTGCGATGCCATTGTTTATTATGCTCACAGAGCTACTGCTGCTGTGCCAATTACATAGCTAGTAAAAAGCAGAGTTGAGGCTTGAACCCAGGCAACCTAATCCTGGGTCTCTTAACTATCTATCTATCTATCTATCTATCTATCTATCTATCTATCTATCATCTATCTATCTATCTATCATCTATCTATCTCTGTCTATCATCTATCTACCTATTTATCATCTATCTACCTACCTATTTATCATCTATCTATTTATCATCTATCTATCATATATCTACTTATCATCTATCTATCTATCATCTATGTATCTGTCTATCTATCCATCTATCTATCACATATCAATCATCTATCTGTACCGGGGAATAAGCCCAGGGCCTTGTGCATGCTAGGTAACTACTCTACCACTGATAGGGGAGTGTATGAACGCAGTCCCCAGCTACCACAAATTATGCAGTGGAGTTTCCGACAGTTGGGGAAATCGTACGGGTCAGCACAGTTGAGTGCAATGGATAAGCCTCACTCAGGGAAAACCACCGTGATGATCGTGGTATCTCCTCTTCCAGGTAAGTGTGTGTGTGTGTGTGTGTGTGTGTGTGTGTGTGTGTTTAATATTTCATTTATTTATTTGAGAGAGAGACAGATAGAGAATGGGTGTGCCAGCGTCACTGCAAACAAACATGAACCACCTTGTGTATCTGGCTCATGTGAGTATCAGGAATCGATCCTGAGTCCTTGGGCTTTGAAGGCAAGCCCTTCAGCTACTGAGCCATCTCTCCAGCCCTCTCTTCTTTTTCTTTTTTCTTTTAAAATTATTTATTTATTTATTTGAGAGAGAGAGGGAGAAAATGGGCACGCCAGGGCCTCTAGCCACTGCAAGCGAACTTCAGATGCATGAGCCCCCTTGTGCATCTGAATTACGTGGGTCCTGGAGAATTGAACCAGGATTCTTTGGCTTTACAGGCAAACGCCTTAACCACTAAGCCATCTCTCCAGCCCTCCTCTTCTTTTTTTTTTTTTTTTAATTTTTTTAATTGACAACTTCCATACTTGTAAACAATATCCCATGGTAATCCCCTTCTTGCCCCCACTTTCCCTTTTGAGACTTCACTCTCCATCATATGTTTTCCCCTCTCAATCAGTCTCTCTCTTTATTATTATTATTATTATTTATTTATTTATTTGGTTTTTCGAGGTAGGGTCTCGCTCTAGCCCAGGCTGACCTGAAATTCACTATGTAGTCTCAGGGTGTCCTTGAACTCATGGAGATCCTTTGACCTCTGCCTCCCGAGTGCTAGGATTAAAGGTGTGCGCTACCACATCTGGCTCTCTCTTTTATTTTGATGTCATGATCTTTTCCTCCTCTTATGATGGTCTTGTGTAGGTAGTGTCAGGTACTGTGAGGTCATGGATATCCAGGCCATTTTGTGTCTTGGGGGAGCACGTTGTAAGGAGTCCTACCCTTCCTTTGGCTCTTACATTCTTTCTGCCACCTCTTCTGCAATGGACCCTGAGACTTTGAAGGTGTGATAGAGATATTACAGTACTGAGCACTCCCCTGTCACTTCTTCTCAGCGCCATGGTGTCTCTGAGTCATCCCAAGGTCACTGCCATCTGAAAAGAGAAGGTTTTCTAACCAAAAATGAGTGTAGCATTAATATAAGGGTATGAACATTAAAGAGAAGTGCTTAACGGGCAGTTCGATACACATAGTATATACATTTAGCCAGACAGCAGCAGACACACCCCTAGGGCTCATGACTACCCCTGTTTTAAGTTTTCAGTATCAGGGATGTATTTCCTCCCATGGAATGGGCCTCCAGTACAATTAAAGGGCAGCTGGTTTCCACCATGGCAGACATGCCACTATTGCACCTGTTGGCTCATTTGACTGGCCAAATATAAGGCTTGCAGTGTCCACTGTTGAGTATCTTCACTGGTTATTTCTCTTTCTCCCATTGAACTGCATGCAGAATGGCTTCTTCCAGCTTTCTGTCAACTGGTCTATAATGTATATTTTTTAAAAATAATTTGTCTTGTTTTTGTTTTTTGAGATAAAGTCTCACTCTATCCCAGACTGTTCTGGAATTCACTCTGTATTCTCAGGGTGGCCTCGAACCCATGGTGATCCTCCTACCTCTGCCTCCCAAGTTCTGCTGGGATTAAAGGCATGCGCCACCTCGCCTGGCCTTAAAATAATTTTTTTTTTTTCCCGAGGTAGGGTCTCACTCTAGCCCAGGCTGACCTGGAATTCACTATGGAGTCTCAGGGTGGCCTCGAACTCACAGCAATCCTCCTACCTCTGCCTCCCAAATGCTGGGATTAAAGGCGTGCGCCACCACGCCCGGCATAATTTTTTTATTTTTATTTATTTATTTGCAAGCAGAAAGCAAGAGAGATAGAGAGAAGAGAGACAAACAGAGAGAGAATGAGCACACCAGGGCCTGTAGCCACTGCAAACAAACTCCATATGCATGTACCCCTTGTGCATCTGGCTTATGTGGGCCCTGGAGAATCAAACCTGGGTTCTTTGGCTTTGCAAGCAAACGCCTTAACCACTAAGCCATGTCTCCAGCCCAATAATGTATAATTTTTTAAATTTATTTATTTGCAAGCAGAGAGAGAGATAGAGAGAAGATAGACAGAGAGAGAATGGGTGTGCCAAGGCCTCTAGCCACTGCAAATGAACTTCAGATGCATGCACTCCCTTGTGCATCTGGCTTACGTGGGTACTGGGGAATCGAACCTGGGTCCTTTGGCTACACAGGCAAACACCTTAACTATTAAGCCATCTCTCCAGCCCAATGTATAATTTTTTTTTAAATTTATTTATTTATTTGAGAACGACAGACACAGAGAGAAAGACAGATAGAGGGAGAGAGAGAGAATGGCCGTGCCAGGGCTTCCAGCCTCTGCAAACGAACTCCAGACGCGTGCGCCCCCTTGTGCATCTGGCTAACGTGGGACCTGGGGAACCAAGCCTCGAACCAGGGTCCTTAGGCTTCACAGGCAAGCGCTTAACCGCTAGGCCATCTCTCCAGCCCCCAATGTATAATTTTTATGGACAACTTCTATACTTGCAAACAATAAACCATGATAATTCCCTCCCCTCCCCCACTTTCCTCTTCACAACTCCATTCTCCATCACCCTCCCTCTCTCTATTAGTCTGTTTTATTTTGATGTCATTATCTTTTTTCTTTTTCTTTTTCTTTTCTTTTTTTTTTTTTTTTGTTTTGTTTTTTTTGAGGTAGGATCTCATTCTAGCCCAGGCTGACCTAGAATTCAGTATGTAGTCTCTCAGGGTAGCCTCGAACTCATGGCAATCCTCCTACCTCTGCCACCCAAGTGCTGGGATTAAAGGCATGCACCACCATGTCCAGCTTCATTGTCTTTTTCTCCTATTACGAGGGTCTTGTGATGGTAGTGCCAGGCCCTGTGAGGTTGTGGATATCGAGGCCAATTTCTGTCTGGTCAGTTGCATTATAAGGAGTCGTAGTCTTCCTTTGGCTCTTCAATTCTTTCTGCCACCTCTTCTGCAATGGGCTTTGAGCCCTGGAGGGTGTGATAGAGATGTTTCAGTGCTGGACACTCCTCTGTCACTTCTTCTCAGCACTATGGTGCCTTTTTGAGGCATCCCAGTGGTCACCACCATCTGAAAAGAGAAGGTTCTCTAACCAAAAGTGAGAGTAGTATTAATATATGAATATGAACATTAAGTGTAGTGCATGCAGAGCAGTTTCTTGAGCATAATATATGCATTTATCCAGACAAGAGCAGGCTTTATACTCCTAAGGCTCATGATCTCCACTGCCATAGGCTTTTGATTAGGTTTTTAGTACCAGGCATGTATTTCCTCCCATAGAGCAGGCCCCCAGTCCAATTAGAGAGTAGTTGGTTTCCCCCATAACAGACAGGTCACTATTGCACCCGTTCAGTCATTTGGCCTTGCTGGCCAAACTTGAGGCTTCCAGTATCCACTGTTTTCACCACTGATGACTTCTGTCTCCCATAGGACTGTACGCAGTGTAGCTTTCTCCAGCTTTCTGTCAGCTGGTTTACAGGGAGAAGGTTTTCAGCTCAGCCCCAGCTTGATTTCGCAGTAACTTTGCCACTCAGGCATGTGGAGTCTTCAGTAAGAGGGTCTTACCATCTGTTTCTGGTAGGAAATGAAGGGCCTTAGCAATAGCTTGTAATGTTTTGGGGGCATCAGGGACCTCCGTGGCCAACAACTCACTGGAGGGTATCCCATCCCTGGCAATAAAAGTTTTCTAGTAACAATCTATGGCTTCTGGATGTGCCATTATCCAAAAAAGTAGGCTTCCATATGTCTTAATCAGAATATCTTGAATTTTAAAAATATTTTATTTTTATTTATTTATTTGAGAGAAAGATACAGAAATAGGCAGGTAGAGAGAGAGAGAATGGATGTGCCAGGGCCTCTAACCACTGCAAACGAACTCCAGATGTATGTGCCCCCTTGTGCATCTGGCTTACATGGGTCCTGGGGAATCGAACCTGGGTCCTTTTGCTTTGCAGGCAAGCACCTTAACCGCTAAGCCATCTCTCCAGCCCTATCTTGAAATTTTATTGACCCTTCCCCCGCCCCTCTTTTTGTCAATCTCTTCCCCTGGCCTGGTTTAAGTCATTCCACTCCCTGTTATCTGTTCTTGTACTTACATATATACAATACCATCCCCTTAAGTCCTTCCCTCTCCTCCCTCCCTTATAGCCTTTTTCTAGCTTACTGGCCTCTGCTTCCAATATTTGGTTCCAGCTTACATATGAGTCTAAACATGTGTAGCTAGGATCCACATATGAGAGAGAACATGCGACATTTGGCTTTCTGGGCCCGGGTTACCTCACTTAGTATAATCTTTTCCAGATCCATCCATTTCCCTGCAAATTTCATAATTTCATTTTCTTTACTGCTGACTAGAATTCCATTGTGTGAATGTATCACATCTTTATTATCTATTCATCTGTTGAGGGACATCTAGGCTGGTTCTATTTCATAGCTATAGCATATATGTATATACATATATATGCTAATATATAGAGCAGCAATAAACATGGTTGTACAAGTATCTCTAAGGTAGTGAGAAGAGTCCTTAGGAGATATGCCTAGGTGTGGTATACCTCGATCATATGGTAAATCTATTTTGAGCTGTTTCAAGAACCTCCCCACTGATTTCCACAATGGCTGGACCAGACCACATTCCCATGAACAGTGTAGAAGGATTCCCCTTTTTCCTCATCTTTGCTAACATTTCTTTAGTATATGGATGAGCTGGAGAGATGGCTTAGCAGTTAAGGTGCATGTTGGCAAAGCCAAAGGACCCAGGTTCAATTCCCCATGACCCAGGTAAACCAGATGTAAAAGGTGGCTGGAGACCCTGGCAAACCCATTCTCTCTCTCTCTCTCTCTCAAATAAATAAAATATTTTACCAGACATGGTGGCACACACCTTTAATCCCAGCACTTGGGAGGCAAAGGCAGGAGGATCACTATGAGTTTGAGGCAACCCTGAGACAATATAGTGAATTGAAGGCAGCCTGGGCTAGAGTGAGACCCTATCTCAAAAAAAAAAACTAAAAAAAAAAATTTATATATATATATATATATATATACACACACACACACACACACACACACACACACACATATATTGTGAAGTGGCCATGGTGGCACATGCCTAGTACTCCACAGGGGAAGTAGAAGCAAGAGGATCCCAAATTTAAGGCCAATGGACTTATATAGAGACACTGTTTCAAAAACTATATATAACATACTGGGATTATTTTTTTCTTTGAAGAGAGTGCTGGAGATGGAACCCAGAACCTTGTGCATGTTAGAGAGGTGTTCTACCACAGAGGAAACCCCAGCCCAAAGGGTCCTTATTGTGACTTGCTATGCCAAACTACCTCCCAAGTCTTTCCTTCCTTCCTTCCTTCCTTCCTTCCTTCCTTCTTTCTTTCTTTCTTTCCTTCTTCTTCTTTTTTGTTTTGTTTTGTTTTCTTGAGGTAGGGTCTCACTCTAGCCCAGGCTGACCTGGAATTCACTATGGAGTCTCAGAGTGGTCTCGAACTCACAGCGATCCTCCTACCTCTGCCTCCCGAGTGCTGGGATTACATCGTGCGCCACCATGCCTGGCCTTCCCAAGCCTTTTCTTCCCTTCAGTCACCCTCTGGTACCGACTTCTCCAAGAAGGTAAAAATAATGTAAAGGAATAGAAATATACAGATAGATAGATAAATAATAGGATATATGTGTGTGTGTGCATATATGTCTATACATATGTGTGCTAGTATATAATTATACAATTGCTAATACTATCTTTAATTTGAGCATCAGGCAGTCTTCTGGGCACTGTAATCAACTCAGGTAACTCCTCAGGTAGCTGTAGGTACAGAGTTTATGCCCATTTTACAGATGAGGAAGTTATAAAAGGGCTTTTGGATTTTGAGACAGGACACCCTCTTTGGAAGTTCAGCTTTGCCTGCATCCCATGGGACTTTGGCAAATCTCTTCCCAGGATGTCCTGTCACCTGCTCACCAGGATTTTCCCCCAGATCCCCTCCCTGACCTGGCTTTCCCCCCCCCCCCCCCGGATGCTTCTCTCCTACCCCTCCACACCGCCTTTTTCATCTCGCAGATGGATTTGAAGTTTCTTTTCCTGGCTCTCCCGGCACTTTGGCCAAGGTTACAATTTCAAAAGGGAGTGTAGGGTTCCTTCTGGAGAGGGGCTGGGACAGAGCCCCTCCCCTCCCTTCTCTTCCCATAAATACCCCCTGTGTGTAAGGGCGCAGGGGCCCCTGGGAGCCAGGCCGGCTGATCTGTAATTAGAAACTTTTCTCCCTTCTCAGGCAGGAGGAGGGAAGGCCCCGGGTCTGGCCCAGCCATCTTGTTTGTCATGAATTATTCAGCAGATGGGAAGCGGAGTGGAGAGGGCCCCTCTGTCGACTAGACCAGAAGCAGCCTGACCCACCCAGCAACTTCATTGGTTCAGTCCCAGGGAATAAACAAACCACATGCCAGGCGCCCTTAAACAGGGAGAGAGGTGCCTAGTTCACGTGAAGGGGGAGGGAAGGATCACAGGGATTTAGGGTGACAAGGAGGATAGGAAGAGAGTGGCTGAGATGGGACTTGAACTTGGGAAGCCTGTAGTCAATGCTCATTTTGTGCTATTGCCACAGAGAAAAGGGGCAAGAGACCCCAGCAGGCTGACTGCAAAAGGCAACAGGTGCTTATCCATCTCTGCTTGCCCTTGCTGAGCTCCCCCCACCTGGGGGAAGAAGATAATGTGGAAATCAGAGAGCCATCTGGGAACAGGAGCAACTGGGTGGAAAGTAACTCATTATTTGTTTAGTATTATTTTTCGAGGCAGGGTCTCACTCTAGCCCAAGCTGACCTGGAATTCACCCATGGAGTCTCAGGTTGGCCTCGAACTCACAGTGATCCTCCTACCTCTGCCTCCCATGTGCTGGGATTATCTGGTATGCACCATGACGCCCGGGTTATTTATTTTGAGACAAGGTCTCACTCTATAGCTCTACTTGGCCTCAGCCTTGTGGCAATCCTCCTGCCTCAGCCTCCCAAATCCTGGGATTGCACAGGGGAGCCATCATACCCAGCTAAGTAGGTAGGTTTTGTTTTACAAGAATTATCAAGCCAGGTGTAGTGAGTTCAAGGCCACCCTGAGACCACAGAAGGAATTCCAGGTCAGCCTGGGCTAGAGTGAGACCCTACCTTGCAAAACCGAAAGAAAAGCCAGGCATGGTGGCGCACGCCTTTAATCCCAGCACTGGGGAGGCAGAGGTAAGAGGATTACCATGAGTTCAAGGCCAGTCTGAGACTACATAGTGAATTCTAGGTCTTCCAGGTCAGCCTGGGCTAGAGTGAGACACTACCTTGAAAAAACAAAACAAAAAAACAACAACTCCCATAACCCTCTGAGGAAGATGCTATTATACCCATTTAATTGATGTGGAACTTGAGACTGGTAGACATGAAAGGAGTTTATTCAAGGACACAAACACCTGGTTAGTGGCAGAACAGGAAGTCAGTCCTAGCACGCCCCTCTGTGGCACAGCCTCTTGCCATCACTCCTGGTGGGTGGAGAGATGGGATGACAAGGAATCCTGGCCCTGAATCCACTGATCCATGCATTGGACTTCCCTTCACGTCCGACCTCCTGGATCCACGTGACCCTCTAGGACCAGCCTTAAGGCTAATAATCATAAACGGCTGTCTTCTAGCATCCGAATGACGACGGCCACCCCACACTGGTTACGGTCTTGCAAGGCAGCCCTTTAGAAGGCTCAGGGCATCGTCTTTGGCAGGAAACTGGCTGTTTTGAGTGATAGGCCAGCTCAAGGTAATAGTTCACAGAAAAGCTAAGAGCTCAGGATTTAGAAAGAAGCCGCTTAATTTCACTCCTTACCCTGTATAGACTAGAATGCTGACACGCTGTCATTCACGGATCCGTGTGAGCCAGTAAGGAATAATGATGATAATTGTTGGTTTTGTTTGTTTTGAGACTGGGTTTCACGAAGCCCAGGCTGGCCTCAGACTTATATGTGAGCCAAGGTGATCCTGAATGCCTGGTCTTCCTGCTTCCACCTCCCAAGTGCTGGGGTTACAGGCATGCACCACCATGACCACTGGCATAATTATTACTGCTGTCGATTTCTTAAAATATTTTGTTTATTTGAGAGAGAGGGAAAGAGGGAGAGAAAATGGACACACCAGAGCCACTAGGTACTGCAAACAAATACTAGATGCATACACCACCTTGTACATCTGACTTTTTGTGGGTGCTGGAGAATTAAACCCGGGTCCTTAGGCTTTGTAGGCAAGCGCCTTTATCAATTTGAAAGAGATAGAGAGAAAGAGGGAGAGAATGGGTGTGCCAGGGCCTCCAGCCATTGCAAACCAACTCCAGACACATGCGCCCCCTTGTGCATCTGGCTTACGTGGGTCCTGGAGAATCAAACTGAGGTCCTTTGGCTTTGCAGGCAAACACGCTTTAACCACTAAGACATCTCTCCAAACCCTCCCCACCTCATTTTTCAGAGACAGAAATAAGGGTGGGGAGAGAGAGAGTGACAATGGGCACACCAGGGCCTCTAGCCACTGCAAATGAACTCCAGACGCATGTGCCACCATGTGCATCTGGCTTATGTGGGACCTGCTACTATGAAGTTTTTTATTGTATCGGTTTTGTCCCAACCAAGAGCTCTGACTAAATATATCAATGATAACTGGGAAGATAGCTCAGTAGTTAAGGTGCTTGCCTGCAAAGCCAAAGGACCTATGTTCAATTCCCCAGGAGCCACGTAAACCAGATGCACATGGTGGCGCATGCATCTGGAGTTCATTTGCAGTGGCTAGAGGCCCTGGAACACCCATTCTCTCTTTCTCTCTCTAACTATTTGCCTCTTTCTCTCTCAAATAAATAAATAAATTATGATAACTGGAGAGATAGCTTAAAGGTTAAGGTGCTTGCCTACAAAGCCAAAGGACCCAGGTTTGATTCCCCAGGACCTATGTAAGCCAGATGCACAAGTTGGTACATACATTTGGAGTTCATTTGTAGTGGCTAGAGGCCCTAGCATACCCATTCTCTCCCTCTTCTCTCCCTCTCTCTCTCTCTCTCTCTCTCTCAAATAAATAAATAAAATATTGAGCTGGCCATGGTGGCACACACCTTTAATCCCAGCACTCGGGAGGCAGAGGTAGGAAGGATCGCCATGAGTTTGAGGTCACCCTGAGACTACATACTGAATTCCAGATCAGCCTAGGCTACAGTGAGGCCCTACATTAAAAAGAAAAAATAAATAAAAAATATATGTCAGTGATAAACATACCCTGCCACTGTCTTTCTAAACATATATGTAGAAAGAGATCACTAAAAATACCAAAAATGCATACATCTTTAAAGTGACGGTGCACGTTGAGGCCTCACTTGTAATTATTACTTTCATTTCACACACTTAGGTCAAGAAAGAATGTCTAGTAAGACTTTAAGATTCATAACACCTAGGTACAAATTAAGGGCCTTTACTCACTAAACAAACGCTGTCTTGGAGTCAGAGACCTAAAGTCATGGCTTGGTTTTAACCACGGTTTTCCTTTTTGCTTTTAGGAAAACACTTCATTTCCACCCTGGGAGGAGGCTACGCCAGCCTTCCTGGCGGTCGCTGCTTCTGTCTGCCTTGAAGACAGAACCATTGGCTGCCTTTTGAACCTCCCATTTTCCTCTTCGAGCTTGCTGCTCTATCACATTCACTTTCTGACTTGTGTTTCTTTCTGCAAAACGAGAAACGTCCATTCCCAGAAAATCTGACCACCTGTAAATCCTGACATATTTATTCTCTTGTGAATACGCAACAAGATTCATGCAGCACATGCCTGCATAAAACAGTCGGGGGCTGGAGAGATGGCTTAGTAGTTAAGGCGTTTACCTGCCAAAGCTGAAAGGATCCCCGTTCGGTTCCCCAGGACCCACGTAAGCCAGATGCACAACGGGATGCATGCCTCTGGAGTGTATTACCATGGCTGGAGGCCCTGGTTTGTTCATTCCCTATTCCCTCTCTCTCTCTCTCTCTCCTTCTCTATCTCAAATAAATAAATAAATAAAATATATTAAAGAAAAAAAGAGTTTTTAGGACTGGAGAGATAGCTTAGTGGTTAAGGCGCTTGCCTGCGAAGCCTAAGGACCCAGGTTCAATTCCCCAGGACTCACATAAGCCAGATGTACGAGGTAGCACATGCGTCTGGAGTCCGCTTGCAGTGGCTTGAGGACCTGGTGTGTCCATTTTCTATCTGCCTCTTTCTCTCAATAGATATTTTTTTAAAAAGAGCTAGGTGTGGTGGTGCACGCCTTTAGTCCCAGCAAGCAGGAGGTAGAGGTAAGAGGATCCTATGAGTTCAAGGGTGGCCTTGAACTCACAGTGATCCTCCTACCTCTGCCTCCCAAATGCTGGGATTAAAGGTGTGTGCACCACCATGCCTGGCCCTTAAATTCTTTTTTGTTTTAATATTTTTATGCATTTATATGCAAGCAGCAAGAGAGATGTGGGGAGGAGAGAAAGAATGGGAGTGCTAGGGATTCTTGCCACTGCAACAAACTCCAGACACATACGCCACTTTGTGCATCTGGCTTTAGGTGGATAGTGGGGAATTGAACCTGGACCATTAGGCTTTGCAAGCAAGCACCTTACTGGTTGAGCCTCAAGTATCTGATCCACCTGCCTCTGCCTGCTAAGTGTTAGAATTATAGGAATGATTCCACCATACCTGGAACTCTTTGTTCCTTTCTTTTCCTTTTTTTCTTTTTTTAAGGATTTTTTATTTCTATTTATTTGACAGAGAGAAAGAGGCAGATAGAGAGGAGAATGGACATGCCAGGGCCTCCAGCAAACTCCAGACACATGTGCCACCTTGTGCATCTGGCTTACGTGGGTCCTGGGGAATTGAACTGCGGTCCTTTGGCTTTGCAGGCAAACGCCTTAACCATTAACCCATCTTTCCAGCTCCTTTCTTTTTTCTTTTAAATTTTTGTTTATTTTTACTTATTTATTTGAGAGTGACAGACAGAAAGAGGCAGATAGAGAGAGAATGGGCGTACCAGGGCCTCCCGCCACTGCAAACTAACTCCAGACACGTGCGCCCCCTTGTGCATCTGGCTAACGTGGGTCCTGGGGAATCGAGCCTCAAACCAGGGTCCTTAGGCTTCACAGGCAAGCACATAACTGCTGAGCCATCTCTCCAGTCCCCAGCTCCTTTCTTTTTCTTTCTTTGGCCTGGTGCTGAGGATTGAACCCAGAGCCTCATGAATTTTAGGTAAGCACTCTGCTGCTAAGCTACGTTCCCCAGCCCTACATCCTTCTCTTAGTCATAAGTATATGGTCTCCACGATAGGAGGAGATATTAGCTTAGCCCATGGGAGGTCAGATTGGACCAAAGGCTAGCTAGGGTCACTGCCTCCTGTCTGACCGCCTGACTTCCATCCTCCATATGCCAGCACTGGCTAGATGAGAGCTTGATGTCCCAGGAGTCCAGACCTGACCTGCGCTCAGGAGACAGATGTGGTGGGAATACAAAAATGACAGTTCGAAAGGAGGATTAGGATTGCAAGGTCAACCCCACCTACTTGAAACCCTGCCTTTAAAAGGTGGGGGGGGGGTGGATGCTATACAGGCCTGGTGGCACACGTCTTTAATCCCAGCACTCGGGAGGCAGAGGTAGGAGGATCGCTACTACATAGTGAATTCCAGGTCAGCCTGGACTAGAGTGAAACCCTACCTTGAAGAAAAAAAGTGGGGGGTGCTGAGCCAGGGATGGTGGTGTACACCTTTAATCCTAGCACTTGGGAGGTAGAGGTAAGAGAATCATTGTGAGTTCGAGGCCAGCCTGAAACTTCATAGTGAATTCCAGGTCAGCCTGGGCTAGAGTAGTTTGGCTTTGAAACCCAAATCTTGTTCTTCCTGGACACTCATGCGCCCTGTGTACTAAGGGGAGGTGTGTGAAGTGAGTTATTGGGCGTACATTGGGCACATGCCTACCTCTGATACTATCACACCAGCAGAGCAAGAGACTGACTGACATGTAGGACTGGACAGATGGCTTACCGGTTAAGGTGTTTGCCTGCAAAGCCAAAGGTCCGAGGTTCGATTCTCCAGGACCCACATAAGCCAGGTGTACAAGGGGGTACACACATCTGGAGTTCATGTGCAATGGCTTGAGGCCATGGCGTGCCCTTTCTCTCTCCCTGCCTATTTCTCTCTCTTTCTCACAAATAAATAAATATTTTTAAAATAATAATTAAAAATTTAAAAAGAGACTGACATATAGAACATGGCTCTATAGCCGGGCTCACAGTGACTACATGAAAACACACATCCGTGTGTATGACCTCACAAGCACATGCACCTCCCGTTCACACACCTGCACACTCACCCACCCTGAGCTGGATCCCGGGCTTGACCAGAGCTCAGTGGACGGTGTACTATAGTAGCCAAGGCAACAGACTTTACTCGTGACTATGGGGTTTGAATCTGGGTTCTGCTGCATACCAAGTATATCTCTGGGTAAATCCTCGACCCTTTCTGCACCTAAGTTTCTCCATCTGCAAATAGAATAATAACAATGATAATAATATAATAATAATAATACCAGCTCCTTCGTATTGTTGTCAGGAGGTTCATTCCATAACAGTCTCTCCCTGCCTGTCACTCTCAAATAAATAAGTTTAAAAAATGTTTTTACTCATTTGATTAGAGAGAGGCAGATATATAGAAAGAATGGGCATGCTAGGGCCTCCAGCCACTGCAAACCAATTCCAGACACATACACCACCTTGTGCATTTAGTTTATGTGGGCCCTGGGGAATCGGATCTGGCTCCTTGGGCTTTGCAGGCAAGTGCATTAACCACTTAGCCATCTCTACAGCCCTAAACCGTCGTCTTTAAAGGTTGTGAAGCCTTTATCCAACAGACCAGATTTCCTAAAAAGCAGGCTTAGTGATGGAGTTTGGTTGACCTGCGGAACTTTATCACACAGGGCTGTTGGTGTTATCTGTGGAGGGGCAGAGAAGAGAGAGGAAAGAGATGGGCTGTGATCAACAAAGTCCTCAGCCAGCTCCGTGAGAGCTCTGCAACCAAGATGATGCACCAGGGTTGACCTGAGCTTACAAGAAGGGGCTGAGCAATTAGACCTGTGTGGACCATTTCAAGGATGTGAGTGACCCTGGGCAGTGATCAGAGCTCTCTTCAGAGAGAAGGAGACAGCCAGGAGCTGTCAGCATCAATGCCTCCTATAAAAAGGGAAGTGCATTCCTTGCTCCTAAAAGGGGATTAGGGCTGGACTCTTCAAACTACATCTGGCAGGGAGGCTCCATTCTGTTGTCTTCTCCTTGGACTTGAAACAATGACCCTTGAAAATAGTCAAAGGAGGACTGGAAAGATGGCTTAGCAGTTAAGGCGCTTGCCTGCGAAGCCTAAGGACCTGGGGTTCGATTCCCCAGTACCTATGTAAGCCAGATGAACAAGGTACATACGCCTGGAGTTTGTTTGCAGTGGCTGAAGGCCCTGGCACACCCATTCTCTCTATCTGCCTCTTATTCTCTCTCCCTCAAATGAATAAAATATTTTTTTAAATAATTTTTATTTATTTATTTGAGAGCGACAGAGAGAGAGAAAGAGGCAGAGAGAGAGATTGAGAATGAATGGGCATGCCAGGGCCTCCAACCACTGCAAATGAACTCCAGATGCGTGTGCCACCTTGTGCATCTGGCTAATGTGGGTCCTGGGAAATGGAGCCTCGAACCGGGGTCCTTAGGTTTCACAGGCAAGTGCTTAACCACTAAGCCATCTCTCCAGCCCGAATAAAATATTTTTAAAAAATAGTCAATGAACAGAAACCTCAATATTACCAGACTTGGTCCTTAAGCCAGCTGCTTTCTCTTGCCTCTGTTGTCAATGGTCCCTTGTTAAAGCCTCAGGATCCTGTTGAGCACATCTTTTTTGCTTGTTTGTTTTTCCAAGGTAGGGTCTCACTCTAGCTCAGGCTGACCTGGAATTCACTCTGTAGTCCCAGGGTGGCCTTGAACTCTTGGCGATCCTCTTACTTCTGCCTCCTGAGTGCTGGAATGAAAGGCATGCACCACCATTCCCAGTTTAGGTCACTTCTTCCCTCTTCCCTGCACATTTTCAAGATTCTGCCCAGAAATACTATCGCAGCCATTTTGCTTTTCTTCATTCAACTGTTTTCTGTTTGTCTTAACGCTCCGTTCTCCTAATCATGGGATGGCTATGGCTGAACACGCCCTGGGCTGAGATTTCCTCCCTGTCTGGGCATGTGGTGTTTAACTGCTATTTCCTTTTTTTATGATGGTCAGGCAGCGCCCAGCCCTGGAGGGTAGATGCATAACTGGGGCTGTGGTTCTCAGAGTCTTGGAATCTTTTTTAGAACCCAAGAGCCCTGTAGGAAGATTTTTCTCAGGCAGTGTATTGGAGTTCCTTCAATCTTAAACCTCTAGGCTGGCATCCTGGGACCAGGCCATGGAGTACAGGAGGAAAAGTTTGGCAATTTAGTCTGGGCTCTTTCTCTTTTCAAGCAAGACATGCAGCAACTTTCTGGACCTCATATCTTCAACCTGTAAAACAAGAGTTTGAACATGCAAATTCATGCACAGCAAACCGGATGACCTGATTCTAATCTCAGCTGCACCACTAATATGCTGCGTGACCTTGGGAAAGACATTTACCTCGATCAACCTCAGTTTCCCCATCTCTAAACTGGGGATGATAAGATCACCAACGTCATAGAATTCTTGTGGGAAATAAATGATATTGTGCATGGGAAGTAGAAAGCACAGTGCCAGGGAAAAGTAAAGGCTCGGTAATTGGCAGTAATTGCTGTGATGTTGTGGAAGAGGAAGGAGAAGAGAGAGCTGTCTAAGCTTGCCACACGATCTTTCTGCCTTTTGCACTTCTTTTTCCTCCTCCAGAAGGTCTATGTCCTTTCCACATATTGAAATGGACAGGGCATCTCATAGAGTATGCATGGGGCTGTAGAGAAATTATTATTATTTATTTTTATTTTTTGGTTTTTCAAAGTTAGGGTCTCTCTCTAGCCCAGGCTGACCTACAACTCATTCTATAGTCCCAGACTGGACTCCAACTCGCTGCAATTTTCCTGCCTCAGCTTTCCAAGTGCCAGGATTACAGGGATGAAGCACCACACAAGGGTGGCCTTGAACTCACAGTGATCCTCTTACTTCTGTTTCCCGGGTGCTGGGATTAAAGGTGTGTGCCACCATGCCAGTACTAAATTTTTTTTTTTTTTTTTTTTTTTGGTCTATGTGTGTGTGGGGGGGGGCGGAGCAAGCCAGATGCTCTTGCAGCTGCAAATGAACATGCAGCCCAATAATACTTTTTTGTTGTTCTTTTACAAGGTAGAGTGTCACTGTAGCCCAGGCTGACCTGAAATTCAATATGTAGTCTTAGGGTGGCCTTGAACTCAGGGCAATCCTCCTACCTCTGCCTCCCAAGTGGTGTGATTAAAAGCATGCACCACTATGCCTGGCTCAGAATACTTTTTAAGAGCCCGAAGAATTGAACAGTGCCAGGCATATATGATGTATGCATGGAATTTCAGCACAGGAAGATAAGGAGCTCAAAGTCAACCTGGGTTATGTGAGACCCTGTCTCTAAAAGAAACCCAGAAAACCAGGCTAGTGAGATGGCTCAGTGGTTAACATGCTTGCCTGCAAAGCCTAATGACCCAGGTTCAATTCCCCAGTAACAATATAAAGCCAGATGCACAAGGTGGCACATACACCTGGAGTTCATTTGCAGCAGCTGGAGGCCCTGACATGCCCATTTTCTCTATCTGTCCCTCTTCTGTCTATCTCTCTCTGCTTGTATATAAATAATTTTTTTTTAGAGAAAAGGACACATTTATTTTTATTTATTTATTTGAGACACAGAGAGGGAGAGAGAAAGAGAGAGAGAGAATGGGCACACCAGGGCCTCTAGCTACTGCAAACAAACTCTAGATACACATGCCACCTTGTGCATCTGGTTCATGTGGTACTTGGAGAATCGAACCTAGGTCCTTAGGCTTTGCAGGCATTCACCTTAACTGCTAAGCCATCTCTCCAGCTCTAAAAATATTTAAAAAAAAAATAATAGGGGGCTAGAATCCAGGCATGGTGACACATGCCTTTAATCCCAGCACTCAGGAGACAGAGGTAGCAGGATCACCATGAGTTCAAGGCCACCCTGAAACTACATAGTGAATTCCAGGTCAGCCTGAGCCAGAGTGAGACCTTACCTCAAAAAAAAAAAAAAAAAAAAAAAAAAAAGACAATAGGAGACTAGAGAGATGGCTTAGCAGTTAAGGAGCTTGCCTGTGAAGCCTAAGGACCCATGTTCGGCTCTCCAGATCCCACATAAGCCAGATGCACAAAGGTGAGGGAAGTACAAGGTGGCACATGCCCACTAGGTGGCATCTGGAGTTCAATTGCAATGGCTGAGTCCCTGGTGCACCAATTCTCTCTGTCTCTCTCTCTCTTGCTCTCACTGTCCAAAATAATAAGAAAAAGACAACAGAAAATGAAAACAAAGTATACCTTCACCCCAATATCATCAATGACATGAAGGAAAAAAATGTAAGTAGGAAATGGGGCTGGAGAGATGGCTTAACACTTAAGGCCTTTGCCTATGAAGCCTAAGGACTCAGGTTCAATTCCCCAGCACGCACATAAAGCCAGATGCATAAGGAGGTGCATGCATATACAGTTCTCTGCAGTGACTAGTGGCCCTAGTGTGCCCATTCTCTCTATCTATCTCTTTCTCTCCAATAAATAAATTAAAAAATAAAATAAAATATTTGGCATTTGCATATGAAAAGCACATAAAGAATCAAATGAGAGTCGAGCATGGTGGCACACATCTTTAATCTCAGCACTTGGGAGTCAGAGGTAGGAGGATCACCATGAATTTGAGGCCATCTTGAGACTACATAGTGAATTCTAGGTTAGCCTGACTAGAGTTAAACCCTACCTCCAAAAAATCCCACCCCACACACACACACAAAAAAAAAAAGGAAGAAAAAAAATATATTTAGAGAGAGAGAAGAAAGAAGGAAGAAAGGAAGGACTAGAGAGATGGCTCAATGGTTAAGGCGCTTGCCCGCAAAGCAAAGGACCACAGTTTGATTCCTCAGGACCCATGTAAGCCACATGCACAAGGTGGCATATACATCTGGAGTTGATTTGCAGCTGCTGGAAACCCTGGCATGCCCATTCTCTCTCTCTCTTTCTATCTCTACCTCTACCTCTCTCATAAAGAACAAAAAAAGGAAGGAAAGAAGAAAGGAAGGAAGGGAGGGAGGGAGGGAGGGAGGAAAGAAGGAAACAAATGAGCAGATCTGGTGGCACACACCTGTAATCTCAGCCCCCTTGGGAGGTGGAGGCAGGAGAATCAGGAATTCAAGGTCATCCTCAGTTACAGAGCAAGTTTGAAGGCACCCTGTCTCAATGTGTGTGTGTGTGTGTGTGCGCACGTGTGCATGTGTGCACACACAGATACACTTACAGAAGGTGGAGGCTGAGGGGATATGGCTCAGTGGTAGACCCCTTGCCTAGCACACATGAAGCCCTGGGTTTCATTCCCACTACCATTATATATCTGTATATATGGAGAAATAGACAGCTAACAGAGAACAAACCAAAATTAATAGTGGTTGTGTTTGGATGGAATAAGGGAACTAAATTTTCTTTAATCAGCACTGTATTCAATAAATGGTGTTAATGAACATTGCATTCCTTTATGAACGTTAGAATTATGTATATCTCCAGTACCCTTTTTTTGCTAAAATATTTATTTACGTATATCCTGATTTGAAAAAGAGAATGGGCACACCAGGGCATCCTGCCACTGCAAAGGAACTCCAGATGCATGCACCATTTTGTGCATCTGGCTTTACGTGGGTATTGGGAAATCAAATCCAGGTTGTTAGAATTCACAGGCAAGCACCTTAACCAGTGATCCATCTCTCCAGCCCTGTGCAGTCTTTTAAATGTCAAAATACTGCCATCCAATGTCATCTCTTCATCTCTCTCTCTCTCTCTCTCTCTCTCTCTCTCTCTCTCTCTCTCTCACACACACACACACACACACACACACACACACACACACACAAGAAAAGATGAATGAAAGAAAACCTCAATATGGGACTGGGGCCAGGCGTGGTGGCACAAACTTTTAATCCTAGCTCTCAGGAGGCAGAGTGAATTCCAGGTCAGCTTGAGCTAGAGTGAGACCCTACTTCAGAAAACCAAAAAAAAAAAAAAAAAAGGGACTGGGTAGATAGCTCACTGCATAAAGTGCTTGCTATGCTAGTGTGAGGAACAGAGTTTGAATCTTTTCATAATTGCCAGAGGGTCCCCTGTGTAGTGAGACTTGCTAAACTGGGGAGCTCTGGGTGTCAGTGAGAGACCTTGCCTCAGTAAAGAAGGTGGTGACCAATGGAAGAAAACACCTAATGCCAACCTCTGGCCTCCGCACAGACACACACACACACATACCACACGCACATACACACATGTGAACACACATATTCATATACCACACACACATACACATGCAAAACAAAATTTAAAAACTGAAAGCTAGGGGCTGGAGAGATGGCTTAGAGGTTAAGCGCTTGCCTGTGAAGCCTAAGAACCCCGTTTCCAGGCTCAATTCCCCAGGACCCACGTTAGTCAGATGTACAAGGGGGCACGCGCGTCTGGAGATCGTCTGCAGTGGCTGGAGGCCCTGGTGCCCCATTCTCTCTATCTGCCTCTTTCTCTGTGTCTGTCACTCTCAAATAAATAAAAAATAAACAAAAAAAATTAAAAGAAAAAATGTGAAAACTAGGTGTGCTGGAGCACGCCTTTTTTTTAAAAAAAAATTTGGTTGTTGTTCATTTTTATTTATTTGAGAGAGACAGACAAAGAGAGAAAGAGGCAGACCGAGAGAGAGAGAGAAAGAGAGAGGGAGAGAGAATGAGCATGCCAGGGCCTCCAGCCACTGCAAACCAACTCCAGATGTGTGTGCCCCCTTGTGCATCTGGCTAACAGGGGTCCTGGCAATTTGAGCCTCAATCCGTGGTCCTTAGGCTTCACAGGCAAGCGCTTAACTGCTAAGCCATCTCTCCAGCCCTGGAGCACGCCTTTAATCCCAGCACTGGGGAGGCAGAGGAAGGAGGATCGCCCTGAGTTCGAGGCCACTCAGAGACTACCTAGTGAATTCCAGGTCAGCCTGGGCTGGAGAGATGCCTTAGCAGTTAAGGCACTTGCCTGTGAAGCCTAAGAACCCTGGTTTGATTTTGCAGGACCCATGTAAGCCAGATGCACAAGGTGGTGTCGTGTGTCTGGAGTTTGTTTGCAGTGGCTGGAGGCCCCAGCGCTCCCATTCAATCTCTCTCTCCTTTCTGTCCCTCTGAAATAAATCAAAAAAGTAAAAAGAGGGCTGGAGAGATGGCTTAGCGGTTAAGCGCTTGCCTATGAAGCCTAAGGACCCCGGTTCGAGGCTCGGTTCCCCAGGTCCCACGTTAGCCAGATGCACAAGGGGGTACATGCGTCTGGAGTTCGTTTGCAGAGACTGGAAGCCCTGGCGCGCCCATTCTCTCTGTCTCCCTCTATCTGTCTTTCTCTCTGTGTCTGTCGCTCTCAAATAAATAAATAAATAAATAATTTAAAAAAAAAAAGTAAAAAGAGGGCTGGAGAGATGGCTTAGCGGTTAAGCGCTTGCCTGTGAAGCCTACAGACACCAGTTCGAGGCTCGATTCCCCAGGACTCACTTAAGCCAGATACACAAGGTGGTGCACGCATTTGGAGTTCGTTTGCAGTGGCTGGAGGCCCTGATGCACCCGTTCTCTCTCCCTCTCTCCCTCTCTCTCCCCTCCTCCTCTCTCTCTCTGCCTCTTTCTCTCTCTGTCTATCGCTCTTAAATAAATAAATTTTTAAAAAAAAAAACAGGGCTGAAGAGATGGCTTAGCGGTTAAGCGCTTGCCTGTGAAGCCTAAGGACCCCGGTTCGAGGCTCGGTTCCCCAGGTCCCACGTTAGCCAGATGCACAAGGGGGCGCATACGTCTGGAGTTTGTTTGCAGAGGCTGGAGGCCCTGGTGCGCCCATTCTCTCTCTCTCCCTCTATCTGTCTTTCTCTCTGTGTCTGTCGCTCTCAAATAAATAAATAAATAAATAAATAAAAAATTTTTTAAAAAAACACACACAAAAAAAAACAAAAACAAAAAGTTGTTCCCTTAAAAAAAAAAAAAAAAAAACAAGACCAAGCATGGTGCTGCACATGTTTAATCCCAGCACTCAGGAGGATGAGGTAGGAGGATCACTGTGAGTTTGAGGCCAGCCTGAGATGAACGTGAATTCCAGGTCAGCCTGGACTAGTGTAAAACCCTACCTCGGATATATATATATATTTTTAATTACAAAAAAGCCAAACAGTCATTATATAAAGTCAAAAAGAAAGAAACACAGAACTAGGGGTGTGTTTGTAGCAGTAGCAGGTGCTCCAGGGTGAGGCCCAGGGTTCCTCTCCTGGCACTGAGGACAAGAGAGAGGTTCAATTTTATAAAGAAAATGTTCACAAAGTCCCAATCCTCACCTCCAAACACACCCTCTAAGGTAAACAAAACTAACCACCCGGGGAATCTACACTGCCCACCCCACCCCCCGACATATTTTTACTTTACGTCAGCAAAGAAAGAATAAAAGACTTTTTTTTTTTTTCCAGGGCTGGAGAGATGGGTTAGCAGCTAAGGTGCTTGCCTGCAAAGCCTAAGGACCCAGGTTCGATTCCCCCGGTAGCCACATAAGCCAGATGCACATGGTAGAGCATGCACCTGGAGCTCCTTTGTAATGCTAGAGGCTCTGGTGCACCCATTCTCTCTCTGTGTGCTTCTTTCTCGCTCTTAAATAAATAAATTAATAAATACTTTCTTTACCAAATATATTTCAAATCCAAACATAATCTATTTATCATTAGATCTGAACCACAAAAGCTAATAATAGCTTACATTTATTCTAGAGCTCTATTTTGTTTGTTTGTTTCTTTGTTTTGGAGGTAAGGTCTCACTCTAGTCCAGGCTGACCTGGAATGCACTAAGTAGTCTCAGGATGGCCTCGAACTCACGCTGATCCTCCTACCTCTGCCTCCCAAATGCTGGGGTTCAAGGCGTGCGCCACCACGCCCGGCTTAAAGCTCTATCTAATTACTTAATCATCATATATGTTATAATGTTTATTATTTTAAATAAATTAATTAATTAAATTAAAAAAAAAAGACTTTTCCAGAAATTGTTTTTAATTAACACACCTCCATCCTCTCTCCTGGCAGCTCCACCCCTCTCTCCCCCCCGCAGCATCCCTGGTACCCCCGCTCTGCCCAGCAGTTCCAGTAAACCCAGGCCTGGCCCAGGAAGGGAGCGATTGGGGGGTTGGGGGGGGCGCCGGGGCGTCGGCCCTGCACCGAGTGGGAGCCAGGCCGGTCCCTCCCTGCACCAGCCGCCCCGCGCTTTCTCTAGGAGTAATTAAGAGTGAAATCCCCGCTCCCCGTGACCCCTGCTCCTGGCCCGGCCTGATTTACACATGAAAGGTCCACCCAGGGCTGCGCCTTCTCCTTTTCACATCCACAATGAGGCGCCGCCTATAAATAAAAGACAAGAGGCTTCACAAATGTGTGTGTGTGTGTGTGTGTGTGTGTGTGTGTGTGTGGTGTGTGTGTTAGACTACGGCCTGTTTTATGGAGCTAGATGATGGGCAGGGAGGAAGTGTTAAACATCTAACAATAACGGGTGTTTATTAAGTACTGACTGTGTGCCCCAGTGACCCTAAGAGGAGACATTATGACCCCCCCCCATTATACAGATGAAGAAACTGAGGGTCTTAGGAGGGGAAGGTCTGCCCAAGATAAACTAGTGAATTTGGTGGGGAGGGCTTGGGCTCAGGAAGGGAGGGAGGACCCCCAAAGCAAATGGTGTACAGGACTATTGCATGTTAAATTTATAGGACTGGCCATGATGTAAAGCAAGAACCCTGACTTTTCTCGTTTTTTTTAAAAAATATTTTATTTTTATTTATTTATTTGAGAGAGAGAAAAAAAGAATGGGTGTGCCAGGGCCTCCAGCCACTATAAACAAACTCCAGATGCATGTGCCCCCTTGTGCATCCATCCGGCTTACATGGGTCCGGGGGAATTGAACAGAGGTCCTTAGGCTTTGCATGCAAACGACTTAAACATTTCTCCAGCTCTTTTGTTGTTGTTGTTTTGTTTTGTCTTGTTTTTCAAGATAGGGTCTCACTTTGGTCCAGGCTGACCTGGAATTCACTGTATAGTCTCAGAGTGGCCTTGAACTCACGGTGATCCTCCTACCTCTGCATCCCGAGTGCTGGAATTAGAAGCCAGTCCTCTTATTTTTTTAAGTATCTTTGTTTATTGTTATTATTTATTTATTTGAGAGAGAAAGAGACAGAGAGAGAGAATGGGTACACCTGGCCCTCTAGCCCTGGCAAACGAACTCCAGAGCATGTGCCACTTTGTGCTTTGGGCTTCACTTGGGTCCTGGGGAATTAAACCAGGGCCCTTTGGCTTCGCAGTCATGGGCCTTAACCGGTAAGTCATCTCTCCAGTCCTACAGTATCATTTTAAAAAAATATATTTATTTATTTATTCATTTGCAAGCAGAGAAAGAGAGATAAGCACTGCACATGAACTCCAGATGCATGTGCCCACTTTGTGCATCTGGTTTTACGTGGGTAAGTACTGGGGAACGGAATCCAAGGTGTTAGGCTTTGCAGGCAAATGCCTTAACTGCTTAGCCATCTTCCCAGCTCCAACTTAAAAATAATAATAATAAAATTAAAACAACTATTTTTATTTTATTTATTTGAGAGAAAGAGGCAGGTAGAATGGGTTCATCATGGTCTCTACCAAATGCAAATGAACTCCAGATGCATGCGCCACCTTGTGTGTGTGGTATATGGGTACTCTGGGGAATCATACCTAGGTTCTTAGGCTTTGCAGACAAGTGCCTTAGCTGCTAATCCATCCATTGCTCTAGCACCCCCTCCCTATTTTTTTTTTTTTTTCAGTTGGGACCTCATGTAGCCCAGACTGGCCTCTAACTGGCTCTGTCATAGAGGTTGACTTTGAACTCCTGATCAGTCTGTTTTCACCTCCTAAATTCTGAGATCACAGGAGTGGAATACCGCACCTGGTTTAAAGAACCCTGACTTTAAAAATTAACCAAACAAGAGCCAGGCACGGTGGTGTGGTGTAGGCCTTTAATCCCAGCACTTGTGAAGCAGAGGTAGGAGGACCGCCATGAGTTCAAGGCCACCCTGAGACTGCATCGTGAATTCCAGGCTAGCCTGAGCTAGAGCGAGACCCTACCTCAAAAAAACAAACAAAAAGACAGAGAGAGAGAGAGAGACACTAGGGCGGGAGAGAAGGCTTGACGGTTAAGGTGCTTGCCTGCGAAGCCTAAGGACTCATGTTCGACTCTCCTCCAGGCCCCACATAAACCAGATGCACAGTGATGCAAAGCTGCACATGTGCAGAAGAGAACGCATGCGCCTCTGGAGCTCAATTGCAGTGGCTGGAGGCCCTGGTGAGCCACTTCGCTCTCTCTGTCTCTCATAAAAAACTGCAAAAAGGAGAGAGAGAGAGGAACTAATGAGACATGACACAAGTACTTCCCTATTGTATGGAAGTGGAGGGCCACCTCCTCCAGGAAGCCTCACGGCATTCTTTTACCCCAGGCTGGATCAGGAGCCTCTTCCTAGAGCCTGGTTGGGTTCCCATCCCTAAGTGAATCATAGAATTCAGTATTTGATGCTTTCTGTCCTTCCATAGCATGTTCAGGGTCTCTGTGATCAGGCCCATGTCTGTTTGTTCATCTCTGTGTCTCCAACACCTAGAATATAGCAGATATAATGACATAATTTAATGAATCAAGGGCTAGAGAATTTGCTCAGTGGTAAAAGGCACTTGGTTGCAAAGCCTGCTGGTCAAGGCTCAATTCCCCAGTATCCATGTAAAGCCAGATGCATAAATTGGCACATGCATCTGGAGTTCTTTTCCAGTGACAAGAGGCTGTGGTGTGCCCACTCTCTCCCTTTCATTCTGTCTCTCTCTGTTTGCAAATAAATAAGTGACTCCCGCCCACCCCGCACCACCAGTGGTAAGGTCTTGCTCTTGTCTCAGGCTGGCCTTGAACTCACAGTGATGCTCCATCCTCTCCTGGGATGCAAGGCATGCACCACCATGCCTGGCTACATAAAATATTTTTTAAAAATAATTTAGGGAGCCAGGCAGGGTGGTGCACACCTTTAATTCCAGCACTTGAGAGGCAGAGGTAGGAGGATCACTGTGAGTTCTAGGCCAGCCTGTGAGTACATAGTGAATTCCAGGTCAGTCTGGACTAGAGCAAAACCCTATCTTGAAAAAAAAAAAAAATAATAACAATAATTTAGGGGCTGGGAAAATGGCTTAGTGGTTAAGGAGCTTGCCTGCAAAGCCTAAGAACCCAGGTTTGATTCCCCAGTATGCATATAAGCCAGATACACAAGGTGGTGCATGAGTCTGGAGTTTGTTTCCAGCAGCTTCAGGCCTTTGTGTATCCATTCTTACTCTGTCTTTCTTTCTCTCTCTCTCCTTCCCTCTCTCAAATAAATAAATAAGACCTTAAAAATCACCTGGTGTGGTGGCATACAGCTTTAATCCTAGCACTTGGGAGGCAGAGGTAGAAGGATTGCCATGAATTCAAGGCCACTTTGAGATTCCACAGTGAATTCTAGGTCAGACTGGGCTAGAGTGAGAACCTACCTTGAAAACAACAACAGCAAAAAAAAAAAACCTTCAAAATAATTTGCTAATGGGCTGGAGAGATGTCTTAGCAGTTAAGACGCTTGCTTGCAAAGCCTACGGATCCAGGTTCAAGTCCTCAGGACCCATGTAAGCCAGATGCACACGGTGGTGCATGCATCTGAACTTCATTTGCAGGGGCTAGAGGTCCTGGCGTGCCCATTCTCTCTCTCTCTCTACCTTTCTCTCTCTCTCTACCTTTGTCTCTCTCTGTCTTTCTAGTAAATAAATAAAAATAAAATATTTTTAAAATATATAATAAAATGATTTAATAAATCAATGCACGAATGACCTGTGGTCTCAGGTCCTTAAGTAAATCACCCTGGTGTTGGCTGGTGCTGGATCAGAAGTTCCCAGGCACCAGAAACAGGCCAGGAGACCACGTGTACATCAGTCAAAAGGCCTTAATTCTTATGCCTTCTAGAGCCCTGGAAGCCACCCTGTGGAGACCACAGCAGGGAATTCAGAGTGAGGGGCAAGGACAGCCAGACTCTGAAGGGCAGATGGTTTTTTTTTTTGGGGGGGGGGACCACTGGGGAATGGACAGTCTGCCTGCATCTGTCTGAGGCTAGGGATGGGGTGGGGCACACAGCCAGGGACAGGTCTCAGCTGCGCTGCTTGGTGGCTGTCATCCAGCCGCCCTCACTGCCACTGTCCCTATCTGTGAAGCGTGAAATGGTCAGGGAACGTGTTTCTACTTTTCTTTCTTTTTCTTCTTCTTCTTCTTTTTTTTTTCCCCAAGGTAGAATCTCACTGTCACTGAGGCTGACCCAAACACACTCTGTACTCTCAGAGTGACCTCAAACTCATGGCGACCCTTCTACCTCCAAAAAGGAAAAGAAGAAAAAAAATTTACTTGAGAGAGAAAGACAGACAGAAAGAAAGAGGCAGATATCGCCAGGCATGGTGGCGCACGCCTTTAATCCCAGCACTTGGGAGGCAGAGGTAGGAGGGTCACTGTGAGTTCGAGGCCACCCTGAGACTACATAGTGAATTCCAGGTCAGCCTGGACTAGAGTGAAACCCTACCTTGAAAAACCAAAAAAGAAAGAAAGGAAGAAAGGAAGGAAGGAAGGAAGAAATAAAGAAAGAGAGAGAGAGAGAGGGAAAAGACGGAAAAAAATAGGCAGATATAGAGTAAGTGTGGGCATGCCAGGGCCTCCTGCCACTGCAAAGGAACTCCAGACACATACATTCACTACTTTGTGCGTCTGGCTTTACCTGAGTACTGGGAAATCAAACCTGGGTTATCAGGCTTTTGAAAGCAAATGCCTGTAACCACTGACCCATCTCTCCAGCTCCCCAAAAACTTGTTTTAACACAGATATATACACGTGCACACATAGAGTTCCGTACCGGTTTGACAAAGATCCCCTTCTTTAAGCAGGAGAGCTCTGCCCTGCTCAGGATTCCTGCAGTTGCTCCAGAGAGTACCTAAGCATAGCCATCTTCCCTTGACACCCAACAGGGAGCACTTTTATTAGACAACAGGCAGGTGCCCCCTGCGCAGGAGATGCCCCTGCGCCCCACGCAGGTCCATACCTCTGCTGAACTCACTTTATCAGATCTGTGTGTGTGTGTGTGTGTGTGTGTGTGTGTGTGTGTGTGTGTGTGTTTGGTTTCTTGAGTGAGGGTCTCCCTGTGGCCCAGTCTAATCTGGAATTGACTATGTAGTCTCAGGCTGGCCTGGAAGTCACAGTGATCCTCCTACCTCTGCCTCCTGAATAATTTTCTTGTTTTTTTCAAGGTAGGGTCTCACTCTAGCCCAGGCTGACCTGGAATTCACTATGGAGTATCAGGGTGACCTCGAATTCATGGCAATCCTCCTACCTTTACCTCCTGAGTGCTGGGATTAAAGGCATGCGCCACCACGCCTGGCTATAAAAATATTTTTTTAAAGAAATGGTACCTGCGGGCTGGAGAGATCGCTCAGTGGTTCAAGCACTTTGCCTGCAAAGCCAAAGGACCTCGGTTCAATTCCCCAGGACCACGTAAACCAGATGCACAAGGTGGCACATGAGTCTGGAGTTTGTTTGCAGTGGCTGTAGGCCTTGGTGCGCCCATTCTCCCTCTCTCTCTCAAATAAATAAATATATATTTTTTAAAATGGTACCTGCAAAGCCAAAGGACCCAGTTTCGATTCCCCAGGACTTATGATAGCCAGATGCACAAGGGGTACATATGTCTGGAGTTCATCTGCAGTGGCTGGAGACCCTGGCACACCCATTCTCTCTCTCTCTCTCAAATACATAAATAAATAAATATATTTTTTAAAGTACATGTGCCAGGCGTGGTGGGGCACGCCTTAAGTCCCAGCACTTGGAAGGCAGAGGTAGGAGGATTGCTGTGAGTTCGAGGCCACCCTGAGAATACAGAGTGAATTCCAGGTCAGCCTGTGCTAGGGTGAGACCCTACCTTGAAAATCCAAAGGGAAAAAAATAAGTGGTACATGCTGGGCGTGGTGGCACATGTCTTTAATCCTACAACTCAGAAGGCAGTGATAGGAGGATCACTGTGACTTCCAGGCCACCCTGAGACCACATAGTGAATTCCAGGTCAGCCTGGGCTAGAACAAGACATTACCTTAAAAAAAAAAAAAAAAAAATGAGAGTATGTGTGTGGTGTTCATTTGCATCAGTGGCAAGAGATCCTGGCATGCCCATACATGCGTACTCACTCACTTATGCATGCACACATGTGCAAATAAATAAAATTTATTTATTTATGTTTTAGAGAGAGAGAACTGGCGCACCAGGGCCTCAGCCATTGCAGTCAAATTCCAGATGCTTGCGCCACCTAGTGGGCATGTGCGACATTGCGCTTGCCTGGCTTTTATGCATCTGGCTTTCCTGCTATCTGTAGAGTCAAACATAGAGATCCTTAGGCTTCGCAGGTAAGCACCTTAACTGCTAAGTAATCTCTCCAGCCCAACAAATAAATAAAATTTAAAAATATTCAGAAGAGCTAGGATAGCTCAGTGGGTAAAGTACTTGTTATGCAGGCGTGAGGATATGACTTTGGATCCCCAGAACCCCCCTGAAATTCTGGGTGTGATGGTGCCCACCTGTAATCCCCTGCACTGGGAAGACAGAGATAGGAGAATCCCTGCGACAAGCTGGTTAGTTAAGTCTAGCCAAGTTGGTGAGCCCTGGGTCCAGTGAGAGACTCTAACTTGGAGAATAATTTGGAGATGGACTGAGTAAGACAGTCACTGGATGCTTTATTTTAGCATTTGGTGGGTTTGGGATGTCGCGGGGACTGTGACCTGCCCCAGACGATGGTGAGTGAGCCATGGATGATCTCCGACCCCAAGGACTAGAAGACCAGGAGGGTTCCTCCACGGTGCTGGGTCAAGATGGATCCCCTCAGGGCCCAACAGTTGTCTGCAGAGATAGAGGTGGACATGATGGCCGATACAGTACAACAGAATGACCAGTGCCTGCCACCGGAAGTGCTGCCTCCGCCACTGCAAGGAAGCAGAGCTAGGCAAAGGCGAGTCTGTGTGCCTGGATAATGTATATGTTTATAGGCAGGGCGCACCGGGACCTCCCATCGCTTCAACCGAATTCCAGATACATGCGTCACGTTGTGCATCTGGTTTTATGTGGGTGCCCACAAATCAAACCTGGACTGTCAGGCCTTGCAAGCAAACGCCCATAATCACTGCCCATCTCTCCATCCCTCTGCCACTCTTGGCATCTGGCTTTATGCGGGTGGTGAATTGAAGCAGAGCCAGTAGGCATTGCAAGCAAGCACCTTTAACCACTGAGCTATCGCCCTTAAGGAATATATATATTTTTTTAATTTTTATTTATTTGTAAGGAAAGAGAGAGAGAGCACACCACGGCCTTCTGCCACTGCAAACGAACTCCAGATGCATGTGCCGCTCTGTGCATATGCATGTGAGGAATCAAACCTGGACCTTTAGGCTTTGCAAGCAAGTGTCTAAACCACTGATCCATCTCTCCAGTCCCCCTAAATATATATGTATGTGTGTGTGTGTATATATATATATATATATATATATATATATATATATATATATATATATATGGAGAGAGAGAGAGAGAGGGTTTCACTCTAGTTCAGGCTGACCTGGAATTCACTATGTAGTCTCAGGGTGGCCTCGAACTCATGGTGATCCTCCTACCTCTACCTCCCGAGTGCTGGGATTAAAGGCGTGCACCACCACATCCGGCTTCTAAATAATATTTTTAATCCTCTAACATCCTTTTCTTTTCTCCCAAAGGGTTGTCACCAACTAAGGCTATTCATTCAGGGGTTCCTAATAAAAACATTAACTATCCCTAACCTATAGTGGATGTTTATAAAGAGTACATGTAAAATACCTGGTATTTTACATGTACCGTCTCACTCACCTTCACAATGACCTTGTCAGGTAAGTTTTTACTATCCTTATTTTTCAGAGAGATGTAGTGACTTGTCTGAGATCACACCACCTCAAAGTGGTAAGCCTGTGTGATGTGAACATCTGTTAACTTGAGGGAATTCCAGAATGCTCTGGAAGGCTTGTCGGGACACATTGCTGGGCACCCCTACTCGTCTGACACAGGAGGTCTGGGGAGGAGCTCAAGAATTTACATTTCTCATGTATTCCTAGGTCATGTTGCCATTGCTGGTCCAGGCACACTTTGAGAACCACTGCTTAAGACCAAGATTTCTCCACTGTCATTATCCCAATTAGGCATGCCATAACATGCCCACTTGCTACAAGAAACTTGATTCATGGAATCTGACGTTCATTTAGCACTTAGCATATATGACCCTATAGGCTTAATGAAATCTTTAAAGCCAGAAGAGAGGGAAAAAAAATAACTTTTGTCCAAGGGCTCAGGGCACCCCACAGAGGCAGAGGACATGTTCTAGCCTCCATTCATAGCACCAAACAAAAACAGAAACAATATTTTCATTCAACTTCAAGGAGGAAAAACCAACTAGAAGCAGGGTGTGGTGGCATATGCCTGTAATCACAGCACTTGGGAGGTGGAAGCAGGATTAGGAATTCAAGGCCAACCTGGGCTCCATGAGACCTAACTCAAAAGAAAGAAAGAGACAGAAAAAGTAAATATTAAAAATTGAAGCCAAGCTGGGCATGGTGGCACATGCCTTTAATCCCAGCACTCGGGAGGCAGAAGTAAGGGAATCACCATGAGTTCAAGGCCACCTGAGACTACAGAGTTAATTCCAGGACAGCCTAAGCTATAGTGAAACCCTACCTTGAAAAACCAAAAAAGAAGAAAGAAAGAGAGAGAGAGAGAGAGAGAGAGAAAGAGGGCTGGAGAGATGGCTTAGTGGTTAAGGCACTTGCCTGCATAGCCAAAGGACCCAGGTTTGATTCCCCAGGACCCATGTAAGCCAGATGCACAAGGTGGCACATATGTCTGGCATTTGTTTATAGCAGCCGAAGGCCCTGGCACACTCATCCTCTACCTTTCTTTCTCTCTGTTTCTCAAATAAATAAATAAATAAAGCAAGCAAGGTGGAAAATGAAGTAAAAGAACAGAAGCTTGGTGTGATGGTTTGTGACCCATAGTCCCAGTTACTTGCGAGCCTGCAATTTAGTGAGATCCTGTGTCAACAAAAAGTGGAAAGAGGGCTGGAGAGATGGCTTAGCAGTTAAGCGCTTGCCTGTGAAGCCTAAGGACCCTGGTTCAAGGCTTGGTTTCCCAGGACCCAGGTTAGCCAAATGCACAAGGGGGCACATGCGTCTGGAGTTTGTTTGCAGCGGCTGGAGGCCCTGGTGTGCCCATTCTCTCTCTATATATATCTGCCTCTTTCTCTGTCTGTCGCTCTCAAATAAATAGATTTAAAAAAATAAATAGATTTAAAAAAAAAAAGTTTTTTAAAGTGAAAAGAGGGGCTGGGCAGAGATGGCTCAGTACTTAAAAGTGCTTGCTTGCAAAGCCTAAAAGCCCGGGTTCAGATCCCCAATACCCACATAAAACCAGATGTACAAAGTACATGTGTCTGGAGTTTGTAGTGGCAGAAGGCCCTGGTGTGACCATTCCCTCTCTCTCTGCTTGCAAATTAATTACTTTTTTAAAGAGAAAGAAAACAAGCAAACCAGAGTCAGCCCTAGTCACTCCAATCATTCAGAAAAAAAGGCTTTTATTTATTTAGTTTTTAATTTTTTGGTTTGTTTTTTTTTTTTTTTTTTTGAGAGTGACAGACAGAGAGAAAGAGACAGATGTAGAGAGAGAATGGGCACACCAGGGCCCAACCACTGTGAACGAACTCCAGATGCATGCGCCCCCTTGTGCATCTGGCCTAATGTGGGTCCTGGGGAGTCGAGCCTCAAACCAGGTTCCTTAGCCTTCACAGGCAAGCGCTTAACCACTAAGCCATCTCTCCAGACCCAAAGACTTTTATTATATGCGATTGTAGAGCAGACATTTTCTGCCCTCTCCAACTCACTTGATTAAGAACTTAGTGCGGGCTGGGCGTGGTGGCACACACCTTTAATCCCAGCACTTGGGAGGTAGAGGTAAGAGGATCATTAGAATTCGTGGCCACCCTGAGAATACACAGTGAACTCCACTGGACTAGAGTAAGACACTACCTCGGGGGAAAAATAAAAAAGCCTATAATTCTAGCACTTGAGAGGTTGGAGGCAGGAGGACCTGGAGTTCAAAGCCAGGGTCAGCTACATAGTGAATTTGAGGCCAGCATGGGTTATATGAGACCATCTCAAAAGAAAGAGAGAGAGGGCTGGAGAGATGGCTTAGCGGTTAAGCGCTTGCCCGTGAAGCCTAAGGACCCCGGTTCGAGGCTTGGTTCCCCAGGTCCCACGTTAGCCAGATGCACAAGGGGCGCACGCGTCTGGAGTTCGTTTGCAGTGGCTGGAAGCCCTGGCGCGCCCATTCTCTCTCTCTCCCTCTATCTGTCTTTCTCTCTCTATCTGTCACTCTCAAATAAATAAATAAATAAATGAACAAAAAATATTTTAAAAAAAAGAAAGAGAGAGAGAGAGAAAATCAGTGCAGGTGGCTCAGTAGATTACCAATGCCCACCTTGTCTTCTGTAAATTCCAAGATGATGTGAGGTCCAAACAGTTGAGAGTCATGTCACCAGCTGCTCTCTTCAGATGGGATTTTGTGACTGCAGATTCTCTCATCAGCCCCTCTTGTTATTAAGTCTTGTAATTGCATATGACAAATTGAAAAAGTCTGAGTAGGGAAGGAAGGTGTATGTTTCTGTAATGAAGATGAGAGTTTTGGAGAGAGTTAAAAAAAGAAAAGAAACAAAATGTAGAATAAAGCCCCAACTGACCCAGAAGGGACAGAATATGAGCAAGAAATAAAGTTTTTTTTTAAAAAAATTTTAAGCCAGGCATGGTGGCACACGCCTTTAATCCCAGCACTCAGGAGACAGTAACAGGATTGCCAAGAGTTCAAGGCCACCCAGAAACTACATAGTGAATTCTAGGTCAGCCTGGACTACAGTGAGACCATACCTCAAAAAAAAAAAAAAAAAAAGGGCTGGAGAGATGGCTTAGCGGTTAAGCGCTTGCCTGTGAAGCCTAAGGATCCCGGTTCGAGGTTCGGTTCCCCAGGTCCCACGTTAGCCAGATGCACAAGGGGGCGCACGCGTCTGGAGTTCGTTTGCAGAGGCTGGAAGCCCTGGCGCGCCCATTCTCTCTCTCCTTCTATCTGTCTTTCTCTCTATGTCGGTCGCTCTCAAATAAAAAAAAAAAAAAAATTAAAAAAAAAAAAAAGAAAAAGAAAAAAAGAAAGAAAGAGAAAGAGAGAATGAGAGAAAGGCAGATAGAGAAAGAAAGAGAATGGAAAAAAACAAAGAAAAGAAAAAGGCTGGAGAAATGGGTTATCAGTTAAGGTGCTTGCCTGCGAAGCCTAAGGACCCGGGTTCCATTCCCCAAAACCCACATAAGCCAGATGCACACGGTGGTGCATGCCCACAAAATGACACATGTGTCTGGAGTTCCTTTGCAGTGGCTAAGGCTCTGATGCACCCACTCTCTCTCTCTCTCTCTCTCATAAAAAGAAAAAGAGAGAGAATGGGTGTGCCAGGGCCTCCAGCCACACTGCATATGGAATTTCAGATGCAGGGCTGGAGGGGTGGCTTAGTGGCTAAGGGGTTTGCCTGCAAAGCCAAAGGACCCAGGTTTGATTCTCCAGGACCCACGTTAGCATGTGCCCCCTTGTGCATCTGGCTTATGTGGGTACTGGGGATTTGATCTGGGTCCTTAGGCCTCACAGCTAAGTGCCTTAACTGCTAAGCCATCTCTCCAGCCCAAGAAATAAAGCTTTGTCAAAATCCACTGGGCATCAAGTAGCTATAGCCACCTGATATTCGATAAAAATGCCAAAAATACTCATTGGAGAAGAGACAGCCTCTTCAGCAAATGGTGTTTTGAAAACTGGATAAATATCTGCAGAAGGATGAAAATAGATTCTTCTCTCTCGCCATGCACAAGAATTAAGTCCAAATGGATTAAAGACTTTAACATCAGACCGGAAACTTTGAAACTGCTAGAGGAAAAAGTAGGGGAAACTCTTCAACATATTGGTCTTGGCAAAGACTTTCTGAATACAACCCCAATTGCTCAGGCAATAAAACCACAGATTAACCACTGGGACCTAATGAAATTACAAAGATTTTGCACCGCAAAGGACACAGTGAAAAAAGCAAAGAGGCAACCTACAGAATGGGAAAAAATCTTCGCCAGCTATATATCTGATAGAGGATTAATATCTAGGATATACAAAGAACTCAAAAAGTTAAATAATAAGGAATCAAACAAGCCGATCAAAAAATGGGCTATGGAGCTAAATAGAGAGTTCTCAAAGGAAGAAATACGAATGGCATATAAGCATCTTAAAAAATGTTCTACGTCACTAGTCATCAGGGAAATGCAGATTAAAACTACATTGAGATTCCATCTCACTCCTGTCAGATTGGCCACCATCATGAAAACAAATGATCATAAATGTTGGCGGGGATGTGGAAAAAAAGGAACCCTTCTGCACTACTGGTGGGAATGCAATCTGGTCCAGCCATTGTGGAAAACAGTGTGGAGGTTCCTAAAGCAGCTAGAGATTGATCTACCATATGACCCAGCTATAGCGCTCCTAGGCATATATCCAAAGGACTCATCTCATTTCCTTAGAAGTACATGCTCAACCATGTTTATTGCTGCTCAATTTATAATAGCTGGGAAATGGAACCAGCCTAGATGTCCCTCAACAGATGAGTGGATAATGAAGATGTGGTACATTTATACAATGGAGTTCTACTCAGCGGTAAAGAAAAATGAAGTTATGAAATTTGCAGAAAAATGGATGGACCTGGAAAGTATTATACTAAGTCAGGTAACCCAGGCCCAGAAAGCCAAGCGCCACATGTTCTCTCTCATATGTGGATCCTAGCTACAGACGACTGGGCTTCTGCGTGAGAATGAAAATACTTAGTAGCAGAGGCCAGTAAGTTGAAAAGGAGACATAAAGGGTGGAGAAAGGAAGGGAGGAGGATACTTAATAGGTTGATATTGTATATATGTAATTACAATGATTGTAATGGGGAGGTAATATGATGGAGAATGGAATTTCAAACAGGAAAGTGTGGGGGTGGGGAGGGAGGGAATTACCATGGGATATATTTTATAATCATGGAAAATGTTAATAAAAATTAAAAAAAAAAATCCACTGGGCACTTGGGAAGCAGAGGTAGAAGGATCACCGAAAGTTTGAGGACAACCTGAGATTACAGGTCAGTCTGGGCTAGAGCGAGACCCTACCTTGAAAACCAAGGGGGAAAAAAAAAAAAAAGCCACTGGGGCCAGGCATGGTGGCATACACCTTTAATCCCAGCACTCAAGAGGCAGAGGTAGGAGGATCTCTGTGAGTTCAAGGCTAGCCTGAAACTACAGAGTGAATGCCTGGGCTAGATTACTTAGTGGTTAAGGTGTTTGCCTGCAAAATGCAAGACCCCATGTTCGAATCTCCAGATCCCACATAAGCCAGACACACAAGGTGCCAGGTTGCACATGTGTACAAAGATGGCCCATGTAGCTAGGCATGGTGATGCACGCCTTTAATCCCAGTACTTGGGAGGCAGAAGTAGGAGGAGTTCAAGGCCACCCTGAGATTACACAGTGAATTCCAGGTCAGCCTGGGCTAGAATGAGACCCTACCTCAAAAACAAACAAACAAAAAGATGGCACATGCATCTGTAGTTTGATTATACTGGCTGGAAGCCCTGGTATGCCAATTCTGTTTCTCTCTCTCTCATTAAAAAAAAAAGACAAAAGGGCTGGAGAGATGGCTTAGCAGTTAAGGCACTTGTCTGCAAAACCAAAGGACCCAGGTTCCATTCCCTAGGATCCACATAAAGCCAGATGCACAAGGTGACACATGCCATCTGGAGCTCATTTGTGGTGGCTAGAGGCCCTGGCACACCCATTCTCTCTCTCTCTCAAATAAATAAATAAAAATAAAAATATTTTTGGAGCCAGGCGTGGTGGCGCATGCCTTTAATTCCAGCATTCAGGAGGCAGAGGTAGAAGGACTGCGGTGAGTTCGAGGCCACCTGAGACTACATAGTGAATTCCAGGTCAGCCTGAGCTAGAGTGAGCCTACCTCAAAAAACAAAAAAAAACAAACAAACATTTTAAAAAATTTTTTATTGTTTATTTATTTATTTATTTATTTATTTATTTATTTATTTATTTGAGAGTGACAGACAGAGAAAGAAGCAGAGAGAGAGAGAGAGAATGGGCACGCCAGGGCTTCCAGCCACTGCAAACGAACTCCAGACGCGTGCGCCCCCTTGTGCATCTGGCTAACGTGGGACCTGGGGAATTGAACCTCGAGCCAGGGTCCTTAGGCTTCACAGGCAAGCGCTTAATGGCTAAGCCATCTCTCCAGCCCTTTTTAAATGCCCCCCCCCCCGCCAAAATAAAAGCCACTGGGGGTGGGCTGGAGAGATGGCTCTAGCTAATTGGTGAGCTCTAGGCCAATAAGGAACCCTGACTCAAAGGAGGTGAACAGAGTTGTTCCTGAGGATGGCACCTGAGCTTGTCCTCTGCCCTCCACACACATGTCTACATATCTGTACACGTATATCCATACACACATATCTGCCCCACAATACAAACACACACACCTGTGTATACCACATACACACAGAAATCAAATAATGATAAATTTAAAATCAAAATGATGTAACTATAATTTTTAAGTCATTTTCTGTCTCATTGAACTGTTTTGTTTTGTTTTTGTTTTTTGAGGTAGGGTCTCATTCTATCCTAGGCTGACCTGGAATTTATTATGTAGTCTCAGGGTGGCCCTGAACTCAAGGAGATCCTCCTGCCTCTGCCTCCCAAGACCTGGGATTAAAGGTGTGCGCCACCACACCTGGCTACCTAGGGCACTGTTTTAGCAGAGAGACTGCAATACAGGCATTAGGCCCTTAATTTTTTGTTTTTGTTTTTGGAGGTAGGGTGTCACTCTAGCCCAGGCTGACCTGGAATTCACTACGTAGACTAAGGGTGGTCTCAAACTCCTGGCAATCCTCCTAACTCTGCCTCTCAAGTGCTAGGATTAAAGGCGTGTGCCATCACACTGGGTAATTTTTTTTCCCCTTTGAGGTAGATCTGGAATTCCCTATGTAGTCTCAGGCTGGCCTTGAACTTACAGCGATCCTCCTGCCTCTGCCTCCTGAGTGCTGGGATGAAAGGTGTCAGCCACCATGTTTGGTTTAGGCTCTTCATTTTGAAGAAGGAGATACCCTGGGTAGGAGGAAGGAGGTAAGGCATAGTCAGTATGCTCATGAGTACCGCTGGCTCTTCTCCAGACCCAACACACTGCAGGCCCTCAGGAAATATATGGTGCTTGGTTGAATAAATGAAAAATTGAGGGCTGGGGAAGTAGCTCAGTGGGAGAATGTTTGGCTAGCATGGACAAGGTGCTGGGTTCAGTCCCCAGCACTGGATTTTTTTTTTTTTTTCAAGGTAGGGTCTCACCCTAGCTCAGGCTGGCCTGGAATTCACTCTGTAGTCTCAGGGTGGCCTTGAACTCATAGCAATCTTCCCACCTCTGCTTCCCAAGTACTGGGATTAAAGGCACACACCACCACACCATTCTTAGCACTGAATTTAAAAAAAGAAGAAGAAGGAGGAAGAGGAGGAAGAGAAGAAACAAGCTTGAGAGATGGTTTAGCAGTTCAGGGCCTGCCTGCAAAGGACCCAGATTCAATTCCCCAGGACCTAGGTAAGCCAGATGCACAAGGTGGTGCATGCGTCTGGAGTTCGTTTGCAGTGCTGGAGGCCCTGGCGCACCTATTCTCTATCTGCCTCTCTCTCTCTCCTTCTTTCTCTCTCAAATAAATAAATATATTAAAAAAAAAAAAAAAGAGCCGGGCGTGGTGGCGCACGCCTTTAATCCCAGCACTCGGGAGGCAGAGGTAGGAGAATCGCCGTGAGTTCAAGGCCACCCTGAGACTACAGAGTTAATTCCAGGTCAGCCTGGACCAGAGTGAGACTCTACCTCGAAAAACCAAAAAAAAAGATAAATAAATAAAAAAAGAAAGAAAGAAAGAAAGAAAGAAATCCAAGGTCATCTCAGCTACATGGAAAGTTGGAGGCCAGTGTGGGCTACGTGTGACTTTGTCTCAAGAAAAAACAAAACACCAAAATACAAAGAACCCTTACATTTCTGGACTTTTTTTTTTTTTTTGAAGGATAAATTATGAGATTATTTTAAGGTGAGTTAAGATAAGAGGGAAAGCAAAGCAGGAAAGCACCCAGGCCAAAAGAAGTTCTTTCCCTTCCCAGCCTGGCTGGGAGGAAACCAAAAATGAAAATCTCCCTCACACAGGGAAGAAAAGTAGAGGCTCTCTCTGGATTTCTTATTCATTCATTCATTCATTCATTCATTCATCGTGTGGTACTGGGAATGGAACCTAGAGCGAGTTTTGCCACTGAGCCATACCCCTATTCTTTTTTCCCCCCTTCTTCTTTTTAAGATTTTTATCTATTTATTTGTAAGGAGTGAGTGAGTTTCAGCATAGCAGGGCCTCTTGTCCCTGCAAACTCCAGGAACATGCATCACGTTGGGCAACTGGCTTTACTGGGGAATCAAATCCAGGTGAGTAGACTTTACAAACAATCACTTTCAACAGCTCAGGCATGACCCCAGCACAGAATTTATATGTACCTGAGACTGGCCTCAAAATTGGAGCAATCCTTCTGTCTAAATTTCCCTAGTACTGAGATTATAGTCATGGGTTATTATGCCCCACCATTAATTTTTTTTTTCCTTAGGGCTGGAGAGACCCTATTCCTTTTTTTGGGGGGGGATTCTTTCAAGGTAGGGTCTCACTCTAGCCCAGGCTGAGCTGGAATTCACTATGTGCAGTCTCAGGGTGGCCTTGAATTCATGGCGATCTTTCTACCTCTGCCTCCTGAGTGCTGGGACACCTGGCTGTTCAAGGTAGGGTCTTGCTCTAGCCCAAGCTTATCTGGAATTAGTCTCAGGCTGGCCTCCAACTCATAGTGGTCCTCCTACCTCAGCCTCCCAAGTGCAGGGATTGAAGGTGTGTGCCACCATGCCTGGCAGAGAGAGAGAGAGACAATTGGTGCACCAGGGCCTCCAGCCACTGCAAACATACTAAAGACTGCTTCTGGGTCTACATGGGTACTGCGGAATTGAACTTGGGTGGCTAGGCTTTATCGGCAAGCGCCTTAACTGCTGAGCCATTTCTCCAGCCCCCTATTCCAATTTTATTGCTTGTAGAAAATCAGGCCAAGGGGCTGGAGAGGTGGCTCAGGGGTTAAGGCAATTGTCTGTGAAGGCTAAGGACCCAGGTTCAGTTTTTCCAGGTCCCATGTTAGCCAGCTGCACATCGTGGCACATGCGTCTGGAGTTTGTTTGCAGTAGCTAGAGGCCCTGACGTGCCCATTCTCTCTCCCTCTGTCCCTCTGTATCTAATAAATAAATAAAATGATTTTTAAAAATTAAAAAAAAAAAGAAAATCAGGCCAAGGTTGGGGTACAAAGTATGCTGAAAGATGGCGGAAGTCAAGTCATCCTCTAATCTGGATGCTGTTTTCACCTCTATTGTCAAGGCTAAACCTTTGTTTGATCTAAGACCTTCTATCGGGAGTTCTTAGTACTCAGCAGTAAACGGTGACATTTGGGTAAGGAAGAATTCCTATCATGGAGAGCAACTGCTTCTCACAGAGGAAGCTTAGGAACTTCTTGGAATTCCTGTTGTGGCCACCACTGGTGATACATCTTTAGCTAAGTAGAACTCTGGTCCTAGCCAGTCTGGATTCAAATCCTGACATAGCCATTTTCTAACTTTTTGGCGTTTTTTTTTTTTTTTTTTTTTGTAGGGGAAGGGAGGGACAAAGAGGGGGGGGGAGAGAGAGAGGGAGAGAGAAGGAATATGGGTGCAGGAGAACCTCTGACCACTGCAAACCAACTCCAGACACATACACCACTTTGTGCGTCTGGCTTTACATGAGTGCTAGGGAATGGAACTCCAAGCCATCAGGATTTACAAGCAAGCCCTCCTTTAAAAAAAAATTTAATTAATTTGACAGATAAAGAGGGAGAGAGAGAGAGAATAGGCACGCCAGGTACTCCAGCCACTGCAAATGAACTCCAGACACATGCGCCCTCTTGTGCTTCTGGCTAACATGGGTCCTGGGGAATCGAACCTCGGTCCTTCGGCTTTACAGGCAAACGCCTTAACCACTAAGCCATTCTTCCAGCCCAAGCAAGCTCCTTTAGCAGCTTTTTTTTTTTTTTTAAACAAGATTTCACAGTGTAGCCCAAATTGGCCTCAAACTCTCAATCTACCTGCCTTCACCTTCGGAGTGTAATACACACCAGGCAGCCATCTTTTCTTTTGTCACTGGAATATCAGGAATAGAAAAATAATAATGCAAATATTCAACATTATCAGTCACGGCAGGAGCTGTGATTGGTGTTGGGAGATAGGAGCAAGGAAAAGCTAATGGCCCTGCTTCTGGAAGCTTCTAAGCTTTTTGGAACTTCGTGAGGGCTGCGGATACAGCTCAGTGATGAAGTATTTGTCCAGCATGCATGAGGTCCTGGGTTTGACCCCTACCAGGGAGGGAGGAAGGAGAGACAGAGGGGAAAGAGGAGGAGCAGTAGTGATGGTAGAGATAAGATACATTCCTAACAGACAGGATGGCATGCACAAAGGCCCTGAGACTGGAGAAGACTTGGCGTATTTCAGAAACAAGAAGAAGGGGTACCATCAGACCCACACTTGAGAAGAAGCCCTGTGGTTGCCTTGTGCAGAATAGATTGGAGAGGCTGAGGCTATCAAGAGAGAGAGCAACCAGACGTGGTGGCAGACCCGTTTAGTCCCAGCACTCAGGAGGCAGAGGTAGGAAGATCATTGTGAGTTTGAAGCCACCCTGAGACTGCATGGTGAATTATTCCAGGTCTGCTTGAGCCAAAAAAAAAAAAAAAAAGAAAGAAAAGAAAGAAAGAGAAAAAGAAAAAGAAAGAAAAGTAAAAGAGGGATACCAGGCTAGGAATGACTGTAGAGAACAATGGCCATGACCAAAGCTAAGGTTGGGGACTTAGTGGATCAGATGTGGGCGAGGCGAGGCAGAAGATGGTGAAAATGACTGACTCAGTGGTGAGTGAAAAACAGTAAATAGGTGCTCTCTCTCTCACCTGTGCATAAAATCTCTCTCTCTCTCTCTCAATCTCTTTCTCTCTCTCTCTCTCTCTCTCTCTCTCCCCCTTGAGCTAGCCCATTCTTCAGGCCTGGAATTCACTATGTAATCTCAGGCTGGCCTCCAATTCACATCAATCCCTCTACCTCTGCACCTCTGCTTCCCAAATGCTGAGATTAAAGGTGTGCGCCACCAGGTCCAGGCTGGCCTTTAGCTAATTCCCATTCTCTTTCCACTCCTCTCCCTCTGTATCTGTGTGTCTCTCTTAATTTTTTCTTTCTTTTTTTGTTTTTTGAGGCTAACCTGGAATTCACTATGTGGTCAGAGGGAGGCCTTGAACTCACAGCGGTCCTCCTATCTCTTCTGTCTCCCAAGGGCTGGGGATTAAAGGCGTGCGCCACCACACAGGAGCTCACTAGGATACTATGATGTAGTCCAGGCTGGCCTTAAACTCTCCATGCTCCTGCCTCAGCCTCCCTGAGAGCTGGCACGACAGGTGCGCCATTATGTGCCTGGCTTGAAGATAGATTTCGCTTCTGGTTCTTGTGAGAAGATGAGACGTCTCAGAGGGAAGGCTAGTGCCTCAGGCTGAAGCACTGGCCAGTCTCCCAGTATTCCTGTCTCAGGTTTCACCTCCCTCCCTCCCTCCTCCAGGGAACCTGAACCCCGCCTGCCACGTTGAAGGTCAGCAGGACTTCCAGGCCAGTCTGGTGGGCGGTGCCCGCACATGGGAAGCCTGCCACCCACCGGGAGAGAGAGGTACTGCAGGCGCAAGGGGCTGAGACCCGCCCCCACCCAGTCACCTTCCTGCAGTGCTGACTCTGCGCCAGGCCCAGAGGGGCCCTGCCCTCAAGTGGGTGACAGTCTACTGGAACTAGTACCAGAAACAGAAGTGCTGGTAGCAATTGCTTGATTTGTTTTTATGGGAGGAAACCTTAGTTCTTACAGCACCAGTAGTATAAATTCATGTAAACTTTTTTTTTTTTTTCCCTGAACCAGGCTGACCTGGAATTCACTATATAGTCTCAGGCTGGCCGAGAACTCACAGAGGTCCCCCTACCTCTGTCTCCCTCCTGCGTGCTGGGGTTAAAGGCGTGTGCCACCACACCTGGCTGATGCCTTGCTTGTTTTTCTTTTCACAAAACAATCAAAAGATATTCAGGGGGCTGGAGAGATGGCATAGTGATTGAGGTGTTGGCCTGCAAGGCCAAAGGACCCAGGTTCGATTCCCCAGGACTCATGTAAGCCAGATGCAGAAGGGGGCACATGTGTCTGGAGTTCGTTTGCAGTGGCTGGAAGCCTTGGTGCGCCCTTTCTCTCTCTTTCTCTGCCTCTTTCTTTCTCACACTCTTTCTCAAATAAGTAAATAAATCTCTCTCAAATAAAATATAAAAATTTTGGGCTGGAGAGCTGGCTTAGCGGTTAAGCGCTTGCCTGTGAAGCCTAAGGACCCCGATTCAAGGCTCAGTTCCCCAGGTCCCAAGTTAGCCAGATGCACAAGGGGGTGCATGCATCTGGAGTTCGTTTGCAGAGGCTGGAAGCCCTGGCGCGCCCATTCTCTGTCTCTCCCTCTATCTGTCTTTCTCTCTCTGTCTGTTGCTCTCAAATAAATAAATAAATAATTTAAAAATATATATATAAAAATTTTGAGCCATGCATGCTGGTGCACGCCTTTAATCCCAGCATTCGGGAGGCAAAAGTAGGAGGATCACCGTGAGTTCGAGGCCAGCCTGAGACTATATAGTGAATTCCAGATCAGCCTGTACTAGAGCAAGACCCTACCTTGAAAATACAAACAAAAAACACTAAAAAAAAATTATTTAATATACATTAAAAACATGGAGTGCTTCATGAATTTGCATGTGCAGGGGCTATATTACTCTTTTCTGTATCATTCCAGTTTTGGTATATATGCTGCTAAAGCAAGGACATCTTGCTATATTTTTCCTTTTTTTTTTTTTTGTTTTTGTTTTTGTTGTTGTTGTTTAAGGTAGAGTCTTGCTCTAGCTCAGGCTAGATCCTCCTACCTCTGTCTCCCAAGTGCTGGGACTAAAGGCTTGTGCTACCATGGGTAGCTACACATCTTGCTATATAAAATTTATTTATTTATTTATTTACTTATTTGAGAGAGAGAGAGAGACAGATAGAATCGGCACTCAGGGCCTCCAGCAAGCAAATGCCACATACATGTACCACCTTGTACATCTGGCTTTACAAAAGTACTGAGGAATCACACCTAGGTCCTTAGGCTTTATAGGCAAGCATCTTTTCTTTTTGTTTTGCAATTATTTTTTCAAATTTTATTAACAACTTCCATGATTATAAAAAATATCCCATGGCAATGCCCTCCTGCCCCCCACTTTCTGTATTGAAATTCCATTCTCCATCATATCCCCTCCCCATCTCAATCAGTCTCTCTTTTATTTTTTTTTGTTTATATTTTTATTTATTTATTTATTTGACAGCAACAGACAAAGATAGAAAGAGGCAGAGAGAGAGAGAATGGGCACGCCAGGGCCTCCAGCCACTGCAAACGAACTCCAGATACATGCGCCCACCTTGTACATCTGGCTAACGTGGGCCTGAGGAATCCAGCCTTGAACCAGGTCCTTAGGCTTCACAGGCAAGGGCTTAACTGCTGAGCCATCTCTTCAGCCCTCTCTTTTATTTTGATGTCATGGTCTTTTCCTCCTCTTATGATGGTCTTGTGTAGGTAGTGTCGGGCACTGTGAGGTCATGGATATCAGGCCATTTTGTGTCGGGGGGAGCACGTTGTAAGGAGTCCTACCCTTCCTTTGGCTCTTACATTCTTTTATTTATTTATTTGAGAGCGACAGACACAGAGAGAAAAACAGATAGAGGGAGAGAGAGAATGGGTGCGCCAGGGCTTCCAGCCTCTACAAACGAACTCCAGATGTGTGCGCCCCCTTGTGCATCTGGCTAACGTGGGACCTGGGGAACCGAGCGTCGAACTGGGGTCCTTAGGCTTCACAGGCAAGCACTTAACCACTAAGCCATCTCTCCAGCCCCTCTTACATTCTTTTTGCCACCTCTTCCACAATGTACCCTGAGCCTTAGAAAGTGTGATAGAGATGTTGTAGTACTGAGCACTCCTCTATCACTTCTTCTCAGCACCATGGTGCCTTCTAAGTCATCCGAAGGTCAATGCCATCTGAAAAGACAAGATTCTCTAACAGAAGTAAGAGTAGCATTAATATATGGGTATGAACATTAAAGAGAAGTGCTTACTGGACAGTTTGATAAGCATAGTATATACATTTAGCCAGGCAGCAGCAGACGTTACACCCCTAGGACTCATGACTACCCCTGTTTTAAGTTTTCAGTATCAGGGATGTATTCCCTCACATGGAGCGGGCCTCCAGCACAATTAGAGGGTAGTTGGTTTCCACCATGTCAGATGTGCCACTATTGCACCCGTTGGCTCATTTGGCCTGGCTGGCCAAATACCAGGCTGTAGGCAAGCACCTTAACTGCTAAGCCATCTCTCCAGTCCCATGTCTTTGTGTTTTTGAATGTTGTTGAAGTACAATGTGGGACAAACCAATGCAATGCATTTCAGTATACCCTGTTTGCACATAACATGCGTTCACTTTGTGTTCGCCTGATGTAACACTGCATGATTAGTAATAATATGTGGTTCTTGCTGGGCGTGGTGGCTCATGTCTTTAATCTCAACACTTGGGAGGCAGAGGTAGGAGGATTGCTATTGAGTTTGAAGCCACCCTGAGACTACATAGTGAATTGTAGCTTAGCCTGAGCTACAGTGTGAGACCCTACCTCACCAAAGCCCAGGAATTCAAGTTCAGACTAAGCAATACAGGAAAATCTTGTTTCACAATAACAGTGATGATAATAATAACAATTGTTATAACAATGGTGGCTTACATCTGTAATACCAGCATTCAGGAGCCTGAGGCAGGAGGATCACCACAAATTAGAAGCTAGCTTTGAGTACATAGTAAATTCTAAACCAGGCTGGGCTACAGAGGGAGATTGTCTCTCAATAACATAATAATAATAAGCGTGGCATAGTGCTGCACACCTTTAATCCCAGCAGCACTTGGGAGGCAGAGGTAGGAGGATCACTGTGAATTCGAGGCCACCCTGAGACAACATAGTGAATTCCAGGTCAGCCTGGGCTAGAGAGAAACCCTACCTCAAAAAAAAAAAAAAAAAAATCAAACAAACTAAAAGTAATAATAAACCCAGTATGGTGGGGCATGCCTTTAATCCCAGCATTCAGGAGGCAGAGGTCGAACAGTAGAAGCTGGGTATGGTGGTGCACACCTTTAATCCCAGCACCCTACCTGGAAAAACAGCAACAACAAACAAATTCTAATAATGGATACAATTATTTTTCTCATTTTGCAGAGGAAACTTGAGGCACAGAAAGATGAAGCAATGTACTCAACGAGAACAGCAGAGCCAGGGTTTAGATCTAGCTTCTTATGAGGATGTGAGTTCCTAGCCATTTGTTAGACCCGCTCCGTGCCAGCCTTGGGGGCCAGGGGAAAATTAAGAACTGGAGAAAAGCAGTAACCTCGGGAGCTCAGAGTCGAAATGAAGAAATAGAATAGTCTTGGTACAGTGAGTTTAAACATCACTGGGGGACCAGAGGGTAGGGGATAACCAGGAAAGGCTGTGGGAGGTGAGAGACCTGCACACCGGACAGGGAAGGGCAGAGGTGAGGAATGGAGCGACACGAGACATGCATTTCCACCCAGAAGGCCAGTCTGAGCAAAGCCTTGGGTGTGAATAAGTGTATGAACCTAAGTAACAATTGCAAGCAAACTTAATTATTTATGTATTTGTTTGTTTGTTTGCAAGCAGAGGGGAGAGAGGGAGAGAGGGATAAAATGAGCATGCCAGAGCCTCTAGCCACTGCAAACAAACTCCAGACACGTGCCACTTTGTGCATCTGGCTTTTCACGGGTACTGGGAAATTGAATACGGGTCAGTAGGCTTCACAGGCAAGTGCCTTAGCCACTAAGCCATCTCCCTAGGACAAAAATATTTTTTTTTCTTTTCAAAAAGTTTTTTTATTAACAACTTCCATGATTATTAAAAAAAAAAAAAAAACCCCATGGTAATACCCTCCCTCCTCACTTTCCCCTTTGCAACTCCATTCTCCCCATGTCAATCAGTCTCTCTTTTATTTTGATGTCATCATCTTTTCCTCCTATTATGATGGTCTTGTGTAGGCAGTGTCAGGCACTGTGAGGTCATAGATATCCAGGCCATTATGTGTTTGGGGGAGCACGTTGCAAAGAGTCCTACCCTTCCTTTGGCTCTTACATCCTTTCTGCCACCTCTTCCACAATAGACCCTGAGCCTTGGAAGGTGTGATAGAGATAGTGCAGTACTGAGCACTTTGGTCACTTCTTTCCAGCACCATGATGCCTTCTGAGTCATCCCAAGGTCACTGCCATCTGAAAAGAGAAGGTTCTCTACCAAAAGTGAGAGTAGCATTAATATATGGGTATGAGCATTAAGAGAAGTGCTTACTGGGCAGTTTGATACGCATAGTAATACATTTAGCCAGACAGCAGAAGACGTTACACCCCTAGGGCTCATGTCTACCCCTGTTTTAAGTTTTCAGTATCAGGGAAGTATTCCCTCCCATGGAGCGGGCCTCCAGTCCAGTTAGAGGGCAGTTGATTTCCACCATGATAGACATGCCACTATTGCACCCATTGGCTCATTTGGCCTACTTGGCCAAATATAAGGTTTGCAGTATCCACTGTTGAGTATCTTCACTGGTGTTTTCTCTTTCTCCCATTGAACTGCATGCAGAATGGGTTCTTTCAGCTTTATATCAGCTGGTCTACATGGAGGAGGTTATCAGCTCAGTTCCAGCAGAATTTCTCAGTGGCCTTGTAGCCTAAGTATGAGGAGTCTTCAGCAGTAGGGTCTTACCATCTATACCTGGTGGGAAACCAAGGGCCTCGGCAATGGCCTATAACATTTTGGGGGCATCAGGGACCTCCCTGGCCAACAACTCACTGGAAGATATCCCACCTCTGGCGCTGAAATTTTTCTAGCAACAATCTACTGCTCCTGAGTGTCCCATTGTCTAAAAAAGATTTCCATATGATTTATTTATAATCTCCTCCCCTGACCTCACTTGGACCTTTTCACCCCCATAAATCTATTCTTCTACTTACATATATACAATACCATCCTATTAAGTACCCCCCTCCCTTCCTTTCTCTTCCCTTTATATCTCTTTTCTAGCTTACTGGCCTCTGCTACTGAGTGTTCTTCCTACTCACACAGAAGTAGGACAAAAATATTTGAGTCCCAAGTTGTACTGAGGTATAGAGGTAGATGATGCCTGAGGTGCCTCCAAAAGCTGATGGTCTAGTTAGGGAGAGGTTTGGGAGGGCAGGGGGTGTGGGGGGAGGGGCAAACTGTAGATACAAGCAATAGCTACACTTTACTGTGTATTCCTACAGCCAGCCTCATCTATCACAAGTAAGTTCACCACATCCCCCCAGACTTGGCAGCTGTTAGACTCCTGAAAGAAGGCAGGCTCATGGAGGTCAAATGAGTTGATTGCCCTAGGACCTCCTGGTAGGAAGGGTAGGGGTCGCAAGATTTGAAAACACAAGGATAAACCAGGCATAGCAGCGGACACCTTTAATCCCAGCACTTGGGAGCCTGAGGTAGGAGGACCACCATGACGAGTTCGAGGCAACCCTGAGACTACAGAATGAATTCCAGGTCAGCCTGGACTACAGTGAGACCCCACCTCAAAAAAAAAACAAAAAACAAAAAACACAAGGCTCAGCAGGCCAGCATGGTGGCACACACCTTTAATCCCAGCACTCACCCAGGAAGCAGAGGTAGGAGAAGCATTGAAAATTCAAGGCCAGTTTGAGACTATATTAGTGAACTCCAAGTCAGCCAGGATCAAAGTGAGCCATACCCAGCAAAAAAAAAAAAAAAAAAAAAAAAAAAAACCTTTCTCGAGGGGTACTGCAGAGTCAGGGGTCTCATATTCTTAATTAAAACCACAGCTTCCCAGTACTACCGCCCCCACTTTTTTCTCAGTGCTCATGCATAGCCCCAGCCCTTTGGTTAGATCTTAATTCAGCAAACCCTGAAAAGTTCAGTCCTTACGCCTCCCTCAGACCTTCACCCTTGAGACATACTTTGGAGCAGGGTTTTAGAAAGAATTATTTTGTTTTATTTTATTGTTTGAGTTAGGGTCTTGTTCTATCTCATGCTGCCCTAGAATTAGTCTTAGGCTGGCCTTGAACTCAGTGATCCTCCTACCTCAGCCTCCAGAGTACTGAAATTAAAGGTGTGTGCCACCATGCCTGGCTAGAATCTAGCAAATGCATGCAAGTGGCAGTGGGTTGGGCGGTAACTACAGAGCTGCCCGTTCCAGATTTAATGCCCACATCCTTCCTATCTATTGCTATCTACCTAGAAAACTCTTCTCATCTCACTCCCATCCAAACTTCCCCAACTCCTATTTCTGCAATGTGTGTGCACATGTATGTAATAGAGAGGGAGAGAGAATTAGATGCTATCTCCTATAGGAAGCCAGTCATGAGAATGTCAATAGTTAATCATGTTTTTGTTTTAGAGGGTATAGCTGTGTTTTGGGGGCTGGCCTTGAAGTTCTGGGTTCAAGCAATCCTCCTGCCTAAGCCTTCCAAGTGCTGGGATCATAGGCATGTGCCACCATACTTAACTTAGCTAGTTAACTATTCAACTTTCATATTGTTATTATTATTTTGGTTTTTCAAGGCAGGGTTTAGATCTAGTCCAGACTGACCTGGAATTCACTACATAATCCCAGGTTGGCCTTGAACTCACTGTAACTCTACCTCTGCCTCCTAAGTGAGTGCTGTGACTAAAAGTGTGTGCCACCAAGCCAGTTCACTTTCCTTTTTTTTGTTGTTGTTTATTTGTTAGTTTAGCTTTTTTTTTTTTTTTTTTTTAGACAGTCTCTCTATATAGTTCAGGTTGGCCTTGAACTCATTATGTATCCCAGACTGGCCTCAAACTCATAGTAATCCTCCTTCTTCAGCCTCAAGATGCCCAGCCTCCCAAGTACTAGGGTTAAAGGTATGCAGCACCACACCTGGCGAAAAGCAGTATTTCATGGTGGTTAAATGTGCAAACTTGTCTCAGCACTTGGGAGGTTGAAGTAGGAGGATCTCTGTGAATTCAAGGCCACCCTGAGACTACATGGTGAATTCCATGTCAGTATGGGCTACAGTGAGACACTATTTTGAAAAAAGAAAAAAATTGCCAGGTATGGTAGGACATGCCTTCAATCTTAGCACTCAGGAAACAGAGGTAGGAAGATTGCTGTGAATTGGAGGCCTGCCTGAAACTATATTATATAGTGAATTCTTTAGGTCAGCCTGAGCTAGAGTGAGACCCTACATCGAAAAAAAAAAAAAAAAAAAAGTGGGAGGCTGGAGAGATGGCTTAGCAGTTAAGGCACTCGCCTGCAAGGCCCAAGGGCCCAGGTTCAATTCCCTAGGACCCATATAAGCCAGAAACACAAGGTGGTGCAAGCGTCTGGAGTTCGTTTGCAATGGCTTCAGGCCCTGGCATGCCCATTATCTCTCTCTCAAATAAATAAAAGAAACAAATTAAAAAACAAAACACAAAAGACCAAATAGAAAACCTTAAAAAAAAAAATCAGTTGAGGAGATGGCCCAGATTCAATTTACCAACCACCTATACAAAGTCAGACAGGCATGTCTGCAGCAGTAAGAGATCTTGGCATGCACAAATACATACATACATTTTAAAAATTAAGCCAGGCATAGTAGTGCACGCCTTTAATCCCAGCACTTGGGAGGCAGAGGTAGGAGGATCGCCGTGAGTTTGAGGCCACCCTGAGAATACATAGCGTATTCCAGGTCAGCCTGGACTAGAGTGAGGCCCTACCTCAAAAAAACAACAAAAAAAGGAAATTTGGGTTGGACAGATGGCTTAGCAATTAAGGTGCATGCCTGCGAAGCCTAAGGAGCCAGGCTTGATTCTCCAGATCCCAGGTAAGCCTGATACACATAGTGGTGCATGTGTCTGGAGTCTGTTTGCAGTGGCTAGAAGCCCTGGCACTCCCATTCTCACTCTCTCTCTCCCTCTGACTGTAATAAATAAATAAAAATAAAATCTTCAAAAAAATTAGGAAATTTGCCTGGCGTGGTGGTACATGTCTTTAATCCCAGCACATGAGAGGCAGAGGTAGGAGGACCACCATGAGTTCAAGGCCACCCTGAGACTACATAGTTAATTCCAGGTCAGCCTGAGCTAGAGTGAGACCCTACCTTGAAAAACCAATATATATGTATAAAGATCAGAGTCCTTAACCTACCTGGGTTCACCACTTGTTCGAGGCTGTGTAATTTTGGGTGATTTTCTATGTCTCTGAGTCTCACTTTCATTATCTGAAGAACAGTATCTGCCTCACAAGACCAGTGAGTGCCCATCATGTGCCAAGTGCTTCGGTCACACCAGTATCCAACCTGAGTCCCTCCCCCCCATGGCATTTTCTGGAGAAAGGCAAACGCTAATCCCATGAATATTTAATACAACAGATGGTGGTAAGTGCCGTGGAGATGGATAAGGCCCCAGTGAAGCGGATAGAGTATCAGGGTGGGGAGGGGCTGCATCACTTCAGGATGCTCAGGGAAGGCCCCGCTGAGAAGATGGCTCTTAAGGCTAGGCAAGAGGGGTGGCACACACATATGACCCCAGCACTCTGGAGGCTGAGGCAGGAGGATTTTGAGTTGCAGTACAATCAATCTGGACTACATAGTGAGGCCCTGTCTCAAACAAACAAAACCAGGTATGGAGGCTGAGGCATGAGAAGTTCCTTGAGTTCCAGGCCAGTCTGGACTATATCATGGGTCCCAGTCTAGGCTGGGCCACGGACTAAGACCCTGGGTCCAAACCCAGACCAAACCAAAGATGACTTAAAGACAGAGATAGAGATGTCTCAGTGTTGAGCTCTTCACTGTCACTTCTCAGCACTAGGGTGACTTTTGAGTCACCTTGTGGTCCCTACCATCTGAAAAGAGAAGGTTTTCTAATCAAAAGTGAGGTTAGAATTAAGATATGGGCATAAAGCCGGGGGCATGGTGGTGCACACCTTTAATCACAGCACTCGGGAGGCAGAGGTAGGAGGATCTCTGTAAGTTTAGGGTCACCGAGTCTACATAGTGAATTCCAGGTCAGCCTGGGCTAGAGTGAGACCCTACCTTGAAAAAGAAAAACAAACAACTATATATATATATATATGTATATGTATATGTATATGTATATGTATATGTATATGTATATATGCATATATATATGTATGTATATATATATCTGTGTGTGTGTATAATACATATATATACATATACATACATACATACATTAAGTATTTAGATGGCAGTTCGGTGGGCATAATATATCCATTTAGCCAGACAACCGTAGTAATTTCCCCCCTAGGGCTGTTGACCTCCCCAGCCATAGGCTTTTTGTTTTGTTTTGTTTTTTGAGGTAGGGTTTCACTCTAGCTCAGGCTGACCTGAATTTACTATGTAGTCTCAGGGTGACCTTGAATTCACAGTGATTCTCCTACCTCTGCCTCCCAAGTGCTGGGATTAAAGGAGTGTGCCACCTTGATTAGGTATTCAGTACCAGGCAGTCCTTCTTGTGGAGCAGGCCTCAAGTCCAATCAGAAAGCAGTTGGCTTCCTCAAAACAGACATGTCACCATTGCCATCATCTGGTACATTTCGCCTGGTTGGCCAGCCACAGAGCTTGCAGGGTCCACTGCTGGTTAAGACCATTGATAACTTTTCTCTTCCCAGAAGCCACATAGCTCTTTCCACCCTCCTGACAGCTAGTTAATAGGGAGGAGGCGTCCAGCTCAGCTCCAGCTTAATTTCTCTGTGACCTGCAGTCCAAGCATGTAAAGTCTTCAGCAATAGGGTTTTACCATCTAGTTGTTTTTTTATATTTTTTTATTGTTTATTTTTATTTATTTATTTGAGAATGACAGAGAGAGAAAGAGGAAGACAGAGAGAACGGACACACCAGGGTCTCTAGCCACTGCAAATGAACTCCAGATGTGTGTGCCCCCTTAGGCATCTGGCTAACGTGGGTCCTGGGGAATTAAGCCTTGAACCAGGGTCTTAGCCTTCACAGGCAAGCACTTAATTAAACGCTAAACCATCTCTCCAGCCCTTTACCATCTAGTTCTTATTGGCAACCAAGAGCCTTGGCAATAACCTCTAACGTCTTTGAGACATCAGGGGTCTCCTTGACCAATGAATTGCTGGAAGGTATCCCACCCTTGGCACTGAAATTTTTCTAACCATAATCTATAGCTTCTTCCCAGCCCAGAATTTGTAAAAAATTATTATTATTTTGCGACAGGATCTCTCTGTTTATCCTAGGCTTGCTTCAAACTACCTATATAGCCCAGGCTGTGACCTCGAACTCCAGATCCTCTTCCTGCCTCAGCCTCCCTAGTGTTGGGATAACAAGTGTGCACCATCATACCTGGTTTGGAAAGGTATTTTATTTATTTATTTATTTTTAATTTTTGAGGTAGGGTCTCCCTGTAGCCCAGGCTGACCTGGAACTCACTATGTAGTCTCAGGCTGGCCTCAAACTCACAGAGATCCTCCTACCTCTGCCTCCTGAGTGCTGGGATGAAGGTGCACACCACCATGCCCTGCATGTAAGTGGTTGCTGGGGATCCGAACTCAGGTCCTCATGTTTGCACATCAAGCGCTCTACTGACTGATCCTTCTCCCCTGCCCTTTAATAAGTATTTGCAGAGAGCTGGAGAAATGGCTTAGCAGTTAAGGCACTTGCCTGCAAAGTCAAACAACTCGAGTTTGATTCCCCAGTACCCATGAAAGCCAAATGCACAATGTGGAATATGCATCTGGAACTCATTTGCAGGGGCTAAAGGCCCTGGTGCGCACTCATTCTTTCTTTCTCTCTCTCTCTTCCCTTGCAAATAAATAAAATAAAATGAAATTTAAATATTTGTAGAGGGGATGGATGAATGCTGCATTCCCACTAGAGAGAAGAGGAAGCAACCCTGGTAGCAGCCAGAGATCGGAGCTCAGGATTTCCTGATCCCTGAGTTTGTTCCCTTCCAGAGGTCCCTCCGTGAGGCCTCAACACACCCCTTGGCTGATGATTCTCTCCCTTTCTCTCTCTCTCTCTCTCTTGCTCTCGCTTTTTTTTTTTTTTAGGTTTTTTTTTGTTTGTTTGTTTTTTGTTTTTGTAGTAAGGTCGCACTCTAGCCTAGGCTGACCTGTAATTCACTATGTAGTCCCAGGCTGGCCTTGAACTCACAGTGATCTTCCTACCTCTGCCTCCCAAGCATTGGGATTAAAGAAATTCAAATTTCTAACAGCTGAATAAGAAGCAGGACTCAGGTCTGAAAAGAAGGTAGAAGAGGGGCAGGAGATAAAAGTGTTAGGGTCTCAGCAGCCAAAACAGACTAGAAAGCCTGTCCCCAGAGCAGGGTTTTTCTCCTAAGGCACTGTCCTAGGGGGTTCCCAAATAGCCCTAGACCTCCTCTTAGGACTGGTCATTCAGAATGCAGAGCCAGGTGCCTCGAGAAAGCTGAGAAAAAGGGTCACTCTCCCATAAATGGCCCTGATCCCAGGCCATTTCTCTGTGGACAGCGATGACTTTGGCCTCAGGCTCTCCCTGTTTTGTGCCTGCTGTGGACAGTCATTGTCATCTGAGAAACCCGAGAACACTGAGTAGCTGAGCTTCTCCCTCCTTCCGCTGAGGCTAGCTTTATGCAAAATTTTCTTCTCTGTATCCCGAGCAGGACTTGTGCTCCATCTGCCTTGGCCTGCCAGTCCTGGCTCAAATGAAAGATCCAGCACTCTCTCAAGATGGAGGACTTGGCCTTCCTGGACAGATGGGAACTACAATTTGGGGGTGAGACAGAACTGGGTTCAGTTCCTTTCCCATTGGCTTCCCAACGCTGCCACTCCCTTTGTCTTTGAATTTCTGCTGTCCAAAAATGCAAATAGCATGATCCACAAAATACACTTCTTTTCTTTTCTTTTCTTTTCCTTTCCTTTCCTTTCCTTTTTTTTTTTTTTTTTTTTTCCTTTTTTTAGGTAGGGTCTCACTCTAGCTCAGGCTGACCTGGAATTCACTATGTATTCTCAGGGTGGCCTCAAACTCAAGGCAATCCTCCTACCTCTGCCTCCCGAGTGCTGGGATTAAAAGCATGCGCTACCACACCCAGCTTTAAAAAAAATTTTTAATACTGTATTTATTTGAGAGAGAGAGAGAGAAAGAGACAGATAGAATAGTATGCCAGGGCCTTCATCCACTGCCAAGGAACTGAGATGCGTGTGCCACCTTGTGCAGCTGGCTTACATGGTTTCCTGGGGAATCAAACTTGGGTACTTAGGCTTTGCAGGCAAGCACCTTAAGTGCTAAACCATCTCTCCAGCCTGTCTTTTTTCCTTCCTTCCTTCCTTCCCTCCTTCCTTCCTTCCTTTCTCTCTCTCTCTCTCTTTGTTTGTTTTTCAAGGTAGGGTCTCACTCTAGCTCAGGCTGACCTGGAATTCACTGTGTAGTCTCAGGGTGGCCTTGATCTCACAGTGTTCCTCCTACCTTTGCTTCCCAAATGCTGGGATTACAGGCGTGTTCCATCATGCCTGGATTTTTAAAAATATTTTTATATTTGTTTATTTATTAGAGAGAGACAGAGGCAGATAGAAAGAATGGACACACCAGGGCTCCAGCCACTGCAAATGAACTCCAGATGCATGTGCTACTTGTGCATCTGGTTTATGTGGGTCTTGGAGAATTGAACCTGTGTTCTTTAGCTTCTCAGGCAAGCACCTTAACCACTAAGCTGTCTCTCCAGCTCTCTTTTCTTTCTTTCTTTCTTTCTTTCTTTTTTTTCTTCAGGTAGAGTCTCACTCTAGCCCAGGTTGACCTAGAGTTCACTGTGCAGTATCAGGGTGGCCTCAAACTCACAGTGATCCTCCTAGCTCTGTTTCCAAGTGCTGGAGTTAAAGGCATGCGCCACAAGACCCAACTTGATGATTCTCTTTTTGGGATATCAGCAGGGTCTCATATAGTCCAGGCTGGCTTTGAGCTCACTATGTAGCCAAAATTAACTTTAAACTCTTTCTCCTCCTACCCCTATCTTCTTAATGCTGAGATTACAGGAATGAGCCACCCCTTGCCAGTTTCATGCAACGCTGGGGAATGAACCCAGTGCTTTGTACATACTGGGCAAATACTCTACCTTCTGAGCTACATACTCAGGTCTCACCTCCCCTTGCCTTTTTTTTTTTTTATTTTTTTATTTATTTATTTGAGAGAGACAGGCAGAGAGAGAGAGACAGAGAGAGAGAGAATGGGCATGCCAGGGCCTCCAGCCACTGCAAATGAACTCCAGATGCGTGCGCCCCCTTGTGCATCTGGCTAACGTGGGACCTGGGGAACCAAGCCTCGAACCGGGGTCCTTAGACTTCACAGGCAAGCGTTTAACCGCTAAGCCATCTCTCCAGCCTCCCCTTGCCTTTTGAGACGTTGTAGCTCAGCCTGGACAGGAACACATTATACAGCCCAGACTGGTCTTGAACTTGAGACAATGCCCCTGCCTCAGACTCCATTTGCCAACATTAGAGGTGTTTAGTCACCATGCCCAACATCACCAGGAATTCTCACACTTCATGTGCTGACATTACAGGCGTAAGCTACCATGCTTGACCTTACCAGGAATTTTTTTATTTTTTTTGAAGCAGGGTCTCATTCTAGCCCAGGCTCACCTGGAACTCACTCTGTAGTTCCAGGCTGATTTCGAACTCACAGCACAGCAATCTCCTTAACCTCGCCCTCCCGAATGATGGAATTAAAGGAGTGTGCACCATACCCGGAACAAGCGTTCTTAATTTGAAGAACAAGGACTCTTAGGGGGAATCCAGATGTACTTTAAGGTCACCTTTTCCCTCAACATTGTTAAATGGAGTAGGTGATTCCCCCCCGCCCCTTAGGTAGGGTCTCACGCTAGCCCAGGCTGACCTGGAAGTCACTATGTAGTCTCAGGCTGGCCTCGAACTCTCGGCGATCCTCCTACCTCTACCTCCCCAAGTGCTGGGATTAAAGGATTAAAGGCGTGCGCCACTACGCCCAGCCGCACTTTTTAAAAAAATTATTTAAAAACTTGGCAGACGGGGGCTGGAGAGATGGCTTAGCGGTTAAGCGCTTGCCTGTGAAGCCTAAGGACCCCGGTTCGAGGCTCGGTTCCCCAGGTCCCACGTTAGCCAGATGCACAAGGGGGCGCACGCATCTGGAGTTCGTTTAAAGAGGCTAGAAGCCCTGACACGCCCACTCTCTCTCTCCCTCTATCTGTCTTTCTCTCTGTGTCTGTCGCTCTCAAATAAATAAATAAATAAAAATACTTAAAAAAAAAAAAAAAAAAAAAAAACTTGGCAGACGGGCTGGAGAGATGGTTTTGCCGTTAAGGTACTTGCCAGCGAAGCCAAAGGGCCCAGTTTTGATTCCCCAGAACCCAGTAGAGCGAGACCCTCTAAACCAAAACACAAGTAAATAATAAATAAAATAAAAAGACGGCGATGAACGCGACTGGCATTTTGCATAAGATCTGGCATCTCCAGATGCTGCCCTGGGACCGCAACACGGCGCGAAGAGGGAGGCGGCCGCATCCTGCAGGAGCGCAGGTCGCTAGGTCTGTCCTCGGCGCGCTCCGTAGGAGGGCGTGGATGTGCGCGTGCGCGGGGGGGGGGGGGAAACGAGGGCAGGTGCACTGCGCATGCTCTTTCCAGCTCGGCCGCTCCGAGGACTTTTTGTCTGGGACAAGGTCGCGTGATAGTGTGCGCAGGCTCCCCAGTTCCTGCAAAGGCGTCAGACAAGGCGTCGCCCAACAGAAATTTTCGTGGGTTTTTTTTGTTGTTGTTTTTGAGGTTGTCGTCCCGCCCTACCGTCCCCCCTCCAGCGCGGCCCTACTTCCGCTTCCGGTGCGTACTGTGGTCTTGGGTCCAAGATGGTGGTGGCGGCGGTGGCTGCGTCGGCGTCCCGGGTGTTGCGGCAGCTGGGCCGGTCGCTCCCACAGCGGGGTCGGCCCATGTCGAGTGGTGCCCACGGCGAGGAGGGCTCAGGTACCGGGTGAGGGTGACCTTGGCGGTGGTCTCGGGGAGGGGAAGGGAACAGCCCGCGGACTCAAGGTCGTGGTTGCCCGCAGCTCGCATGTGGAGGGCCCTCACCTACTTCGTGGCGCTTCCCGGGGTGGCAGTGAGCATGCTCAATGTCTTCCTGAAGTCCAAACACGGCGAGCACGAGAGACCCGAGTTCGTCGCCTACCCGCATCTCCGCATCAGGACCAAGGTATGCTGGGTGACCTTCCTCCCCGGTGCCCTGCTTCAGATCCTGGCGGCTATTGCTGGAGCTGCCCGTCATTGACTCCTCGCGATCGAAACATTTTATTTGCTCTCGTTTTGGCTTGACTTTGGAGGGGGCGGGGTCGTGCATCTGTTTTCTTCTTCAAGGTCATACTTGATAAGTGCCCATCGGTTTTTCTTTCCTCCGATTCATTGACACTCACCGGTCTTCCCGTGCAGTGCTGATAAGAGCTGTCCCGTGCATAAAGCTTGGAAGTTTGGGGAACCCTTTTAGAATGACAAGCTCTGAAGGTGATTCGTCGGTTTAGGTTTAGGGTTATCTGAGAAGTACTGACTGTATAAATAGACACCCAGTTTCTGTCTCCCACCAGCGCCGAACTACTCTCCTTTCGCTGTTCTTGCACATAATTATAGTCATTTGTTCGTCATTGCATGCTTTATTTATTTATTTTATGTTTATTCACTTATTAGAGACTGGGCACACCAGGGCCTCTGGCCACTGCAAACCTTCCACATATATGAGTCACCTGGGTCCTTAGTCTTTGCAGGCAAGCGCTTTTACTAATTAGAATGCTTTATTTTTAACAAAAGTGTCTTCCTGGTCCTTAATTTATTTCTACTGACCTCATAGAAACTTAACCTAGGGCTAGAGAGATGGCTCAGTGGTTGGTGCTTGCCTGCAATTTCTAGAAACCCAAGTTCAGTTCCCCAGTACCCACATTAGGCCAGATACACAGTGGCACATGCTTCTGAAATTCGTTTGCAGTGGCTAAGGCCCTGGCATACCCATTCTCTCTCTCTCTGCCTCTTACTGTCCTTGCAAATAAATTTTTTTTCCCTCAATTTTTAGTAACATTTTCCACGATTATAAAAAATAATCCCATGGTAATACCCTCCACAAATAAATTTTTTTTAAAAAATAACCTAAATTTGAACTTCCATCCTTGTTCAACCAAACAGCAACGATTTGGGGGGGGGTTGTTTTTTTCAAGTTAGGGCCTCACTTGGGGCTGGGTAAGTCTTGTTGGCTTGCCAGTTCATTAGAAGGTATTTGATAGGGTCTTTGACCTTTTGCCACTAGATGGCAGTAGATACCCCCAATAGTTCCATGGCCCCCTGAGAGCCAGGTTGGTAGCTCAGGCCTGTAATCCCAGCAATTGGAAGTGGAGCAAGAGTTTATAGTCATCCTAAGGTACATGGTAAAATTGATGTCATCTTGGGCTCAATGAAATCCTTTCAAAAGTGAAAAATAAAAATTGAGAGATGGAACAATGGCTCACACCATTAAGAGCACCAGTACCTGAGGGGACCTAAGACCACCTGAGTTCAATTCCCCCAACATCCACTTAAACAGCTGGGCATGGCTATGCATACCTGTAACCCCAGAACTTAAGGGAGCAGAGACCACGAATCGCTGGGAAGGACAAACTCCAGAATCAGTAAGAGATTCTGCCTCAAAGACAAACAGGTAGGTTAGCAATGCAGAGGAACACCCAACTTTGTTGTTTTTTTTTTTTGTTTTTTGAGGTAGGGTCTCACTCTAGTACAGGCTGACCTCGAATTCACTATGTAGTCTCAGGGTGGCCCTTGAACTCAAGGTGATTCTACCTCTGCCTTCCGAGCCATGAGATTAAAGGCATGTGCCATCACGCCCAGCATCCTCAGGCCTCTTTATGCATGTGTACTGGGCCTTCACATCTGCACAAGCTCAAATGACCGCAGGTTGAGAGCCACTGCCCTGGAGCAGTGCTTTTCAAAGGTGCATGTAGGGTTGTGCATAGTGGCTCAAGACTCTAATCTCAGCACTCTGGAGGCAGAGACAGGAGGATCACTGCAAGTTTAAGGCCAGCCTGGTAGTCTACATACTGAGTTTCAGAGAAGCCAGGACTACATAGAAAGACCTTGTCCCAAAACAATGCATCCTTTCGGCCATAAAGCTAGTGGGCACAAGGATGGAGTATAGATTACAGTTTCCTAGTCAAGAAACTTTTTTTTTTAAAGTCTGCAAGGGAGTCTGAAAATCTTCGTTTATTGTGTGTGTGTTCATGTGAGTCCAGGCATGTGTGCTGTGGTGCATGTGTGTGTGTCAAGGTCAGAGGACAATTTTTGGTTTGGCCCTTGCCTGTCCACGTCATTTAAGACGGGGTTCTTGTTCTGAATCTCCTTTGCTGGGCTTGCCTCAAGCTGGGAAATTCCCCTGTCTCCATGTGCCATCACATCCTCGGTGTCAGGGTGAGCATGATGGGGTTACAGAAGCCTGCCACATCTTCCAGCTTTTTATTTATTGTTATCTTTTAATATATACACACACATATATATTTAAGGGATTTAAATAAATTATTTGAGAAAGAGTCAGATATAAGAGAATGGGTGCACCAGGATCTCCAGCTGCTGTAAAGGAGTTCTAGACACATGTGCTTCCTTATGCATCTGGCTTACATAGGTCCTGAGGCTGACCTGGAATTCAGTCTGTAGCACAGGCTAGCCTTGAACTCATGGTGACCCTCCTACCTCACTCTCCTGAGTGCTGGGTTGAGATTCATGCACCACCACGTCCAGCTCACCACTCCCATTCTGATACAGGTGATTTGAGGATTACATGTTCATAATCTCAGCACTGGATATATTAGTTACTAGGGGAGGCTTGCAAGTAACCAACTTGAGCTAGCCTTTTTTCCTTTCCTTTTTTTTTTGCTAGCCTTTTCTATCATCTATTTTAGGGGACTTCCTACTAGTTATAAAAGTACCCTTACGTTATGGAAAAGTTGAAATGTTCCAGTAGTGCAAGGGCTAATGTCCATTCTGATTTTATGAATTATGTCACCCCTGTTTTAAACAGTTCATAGTGGTGTTCTTTCTGAACTAATATCTGATTTGTGTAACTGACATCTTCACAGCCTTTTCCTTGGGGAGATGGTAACCATTCCTTCTTCCATAACCCTCATGTGAATCCACTTCCGACTGGCTATGAAGATGAGTGAAGACAACCCGGACCATCACCCAGGCAGCAGGAATCACAGCACGGTTTGGACCATTCCTCTGCACATGGACCAGAAAAGTGTATGGGACCTTTCCTTGTATCAAATGATGACCATTATACTGATCTCCCATCCCTTTGCCTGTGCAAGGAGGTGGCTTAAATAAACAACTTAAACTTAGATTGCTTATGATCTGAATGTTTTTTCCTTAGAAATTACTATTGGTGTTATTTCTGTTTCTGCAGTGAAGGTCTATGGCTGCTATTGGCAGTGTGCCAGGTCAAATCTAGCCTTCTGAATACTGTTCACAACAGGCTCCTTGGTTTCCTGTGCTTGGTACTGGTACAGCCAAGGGGCCAGGGACATGGAGCAGTACTTGCCTGTCAAAGTAGAGTCTCCCAATAGATGGGCAGCAGAGGCTGTGGTTTATACTGTAGGAGTGCCTGAGACAAGTGCAGAGCCTGGGCTGGTCAGTCCAGGTCACCTGTGATGTCAGCTCTCTCTTGCTGCACTCCAGACTCCAGTTCTTACCTTCAGGTTGGCTCATTTCTCTGCCACATGTGGGAGCTCACGCCTGTAACCCCAGACTAGGGAGGCAGAGGTAAGAGGAACAGGAGTTTGAGGCCAGCCTGGAGTACACGGTGAGTTCTGGGTCAGTATGAGCTACAGAATGAGACCCTGTCTCAGACAACGCAAACTTCTCACCCTGAAGACTGGCAAAGCCTAAAACCTTCAGAGAAGCTAACAGGACACATTTCCGGCTTTACTTCCTGAAACCAAGCTGCCCTGTACTGACCCTGTTGCACCCATTTTCTCCCTTTATGTGCCTTTCGCAAATAAAAAGAAATAAAATATTTTAAAAATAGCAATAGTTACAGAATAACCCTGAATTTGAATTACTCATCAAAATTGATGACAGCTAATGTAGTTAGAATCAAAGGATTAAGTTAAAATAGGATGAGGAATAATGCAGGAAACTTATTAGATGGTCTTTTTAAATTTTTCTTTTAGGAGCTGGAGGAATGGCTTAGCAGTTAAGGCATTTGTCTGCAAAGCCAAAGGACCCAGGTTTGATTCCCTAGGACCCACATAAGCCAGATGCACAAGGGGGTGCACACATCTAGAGTTCGTTTGCAGTGGCTGATTTTATTTTTTCAGGGTACGGTCTCACTCTAGCTAAGTCTGACCTGGAATTCACTATGTAGTCTCAGGGTGCCCTCAAACTCAGTGATCCCCCTACTTCTGCCTCCCAAGTGCTGGGATTACAAGCATGTGCCATCACCCCAACTTAGATGGTCTTTTCTAAAATTATTTTTAAAAGTTATATCCCTGCTTCCCCGGCCCCATCCACCTAGGACCCTCCTTGGGGTTATGCACCGTGGGGTCATGGTTTCAGTTTGATGGCTGTAGTAATAACGTGGTTGAGCTTTGGCTTTGGGATTCTTCTGGGAGTGGGAGTTACCTAGGGTGGCTTTGGACTCCTATCCTGCAGGCTTTCCAGACTAAACCTCAAGGAGCTAGGTCTGCAGGCATGGGCCACCATGCTCTTACTTGAAGAATTAATACTTCACATCATCCTCACCTTGGCTGAAAATGAAGAGGCGTACCACAGGTATTTTCCTGTACCTTTTCCCAAAAGAAAGGTTCAGTGGTCAGTCTGTAGAGGAGCATGTTGAGCCTGCAGGCCAAGTAAACCATCAGATTTGAGTAAGTGGAAGAATGTGGCAGAGCTGAGAGTCAGGGAACAAATCTAAGCTACAAGGGAGGCTGAGCAAGGTGGATTATAAATTCAAGGCCTGTTTGGGCCATAGTGATCTCAAAGTCATTCTGGACAATTTAGCAAGATCCTGTCTCAAAAAGGGGGCAGGGATATGACACGCACAAGACCCTAGGTTCAGTGCCAGTACCACAAAAACAAGAAAGCACCATAATTGGCTTGGGGCTGGTTTATTGTCTTGTCAGAGCTTGATGGGCAGCTTCAAGGTAAGGTGCAAGTGGTTACAAAGTAGCCCACAATAGAGTGTGGGCTGCGGATCGATCATTTTTGCAACCTGGTGTGTGATCTCCAGTCCATGGTGATGGTACACACTTCTAATTCCTGCACTGAGGAAGGGTTCCTGAGGCACTAGAACACAGTTGCAACGTAGCCTGTGCTACAGTGAGATCTTGTCTCAAAACAACATTGTAGGTGGGCATAGTGGTACTGGGACTGGATTCTATCATTTGGGAAGTAGAGGCAAGAGGATCAAAGCATTCTGGCTTATGTATGACACTGCCTTAAAAAATGTACTAAATTGGATGTGGTAGCACATTCCTGTAATCTCAGCACCTGGGAGAAGACAGGATGATACTGAGTTCAGGGCCAGGCTAGGCTACTTGAAGGCAACCCTCAAGATCAATAGTTTGGGAGACTACAGAGCTATCAGTAAAGTGCTTGCTTCACAAGCAATCACCAGAACCCATGTAAAAATTCCCAGTATGGTGGGCATATATTTGTAATCCCAGGACTGGGGAGGTGACCAGATAGATCCCTGTGGCCCCACTGCTCAGCTCCTTAGGTCAAGAGACACTGTCTCAAAAAACTAAAAAAGAGGACTGGGTGTGGTGGAGTATGCCTTCAACCCCAGCACTCAGGAGGCAGAGGTAGGAGGATCGCAATGAGTTCAAGGCCACCCTAAGACTACATAGTGAATTCCAGGCCGGCCTGGGCTCGAGTGAGACCCTCGTTGAAAAAAGAAAAAAATCAGCTGTATAATAATTGATTTACCATGCTACCTAGGCTTGGACATCAAGTTATAAAGCCAAGCTCTCTGCAGTATATTTCAAATATATATGCTAACAATACCCCATAAAGTGCACTGAGTTCCAGGAGCAAATAATAAAAACTAATGTTACAATTTATTTCATTTTCATGATTACAGATATTACATAGGGCACAGTAGACAGATAAAAGCAAGCACCTTTCCCACATCTGCATCTGACCAGAGGCAGCATTTTTCCTTTTGAATGATGTGCAGATAAGCTTGAGTTGAAAACCGGCAGCAGCAGGTCTTTGTAATGAAGGTGCTTCTTCATTGGCAACCAAGCATGGTAAATGTTAGCCATGCTGTGAACTCTTGAGTTGGTCATCCAACTCGGGTTAAGGCAGGCACTGTTAAAAGCTTCCTCCCCTTCACTAACACAGGCCACCAACAATCAACTATTACCACATAAAAATAAAACCGTGCTCCCCATTGATTGGAACCGTAGTGCCTGGGCCCCGCCCCTTTTAAGAGCATTAGCTCCCTGAGAGGAAAAAGAGGTCCTAACCGACTGCCTTCATGGACAATGACCCCCATAGAGTGTACCTAAGGTCCTTTGCAGCAAAAATCAAGATCACCTTGGCCAGTTCATCATTACTTACATACAAGGCGTGTTTAAAGCTGATTACAGACCATGTATTGCAACCATAATCCCAAGAAATGGTTCAGTTTTAGCACATTTCTCCAAGTGAGAAATCATCTCAAAGCAAGAATGACAGTTCATCATCTTCTAGAAGCAGGAAAATCCAGAAGGCAGAGACAAAAATCCCAAACTCATCAAATTCCACGTCTATCTTCATAGCCTTTGTTGACAAAATCCAGACTCCTTTCTGTTCCTAATGTGAGGAATCCATCTTCAGGGTCAAGAAGAGTTTTCAGGCTTATCTTTGCCATGGCCCATGAACTCCAGTCCTTCAATAGGAATCTCTTTCTCCTTTATTGCTTTCTGATGAGGAAGAAAACACAGAATGAAGGTCTATGGAAAGCTTGAAATACAAAAATTATAAATTAAGTGATAGGACAAAAACCAGAGTGAGGGGGCTGGCTGGAGAGAGCTCAGTGGTTAAGGTGTTTCCTGCAAAGCCTAAGGATGTGTCTGGAGTTCTTTGTAGTGACTGGAGGCCCTGGAGTGCTGATTCTCTCTTGTCAAAACATAAGCCAAAGTGAACTGGAAAGATAGCCCATGATTCAAATGACTTTTTGTTTGTTTTTTTAACGTTGAGTCTAGCTCTAGCCTAGACTGACCTTTAACTCACAGTGGTCCTCCTACCTCCCAAGTGCTGGGATTAAAAGCATGCAATACCTGGCTGTTGATTCTTCATTTTTAAGTGGGGTAAAAAGAGGAACTACCAGCCAGGAGTGGTAGTGCACACCTTTAATCCCAGTACCTGGGAGGCAGAAATAGGAGAAACATCCTGAGTTGAAGGCCAGTTTAAGACTACACAGTAAATTCCAGATCAGCCTAGGCCAGAGCGAGAGCATACCTCGAAAGACCAAAAAAAAAAAAAGGGGGGGGGTTGCCGGGCGTGGTGGCTCACCCCCTTAATGCCAGCAATTGGGAGGCAGAGGTAGGAGGCTCACCGTGAGTTCAAGGCTACCCTGAGACTACATAGTGAATTCCAGGTCAGCTAGGACTACCTCTAAAACCAAAAGAAAGAAAGAAAACTATGGGGGCCGAGCGTGGTGGCACACACCTTTAATCCTAGCACTCGAGAAGCAGAAGTAGGAGGTTCAGTTCGAGGCCACCCTCTGGGAGATTCCAAGAAAGCCTGGGCTAGAGCGAGACCCTACCTTGAAAATAAAAAAAAAAAAAATTACCAGGTTCCTTCACATTGTCATGACAGCCAGAAAACCTTAAATTCCTCACCCCACCCCCACCCCCTTACAGTACCAGTGGAAAAATTAACCACCAACAAAAGAATCAAGAACACCTGAACCTAGGGACTATAAGACATTCACTTATTTCTAGGTGCTAGTTTTCTATGCATAAAATACAGATAAGTATGACTATTTATTTATTTATTGGTTTTTTGAGGTAGGGTCTCACTAGATCAGGCTGCCCTGAAATTCACAATGTAGTCTCAGGGTGGCCTCAAACTCACAGCGACCCTCCTACTTCTGCCTCCCAAATGCTGGGATTAAAGGCGTACACCACCACGCCCGGCTTGAGCTATGGTTATTTTGCAAGTTTAGGGGATGAGCACCAAAGACATGAACCAGAAGATGTTACGGTTTTTGTAAAACGTAAAGCACCGCGAAAAACGAGTCTGTGAAACGGGCAGGCACGCGGGCGGTCCGGGTAGAGAAGAGCCGCCATCTCCGGCCTCACCGCGGCCTCTCCTCCACGGTCCGGGCCACAGCCCCAGGTCCGGCGAGCGACAGGGGAGCCAGGGACAAGAAGGCATGGCGGAGCGGCGGCTCACCTGAACACACTGCTGGTAGCGCTTGAAGAGGTCGGTGCACGGGTCCCCAGAGCCGTCCCCTTTCAGGAACTTCTCGGCAAACCAGCGATTGAAACACTGGTCGTACTCCCGCTTCATGTCAGTGCAAGCCTCCCCGACGCTGTTCATGGCGAGGGCGAAGGCGGAGGCGGCGCACTCTGATGTCATCACTCTCGAGCGCGTCGCACGGCGTTACGTCGAGCGCGCTACGGAAGCCGAGGGAGGAATTATGTTAGCGCGAACCGTGCGGGTGCGTCTTCGGGCCCCGCTGGGCCGGTTACGGGAATTCGCTTCCAAAGCGGATCCTTGGGCCAAGGCCTGGGGCAGCTCAGCCGATGGAGGACAGGGCCAGGAGGCGGAGCGGGCCTCGCCCAGGACCCGGTCCACCCCCGCCGCTCCCCAGGAGGGCGGTCGCGTCTCGGCCGAGTTGATCGAGCACCTGCAGCGGCTGGCGCTGGTGGACTTCGGCAGCCGCGAGGCCGTGGCCCGGCTGGAGAAAGCCATCGCCTTCGCCGACCGACTGCACGCCGTGGACACGGACGGTGTGGAGCCCATGGCGTCGGTCCTGGAGGACAGGTAAAATTCGGGGTTGGGGCGCCGTCGCTGCTGTTTGACGTGGCCCATCAGCGTCCCAGCTCCGAGGATAGGAGAGCCTTTGCAAGGCGAGGGATTTTCTCAGACACCCGGCAGGTGTCTTCATTTTTCTCTGGTTCCTTGAGGATTCCGTTGTCCCCATGTGCTCCCGCTGTCAGTGTAAAAAACTGTCTAGGCAGTCAGGATAACCACCCCGAAAGTGAACGGTATTTTTCACACCTTCCAGGGAAGATTTCTAGCTTATGCTTGCATCCTTCCTAGAGGACAAGAACTTTGATCCTTACCTAAGATTACTGGCAAAAAGCCATAAAAATCTGGTTTTTCATATATATTAATTTCATATATTATTAAATTTGGTTATTTTTGTTTTTCAGGGTAGGATCTCACTCTAGCCCAGGCTAATCTGAAATTCACTATGTATTCTCAGGCTGGCCTCAAACACACTACAATCCTCCTTCCTCTGCCTCACAAGTGCTGGGATTAAAGGTATGCATTTATGCATTACCAAGCCGGGCGTGATGGCGCACTCCTTTAATCCCAGCACTCGGGAGGTAGAGGTAGGATTACCGTGAGTTCGAGGCCACCCCGAGACTCCATAGTGAATTCCAGGTCAGCCTGGGCTAGAGTGAGACCCTACCTCAAAAAAAGAAAAAAGATATTTTATAATCATGGAAAATGTTAATAAAAATTAAAAAAAAAAAAAAAAGAAAAAAAGGTATGCATTATCATGTGTGGTAGTTTGAATAGATGGCCCCCAATATGTTCAGCGTTTTATTTGTAGTTTGCATCTGCAGCCATCTAGCTGGAGGCAGCGCCACTGGGCGGTGTGTTGGTGGGCTTGAAATTTCAATCTAAAGATATACAAAGTGTGCTAGCTGGAGTTCCTGAAGTGTGTTGTGCTGTGTGACTTTTGGCTTGTGCTTTTCTCTGGTCCTGTGAAGACAGGCAGCTTCCCCTGCCATTATGGAACTGCCCCTGGATCTGTAAACTTCAATAAACCCCTTCCCTCCATAACCATGCCTTGTCTGGAAGTTCATCTCAGCGAACCTGAAGCTTTCTGCTACACCATGCCAGGCTGAAATACAGGCTTTTAAAAATGTTCTTTTAAAAAGAAAAAGAAAAGCACTCTTGGCAATCAAAAAACTTTGACACCCCATAGGTTTTTTTGTTTTTTACATTAAAAAGGAGGACTTTATATTTGGCCATGGAGATACATACCTTCAAAGCATTTTGAGTTGCACAATGAAACACACATTCAGTTGGAGAGTTGGTTCAGTCTTAGGGCTCGCTCAAGTCACTGTTTGTGGGACCATTTAGGGCAAGGGAGGAGGAGGAATTTGTGGAGTAAGGATTTTAGCCATCAGAACCTAGGCCTCTAGATGCTGCAGCCCCTGACCCTGGCCTACTTTAGTATGTAAGTGTGGCCAGACAACTGGGACCCCTCTCTGGTCGCCATTATGATCGGGAACATCACTGTGGGAGATTCCCTTTCCTAGCTGTTTGTAGTTCACTCATCCATAATTAAGACTGGCCTCTTCTGGGAAAGTAGGATGTGAAGGGAAACTCTTGATCACCCTTATGAAATACAAGACACTGGTGGAAGTTGATATTGATGCCCTTCTTGTGAGACTGTTTATTGGCAGAGACATCCAATAAAACAAGGTTTGTGACTGTAAATGAAGTAACTTCTAACTACAGGTGGGAGTGAGAAAGATTATCTGCCATCCGTGACAGTAGAGAGCCAGATCTGTGACCACGGCCTCTGTCAGTGCTCTGTGAGAGTCAATCTTGTTAGCTTCACCCTGCCCTTACTTCTGGTCTTCCTTCAGCTCATTTCTCTGCTTTGCACAGGTCCAGATAGGAACCACTTGCCTAAAGCTACCCAGCAGTTTAAAGCAGAAACCTCATGCCAGTTTCACATCCAGGAGATGTGCCTCTGCCCCCTCTCCAAGCCAGCATTGTCTCCTCCTGCCCTGCCTCTGCCCTCACCTCACCCTGCCTACTACTTTCTTGCCTCGTTGATCTCCTTTCTTCTTTAGCTGTCAATGCCCTTTTCTAGAGCAGTCTTCATCCCTTTACACTAAACAGTTATGTTCTCTTTCTGTGTTTGACCGATTGTTGATACTTGCTTATCCACATTCCAGGGAGCATGTTTGGTTTTGCTTACCATATTATCATTATCTAGCACCCAGTGAATATTTGCTGAAGGAATGTTTAATTTATTTGGCAAAAGAGAACAGAAGGACAATGAGTGGTCAGATTCCCCTGGTTTTCCTGAGAGTAACTATAAAGAACGCAACCATTACAAAGAGGAGAATCTGAAAGATAAAGGATTTGGATGTGGTGGCTACAATCTCAGGTTATTCAGTGATCTGTACTTTTTCTGTAAATAAAGGATCAAGTTTGGGTTAATGATTCCAATTAATCATTTCAATATTTTATTTATTTGCAAGCAGAGAATGAGGGAAAAGATGGGCACCCCAGGGACTTTAGCCACTGTAAAAGAACTCCAGAAACAGCTGGGTGTGGTGGCACACGCCTTTAATCTCAGCACTTGGGAGGCAGAGGTAGGAGGAGGATTACTGTGAGTTCGAGGCCACCCTGAGACTCCATAGTGAATTCTAGGTTGGCCTGGGCTAGAATGAGACCCTACCTCTGGGGGGAGGGGAACACTCCAGACACATGTACCACTTTGTGCATCTGGCATTATGTGGATACAAATCCAGGCCATCAGGCTTTGCAGGTAAGTGCCTTTAACTTCAGAGCCATCACTCCAGCCTCCTACATTTGTTTTTTCTCATGTGGTTAGACTTAAATTCAAAGCCTATAACATCCGAGGCAAGTATGCTACTGCTGAGCCATAGTCTAGACTTCGTTTTTGTTTTTGTTTTTTTTTCTTTTCCTCTTTCTTTGTGTTTTGTTTGTTTGTTTTATGAGGTAGGGTCTTACTGTAGTCCAGGTTGACCTGGAATTCACTATGTAGTCTCAGCATGGCTTCATACTCCACAGTGACCCTCCTACCTCTACCTCCTGAGGGCCGGGGATTAAAAGGCATGTACTACCACACCCAGCCTTAACTTTTTTTTTTCCTTTAATTTTTATTTGAGAAAGACAGAATGGGTGCACCGGGGCCTTGAGCCACTGCAAATGAACTCCAGACACATGTGTCATCTTGTGCATCTGGCTTACATGGGTCCTGGGGAATTGAACCTGGGTCCTTTGGCTTTGCAGGCAAGTGCCTTAACTGCTAAGCCATTCCTCCAGCACTACTCTTAAAACAGAATGGGAGTGCCAGGGCCTCCTGCTGCTGAAAATGAACTCCAGGTGCATGTGCCCTGTCTGCATCTGGCTTTATCTGGGCACAGGGGAATCAAACCCAGGTCATCAGGCTTTGCAGGCAAGCGCCTTAACCACTAAACCATCTATCCAGCCCTCTTCTTAAATTTTTGACAAAGGATCTCATGTCTTATATAGTCTGCACTGTCCTCAAACTGGATCCTCTTGCCTCAACCTCCCAAGTGGTGAAATTATAAGTTTGCACAACTATGCCAGGTTTTGTGCAGTGCTGGGGATCAAACTCAGAGTTTCATACATACTAAGCCACCTCTCAACTTGTACGGACTGAACTACATCCTCAGCTTAACTTTAATGTTTTTAACACAGGGAATGTCTGAACTTGAAACAAATCCTAGTAGAATGAAGACAAATACTCAGCAGTTTTAGGCAGCAGTCATAGGTGTAAAAGCTCTGACTGGCTAGTAGAAATCTCTTTGTACAGGGGCTGGAGAGATGGCTTAGTGGTTAAGGTGCTTGATTGATTACCCAGGACCCACATAAAGCCAGATGCATAAGGTAGCATATGTATCTGGAGTTTGTTTGCAGTGGCTAGATGCCCTGGTGCACCCATTCTCTCTCACACACAAATAGATACATTAATTAGTTAATGTAAAAGAATCTTTTTGTACCTTAATGACACACCATTTGATTTGACTACAAAAGCCTTCATGTGATTTTGCAAGGAAAAATGTTAGCTTTATTAATGGAAGAAAGTGAGGCTTAGACTATCACAGTAGGAAGAAGAAATCCAAGACTCAGAATTCAAGAAGTCCTTACTGTTTTCCCTTGGGTCGGCCCTACACAGCACAGGCCCTAGCCCTTCTCTCCACGTGGGTTCCTTACTCCCTCTAGCTCCCCACTTGGCAGAAGCTCAATGAACCTTCTTTTCTCTCTTTTCTTTCCATGGTTTTTCCAGGCCCTCCACCTAAGATCTCTATCTATGTGGGTGCCTTTCCTTGGCTCTGTACTTCCCTCTATTTACCTATCTATATATCTGTATATAATTGTTTTTCTAGCCCATCCTGATCTGAATTCACTGTATTGTCTCAGGGTGGCCTTGAACTCACTACAATCCTCCTACCTCTGCCTCCCAAGTGCTGGAATTAAAGGTGTGCACCATCATACCTCGCCCCACAATATGTTTAATAATTTAATTTAGAAACAATCTGTTCTTTTTAAAATATATTTTTGTTTTATTTATTTGAGAGAGAGAAGTAGAGAGAATGGGTGTGCCAGGGCCTCCAACTGCTGCAAACAAACTCCTGACACATATGCTACCTTGTATATCTAGCATACATGGGTCCTGAGAAATCGAACCTGGGTCTTTTGGCTTTGCAGGCAAACCCCTTAACCATTAAGCCATCTATCCAGCCCTGGTGGTTTTTGGATTTTTGTTGTTGTTGTTGTTTCAAGGTAGGGGCTCATTTTAGCTCAGGCTGACCTGGAATTCGCTCTGTAGTCTAGGGTGGCCTTGAACTCACAGTGATACTCCTACCTCTGCCTCCCAAGTGATTAAAGGCATACACCACCATGCCCAACCCTGGAGATTTTTATTATCATTATTTATTTATTTTGGATTTTCGAGGTAGGGCCTCACTCTAGCTCAGGCTGACCTGGAATTCACTATGTAGACTCATGGTGGCCTTAAACTCACAGCAATACTCCTACCTCTAGCTCCTGAGTGCTGGGATTACAGGCAAGTGCCACCATGCACAGCTCTGCTGTTTTTTTTTTTTTTTGTTTTGAGGGCAGATCTCAGTCTATCCCAAGCTGACCTAAAACTTATAGTCTTAGGTTGGCCTCAAACTCACAACGATCTTGCCTCCAAAAAAAAAAGGGTGGGGGGTTAGAGAGATGGTTTAGCGGTGAAGGCACTTGTCTGCCAAGCCTAAGGATCCATGTTTGACTCTCCAGATCCCATGTAAGCCAGCTGCACAAAAGATGAGGCAAGCACAAAGTCACACATGCCCACTAGGTGGCACAAGCGGCAAGATTTCAATTGCACTGGCTGAGGCCTTGGTATGACAATTCTCTCTCTCCCTTTGTCTGTCTCTCTAAAAAAACATGCCCGACACACAAAGATGAGGCAAATGCAAGGGCTTGCACATGCCTACTAGGTGGCACAAGCATCTGCAGTTCAAATATTGTGGCTGAGGCCTTGGTGCGTCAGTTCTTTCTCTAAAATTAAAAACATAACAGAAACCTGGACATGGTGGCGCACGCATTTGATCCCAACACTCAGGAGGCAGAGGTAGGAGTATTGCTGTGAGTTCAAGGCCACCCTGAGACTACATAGTGAATTCCAGGTCAACCTAGGCTAGAGGGAAACCCTATCTTGAACCTTCCTCACCCCCCAAAAAAAGCTAGGCATGGTGGCCCACGCCTTTATTCCCATCACTTGGGAGGCAGTAGGAGGATTGCTGTGAGTTTGAGGCCACCCTGAAACTCCATAGTAAATTCCAGGTCAGCCTGAGCTAGAGTGAGACCCTACCTTGAAAAACCAAAGACAATATAAAAAGGGAGGCTGGAGAAAGCTTTGCAATTAAGGTGCTTGTGTGTAAAGCCTAAGGACCCAGGTTCGATTCTCCAGTACCCATATAAGCCAGTTGTACAAGCTGGCACATGTGTTTGGAGTTCATTTACAGTGACTAGAGGCCTTGGTATGCCTGTCCTCCCTCCCTGTCTGTCCCTCTCAAATAAAAAAAAAGCTGGAGAGATGGCTTAGTCATTAAGGCACTTGCCTGTAAAGCCAAAGGACCCAGGTTCAACTCCCCAGGACCTACACAATCTGGATGCACAAGGGGGCGCATGCATCTGGAGTTCATTTGCAGTGGCTGGAGGCCCTGGCTCGCCCATTCTTTCTCTCTACCTACATATTTCTGTATCTTTCTTCCCCCAAATAAATAAATAAATAAAAATGAGAGGTGGCAGGCTGGAGAGATGGCTTAGCTGTTAAGCACTTGCCTGTCAAGCCTAAGGACCCTGGTCCGAGGCTCGATTCCCCAGGACCCACATTAGCCAGATGCACAAGGAAGGGGGTGCACGCCTCTGGAGTTTGTTTGCAGTGGCTGGAAGCCCTGGCGCGCCCATTCTTTCTCTCTCTATCTGCCTCTTTCTCTGTCACTTTCAAATAAATAAATAAAAATAAACCAAAAAAAAAAAGAGAGGTGGCATATAGTGGAATGACATTAAATCCTAGAATTCAGATAGTGATAACTTAACCCTCCCTTGGGGATTAGGAGGGAGGAGCAGAGGTCCATACCCTCTCCCTCAATATTTTTTTATTTGTGTGATAGGTGCATATACAGGTGTTTCCCTCAAGATTACAACATCTAAAATTTATTATTATTTTTTATTTACTGAAGTAGCATCTTGCTCTAGCCCAGGCTGACCTGGAACTCACTATGCAGTCTCAGAGTGGCCTTGAAATCCCTGTGGTCCTATCTCTGCCTCTAGAGGAATTAAAGGCATATGCCACTACACCCAGCTTCGTTTCCTTGTGACCACAGCTCCTATACCCTGCAGCAGTGATCGTGACTAATACACTACCCCTTGCAGTCTCATTCCTGACCCTTCTCACCATGCTCTAGAACCTGTCTCTGAAAAGATAACCCTGAACTCTTGGTTTTCTAGATGTGTGTACTTGAGAGCAGACAATGTTGGAGAAGGCAGCTGTGCTGAAGAAGTTCTACAAAACTCCCGCCACATCGTAGAGGAGTATTTTGTGGCTCCCCCAGGTACATGTTACCCAGTGTGGAGTAATAGAATACTTCGTGCTCACTCCCACAGAGACTGAAGACAGAGATGCTGTGTGGAAGCAAAAGGACTAAGTGCACACAAATGGTGGCATTATGTGTTAGTGGAGTCCAGGTCTAACACACCCATCTAGGGACTAGTTCATGTTAGAGTGAACGCAGCAGGACCAAGGGGGTATGGAGGCAGTGGGTGGCAAATGTAGATATGGGGCCTCTCCTCAAGGAGCACCTTGCATTTACTGCTGCTCTTTTGGTGCCAGAGGAATACTAGCCCATGTTATTATTTTTTTAAGTTATTTTATTTGAGAGAGAGAGAGAGAGAAAATGGGTGCACCAGGGCCTCTGGCCACTGCAAATAAACTCCAGACACATATGCCACCTTGTACATCTGGCTTATGTGGGTCCTGGAGAATCAAACCTGGGTCCTTTGGCCTTGAAGGCAAATGCCTTAACCACTAAGCCATCCTTCCAGCCCTACTAGCCCATTTTCTCAGAGAATTTAGATATATGGCGTTTTGTGTACATTTACCAAATTTTAAGTGTTTGCAAAAACAAACAGGCCTGATAAAGCACCTGCTAGCCATACAATCCCCAGGTGTGGAGACTTGCAGTTCTGACCTCACTGTACATATTTTATTAGCAATAGAGAGAAAATGGGTACAAGGCCTCTAGCCACTGCAACGCACTCCAACTCCAGATGTACCACCATGTGCATCTGTCTTACGTGGGTACTGGGGAATCACACCTGGGTCCTTATGCTTCACAGACAAATGCCTTAGTCTCTAAGCCATCTCTCTAGCCCACTGTAAATATTTTAAGTGAAAGCTTTTAACAACTGTGGGCCAAAGGTGAACTCCAGAAGCTTGAGTAGTATACCTTTTTATTTCCTGTGCATATAATTGAGTATTCAAGTTACAGCTTGCAGTCTGGGACATCCAAGAGGAGAGAGAGTATGGTGGTATTCTGAACAGGTGCCATATAAAACACCCAACTCTGGTCAGCTAAGAGGAGAACACTTGAAGGGTCTCATCGAGACCAGTCAATTAAAGGAAAGCTCTAGTTGAACCAAGTATGGGAACACAAGCTAACAAAGTGAGCTGTGCTCCAAACATGTCTCTGGTTTACCTCAGCTAACTGCAGAGGAACAGGATTTTAAAATCTTTTTTTTTTTTTTTTTCTTTTCCTTCCATGTAGGATTTCACTCTAGCCCTGGCTGACTTGGAATTCACTATGTAGTCTCAGGGTGGCCTCGAACTCAGAGCAGTCCTTCTACCTGTCTCCCAAGTGCTGGGATTAAAGGCGTGTGCCACCACGCACAGCTAGATTTTAGAATCTTTCCATCTCAGGCTGGACGGCAGTTGCTGCTTCACCAGGTCCATCTACTGATCGTATCTTACAAACCTAACTTTGGCCTGCCTGTGTTCTTTAGTAACATTCTTTCTTGTTTTCTAACAGGTAATATCCCTTTGCCAAAGCTTGGTAAACAAGATCCCTTCTCCCATAGCTGATTAGTATCCTTGGAAGGAGGTACCCTGTGAACAGCAACAAACCCAACCCAACGGTGGTGATATTTTGTTATGAACACTAATGCAACTGGCTCTTCTGAAGACAGTGGTGAAACATCTAGCCAAAGCAAGGCAGTGAGTTCCTGGTGTTGATAAAAGAACAAGACTTCTTCCAAGGAAAAGGCCACAAGTATTCACCTGTTAAGTATGGGAAACTTAGTCCTCCCTTCTCTCCCTTTCCTGCAAAATACTATCTATCAACTGCATCTGTCTCAACTTTTCTGTTTATATACCTAGTAGTCATCACCTGATGGTGTTTTTTTAAGGTTCTACCCAAGGACTCACTATGCAAAGGTCTGAATACTGGGCTAATAAAGCTTGGGAACCCCTACCCTGGAACCATCTTCCTTGAAATAGTCAATACATTCATACTGTGAGGAGACTCCCCTCACCTGGCTTTTTTTGCGGCTCAAGTCAAGTCTGGCGGCTGGCTTGCACACCGCTGTGATCCGCGGGACCTGGAGCCACTTCTACCAGCCTGTGTGGGCTCGGGATGCTCTGGATCTCTCCTACTTCTCCGCTACCATTTCAATTTGCTGTACACTTCACTTTTTAGTATGTATTTAGTGTGTATTTTGCTGAGTTTTTTTTTGGCTTTTTTCCCCCCTAAAGGCTGCTTTGGCGTGGTACCTATGCCACCATCTTAACCAGAAGTCTGTACATCCTACTGCGTATGTTCTCATGAGTACTAGATAAATTTGAAGAGACCTTGTCAAAAAAAATACCGCTGGGACAGCTGGGCACTTGAAAGCCCAGCACTTGAGAGGCAGAGGTAGGAGGATTGCTGGGAGTTCAAAGCCACCCTGAGACTACATAGTGAATTCCAGGTCAGCTTTGGCTGGAGATCCTACCTCAAAAAAAAGGGAAGGGGGTGGAAGGATGGTTCAGCAGTTAAAGGTGCTTGCCTGCAAAGGTTGACAGCCTGAGTTCAATTCTCCAGTACCCATCTAAGCCAGATGCACAGGGTAGCACGTAAGTTTGGAATTCATCTACAGTGGCAAGAGGACCTGGAGCATCCATATTCATTCATTCATTTTCTCTCTCTGCTTGCAAAAAAAAACAAAACCCTGGGCTTATTTTCATTCTTCCCTTTTCCCTCTTCCTTTATGTGCCACGCCCTCAATCCTGGTCCTCTCCACCCCCTCCCCTTTTAAGATAAGGACTTGCTCTACAGCCCACACTGGCTTTGGACCCTTGGGTATCCTATCCTCTCAGGCTCCAGTTCATCCTGAATTATATCAATATTGGACATGTTCTTGGTGTTAAAATGTTCACACCACCAAAGCAAGTATCACTATTCCCAAGTAATTCCCCATTCTTCTCCCTTCTTACAAACTGGATAGAAGTTATTACTGCAACTCAAAAGGATGTATTTTTTCTTAGTCAGTGTCCCTGTTTGTGAAATCCATGCATTTAATCAAAGCCAACCACACACATCAATTACTAAACTTTAAAAAATATATTTCTAAACAAAATGGGCCAACTCAGTCACAATAACTGCTGATCACCAGAGCAGAGTAACCCAAAAAGACAACACTGATTTTTCCCCCCCATAATCAGGGTGAACAATATACAACTTGTTTCTAAACCAAAACCACAATTTCTGCAGTTTAAAACATTTCACTGCTAATATGGTGGTCCCGGTAGAAAATTATGTAGTTTTTCTTTTTTCTTTAAAAAAAAATCCTAAAACACTAAATTACCAATCTGGAATGTAGATTCTTGAGTGCAAAGCAGCTCAACTCAACCAAAACAATAATAATAATAAACAATTCCCACCACCTGTCTCAGTAGGGCCTGAAAGGAGAGAAGTAGTGCGGAGAACTCCTGCTTTGGTATGGAGAGTCACGGCCCCTAGATCCAGACCGAGACCGTGAATAGCCATAGCTGGTGCTTCTCTCAGGATAAACTCGGATGTAGGAGGTCTCACCCTGAAATTCAAACAGCAGAGTTGTCAAAGAAACATCTAACCGGGCGGTATAACACTCAACTTACTGTGCTCGTTATACTCTTAACAATGCTATGGAAGTAGGCACTCTGCTTTTTTATTTGTTTTTCAAGGTAGCATCTCACTGTAACCCAGGCTAACCTGGAATTCACTATGCAGTCTCAGAGTGGCCTCTAACTTAGAGCAATCCTCCCCCTACCTCTGCCTTCCAAGTGCTCGGGAAGTAAAGGCATGTGCCACCACACTGGGCTAATATTTTATTTTTATTTAAGAAAGAAGCAGATAGAGAATGGGCATGTCCAGGGCCTCTAAGCCATTGCAAACAAACTCCAGACATGTGCACCATCTTTTGTATCTGGTTTACATGGGTACTGGGGAATCGAACCTGGGTCCTTTGGTTTGCCAGGCAAGTACCTTAACTGCTAAGTCATCTCTCCAGCCCTAAGTACTATGTTTTTAAATATATATATATTTTATTTAGCCGGGTGTGGTGGCACATGCCTTTAATCCCAGCACTCGGGAGGCAGAGGTAGGAGGATCACTGTGAGTTCAAGGCCACCCTGAGGCTACAAAAAAATTAAGATTGATGTTACATCATTTGCCCATTATGATTATAAATGGAAACCTGACATGTCTGATTACCAACTATGGAACACAACCTGTATTTAAATTTCCCAAGTGTCACTATCTAGGCTAGGTATTCTAGCTGTTGTAGCTAGCTTTCTGGCAAGTCTTACAACCATGTTAGTATGTGGATCACCATTCTGCATGTATATGGATAATTCCAGGTTTAGAGGAGCAGCCCAACACAGAAATTAAGAAGAAGCAGAATCGCCGGGCGTGGTGGCGCACGCCTTTAATCCCAGCACTTGGGAGGCAGAGGTAGGAAGATCGCCATGAGTTCAAGGCTACCCTGAGACTACAGAGTTAATTCCAGGTCAGCCTGGACCAGAGTGAGACCCTACCTCAAAAAACCAAAAAAAAAAAAAAACAGAAGCAGAATCATGTCTATTGCTCATCTCAGCAATGCTAATACTAAAACCAAAATACAGAGATTAGCATGATCCCTGAGCAAAAAAGACAGGCATTTGTGAAGTGTTTCACATTTTCTTAAAAAAATCATATATAGGCTGGCTTGTCTCCATTTTCTGAAAATACAAAGACACTAGGTTAAAAAGCACCTGACTTTCAAAATCAATCACTAGGCCTGGAGAGATGACTCAGTGTTTTGTTAAAAGCCCTTGCTTACAAAATACTGGCCCAGGTTCCATTCCTCAGCACCCATGTAAAGTCAGATACACAAAAAGGCCGGGTGTGGTAGCTCGCTGCTTTAATCCCAGCACATAAGCGGAAACAGGAGGATCATGTTGAGCTCAAGGCTAACCTGAGCTAAAGAGTGTATCAGGTTAGTCTGGCATGGAGTGAGACCTTGCTTCAAAAAACCAAACCAAAAAAAAATAAGGAAAGAAAACACTCTCATAAAAGTCAGTTACGGGCTGGAGAGATGGCTTAGCGGTTAAGCACTTGCCTGTGAAGCCTAAGGACCCTGGTTCGAGGCTCGGTTCCCCAGGTCCCACGTTAGCCAGATGCACAAGGGGGCGCACAGGTCTGGAGTTCGTTTGCAGAGGCTGGAAGCCCTGGCGCACCCATTCTTTCTCCCCCTCTATCTGTCTTTCTCTCTGTGACTGTCGCTCTCAAATAAATAAATAAATAAATAAATAAAATTAAAAAGTCAGTTACTAGGTTCACTAGACTTAGGTGGTGTGATCTAAGAACCTACCTCATGAGAGCGAAATTTGGTGTCATCCAGTTTACGGAGGGCATATTCCATGTCTTCTTTTCTGAGATATTCAACCATCCCCATTCCATCCTTCTGTACATCTGCATAACAGACATCCCCAGCTTCTCGCATGTGATCTTTCAGATCCTGCCAGCTGCCTGATGGAGGAAGTCCTAGGCAAGAAGAGCCCACATGCTTCAGCCATGTTAACTGCCCTGTTCAAGAGCTAGCAATACCCATGGTCTCATCTCTGGAAATCACTGAATTCTTAGGGTTCCCTGGTCACAAAATTCTTATCAGGAGGCACAAAACCAGAGAAATGTATGGCAAACCACCTTGGGAAGCTGATACTAGAGATCAAACCTTTCCAAAGGAGCATCCTATCAAGGGTTAACAATCTGTGAGAGCTTACAACTTTTGTCTTTCATAATCAATACAAAACTGAGCTCCAATTTTTTCCACTTTGAAATTTACTAGTACCAGTTACTTCTTGCCTGACCAAGACATGGAAATTTTGTTTTTCTTTCTTTGAGGTAGGGTCTCACTGAAGCTCAGGCTGACCAGGAATTCACTGTGTAGTGTCAGGCTGGCCTTGAACTCACAGTGATCCCCCTACCTCTGCCTCCTGAGTGCTGGGATTAAAGGCATGTACCACTATGCCCAGCATGGATATGGGAATTTTTAAACAAGCCAACAAAATAACCTTATAAACAAATAAAATAAATAAAAGTGTAGCTGAAAAGATATTTAAGTATTTTTTATAGAGTAAATGACTGACAAACCAAAGTACCTCATAAGAGCTCCAACACTCTTCACTACAGTGGGGGAAAGGTAATACGCAGGCGCTAAAACTAGTCGGGAGTCATACAACCCTACCTGAAGTCATGAAAGGGAAATGTGCTCCTGCTCTCAAAGGCTGTGGTTACTGCTCACAGCTCAGGACTGCAGCCATTTCCTAATAGTTTTCTAAGCAGGATTTCAGAGCAGCATGGAGAGAAAAAAAAGATGATGTATGACATCCTGAAGGAGGGAATAGAGTTCTAGGGTTAAAAAATTACAAAGGGGGGCTGGAGGGATGGCTTAGTGATTAAGGTGCTAGCCTGCAAAGCCTAAGGACCCATGTTCAGTTCCCCAGTACCCATATAAGCAAGATACACAAAGTGGTGCATGTTTCTGGAGTTCATTTGCAGTGGCTAGAGGCCCTGGCACACTCAATCTCTTTCCTCTCTATGCTTGCAAAAAAATAAAGTAAAATAAAAATTACAAAGGGATACAAGACAGGCAGATACTAGCACTGCTTTGCACCTGGGAACCTACTGTGACTATGGGAAACGCACATCGTTAACAGGTGTCAGGCTTGATAAAGTTCAGTGCATTGGGGTTCAAAACTTCTCTGCAACATGCAGAAAGCCACAGGTCTTAGTCCTATATAACTATCCCAAAGTTACATAAGTTTCTAGACTTAGCATTTTATCACTCATTGACATGAGAATGAAATGGTTGGTTTATACATTCCAATCCCCATGGTTCCAAGTTGTGAGATTTTGTGGTTTTTCTTTTTAATAAATCTGCAACCACCACACAATTTGGTTATTTGAATCTGGCTCCTGTAACATTTATCAAGTGGCCAAAGTACATTACAGATGCAAACATCTTTAGAATTTTGATCTAAAGGCTTTGGCATCATTGTCCCATCTTGCCACTAAGACCATGCCTTGTAAGGTATTTGTGCTCTGCCTAGGCTAAACAACTAGCTCAGGGCATCTGCCTCCCTGACAAGCCAGCGTAGAGCTGAAAAGCCCATGCATATCCCACACTAACTCTCCGTGGCGGCCAGGCTTTGCCCAGTAGTGTGCATGCATCATGGTGGTCAGCGTGAAAAGGACATACCTGAAACAAGAACTCGGAAATCAGATCTTCTGGTTGGAGGTCCATTCCTTGCACCACGGGACCACCCACCCCGACCTCCGTAAGTCCTGGGGAACTCCACACGAAGACGACACTGGCCATAATCATAGCCATTCCTTCCATAAATTGCATCCTCAGCATCTCTGCCAAGAAAGGTTTGGAGTTAATGCTCCTAACCCAGTGAGGAGGCTGGGTTACTTCTCGGTGAAGGGCGTGACTAATTAAGAGGGGAGATTTGGTGAGAGGGACTGAAAAAAATAAAACAGGGTCTTGGTTGAAGATCTTTCATGTTACTGAACTAAAATTTGACAGCTACCAGAAAGGAGGAACAAGAGAGGGTAGTGGAGGGGAGCAAGAGTATGAACAAAATACGTGATGCATGTGTGTGAAGAAATCATAATGAAACCCACTGTTTTCAACACACATATAAAAAAAAACAGCTATCAGACATATGGTTTTCAAGATATGAAATGGATGAATAAACAGTCTTTAAAAAGGCTGACTCAGGAAAAAAAAAAAAAACTGTAAACAGATGAGTGATTTTGCCAAGAAATCAGTTTCTCTAACCTTCATGAGTAGTTTCTCAAAGTGTATGGCATACATTTAGGCCCCTTAATATTCTTCCACAAGGCCCAGTGACATAGAGCCTATGGAAAGAAAAGCCCATTAAAAAGCGTTCAGGACTGGAAAGGTGGTTCAGTGTTGCCAAACAAGCAGGAACACCTGAGTTCAGGTCCCCAGCGCCCACAGAGGCAGGAAGGCGGAATCTCTGGGTTTACTGGAGAGCTAGCCAGGCTAGTCAAATCAGGGAACTCTAGGCTCAGCAAAAGACTGTCTTGGGACTGAGGGATGGCTTAGCAGTTAAGGTGCTTGCCTGCAAAGTCAAATGACCTACGTTCAAATTCCCAGGACCGACATAAGTAAGACACACAAGGTAGCACATACTTCTGGAGTTCATTTGGAGGTGGCTGAAGGTCCCAACATGCCCATTCTCTCTCTGCCTCTTTTTCTCTCAAAATAACATTTCTTTTAAAGCGACTGTCTCAAAGAATAGGTGGAGGCGCTGAGGAGACGGCTCAGTGGATAAAGCACTTGCTGGGCAACCCTTGAGTACTTGACTTCTGACCCCCAGACCCCATGTTAAAAGACAGAAAGAAGCTGTGGATGCTCCTGTAATCCCAGTGAGCCTAGGGTGAGAAAGGAAGGAGCTTGGGAACGGAGCTGCCTCAAAAAATGAGGTGGAAGGTGAGGATAAACCCAAAAGTTGTCCTTCCACACATGCACACTGTGGCACTTGTGTGCCTCCTGGACAAATAAGAACACATATCAAATAAATAGAATAAGGTGGAAAGCAATTAAGACACCGAAGTCAACCCCCATGACCTTCATACATACGTGCACCTGAATTCACATGCAAACATGCATACATATACGCATATGAACATGCATACACACAAGCAAAACAGCACAAAAAATGTTTAAAATAGGGCTAGGGACGTGGCTCAGAGGTTCTGTTTTGTTCTTGTCTAGCATATGCAAGGCCCCAGGCTCACTGCCCAGCACTGGCAAAATAAGACAATAATAAAATTCCAATGGGTATAGCTGGGCAAGGTGGTGCATCCCTTTAATCCCAGCACGTGGTAGGCAGGCAGAGTTAGAAGGATCACTGTGAGTTTGAGGCTACCCTGAGACTACACAGTGAATTGCAGGTCAGCCTGTGCTACAGTGAGATCTACCTTGAAAAAAAAAATCTGGTGGGTGGAATGGCATGCACATTTATCATCCCAGCATTTGGGAGGTGGAGGTAGGACAAATGTTTGTAATCCTAGCACTTGACAGGTAGAGACAGGAGGATCAGAAGCTCAGGGTTATCCTTAACTACATAGTAAGTTTGAGGCTAGCTTGGGTTCCATAAAAGTATCTCAATACAACAAAACAAACAAGGGCTAGAGATGGCTTAGCAGTTAAAAAGTGTTTACCCACAAAGCCAAAGAACCCAGGTTTAATTCCCTAGAACCCACATAAGTCACATGCACAAGGAGATGCATGTGTCTGAATTTTGTGCCCAGTGGCTGAAGGCCTTGGCGCACCCATTCTCATTTTCGTTCTCTCTAGTTAAAAAAAAAAAAAAAAAGAGCCAACATGGTGGCACACGCCTTTAATCCCAGCACTCAGTAGGTAAAGGTAGGAGGATTGCCTTTAGTTCCAAGTCAGCCTCAGACTACATACTGAATTCCAGCTTAACCTGAGCTAGCAATAATCTATCTTGAAAAACCAAATAAATAAATCCAATAGAAAAAAAGGGCTTGGAGCCAGGCATAGTGGCACACATACCTTTAATGCCAGCACTTGGGAGGCAGAAACAGGAGGGTTGCTGTGAGTTCCAGACCACCCTGACACTACATAGTGAATTTCAGGTACACCTGGGCTAGAGTGAGATTCTACCTCAAAAAAAAAAAAAGAAAGAAAGAAAGAAAAATAATTTTAAAAAGGAGTAAAAGAGGGCTGGAGAGATGGCTTAGTGGTTAAGGTGCTTGCCTGCAAAGCCTAAGGCCTCATGTTCAAATCTCCAGGTCCCATGTAGGCAAACACAATGACACAAGCACACAATGTTGCACAAGTACACAACTGGCCACACATCTGGAGTTCATTTGCAGCTACTGAAGGCCTTGTGTGCCCATTCTCTCTCTCTACCTCTTTCTCTCCAAAAGAAAAAAAGACCAAAAGACCCAGATTCAATTCGCCAGGTCACACATAAGCCAGATACACATGGTGGCACATGTATCTGGAGTTCATCTGCAGTGGCTAGAGGTCCTGGTGAGCCCATTCTCACACCTCTTTCTCCCCCTCCCTCTGCCTCAGATAAATAAAATTTTTTTTAAAAATCAGAAAAAAATTTAATGATCAAAAGAAATGCAAATGAAGAGCCCAGGTGTGGTGGCACACATCTTTAATTCCAACACTCTGGAGGCAGGGGTAGATAACCACCACTCGTTCAAGGCCGCCCTGAGACTCACATAGTGAATTCTAAGTAAGCCTGGGCTAGAAATATAAATGAGTGCTTTTTTTTTTTTTTTAAAGATATGGTTTTGCTCTTGTCCAAGCTGACCTGGAATTCACTATGTAGTCTCAGGGTGGCCTTGAACTCATGGCAATCCTCCTACCTCTACCTCCCCAGTGCTGGAATCAAAGGTATGTACCACCACACCCAACCAAAGAGTGTTTTGAAGCAATTCTCTGGTGATGACATAGTCAGCCTAAGTGGTCCATATTGGCCTGGAACTCATGTTCCTCCAGCCCCAATCTCCTCACTGCCCCCTCAACTGCTGAAACAGGCAATTACTAGGATCACATGTGCCATCACACTGGGATAAAACAGAATACTTTGGTGGGGGGGACTCAAGCGGGGCATGGTGGCGCATGCCTTTAATCCAGCACTCAGGAGGCAGAGGTAGGAGGATCACCATGAGGTCGAGGCCACCCTGAGACTACATAGTAAATTCCAGGTCAGCCGGAGCTAGAATGAAACCCTACCTCAAAAAAAAAAAATAAATAAAAAAGCTCAAGTGTATCTCTTCAACAAGATTTGGGAACCACTTGTACCTGGTATGTTGTACAGAGCAAACCAAGGGCTTTCCACACCTCAGTCCTTTTGTATTTGTCACTAGGACAGGGTCTAAAATGCCCAGGCAGCCCTTCAACTTGCAATGTTCCTATATCAGCACATAGCGAGGATTACAGGCATATGCCACCAGGCTCAGCTGAGAACTACATTTTAAAATCACACCAGAACAACTTCAGCACGAGATAAATTTTCAGCTGGGTGGCGACGCACTTCTTTAATCCCACTGGGTAGGAGAGGTAAAAAGATCGCTATGAGTTCAAGGCCACCCTGAGACTACATAATGAATTCCAGGTCAACCTGGGCTAGAGCAAGACCTTACCACGAAAAACTAAACAAAACAAAACAAAAAAAAAAGAGAGAGAGAGAGAAAATAACAACAATAAAAGAGATAATTCAAGTTGTATGTGTATATTCGTTCGTTCCTAGGAACAGAAAACTGAACCTAGCACCTCAAATGCTAGGCAATGCCAGGTACAATGGCTCATCCCTGTAAGATCAGTGAGTTGGAGACCAGCCTGGGCTAAAGTGAGTCCCTGCCTCAAAAAGGCTTTGTGGTGGTGCATGCCTTTAATCCCAGCACTCTAGGGAGTCAGAGGTAGGATCGTTGTGAATTCAAAGCCACCCTGAGACTACATAGTGAATTCCACGTCAGCCTGGGCTACAGTGAGACCCTACCTTGAAGGAAAAAGAAAAAAAGAAAGTCAAAAACAAAACACTTAATTGGGCCAGAGTGAGACCCTACTTCGAAAAACCAAAACCAGGGCTGGATGGTTAAGCGCTTGCCTGTGAAGCCTAAGGACCACGGTTTGAGGCTGGATTCCCCAGGACCTATGTTAGCCAGATGCACAAAGGGGTGCACGTGTCTGGAGTTCATTTGCAGTGGCTGGAGGCCCTGGCGCACCCATATTTTCTCTCTCTCTCTTTCTCTCTCTCTGCCTCCTTCTCTCTCTGTCTGTTGCTCTCAAATAAAAAAAAATAAACAAAAAATTAAAAAAAAGAAAAACCAAAACAAACAAACAAAAAAGCTTAGGCAAGGGCTGGAGAGATGGCTTAGCCATTAAGGTGTTTGCCTGTGAAGCCTAAGGACCCCGGTTCAATTCCATAGGACCCATGTAAACCAGATGCACAAGGGGGCGCATGTGTCTGGAGTTCGTTTGCAGTAGCTAAAAGCCCTGGCGCACCCATTCTCTCTATCTGCCTCTGTCTCTCTCAAATAAATGAATAAATATTTTTTTAAGTTTTATTTATTTATTTATTTATTTGAGAGTGACAGACACAGAGAGAAAGACAGATAGAGGGGGAGAGAGAGAGAATGGGCGCGCCAGGGCTTCCAGCCTCTGCAAACGAACTCCAGACGCGTGCGCCCCCTTGTGCATCTGGCTAACGTGGGACCTGGAGAACCGAGCCTCGAACCGGGGTCCTTAGGCTTCACAGGCAAGCGCTTAACCGCTAAACCATCTCTCCAGCCCAAATAAATATTTTTTTAAAAAGGTTAGGCAAGAACTGTGTAACTTAGCCCCACTCCTACACCAAGAGGTAAATATTGAATGAATTACTTTACGTCTTTCTGGCTCTCCACTATTAGAAGAGAAAAAGGACGGCCTTGGAGCTAGAGTAGACAAGCTGAGCTAAGCTGAGCTGCAGGCATCACTCAGTACCACAGGCACATAACAGCTTATCAAGCACACTCAGAAATAACAGCACTTGGGAGGCTGGTATCACAAGGTCTAGGTCAGACTGGTCTACACAGCCCAGTGTCAAAATATAAAAAGTTTAAAAATTAAAGACAAATGAATAACGAACCCAAAAGTTAAGGGAAACAAAGGCCTCAAGGAGCACCCCCAGAACACCCCTGATTACCCTAATGTACTTATAATGCAGCATGGGAGAGGAAGGTGCCAGGCCTTAAGAGCACACTTTGACTTGCCTTCGTATATCCTTCTGCCACTTAGTAGTCAGCCTTTAGTTCAGTGTTTTGTTTTTGGCTTTCTTCTTCTTTTTTTTTTTTTTCCCTTCAAGGTAGGGTCTCACTGTAGCCCAGGCTGACGTGGAATTCACTATGTAGTCTCAGGGTGGCTTTGAATTCACAACGATCCTACCTCTGACTCCCTAGAGTGCTGGGATTAAAGGCATGCACCACCACGAAGCCTTTTTGAGGCAGGGTTTCACTTTAGCCCAGGCTGGTCTTCAATTGAGGCATCATACCTGGCATTGTGTTTAATCAAGCTTTTTCTATCTCTAATATAAGCAATAAGACTATCTGGTAAGATTGTTGTAGATAGTAAATAAAAATGCTAACGTGTTAGGGGTTTTGTTTGAAGGTTCTCAAGTGATAACAGAATATCTGAACAGATGTAATTTATCACACAATAACTGCTGTGTTTTAACACAGAACAGGGAGTTTGGCTCCTATCCCTTACTAAGCCCTTCTTGAAAAAGCAAAAACTCACCAGGCATGGTGGTGCATGCCTTTAAGACCAGCACTTGGGAGACAAACATAGTAGACTACCATGAGTTCGAGGCCACCCTGAGACTACGTACCGAATTCCAGGTCAGCCTGGACTACAGCGAGCCCCTACCTTGAAAAAATCAAACATTTAATCTTATCCCTTATTAACCTTTATCAACAAATCCTCAATCTCCACACCTGTAAACTGTGGTTAACAGTATCTGTTGAAAAAAGCTCAATACACAGCATGGCACTTGATGCTGGGCAACTGTCCAAAATACACCACAGGGCAAAGCCGTCTCCCCGTTCCTGTGCAATGGGCTCCACTTTTCATGCAAATGGCAAGACATTAGGAAGGAGCCCTGTTAGTATTCGGATATCCAGGCCTCCTCGGCATGCTTCCTACTGCATCAAAACTGCGAAGGTCTCCAGGCCCAATCGACACCTCGGACCCAGGCCGGCAGGACACCCAACATTCCTGCTGCTCCCGGGGCAGAGATGAAGCCTTCCACACTGCACGCACGACGCTGGGAAAACAGGGAGCAGGCTCTTATTGAAAGCCAAGCGCAACGACCACTACCAATTTCATGAAGTTCCTGGGTCATATCCCGGCCCCGAGGGGCCAACGAAGTTTGCAATAACCACAAAGACTCCCTTGCAGATCCATTTCGGGCTTGGCACCTCCAGCAACTATCGAGGTCTCTCCCGTTAGAGGGAAGTGAAATCTGACGGCCTCAACCCCTTGGGTGGCTTTAACCGCAGGGTGGGGAACGGGGCTGGCGCCGGGTGGGACGGGTTCCAGCCCAGGAAACCCCTCCCGGCCTCCAAAGGCACCGCGTCAGGCCCCCGTCTGTCCAACCCCCCCAAGACGGCGAGCTCTCCGGGTGAGTGGGGTAGGAAGCAGGGAGGGTCGAGGGCCCCCTGATGCCTTCCCCCGAGTCAGGCCTCTCTCGGCGGCCTCGGGGTCCGAGGTTTCCGAGCCCTGGAGCAACTTCCCTCTCCCCACACCCCGAAGCGCGCCTCCTCCCTGGCCAGACTCTAGAGAAAGCGCTTATTTTTAACAGAACTCGGGCCCTCGGGAACCCAGAGTTCGTGGCTGAAGTTAAAATCATCACCAGCATCGAACCCGGGCGTGCAGGCGCACTCCCAAGCACTCGGGAGGAGGAGGAGGAGGAAGAGGAGGTTCGCCGTGAGTTCGAGGCCAGCCTGAAACTAATTCCAAGTCAGCCTGGGCCAGACCGAGATCCTTACCCTCGGCGGGGAAGGATTGAAAAAAGAAATAAGATAAAATAAAATAATAAGCCGGGCGTGGAGGCGCACTCCCAGCGCTCAGGAGGCAGAGGTAGGAGGATCGCCGTGAGTTCGAGGCCACCCTGAGACTCCATAGTGAATTCCAGGTCAGCCTGGGCTAAAGCGAGATTCTACCTCGAAAAGGCAAAAGAAAAAAAAAAAGAAAGAAAAACAGTAATAATTAATAATAATAATGGGAGTGACGACGGCGCCGCCTCCTCCGGCCGCCGGGGCCGCGGCGCCCAGGGGGAGGGGAAGGCGGCGGGCCGGGCCCGAGGGAGGGAGGGAGGAAGGGAGGCCGGGCGGCGGCGGCGAGGGAGGGGGTCCTCACCGGGGGTCCTCGAAGCGCACGAAGGCGAAGGGCACGAGCCCGTGCCGGTTCTTGAGCTCTATGTCGCGGATGCGGCCGTACTTGTAGAACAGGTCCTCCAGGTCCTTCTCGCGCACGTCGCTCGGAAGGTTCCCCACGTAGATGCGCCCGTCGCCCTCGCCGCCGCGCTCGTCCGCCCAGGACGACATCCGCACAGGCCGACGCCGCGGGCCCGCCGCAGCCCTGCGTCCCGCCGCCGCCTCCTCAGCCGCCGCCTCAGTCCCCGGGGCTCGTCCCCCTCCCCCCTCCCCGCCTCGGGCTCCCAGGCGCTCAGCCGCACTGCATTGTGGGAACGCGAAGCCCGAGCGAAAGGAGCGCCGCGGGCTGAAGGAATCTTAAAGGGGACCCGGCGTCGGGACTGCGCGTGCGCCGGCGGCGGCGCGGGCCGCTCCACCCCCCCCCTCCCCGCCCCCCTAGCGGCGCAGGAGAGAGGTGCAATGCCTGCGGTGGGAAAAGTTGGGCTTCGGTCTCCCCTCCCTTCCCCCTCCCCCAAAGGTGGTCGCTCGCCTTCCGTGTGGCAATGGTGGGTTATGGTGACTTAGGCTCCCTGAGGCCGAGAAGTCACCGAGAGGACGTGGGGCAGCGCTGGGGGGTGGACGGGGACGGGGGAAGGTCGTGCGAGGAGCCCGAGGAAAAGGAGACCGGCCGAGCTTGCTGCCACCTGGAAGAGTCCCGCCAAGCGCTCGGATTGTCGCGGCCCTCGGGGTCACTATCAGGTCAGTGAGTCCCCTGGGCCACCCTGCACCACTGTTGGTTGTTTGGTTTTTTTTCCTCCCCCGCCCCCCCCCCCCAGATTCTCCAGGTCCCATGTAAGCCAGATGCACAAGGCGGCGCATGCATCTGCAGTTTGTTTGCAGTGTCTAGATGTCCTGGCGCGCCCATCTCTCTCCCCCTCTTTGTGTCTCAAATAAAAATAAAAGGGCCAGGTGTGGTGGCGCACACCTTTAATCTCAGCACTAGGGAGGCATAGGTAGGAGGATCACTGTGAGTTTGAGGCCAACCTGAGACTACATAGTGAATTCCAGGTAAGCCTGAGCTGTAGTGAGAATCCCTCCACCCCAAAAAAGGAGAGAGAGAGAATGGGTGCACCAGGACCTCCAGTCACTGCAAACAAACTCCCAGCACATGCACCATCTTGTACAGCTGGATTACATGGGTTCTGGGGAATTGAACCTGATCTTTAGACTTCCTTCACCACTAAGCCAACTCTCCGGTCCTTAAGTCATGTTTTATGGTCCCACTAATTTAGTTATAATTGAAATGAACTAAAAGGATATTGAGTACATATATATATGTATGTGTGTATTTTGAGAAAAAATCTATTAAACTAGTTGAAACCAACTATCAAACAAGCGCATTCAACTACTGACATCTCTCCAGCCCAACACCAATTCTTTTATTTATTTAATTTATTTATTTACTTGAGAGAGACAAAGAGATTGGACTAGCCAGGGCTTCCAGCCACTGTAAACAAACTCAAGATACATGCGCCCCCTTGTGCATCTGGCTTTCGTGGGTCCTGGAGAATTGAAGCCAGATCCTTTGGCTTTTCAGGCAAACACCTTAACTATTAAACCATCTCTCCAGCCCCCCAACACCAATTCTATAAAGAATACAGTCATGGCAATTTTTCACTTTAGATATCATTCATTTCTGTAGGATTAAAGATTCCTACTGAAACTATATTTCATTTTTATGTACTAAAAATAAAATTTTATATAATGTTCCAGTTCTCAATATATGTAAATGGGCTGGAGAGATGGCTTAGCTGTTAAGGCACTTGCCTGCAAAGCCAAAGGACCTAAGTTCAATTCCCCATGACCCACGTAAACCAGATGCACAAGGTGGTGCATGCATCTGGAGTTTGTTTGCAGTGGCTGGAGGCCCTGGCACACCCATTCTCTCTGCTTCTCTTTTGCCGCTTTCTCTCTCATATAAATAAATAAAAATAAAATATATGTGTAAATAGATATTGCTTGAAACAACAAAAAAAAGCATAGCCGATGTGATGGCGCACACCTTTAATCTCAGCACTTGGGAGGCAGAGGTAGGAGGATCGCCGCGAGTTTGAGGTCAGCCTGAGCTAGAGTGAGACTCTACCTAGAAAAAAGAAAAAAAAAAAAAGCCTTCTAAAGCTGAGTGTGGTGGTGCATGCACGCCTGTAACACCAACACTTGGGTGGTAGAGGCACAAAGATCAAACAAGTACATATTGAGTTGAAGACCATATTGAGTTGTGCTTCATCAACCTTGCCTATAAATAAGTAAATAAATAATAAAATTAAAAGGAAACCGAGCTGGATGGATGGCTTAGCACTTAAGGCGTTTGCCTGCAATGCCAAAGGACCCAGGCTTGATTCCCCAGGACCTATGTTAGACAGATACACAAGAGTTGCACACATCTGGAGGCCCTGTCACGCCCATTCTCATTCTCTATCTCTCTTTATCTCTCTCTCCCTCATTCTCTGTCAAATAAATAAAAATAAAATATTTTTTAAAAAATTAAAACTTTCCAAGCATTTGTGGAGATAACTTTCATTTTTCTTATTTGTGGAGATATCTGTTAATAACAATGATTTCTCTGGTTTTTTTGTTTGTTGGTTGGTTTTAGGTTTTCGAGGTAGGGTCTTGCTCTAGCTCAGGCTGACCTGGAATTCACTATGTAGTCTCAGGCTGGCCTCGAACTCATGATAATCCTCCTACCTCTGCCTCCCAAGTGCTGGGATTAAAGGTGTGCATCACCACACCTGGCTCTCTGGGTTTTTGTTTTATTTTGTTTTGTTTTGTTTTTGTGGTGGTTGTGGTTTGTTTTTTGAGGTAGGATCTCACTCTAGCCCAGGCTGACCAGGAATTCACTATGAGATCTCAGGGTGGCCTGGAACTCAACTCACTGCAGTCTTCCTACCTCTGCCTCCCTAGTGCTAGGATTAAAGGTGTATGCCACCATACCCAGCCTAAACATTATTCCTTGAAATGGGCTCTCTCACTGAGCCTAAACTTAACCAATTCAGCTAGCGAGCCCTAAGGATCCATTTGTCTCCACCCAGTGAGTACTGGGGTTACAGGAACGCATCACCACATGCGTTTTGATTGGATGCTGGAGATATGAACTCAGGTCTTCCGCTTGCACAGCCAGCACTTTTACCCATTGAGCCATCACCCCAATCCAAATATGCAGTCTTATAGGAGCTTACATATCCCTACATAAAGTTTATATAAAGGCATTTTAGGGCCCAGAAGACTTATTTTGGGGAGCACCCTTAGGTGCATTAATATTACTCCTTCAGGGAGCTGGGGTGATGGAACTTAGTAGATAAAAGTACTTGTAGGGGCTGGAGAGATGCCTTAGCTGTTAAGGCGCTTGCCTGCAAAGCCAAAGGACCAAGGTTAAAGTCACCAGGACCCACATAAGCCAAATGCACAAGGTGGCGCATGCATCTGGAGTTCGTTTGCAGCGGTTGACGCCCTGACATACCCATTCTCTCTCTATCTGCCTGTTTTTCTCTCTCCCTCTCTCTCAAAATAAATAACAAATAAAATATTTTAAAAAATAGTGGGGTGTGGTGGTGCACACCTTGAATCCCAGCATCTGGGAGGCAGAGGTAGGAAGATCACTGTAAGTTCAGGGACACCCTGAGACTACATAGTGAATTCCAGGTCAGCCTGGGCTAGATTGAGATCCTACCTCAGGGGGGAAAAAAGGGGGAGGGTTGTAGCAGGGCATAGTGGTACATGCCTTTAATCCCAACACTCAGGAGGCAGAGGTAGGAGGATCACCATGAGTTTGAAGCTACCCTGAGGCTACATAATGAATTCCAGGTCAGCCTGGGCTACAATGAGACACTACCTCAAAAAAAAAAGAGAGTACTTTTCACCCAAACTTAAGGAACAGAGTTTGGATCCCCAGTACCCACAGAAATTACCAGCCTGTACTCTCAGTGTTTGGGAGGTGGAGACAGGACGAGAACAAGCTGGCTAGCTACACTGGCCAAATGTAAATAAAATGGACAATGATTAATGGAGACACCAAACACTTCTGGCCTCCATGCATATGTATGTATGCATGTGTGCACATACACATGCTCAAATATGACAACATGGATATATGTACACCATACATATATACATGCCCCCAAAATATTATTCCCTTAATCTTACCATTCCTGTGATTGTTGCTTGCATCAATGTTTGGGAGGTTTTATTATTTTTTCATTTGCAAACAGAGAGAGAATAAGTACACCAGGGCATCTAGGTGATACAAATGAGCTCCAGATGAATGTGCCCCTTTGTGCATCTGGCTTTATGTGGGTACTGTGGGCTCAAACCTGGATCATTAGGCTTTGCAGGCAAGTGCTTTAACTGCTGAGCCATCTCTCCAGCCAAATATTGTTGTTGTTAGTGTTGGAGACTATTGGGTAGTCTTCTAAGGAGAGTCAGCTACATGAACTAAAAGGACTGTACATGGAGACTACTTGCAAACAATGATGATTGAGTTCCTATTGCAGAGTCCTGCAGCATGCCATCCACAAAGGGGCTTAGTATAGCCGTGTGCAGATTGCAGAATGTGGTAAAAACAGATTTCTTGGATCGGAAAGAGCATAGTTGTGATCGACCATGGGACTCTAAAGGCAGAGTTTGTTCCTGTGACCCCAACTCCTCTCTCTGCTAAGACTACGGGTTCTAGGCAAAGGTGCCCTTTTCTCTCTAAAAATGTGCTGCATAGCTAGCTAACTGTGCTGACTCACGGCTTTAACTCCAGAACTCAGGAGACTAAAGTAGGAGGATTGCCATGAATTCAAGGCCAGTCTGGGGTTACAGACTTGAGTTCATGGTCAACCTGGGCTACAGTGAGACCGTGCTTTGAAAACATCAAAAGAAGGGCTAGAGAAATGGCTCAGCACTTAAGGCACTTGCTTGCAAAGCCTAAGGATGCAAATTGGATTCCCCAGTACCCATGTAGATCAGATGCACAGGGTTGCATATGCATCTGGAGTTCCATTTACAGAGCCTAGAGGCCCTAGTGTGCCAATTCTCTATCTGTCACTTTCTCTTGTTCTCTCAAATAAATAAATATATTTTTAAATCAAAAGAAAAGTGACAATTTATTATTACATAAAACCATTTTGAAGCCAGGCATGGTGGTACATGCCTTTAATATCAGCACTCGGGAGGCAGAAGTAGGAGGGTCACTGTGAGTTCGAGGCCACACTGAGACTACAGAATGAATTCAAGGTCAGCCTGGGCTATAGCAAGATCCTGCCCTGAAAAACAAAAAAACAAAAACAAAAAAACCTATTTTGAAGCCAGGCGTGGTGGCACACACCTTTGATCCTAGCATTCAGGAGGAGGCAGAAGTAGAAGGATCACCATGAGTCACAATGAGTTTGAGGCCAGCCTGAGACTACATAGTGAAATCCAGGTCAGCCTGGACTAGAGTGAAACCCTACCTTGAAACAAACAAACAAACAAAAATACCTATTTTGCTTGGGAGGCTGAGGTAGGAAGATAGCATGAGTTTGAAGTCAGGCTGAGACTGTATAGTGAATTTCAGGTCAGCCTAAGCTAAAGCAAGACCCTACCTCAAAAAGAAAAAGAAGCCAGGCATGATGGTGCTCGCCTTTAATCCCAGCATTCAGAAGGCAGAGGTAGTCGGATCACCATGAGTTCAAGGCCAACCTGAGACTACATAGTGAATTCCGGGTCAGCCTGAGCCAAAGTGAGACCCTTATGAAACAACCATGTCATCATTATGACAAGACAACTAGAACCATCACAGTGTGGGAAGAGACACCTCAAAGAACTTATAACAGAACCACTTTGTCTCAAATGTGTGTGTCTCGATCCATGTTGAACTGGTTTCATGCATCTGTGTGACTCGAGTCAGCTACCCATTTCTATACCCTTGAATTTATGTTTCTTCAATAACATTTTAAGTAAGTGGCTAAAAATTTCTTCTGCAGGCTTTTCTTTCTTTTTTTAAGAAGCAAAGTATGAGCCGGGCGTGGTGGCGCACGCCTTTAATCCCAGCACTCAGGAGGCAGAGGTAGGAGGATCGTCATGAGTTCGAGGCCACCCTGAGACTACATAGTGAATTCCAGGTCAGCCTGGGCTAGAGTGAGACCCTACCTCGAAAAACCAAAAAAAAAGAAGCAGCAGCAGCAAAGGAAAAAATACTACTTGGATGATTTGAGTGATTTCAAGTGGCTTGGTTTAACTCCAATGTACGTACTATGACCCAGCTTGAAGTAAGACTTGTGTGAAGTGCACAGCCCATTGTTCCCTAATAGACCTCAGAAGTAGGTTCCGTCACTGCGAACACGCTGGTGTGCAAAAACCGATTGCAAAGGTGACTGCTGACATGACTCGTGGGGCAAGTGGGGCTGAGCAAGCACTTGCCTGTGAAGCCTAAGGACCCCAGTTCAAGGCTCAATTCCCCAGGACCCACATTAGCCAGATGCAGAAGGGGGCGCACATGTCTGGAGTTTGTTTGCAGTGGCTGGAGCCCTGGCACGCGGGAGCCTCCATCCAATGTGACGAGTGACATGGCTGGAGTTGCCACCGCTCTGGCCTTGGGTTGGAAGAGGTTGCTTGCCCAAGCAGTTAAGATGTAACCTCAGACTGCATCTGGATCATTGTTGGATTTGATAGGCACCCACACCTGGAAGGACCTAGATCAAGAGAACCAGCCCCTCAGAGACCTCCACCAGGCCTCCAGCATATGACCTGCATTAGCCTGCCTTCTTTGGGATTTGGTACCTATTAACCACAGGGACATATTACTCTGGGAAGCTTTCGGATTTCCTCATCTGCTAAAGTATTAGATATGGGGCTCATGGCTAACCCATGTGGATTTTGAGATAATTCCTTTTATCATGATGTTCTGTCCTTTTTTTTTTTTTTAAAGAAAATATATAAGGGGGGAGGAAGTTAACCCTCTGCAGTGAGCTGTGGGCTGTACTTACCATCCCAGAGAACAGAATTGTCAGTGATGGTGACTTTGATGGATGAAGAATGCACCAGACTTCAGTATAGGGCCAGCTTTCAAGTTGTGTCTGCCTGGCATAAGCTACATTTCCTGAATGTAAAACGATTTCCTTTGTCCTTGCTAAATATCCAGTAGGTTGCTCAATACTGTGAAGATGTCTACTAGGGATAACATTGTATAAATTTCAGAGTGCTTTTTTTTTTTTTTGAGGTAGGGTTTCACTCTAGCCCAGGCTGGCCTGGAATTCACTACATAGTCTCAGGGTAGCCTTGAGCTCACTGCCTCCCGAGTGCTGGGATTAAAGGCATGAGCCACCACACCTGGCCAGAGTGGCTTTTTTTTTTTTATTTTGAGATGAGAGCTTCATTAAAATTTATAAAATATATTTTCCTATTGAGACCTCAGGGCTATCTTGGGACCAACATATAAATGTGACCCTTCCCACAGTAGCTTCAATTCTTGATATTCAAAAGTTTCATAGTCTTTAAGTTGAAGGTGATATGATTCAACAGGAAGAATGTGTTTTTCTTTTTAACTTCTGACAAATTCTATCCAATGTTTTAGAAATGTAGAAAAAAAAGATGGGGTAAAAACATGGGAGAGGGCTGGAGAGATGGCTTAGTGGTAAAGGTGCTTGGCTGTGAAGCCTAAGGACCTAGGCTTGATTCCCCAGGACCCACGTAAGCCAGATACACATGGTGGTGCATTCATCTGGAGTTTGTTTGCAGTGGCTATAGGCCTTGGAGCACCCATTCTCACACTCTCTTTCTCCTTCTCTGTCTCTAATAAATAAATTAATTAAATAAATATTTAAAAAGAAAAGAACAGGCTTTTACAGCCAAGCATGGTGGCGCATGCATACCTTTAATTCCAGCACTTGGGAGGCATAGGTAGGAGGATCACTATGAGTTCAAGGCCACCCTGAGACTACATAGTGAATTCCAGGTCAGCCTGAGCTAGAGTGATACCCTACCTCAGGAAAAAAAGGGGAGGGACTGGAAGGATGGCTTAGTGGTTAAGACACTTGTCTGCAAAGCCAAAGGATCCTGGTTCAGTTCCCCAGGACCCATGTAAACCAGGTGCACAATGGGATGCACATATCTGGAGTTTGTTTACAGTGGCTAGAGCCCTGGTACACCCATTCTGTCTCTCTCCCTCTCTTTCTCCCTCTTCCTCTCTATCAAATAAATAAATAAAAATAAAAATATTACCCTGTGAGAAAGAGATAGTAAGACCCTATTGCTGAAGACTTCACATGCCTAAGAGGCAAAGTCACTGAGAAATCAAGTTGGTGCTGAGCAGAAAACCTTCCCTCTATAGCCCAGCCAACTAAAAGCTGCACTGTATGCAGTCTTATGGGAGACAGAAGTCATCAGTGGTGAAAACAGTGGACACTGGAAACCTCAAGTTTGGCCAGCCAAAACAAGTGCAATAGTGGCATATCTGTTTCAGGGGAAACCAACTGCTCTGTAATTGGACTGAAGGCCCACTATGGGAGGGAATATGTGCCTGGTACTCAAAACTTAATCAAAAGCCTATGGCTGGGCAGGTCATGAGCCTTAGGGGTATAAAGCCTGCTCTTGTCTGGATAAATGCATATATTACTCTCACCAAATTGCCCTGAAATCACTACACTTAATGTTCATATTCATATATTAATGCTACTCTCACTTCTGGTTAGTGAAGCTTCTCTTTTCATATGGCAGTGACCACTGGGATGACCCAAAAGGCAACATAGTGCTGAGAAGAAGGGACAGAGGAGTGTCCAGCACTGAAACATCTCATACCCTCCAAGGTTCAGGGTCCATTGTGGAAGAGGTGGCAGAAAGAATGTAAGAGCCAAAGGAAGGGTACCACTCCTTATATACAACTGTCTGAACAGAATTTAGCCTCAATATCAAAGACCTCACAGTGCCTAGCAAGACCCTCATAATAGGAGAAAAAGATGATGATATCACATTAAAAGAGAGACTAATGGGTAGAGGGAGGGGATATGATGGAGAGCAGAGCTATGAAGGAGAAAGTGGGGGAGGGGAGGGAAATACCATGGCTTGGTGTCTATAAGTATAGAAGTTGTCAATAAATATAAATAAAATATATGTATGTATGTATGTATTTATGTATGTATATTTAGTTATTTGAAAAATAAAATATTTTAAAACACACAAAAAAATTCTGCTTTTGGAGGGTGGGTTGCTGGTGTGTTCTCTTCCTCCATTTACTGTTGCAACTGATAAAGGATGCTTGCTCCTTAAGAAAGCAAGCCATGGACTGCAGAGATGGCTCAGCACTTAAGGCACTTGTCTGCAAAGCCTAACAACCTGGGTTTGATTCCCCAGTACCCATGTAAAGCCAAATGCATGAAGTGGTGCATGCATCTGGAGTTCATTTGCCGTAGCTGGAGGCCCTGGCCCACCCATTTTTTTTTTTTCCCTCTCTCCTCTCTGTGCTTGAAAATAAGAAAAAATATTAAAGGGGCTGGAGAGATGGCTTAGCAGTTAAGCGCTTGCCTGTGAGGTCTAAGGACCCCAGTTCAAGGCTTGATTCCCCAGGATCCATGTTAGCCAGATGCACAAGGGGGTGCACACATCTGGAGTTCATTTGCAGTGGCTGGAGGCCCTGGCATAGCCATTCATTCTGTCTCTCTCTCTCTCTCTCTCTCTGTCGCTGTCAAATAAATAAACAAAATTATATATATATATATATATATATATATATATATATATATATAAAATGAAAAGAAAACAAAAAACTATTTTGTGTCTTCCCAGCCCCAAAGATGCCCTTTTGAGCTTTTGTTTATGGAGATATTCAATATATTTAAATGCAAAGTACAATTTAGGCCCTGTTTTACGTTTAAGGCCTGCTATAGTGAATGCCCTCAGGTTCTATATACGATGCCATTCAAAGAGCATGTAATGTGCAATTATAATAGTGCTGAGCTGCTTGAGAACACACTGCACGGCCACCCAGTAGTTTAAGAGATCCTTGGGAAGGTTTCCAAGAGGAGATATTTAGCTTTAGTTCTCCAGGGACTCCAGTAGGATCTATCCGAGGGAAGAAGAGATGGCAGTGCAGAGAAGGATGCCATGAACAATCCCCCAGACAGAAGACAACATGGCAGGCCAGGGAATAATCTCCATCATCCCACAGGATAGTGGTCCAGGAGTTAGAGTGGAGTGAGAGAGAAGCAGCTGGAGTTAAGACTTGCAAGGCCAGGTAGACCATGTCATAGAACTCGGGTTTTGCTGAGGGCAGTGAATAGTCACTGAAGGGTTGGTTGCAAGTGTTACGATGGGAAGAGATTTCTCAGTAAGGTATGGCAGCTGAGGCATTGGGCAGATGGAGTCATGGAGGAGATAGAGCTCACTTGACCAGAGAGGGCAGCTGTAGAGTAGCAGGGGATGGGAATGGAGTGTGGGACAGAAGTGATTTCAGCTGCCATTATGGAAGAACGTAGGGAAAACCGAAGGATAACTAAAGAAACGGTGTTGGAGCTGGGCGAGGGGGCGCATGCCTTCAGTCCCAGCACTCAGCACTTGGGAGGCAGAGGTAGGAGGATCACTGTGAATTCAAGGCCACCCTGAGACTCCATGGTGAATTCAGGTCAGCTTGGACTAGGGTGAAACCTTACCTCCAAAAAAAAAAAGAAAATTGGGGCGAGGGGGGGGGTTGGTGAGCAAGTCTCCGGCACCATGTCTGGTTCATGCGGCCCACTCTCCTGGCGTGGCCGTGGCCCGTTGGCGTTGGTGTGTCTGTTCCTGCTCGTCCCCAGCTCGGTCCTGGCCATCTCCTTCCACCTGCCCATTAACTCTCGCAAGTGTCTGCGCGAGGAGATCCACAAGGACCTGCTGGTCACCGGCGCCTACGAGATCACCGACCAGTCCGGGGGCGCCGGCGGCCTGCGCACCCACCTCAAGATCACAGATTCTGCTGGGCACATTCTATACTCCAAAGAGGATGCATCCAAAGGGAAGTTTGCCTTTACGACGGAAGATTATGATATGTTTGAAGTGTGTTTTGAGAGCAAGGGAACAGGGCGGATACCTGAGCAACTCGTGATTCTAGACATGAAACACGGAGTGGAGGCAAAAAATTATGAAGAGATTGCAAAAGTCGAGAAACTCAAGCCATTAGAGGTGGAGCTTCGACGCCTGGAAGACCTTTCAGAATCCATTGTTAATGATTTTGCCTATATGAAGAAGCGGGAGGAGGAGATGCGGGAACAAACACCCGAGTACTGTACTTCAGCATCTTCTCAATGTTCTGCCTCATTGGACTAGCTACCTGGCAGGTCTTCTACCTGCGTCGCTTCTTCAAGGCCAAGAAGTTGATTGAGTAAAGAGCCTGTCTCTGCTCCGTTGTATGACCCAGCAGAACATCACTGGGACGTGCCTGGCCTGGTCCAAGGCCCTCCTACCAACAGTACCATCAAGGCACGGCAGAGCTTTCTTGCCAGACTGATTTATTTTGGTGTGGAGAACATGGGGTATCACCTGTACCCAACAAGTCAATGGGGACTTCTTTTTAACTTGGTAGGATTTGGACTAGTTTTGTAACAAGACTACTAAAGTTACCTATGGAGAAAAAAAAAAAACAAATAGGGGTTACCTAGACAATGCCAGAGCCAGCAGTGGTCCTGGGTTTCCTCGTGTGATCTTTCTGAACGATGCTTGCTTTCCTTCCCCTCGCGTTCACCAGCTTGGTCTGTCATGCTAGTTCTGTGGCCCTGTTGCGCTTGCTTCATACTAGTTTGTTCTCTTTGGGTGTCCTTGGGAAAACTCCCTGAACTTTCTCTTGGCCCTGAGCTGAAATGTTTACATAGCTTCTGGTGATGTGTTATCCTTTCATAATTTTATGTCTCGTAAAAGGGTCATGGATGGGATACTTCATAAAAGTGAGCTTTGAACTGTAGATAAACTCTAAAAGGAAAATCTCATTTTAGACAAAGTGCTTGTGCTCAAAAAAAAAAAAAGAAAATTAAAGATTAGGGGCTAGAGAGATGGCTTAGCGGTTAAGGCTAGCCTGTGATTCCTCAGGACCCACATAAGCTAGATGCACTAGGGGCCATGTGCATCTGGAGTTTGTTTGCAGTGGTTGGAGGCCCTGACATGCCCATTTCCCCTCCCTCCCTCCCTCTCTCCCTCATTCTCTCAAATTAAAATTAAAATTAAAATTAAAAAAAAAAAATCCCAGCACTTGGGAGGCAGAGGTAGGAGGCTCACCATTAGTTCGAGGCCACCCTGAGACTACATACTGAATTCCAGGTCAGCCTGGGCCAGAGTGAGACCCTACCTCAAAAACAAAAAAAAAAAGAAAGAAAAAGAAAAAGACAGAATAGGAAGAATCATTGTTATTGCAATGTAAATTACCTCCTGTGACACTTATCTAGGTCCTTTTGTTTAAAATCTGTATTATCCAAAACTAGAGAGATGGCTCAACAGTCCTGAGGGGCCCTGAAACCAGCTGAGTTTAAATCTCCAGAACCCACAACAGCAGCTGGGTATGGCCACATGCACCTGTAACCCCCGTGCAGTAGGAGAGCGTTGACCTGTCCTGTGAGTTGCCAGAGCTGGCGAGGGCTGTGGAATGGTAAACTCCCGGGTCAATAAGAGACTATCAAATAAGAATGTTGGACTGGAGAGATGGCTTAGCAATTAAGGCACTTGCAGGTGAAACCTAAGGACCCAGGTCTGATTCCCCAGTACCCACATAAGCCAGATGCACAAAGTGATGCAAACATCTGGAATCCCTTTGAAGTGGTTGGAGAGTCTGGCACGTCCATTTTCTCTCCCCCCCCCCCGCCTCTTCCTCTCAAATAAATAAAATATTTTTTTTAAAAAAAGAATGAGCCAGGTATGGTGACACACGCCTTTAGTCCCAGCACTTGGAAGGCAGATGTAGAAGGATTGCTGTGAGTTCAAGGCCACCCTGAGACTATATAGTGAATTCCAGGTCAGCCTGGACTAGAATAAAACCTGAAACCCTACCTCATAAAACCAAAAAGAAAAAAGAATGGAATAGATGGGAGAACAAGCCAAGTGTGGTAACACACCTTTAATCCCAGGACTCTGGAGGCAGAAGTAGGAGGATCGCTATGAATTTGAGGCCAGCCTGGTACTACAGAGTGAGTTCCAGGTCAGCCAGTGCTAGAGACCCTACCTTGAAAAAACAAACAAACAACAACAACAAAAAAAAAAAAAAAACACCAGATGCGGTGGTTCATGCCTTTAATCCCAGCACCGCAGCACCCTAGAGGCAGAAGTAGGAGGATCGCTATTAGTTTGAGGTCACCCTGAGACTACACAGTGAATTCCAAGTCAGTCTGGGCCAGAGTGAGACCCTACCTCAGAAGACCAAATACCAAAAATAAAATAAAATAAAGTAAAATAAAAGGGTGGACGAGCAGTGGAGCAGGAGGACACCTGATGGTCAGCTTTGGCCACTACAGGTGAGTGCATCTCACCACAGGTGAGCTCATACGGCACCACAGGAGTGCGTGCACACACACAACCAAAATAATAACAACAACACACACACAAGGCAGGAGAAATGGCCTAGTGGTTAAGGCGAATGCCTGTGAAGCCTATCGACCCAGGTTCGATTCTCCAGGTCCCACAGAGCTAGATGCACATAGTGGCTCATGCATCTGAAGTTCCTTTGCAGTGGCTAGAGGCACTGGCATGCCTGTCTTCACTTTCTCTCTCCCTCTATCTCCCTCTCTCTCTCTCTCTCTCCCCCCCCCTCTCTGTCTCTAATAAATACATAATAAATAAAATATTTTTAAAAACAGCCGGGCGTGGTGGTGCACGCCTTTAAATCCCAGCATTTGGGAGGCAGAGGTAGGAGGATTGCCGTGAGTTTGAAGCTACCTTAAGACTACATAGTGAATTCCAGGTCAGCCTGGGCTAGAGTGAGACCCTACCTTGAAGAAAATATATATGAATATACATACATATATATATATATATATATATATATATACACACACACACACATATATATGCACATATACATATATATGTTACTCAGAAATATATATATATATATATATATATGTATATATGTATTCGAGGTAGAAGAAAATACATAGATATTTCTGAGTGATTTTGGAGTTGGATGCTTTGTGTTCTGAGGAATGTCAGTGTCTTCAGATTAACTAAAAAGTGAATATAGGACAAGTCAGGGCAGATTCCACATATTGACTAGCAGACTACACAGGAAAGTAATAGGGTAGAATAGAAGGCACAGGAGCAGTGATGGGGAGATCTTGGTAGTTGTCTAAACAACAGATGGTTATGGCCTGACATAAGATGGTGACAAATATGGGGAAATGAGATTCTTAAACTTTTATTTTGCTGTATTAGGGATTGAGCCCAGAGCTTTGTACATGCTACACAAGTGCTCTACCACCAAGCTACATCCCCAGACCTCTTTCAATTTTTTTTTTTTTTTGAAGTAGGGTTTCACTCTAGCTCAGGCTGACCTGGAATTCACGATGTAGTTTCAGGGTAGCCTTGAACTCATGGTAATCCTCCTGCCTCTGCCTCCCCAGTGCTGGATTAAAGGTGTGCACTACCACGCCTGGCAAATATTTTTTTTTAAAGGCAGGTGCAGCAGTACACACCTTTAATCCCAGCACTGGGGAGGCAGAGGTAGGAGGAGTGCCATGAGTTTGAGGCCACCCTGAGACTACATAGTGAACTCCAGGTCAGCCTGGACCAGAGTGAAACCCTACCTCAAGAAAACTAAAATTTCATTTTATTTATTTATTTGAGAGAGAAAAAAAGGCAGATGGAGAAAGACAGACAATGGGCATGCCAGGGCCTCTAACCACTGCAAACAAACTCTAGACACATGTGCCACCTTCTGCATCTGGCTTACATGGGTACTGGGGAATCAAACCTGGGTCCTTTGGCTTTGCAGGCAAGTTCCTTAACCACTAATTCATCTCTCCAGCCCCCTGTTTCATTTTGGGGCAGAGTCTTGCTAAGTTGTTCAGGCTGGCCTTGAACCTGAGATCCTTTGCCTCAGCCTCTCAAGCAGCGGGAATTGCAGGCCTGCACTATCAGTCCAGGCTAGACCAGAGATCTCAAGGAGAGGTTTCCATGACTTGGAAACAGTTTGGATGTGAGGGCTGAAGAAGCCAAAGTCCAGATGGATTCTCAGGTGCCTGGCTTTGGGGACTAGTTAGACAGTGATATATCATTGTAAGAGACTAAATCAAAAAGAACTGATTTGCAGGGGGAGGAGCTGATATGCCAGGGGTGGATGAATGGTGCTTTCAGATACATGTGAAGGGCACAAAAAGGATAGATAAGAGGCCAAAGGGTCCTCACTTTTCTGTGCCCTCTCACTGAAAACATTTCTGGGTACATGACTTAATGACATCGGATGGCCATTCCTCAGACACTTGGAACAGCACTGCCCTTGGTACAGGGAGAAGCATGCCCTTAAAATATAGATACAGCCAGGCATAGTGGCACACACCTTTAATCCCAGCACTAGGGAGGCAGAGGTAGGAGGATTGCCATGAGTTCGAGGCCAACCTGAGACTATGTAGTGAATTCCAGGTCAGCCTGGACTAGAGCGAGACCCTACCTCGGAAAATTAAAAAAAAAAGAGTGCTTGCTGCTTACACATGAAGGCCTCTCAGGTTGGTGACCTCCAAGTTCAACTCCCAGAACCCACTAGAAAGCTGGGGGGTGACCATGCCCATCTCTAAAAGGGGAGTATGATATATGTGCATGATTGATAAAAGGATATCCTATATTTTCCTCTGGCCTCCGCACGAACATAGGATTTGCACATCTCCACATAATAAGCATTCCCCACACACATACCCTACACATTTAGATGAAACACATAAACCTGCCTATCTGGTTGTTTTCCCCTTTCCCTGGGACATCAGTCCCAAGAAGATGTTTCTTCCGTGTTAGCCTCAGCCATGAGATTCTCTCAGACCATGGCCTTGGCAACAGTAGGCAGACGGGGGAAGTGAGAAGGAGGAAAAGCCGTCACTGGGAAAATGAGTCATCTTGGAGAAACTGGTCCAGGCTGACAGGGAGGGCAGTAGGCTGGGCCACTGTGGAATGCGTTGTCACAGCAGTCTGGGAGCTTGCTGTGTGTCGTGTTCCACTGTACTTGTGAGACGAAGTAAAATATTTCTTTTTCTGGTGTGTGCGGGTGTGTGATGTGTGTGACTGCAGAGGTGTGCATGACAACTTCAGGCTTTTGTCCTTGCCTTTCACCCTTTTTGAGACAGGGGTCCAGGGGTCTCTCATTGCTTACCTCTGCATTCACCAGGCTAGCTGTCCCATAAGATTCTCCTGTTTCTCCTTCTTGTCCTCCTCCTCCCTCTCCTCGCGCTCCTCCTCTTCTTCTTCCCCTTCTTTGTCGAGGTACAGTCTCACTCTGGCCCAAGCTGACCTGGAGTTCACTATGGAGTCTCAGGGTGGCCTCAAACTCACAGTGATCCTCCTACATCTGCCTCCCAAGTGCTGGGATTAAAGGCATGCATCACCATACCCGGCCTGCCTCCCTTCTTGAAGTAGGCACACTGGAATTACAGATGCTAGAGTTACAGGGTCTGAGCCTGGAGAGATGGCTCGGAGGTTAAGGCACTCACCTGCAAAGCCAAAGGACCCAGGTTTGATTCCCCAGTAGTTGCATAAAGCCAAACATGTTAGGTGATGTGTGCATCTGAAGTTCCTTTGTAGTGGATGGAGAACCTGGCACATCCATTCTCTCGCTAGCTATATGCCTCCTTCACTCTCTCAAGTAAATAAAAGTTACCGGGTCTGGCTCTTATGGGGATTCTCGGGATATGATGCAGGTGCTCATGTTTGCACAGCAAGCATGTCATCCACTGAGTCACCTTCCTAGCCCATTGGGGGTGGGGGGACATTTCTGAGCTCAGTGGTAGAACAGCGTTTAGCATGTGTGAGGCCCTGGGTTTGATCACCAATGTCACATAGGTAGACAGAGATAGATAGGTAGGTAGATAGATAAACAGAAGGATAGCTCAAGGCCGGGTGTGGTGGCGCACTCTTTTAATCCCAGCACTTGGGAGGCAGAGGTAGGAGGATCACCATAAGTATGAGGCCACTGTGAGAATACTTAGTGAATTCCAGGTCAGCCTGGACTAGACTACAGTGAAATCCTACCTCAGGGGGGAAAAAAATAGCTCAGCGGTTTACGGTGTGTATTTGTAAAGCCTGCCAGGCAGAGTTCGATACCCCAGCCACCAACTTAAAGCATGGCGTGCACACACACACACACACACACACACAAGTGGCACAAGGCAGGTATGGTGGCACACACCTTTAATTCCAGCACTTGGGAGGCCGAGGTTGGTAGCTGGTTGTGAGTTCAAGGCCATACAGAGACTACACAGTGAATTCCAGGTCAGCCTGGCCTAGAACGAGACCCTAGCTCAAAAACCAAACAAACAAAAAAGCAAGGCACAAGCATCTGGCATGTCACCCTGGTGTGTACACACACACACACACACATACACACAAATAAATAAAATAAACAATTCCTGGAGAACTCCATCTAATAGCCATGCAGGGGAGGATGGGAGCAACAGCAGCTGAATTAGGAGATTTGCAGTGTTTGGAATGGGGGAGTAGAGAGCTTCAGGAACTCCAAGTGCCAAGTGTGGGAGGAAGCAAAGACAGAAAGGGAAAGAAAAGTCAAGAAGTGTGCATTGTAGCTGTGAATGTAATTCCCCCTTGATGTTGTCTTAAGAGACTACAGAAAAATCTTTAGCATTGTTTTCATTATTTTTGGATAATGAAGGAACTGATATCTTCTTTGAAGGTGGCTAAACAGGTGGGAAGCATAGAGCTTTGTTTTATAGGAGGGCATTTAACACGGTGAGCATACTGAATTTGTACTAGCTTGTGTGCTTTATTTTTGCTAATGTTGATGGAATCTTCAAATAGCTTGTTCTTTCCTTTTATATTTTTCCTCTATTTTTAAAGTTTATTTACTTAAGAGAATGAGATAGCCAGGCATGGTGGCACATGCCTTTAATCCCAGCACTCGGGAGGCAGAGGTAGGAGGATTGCTGTGAGTTCAAGGCCACCCTGAGACTACATAGTAAATTTCAGGTCAGCCTGGGCTAGAGTGAGACCTTACCTCAAAAAACCAAAAAAAAAAAGAGGGAGAGAGAGAGAGAGAGAGAGAACAAGATAGAGAAATAGGCATGGAGAGAGAGAATGGGTATGCCATGGCCTCCAGCCACTGCAAACGAACTCTAGCTGTGTGCTGGAAAGAAGTGGCCAGAGTGCTCAGTATTGTAATAGCTCTATCACACCTTCCAGGCTCAGGGTTTTGTGCATCTGGCTTACATGGGTCCTAGAGAATCAAAAATGGGTCCTTTAGCTTTGCAAGCAAACACCTTAACCACTAAGCCATCTCTCCAGCCCTTTTCCGCTATTTTTATTTATTTTATTTATTTTTTTGGTTTTTCGAGGTAGGGTCTCACTCTGGCTCAGGCTGACCTGGAATTCACTATGTAGTCTCAGGGTGGCCTCGAACTCTCAGGGATCCTCCTACCTCTGCCTCCTGAGTGCTGGGATTAAAGGCGTGCGCCACCACGCCCGGCTTCCGCTATTTTTAAGAGTAGCTATGGCCAGGCGTGGTGGCGCATGCCTTTAATCCCAGCATTCAGGAGGCAGAGGTAGGAGGATCCCTGTGAGTTTGAGGCCACCCTGAGACTCCATAGTGAATTCCAGGTCAGCCTGAGCTAGAGTAAGACCCTACCTCAAAAAACAAACAAACAGGGCTGGAGAGATGGCGTAGTGGTTAAGCGCTTGCCTGTGAAGCCTAAGGACCCCGGTTCAAGGCTCGGTTCCCCAGGTCCCACGTTAGCCAGATGCACAAGGGGGCGCACGCGTCTGGAGTTCGTTTGCAGAGGCCGGAAGCCCTGGCGTGCCCATTCTCTCTCTCTCCCTCTACCTTTCTCTCTGTGTCTGTCGCTCTCAAATAAATAAATAAATAAAAATTAAAAAAACAAACAAACAAAAAAAAAAAGTAGCTATGAATATCAAGATTTTCACTTCTTGGATTCATGTGCTTCAAGCGCCAATGAACCCTTGCCTCTCTCCTCCCCTGAAATTGCAACGCTCTAAAGGCTGTATGCAAAATAAGGGCTGGAGAGATAATGCACACAAGCAGAAAATTTCAATGCTGCCCTGTTTTATTTCTTTCTGATATTTATTTTATTTTTTGTTAACAATATTCATAATTATAAACAATATCCTATGGTAATTCCCTCCCTTCCCTTGCTTTCCCCTTTGAAACTCCATTTTCCATCATATCCCCTCCTCCTCTCAATCAGTCTGTCTTTTATTTTGATGTCATCATCTTTTCCTTCTATTATGATGGTCTTGTGTAGGTAGTATCAGGCACTGTGAAGTCATAGATATTCAGGCCATTTTTTTTCAAATTTTTATTAGCAACTTCCATGATTATAAAAAATATCCCATGGTGTGGAAACCACCTGCCCTCCAATTGGACTGGAGGCCCACTCCATGGGGGGAAACACATCCCTGATACTGAAAACTTAAAACAGAGGTAGTCATGAGGCCTAGGGGTGCAACATCTGATGTCTGGAAAAATGAATATACTATGCTTATCAAACTGCCCAGTAAGCACTTCTCTTATTATTTATACCCTTATATTAATGCTACCCTCACTTTGGGTAGAGAATCTTCTCTTTTCAGATGGCAGTGACTTTGGGATGACTCAGAAAGTATCACAGTGCTGGAAAGAAGTGACTGGAGTACTGAGTAACATCTCGATCACACCTTCCAAGGCTCAGGATCTAATGCGGAAGAGGTGGCAGAAAGAATGTAAGAGCCAAAGGAAGGGTAGGACTCCTTACAACGTGCTCCCCCAAACACAAAATGGCCTGGATGTCCATGACCTCACAGTGCCTGACACTACCTACACAAGACCATCATAAGAGGAGGAAAAGACCATGACATCAAAATAAAAGAGAGATTGATTGAGATGGAGTGGGGATATGATGGAGAATAGAATTTCAAAGGGGAAATTGGGGGGGGGGATGGTATTACCCATGGGATACTTTTTTAATTTTTTTATCTATATTTTATTTTTGGCAATAGGGTCTCACTCTAGCCCAGGCTGACCTCGAATTCAGTATGTACTGTCAGGGTGGCCTTGAACGCATAGCCATCCTCCTCCCTCAGCATCCCAAGTGTTTGGATTAACAGCTTGTGCCACCAAGCCCTTTGCTCATGTGTTGATTTTTTTTCCTCAAATTTTTAATGTTAATAAAAATTGAGAAAATAAAGAAAATAAAATAGAAGCCGGGCGTGGTTTCGCACGCCTTTAATCCCAGCACTTGGGAGGCAGAGGTAGGAGTATCGCCATGAGTTCGAGGCCACCCTGAGACTCCATAGTGAATTCCAGGTCAGCCTGGGCTAGAGTGAGACCCTACCTCAAAAAACCAAAAAAAAAAAAAAGAAAAGAAAATATATATATATCCCATGGTAATACCCTCCCTCCCCCTACTTTCCCCTTTGAAACTCCATTCTTTATCATATCCCCTCCCCATCTTAATCAGTCTCTCTTTTATTTTGATGCCATGATCTTTTCCTCCTCTTATGATGGTCTTGTGTAGGTAGTGTCAGGCACTATGAGGTCATAGATATCCAGGCCATTTTGTGTCTGGAGGGAGCACGTTGTAAGGAGTCCTACCCTTCCTTTGGCTCTTATATTCTTCCCACCACATCTTCTACATTAGACCCTGAACCTTGGAAGATGTGACAGAGGTATTACAGTACTGAGTGCTCTGGTCACTTCTTTCCAGCACCATGATGCCTTCTGAGTCATCCCAAGGTCACTGCCATCTGAAAAGAGAAGGTTCTCTGCCAAAAGTGAGAGTAGCATTAATATAAGGGTATGAACATTAAGAGAAGTGTTTACTGGGCAGTTTGATAAGCATAGTATATGCATTTAGCCAGACAGCAGCAGACGTTACACCCCTAGGGCTCATGACTACCTGTTTTAAGTTTTCAGTATCAGGTATGTATTCCTTCCCATGGAGCGGGCCTCCAGTCCAATTAGATGGCAGTTGGTTTCCACCATGACAGATGTGCCACAACCCTGTTTTTTGTTTGTTTGTTTTTGTTGTTGTTTGTTTGTTTGCTTGACTGGCCTTTTTATTTTAAATGTTTTTTATTTATTTATTTATTTTGGTGTTTGGAGGTAGGGTCCTAGGTTAACCCAGGCTTACCTGGAATTCACTCTGTAGTTTCAGGGTGGCCTCAAACTCATGGCAATCTCCTGCCTCTGCCTCTCAAGAGCTGGGATTAAAGGCATGCTCCTCCACACCCAACCTTATTTATTTATTTATTTATTCATTCATTCATTCATTTATTCATTTATTGGAGAGAGAGGGATACAGAAAGAAAGAGAGAAAAGACAATCACCAACACTAGAGAATGGGTGCTCCAGGGCTTCTAGTCACTGCAAAGGAACTGCAGATGAATGAGGTACCTTGTGCATCTGGCTTATATGGGTTCTGGGGAATCAAGCCTGGATCCTTTGGCTTTGCAGGGAAGTGCCTTAACCATTAAGCAATCTCTCCAGCCCTGGCCTTTTCTATGAGAGAGAGAGAAAAAAAAAAATATATATATATATATATATATATATATTGGTGCTCCAGGACCTCCAGCCACTGTAATTGAACTCCAGACATGTGCACCACCTTGTGCATATGTGTGACCTTGTGCATGCTTACCTTGGATCTGTTAAGTGATATTTTTTTTTTTAGATGGCATCTCACACAGCCCATACAGGCTGGCCTTAAATGCACTATGTAGATGAAGATGACCACATGGATCTACAGCCACAGCCCAGAACTTTCTACATTAAAGAAACATCTATATGGTAGTCATTGGCTACTGGAAACTTAAAATGTGGCTAATGCAACTGAGAAACCAAATTTTTATATTATATTCTCTAGGCACACACCACCATGCCCAGTTTCTCTTTTTCTTTTTATGGTTTTTCCTTCCCTTGGTTCTGTACTTCCCTAAATAAATATAATAATTTAATATAAAAATAATTCTGAAGGCTGGCATGGTGGCGCATGCCTTTAATCCCAGCACTCAGGAGGCAGAGGTAGGAGGATCACCATGAGTTCGAGGATACCCTGAGACTACATAGTGAGTTCCAGGTCAGCCTGGGCTAGAGTGAGACCCTACCTCGAAAAACCAAAATAATAATAATAATAATAATAATTCTATGATGAATCAAACTAGCTCACTCTAGCTGGCAATGAAAATATTCAAACACCTAAGAAAATGAAGACTAGAGTGCATGACTAGGTATTATCTGAAACCTTTCATTTTGATTATTTTTAATACATTTTTAAAATTTTATTTATTTATTTGAGAGTGACAGAGAGAGAAAGAGGCAAAGAGAGAGAGGGAAAGAGAGAATGGGCGTGCCAGGGCTTCTAGCCACTGCAAACAAACTCCAGAGGCGTGGGCCCCCTTGTGCATCTGGCTAATGTGGGTCCTGGGGAATCAATCCTCAAACCAGAGTCCTTAGGCTTCACAGGCAAGCGCTTAACCACTAAGCCATCTCTCCAGCCCTTATTTCGATTTATTTAATCTTCCAATTTTTTTTATCTTCTCCCAGGTACTGTTATCAGTAATATGTTGGCTCAAAGATCCAGTGTCTTCATGTTCTCTCTCATATGTGGATCCTAGCTACAGATGATTGGGCTTCTGAGTGAGAAGGATACTTAGTAGCAGAGGCCAGTAAGTTAAAAAGGAGATATAAAGGGAAGAGAAAGGAAGGGAGGAGGGTACTTAATAAGTTGATATTGTATATATGTAAGTACAATGATTGAGATGGGAAGGTAATATGATGGAGAATGGAATTTCAAAGGGGAAAGTGTTGGGGGGGGGGGAGGGAGGGAAATACCATGGGATATTTTTTTATAATCATGGAAAATGTCAATAAAAATTAAAAAATTTTAAAAAAATTGTAAAGAGGGAAAAATAAAAAGATCCAGTGTCTTGCCTAAGGGTCAGGGATTACTTGAGGAAAAATTAAAGCATGTCTTTGCTCAACTCCAGCTTGCATGAGGTAAGATCTGAGGCAACAACAACATGCATGATGACGGTTGTGTATCTTAAATTTAGCATTTGATGTGTAACCAAGATGAACAGAAAGGAATCAAATCTTCCAGAAAATAAAGATAGCAGTTTTGAGATCCTACAACCTAAGCAATAGTCACCTTTATTTTCCTAATAATGCTATTGCTCTTAAAAAAATAAATTTAAGCCAGGCATGGTGGCGCATGCCTTTAATCCCAGCACTCCGACAGCAGAGGTAGGAGGGTTGCCGTGAGTTCAAGGCCACCCTGAGAGTCCATAGTGAATTCCAGGTCAGCCTGGGCAACAGCAAGACCCTACCTGGAAAAACCAAAAAAAAAAAAAAAAAATTTAAAAAACAATTTTAAAGGGCTGGAGAGGTGGCTTAGCAGTTAAGGCGCTTGCCTGCAAAGCCAAAGGACCCAGGTTTGATTCCCCAGGACCCATGTAAGCCAAATGGAAAAGGTGATGCATATTTGGAGTTCGCTTGCAGTGGCTGGAGGCCCTGGAGCGCCTATTCTCTCTCTCTCTCTCCTGTCTGCCTCTCTCTATATCTCTCAAATAATAACTAAATATAATATTGTGTGTGTATATATGTATGTGTATGTGTATATATATATATATATATATATATATATATATATATATATATATGGTTTATTTTTATTTATTTGAGAGTGACAGAGAGAGAAAGAGGCAGAGAGAGAGAGTGGGCACGCCAGTGGCTGGAACTCCAGATGCATGCACCCCCTTGTGCATCTGGCTAACTGGGTCCTGGGGAATCCATCCTTGAACCAGGGTCCTTAGGCTTCACAGGCAAGCGCTTATCCACTAAGCTATCTCTCCCAGCTCCACAGGGTGCATGCATCTGGAGTTTGTTTGCAGTGGCAGGAAGCCCTGGCGCACCCAGTCTCTCTCTCTCTGTCCCTCCCGCCCCCCCTTTCTCTGTTCACTCTCAAATAAATAAATAATAAACAAACAAACAAAAAGCCAGTGTGGTGGCGCATGCCAGTAGAAAATTGCTAAAGAAGCGGAGGCAGGAGGAATAGGGGTTCAAGGCCAGCATGGGATACTCATTAAAAAAAGGGCAGGGTGAGGTGCTGCTTGAGAGATGGCTTAGCAGTTAAGGAGCTTGTGTGAAACCTAAAGACTCATGTTCAACTGTTCAGGTCCCACATAAGCCAGACGCACAAAGTGAGAACGGAGCGCAGTCTGGACTTCGATTACAATGGCTGAAGATCCTGGTATGCCAATTTTCTCTCTCACTCTCTCTGTCTCCTGATTTTTTTTTTTTTAAAGGCTAGTTTGTTTGCTTGCCTCAAAACAAAAATAAGGTGTAGTCCAACGTGATGGTTCACACCTTTAATCCCAGCACTGGGGGTGGGGTGGGGCAAGGTAAAAGGATTGTTGTGTTTGAAGTCAGCCTGAGACTACATAGTGAACCCAAGATCAGCCTGGGCTAGAGCAAGACTCTACCTCGAAAAGTCAAAAAAAAAAAAAAAAAAAGAAAGAAAACAAATAAACAGATTGGAGAAGTTGCCATCATGGACCCTTACAATACTCAACACTCGACTTTCCCCAGCACCTCTAACCCACCGGACAATTCACGGCCAGTGGAGGGGCTGAGAACTACAATCCCCATGATGCTATGCGCCTCTCCGCTATCACGTGGATCCTGTGAGGGAATCAACAAGGGACGGCTGCTCCCACAATCCTTTGCGGCAGTTCAATATGGTGGCGACCAGCGGTACTGCAGCGATTCGGGCAGCAGCTGGGACAACAGCCTCGAGGATGATGCGGAGGATCTGGCACGGTGGAGTGGAAGGGTGTTCCCTTCGACCCTGCATCGCCTGTGGTAGAGACCTAAGCTAGAAAAGAACATAAGTGACTCCATATTGTGAAGTTGTACAAGGAATTTCAGCATAGTTGGTGCCTCAGGACGCGGTCTCACCTACACTTGCTTGGCTTGCCTCAACACTGGGTCACCACAAGAAAAGATGGTTTTTCTCGCTGTTGCTAAATGCACTTTTGTTTTAGTTTCTGTATTAACTTATGCTTGCAGTTGCAGGGAGGGAGTGATTCCGGGAAAGCTCTTCTTTTTAGAACTCAAAATTAATTCTTGCTTTCAGATTGTGATTACTGAACTTCTGAACTGTAAAACTAAGATGTGAAATCTTGTGATTTTTCTCATATAAAATGAGTTCTGAAGTACACCCTAGCACTGCCTTCAGGCTTCTGAGTCCTGGATGTAGTCACCCACAGGCCAATAAAGATTCCTTTCCTAGGCTGGGCGTGGTGGTGCACACCTTTAATCCCAGCATTTAGGAGGCAGAGGTAGGAGATTGCCAGTGAGTTCTAGGCCACCTTGAGACTACAGAGGGAATTCCAGGTCAGCCTGAGTTAGTGTGAGACCCCACCTGGAAAAAACAAAACAAAAGTAAGTAAATAAATAAATAAAAAGGGCTGGATAGATGTCTTAGCAGCTAAAGCACTTGCCTGAAAGGCCAAAGGACCCAGGTTGGATTCCCCAAAACCCATGTAAGCCATATGCACAACAGGGTGCATGCATCTGGAGTTCATTTGCAGCAGCTGGAAGTCCTGGCACCCCCATTTTCGCTGTCTCGCTCTCTCCCCGCTCCCCTCCCGTGCCTCTTTCACTCTTTCAAATAAATAAAAATAAACTTTAAAAAAAAAAATTTCCGAGGTAGGGTCTCACTCTAGTTCAGCTGACCTGGAATTCACTATGTAGTCTTAGGGTGGCCTGAAACTCACAGCAATCCTCCTACCTCTGCCTTCCAAGTGCTGGGATTAAAGGCATATACCACCATGTCTGGCTCAAGAGTTTTTTAAAAGAGGCAGAAGGGGTCTGGAGAGATGGCTTAGCCATTGAGGCACTTGCCTATGAAGCCAAAGGACCTTGGTTCGATTACCCAGGACCCACGTAAGCCAGATGCACAAGGTGGCATATGCATCTGGAGTTCGTTTGCAGTGGCTGGAAGCCCTGGCACGCCCATTCTCTCCCTGTTTCTCTCTGTCTGTCACTCTTAAATCTCTCAAATAAATAAGAATAAACAAAAAAAAGTAAGGAGGCAAAAGGGCTGGGTGTGGTGGTGTATGCCTCTAACCCCAGCACTCAGGAGGTAGAAGGATTGCTTTGAGTTCGAGGTCAGCCTGAGCTAGTGTGAGGCCCTACCTTGAAAAACAAACAAACAAAAAACCAACAACAACAACAAAAACGCAAAAGGGTGGAAAGAAAAGATGGCTTAACAGTTAAGGCACTTGCCCATGAAGACCCAGGTTTAATTCCCCAGTACCCATGTAAGTAAGCCAGATGCACAAAGTGACATGTGTCTGGAGTTTGTGAGCAGTAGCTGGAGGCCCTGGTGCACCCATTCTATCTCTTATCTATCTGCCTTTCTCCCCCCCCCCCACCTCTGTCTCAAAAAAGACAAGTTCAAGGCCACCCTGAGACTACTTAGTGTTAGTGGTCAGCCTGGGCTAGAGTGAGACCCTACTTCTGGGGAAAAAAAAAAAAAAAAAAAAGCTTGTATGGTTGCACACACCTGGAATCCCAGCACTTGGGAGGGAGGCAGAGACAATTGGGTCAGAATTCTGTTCAAGGCCAGGGGTGGTGGCACATGCCTTTAATCCCAGCACTTGGTTGGCAGAGGTAGGATTGCTGAGAGTTCAAGGCCACCCTATGATTACATTGTGAATTCCAGGCCAGCCTGGGCTAGAGTAATGAGTGAGCTTCCTTACCATATGTTAGGTTCCAGATTTTTGGTTTTTTTTTTTTTTTTTTTTTTTTTTTTTTTTTTGGTTTTTCAAGGTAGGGTCTCATTCTAGGCCAGGCTGACCTGGAATTCACTATGTAGTCTTACAGTGGCTTCAAACTCACAGCAATCCTCTACCTATGCCTCCCGTGTTCTGGGATTAAAGGCTTGCACCACCACACCTGGCAGGTTCCAGGTTTTGACTCCCAACATCACCAAAAATAAGAGTAAGTGACAGAAGTGGCAGGGTACAAACTCTTCTCAAGGATTATCCTCTAAACAGCCCCAGCACTCAAGCAGGAGGAAAATCAGTAAATGATGAGGCTTCTCTTGGACAGATGCCAAAGGAAGTACATCTGAATCTTGCTCCAGGCCTGGTTCACAATACACAGAATACTGCAAGCTGAATAAGCATTACCTCCATCTCCACACACTGTTCCCTTGGTGATGATCTCATCCAGGCCCATGCCTTTCAATGTCGCCTATAAGTGGATAAATTCCCAAATTATAGCCTGGGCTGGATGTCTTCCCAGAACTCATATCCAATTGTACATTGGACACTTGCACTTGGAGTGTCTTAAGAAACATGTCAGGGAGGGGGGCGCGGGGAAGAAACTGTCCGAAGTATCTCAAACTATACGCGCAAAATGGACCTTTGGTTTCCTCGGCGCAATCTTTTTTTTTTTTTTTTTTCTTTTTCAAGGTAGGGTCTTGCTCTAGTCCAGGCCAACCTGCAAACCTGCAATTCACTAGGTAGTCTTAGGGTGGCCTCAAATTCATGGCAATCCTACCTCTGCCTCCCATGTGCTGGGATTAAAGACATGCACCACCACACCTGGCGACTCAATCTATTCGTTTTCTTTTTTTTTTTAGATTTATTTCTACTTATTAGAGACAGAAAGGGAGAGAGACAGAGAAAGTGTGTGGATGGGCATGCCAGGGCCTCTAGCTGTTGCAAAGCAACTCCAGACGCATGTGCCACCATGTGCATCTGGTTTATGTGAAACATGGAGAATCGAACCTGGGTCCTTAGGCTTCATAGGCATGTGCCTTAACCACTAAGCCATCTCTCCAGCCCTTTTTTTTTTTTTTTAAGAACTCAATCTATTGTTATTGCTTAGGCCACATGCCTGGATGCATCATTCTTTTCTCTTTTTTCTTTTCTTTCTTTTGAGATGAAGCTGGGCATGGTGGCTCATGCCTTTAATCCAGGGAGGCTGAGAGAGTAGGATCTCCATAATTTTAAGGCCAACCTAGGCCACAGAGTAAGTTCCAGATCAGGCTAGGCTAGAGACTCAGCCTGCTCCCCCCACCAAAAAACTTGAGATGGGGCTCTTAGTATGTTGCCAAAGCTAATCTTGAACTCATGGGCCCAAGCAATACCCCTGCCTCTATCTTTTATCACAGTCAGCTTTGTGTTGCTGGGACAAACATCTAACTAGAAGCAGCTTATGGGAGGAAAGGGTTTATTTCAGGCTTACAATTCAAGGGGAACACCACCAACAGCAAAAAATACTGGTTCATTTTCATAAATCCAAGTAGAGAGACACCATCAAACAGCCAGCCAGCAAACACCAAAAAGCACAAACAGCCAGAGCTCCAAACTGCTCTCCCCACACCTTAGAGCTGGGCTCCAAGATTCACCCCCAGTGACCCACCCCTGTTAAAGCGAATTGCCTACTAGAGGCTTAAGGTGAACGCTCTATTTTATTTTACTTATTGTTTAAAAAAAAATTTTTTTTTTTTTGAGGTAGGGTCTTACTCTAGCCCAGGCTGACCTGGAATTCACTGTGGAGTCTCAGGGTGGCCTGGAACTCACGGAGATCCTCCTACCTCTGCCTCCCGAGTCTGGGATTAAAGGTGTGTGCCACCGTGCCCAGCTTTAAAATGTACTTATTTGCGAGCAGAGAGAGATAGAAGAGAGACAGAATAAGAGACAAAATAAGCACGCCAGGTCCTCCAGCCACTGCAAACAAATCCCAGACACATGTGCCCCTTGTGCATCTGGCTTACATGGATCCTGGGAATCAAACCTGGGTCCTTTGGCTTCACAGGCAAATGTCTTAACTACTAAGCCATCTCTCCAGCTCCAAGCTCAATTTTAATAAAACACCTGAGTCTATGGGCTATAGGTGATCACCACCATGCCCAGCTGCAGTTAGACTTGACTTGTTTTCCTCAAGTTCTTTTTTTGTTTGTTTTGTTTGTTTGTTTGAGGTAGGGTTTCCCTCTAGCCCAGGCTGACCTGGAATACACTATATAGTCTCAGAGTGGCCTTGAACTCACAGCGATCCTTCTACTTCTGCCTCCCGAGTGCTGGGATTAAAGGCGTGCGCCACCACACTCGGCTCCCTCATGTTCTGTATCCAACCATCAGCAGATCTGTCTGCATCACCTTCAGAGTACAGCCAGAGTCTCTGTCTGTTGTATGGATCCAAACCCCATCACTGAGACGATGGTCCTAATTCAGAGGCAAATAATTTCACCCTCCAGAGGAAATGGAGCATGACCTGCATACATTTTCCATTATCGGTACAGGGCTCCAGCGTGGCTGGCATCTACTGGATAGAAGCCAGGGGGAATGTTACACATCCTCCAGTATTCAGTAAGATCCTCCCAACAAACATCTTTCTGGCCCAAAACATTACGAGTATCAAGTTTAACAAATGGTGTCTAGGGCTACAGGGATGACTTAGCAGTTAAGGTGTTTGCCTGCGAAGCCAAAGGATCTCAGTTCTGTTCTTGAGGACCCACATTAGCCAGATGCACAAGGGGCACATGTGTCTGGAGTTTGTTTGCAGTGGCTGGAGGCCCTGGTGCACCCATTCCCTCTCTCCCAACCCCCTTTCTCTCTCTCAAATAAATAAAATATTTTAAAAGAAAAAAAAAATAAATGGAGCCAGGCGTGGTAGCACACGCCTTTACAGTCCTCCGCTCTACCAGCTGAGCTATCGAAGGGTGCACTAGCACACGCCTTTAATCCCAGCACTCGGGAGGCAGAGGTAGGAGGATTGCCATGAGTTCGAGGCCACCCTGAGACTCCATAGTGAATTCCAGGTCAGCCTGGGCTAGAGTGAGACCCTACCTTGAAAACTCAAAAAAATAAAAAGAAAAAGAAAAAAGAAATGGTGTCTAGGGGGGCTGGAGAGATGACTTAGAGGTTAAAGGTCCTTGCTTATAAAGCCTGACAGCCTAGCTTCGATTCCCCAGTCCTCCTGTAAAACCAGATACAAAAGTAGTGTATCTGTCTGGAGTTTGTTTCCAGTGGGAGGAGCCCCTGGCACACCCATACTCTCTCTATCCTTTCTTTCTCAAATAAATTGAAACAACTTTTTTTTTTTTTTTTTTTTGAGGTAGGGTTTCATTGTAGCCCAGGCTGACCTGGAACTCACAGAGATTCTCCTCTGCATCTCAAGTGCTGGGTTTAAAGATGTATACCACCATGCCCGACATAGTCCTTTAAAGGATGATGAAACTAAGGCTCAGAGAGATGGTCTGCCTGCCATGGGTTATACTACTTAGCAGGGCTTCAAAGTCTGTCCTTTCTTCTTGTTCTTGTTGTATGATAGGCACAGGTGATGTCATCCATGCACAGATGTGCAGAGGCCACAGGAAAACATTGGGTACCCTTCCTCTACTGCTCATCCATGTATTTCCTTGACATGGAGTCTTTTGCTGAACCTGGAGCTACTATTTTAGGTCAGACTGGCTAACCAGCACACCCCAGCAATTCTCTGCTTTCCACAAGACTGGGTTACAGGCATGTGGCCATGTCCTGCTGTGTACATGGGTGCTAGGGAATCAAACTCAGGGCAAATCAGTGTCTTTCAGGTCCCCGCACGTACATGACAAGTGCTCTTACCCATTGAACCATCTCTTCTGTACTTTTTGTTTATGTTTTTCGAAGTAGGGTCTCACTGTAGCTCAGGCTGACCTGGAATTCACTATGTAGCTTCAGGGTGGCCTCGAACTCACAGCGATCCTCCTATCTCTGACTCCCGAATGTTGGGATTAAAGGTATGTGCTACCACGCCTGGCTCCTGTACTTTTTTTTTTTTAATTTTATTTATTTTCAAGCAGGGAGAGAGAAGAGAGACAAACAGAGAATGGGCATGTCCAGGCCTCCAGCCACTGCAAACAAACTTCAGATGCATGTACCCCTTGTGCATCTGGCTTATGTGAGTCCTGGGGAATTGAACTTAGGTCCTTTGGCTTCACAGGCCAACACCTTAACCACTAAGCCATTTCTCTAGCCCCTATACTTGTTTTTTCTTTTTAATATTTATTTGAGAAAGAGAGAGACAGGAAGAGGCAGAGAGAAAGACAGGAAGAGCGTGCCAGGGCCTCCAGCCACTGCAAATGAACTCCGGACACATGTGCCCCCTTGTTCATCTGGCTAACGCGAGTCCTGGGGAGTTGAACTGGGGTCCTCAGGCTTCGTAGGCAAACGCCTTAACCACTAAGCCACTTCCCCAGCCCCTTCTTCTGTCCTTTTCAACTCTGTTCTGGGCTGCTTTGCACACTGAAGGGTCTTTTTTTTTTTTTTTTTTTTGGTTTTTCGAGGTAGGGTCTCACTCTAGCCCAGGCTGACCTGGAATTCACTATGGAGTCTCAGGGTGGCCTTGAACTCATGGCAATCCTCCTACCTCTGCCTCCCGAGTGCTGGGATTAAAGGCGTGTGCCACCATGCCCGGCCACTGAAGGGTCTTTTAAACCTCTCTGGGAGTGTTTGTCTTTATCTGCTGCCTTACGGTGGAGAGTGTCATTTCCCTCAAGTGGGTAACATTAGCTACTGGCCAGGGGGGAGCCTCTTCTTCCTCGAGTTGCTTCAGCCTGTGTAGCTTCACTGTCTCTGCTGCAGTGCAGACCCTGGCTTCAAAGCTCAGCTCCATTGCCAGCCTCAGGCTAGTGCCAGCCATTCTCCATGGGGAAGAATCTTCTGGATCCAAACATAGACCTTGCAGTCTCTCCCTTGGGACTTCTTTCTAGAAAGGGTCTCTGAACCAACTCTAGAACCACAAGGTTACCTCACACTCTCGGATTAGAAAGCATCTGGATGCTAGGTTGGTTGAGGAATTAATAATCCAACAAAGGACTCAAGTTCTCAAAGAAGTCGGGTATGGTGGCATATGCCTCCCAGTACTCAGGGGGAGGCAGGAGTAAAAGGATCGCTGTGAGTTCAAGGCCAGCCTGAAACTACAGTGTGAATTATTCCAAATCAGTCTGGGCTAGAATGAGACCCTACCTTAAATAAAAAAAAGAAAGAAAGAAAGGGAAAGAGAGGAAGGGAGGGAAGAAGGAAGGAAGGAAGGGAAAGAGAAGGTAGGAAAAGATCTTAGAAAGCTTGACAAGTGATTGTTGGACAGACCTGAGAACAGAGGATCCTGGGACAGTGGTGGTGGGGGAGGGCCAAGCCACTCTCTTTTCTATCCCGTTTGTGAGCAGGAAAAGCTGGGAAAAAAAACAAAACAAAACAAAACAAAACAAAAAAACTGGTGCAAAGAACCCTTTGACCTGTGAATAAGAACCCTAGGGGCTTTGTGGGAGCCCTGAGGAAGTATGACAGCCAAATTAGAAAGTAGGGTTTCTTTTTGTTATTGTTGTTTGTTTTTCAAGGTAGGGTCTTGCTGTAGCCCAAGCTGGCCTGGAATTCACTATGTAGTCTCAGGCTAGTCTCAAACTCACTGCAATCCACCTAACCTCGTCCCCCAGAGCGCTGACTAGAGTGTTTTCCCACTTTGCTTTCCCTCTTCTCTTAACGCTCCCTAAAATGAATCTCATAATTTATCTTTCTCTGTGTCCATGTTTTCAGTACTTTGAATAACATGGACAAGAACCCAGAGCTGGAGTTCACAAACCTGGAGGTCTTTATGTAGATCTAATCCCTCCCAGGACCCCAATCCTATATCACCATTGTCTAGCGATATGGTGTAACTCACAGGTTCCATCTACCATATAGGACCATTGAGTCAAACAGATCATTTCATATCTCAGAACTGTCACTTCTTAGCATGTGTGACTTTAGGGGAGGGACTTCACTGCTCTCAACTGTATTTTCCACACCTGTGCCAGACACACCAAGAGTTCTTACATCACAGAGCTGTTGTGATGTCAGTGAGATCATATGCCGTGGCTATGTAGCTGAAGAAGAACTTGAACTTCTGATTCTCTTTTGCATCTATTTCCCTGGTGTTGAGGCTTTAGGTATGTGCCAAACCCCTCAGTTTATGTGGTGCTGGGTTGAACGCATGGCTCCATGCATACTAGGCAAACACTTTACCAACTGAGCTGTTATCCCCAGCTTTTTTTTTTTTTTTTTTTTTTGAGGTAGGGCCTCACTCTAGCCAAGGCTGTCCTGGAATTCACTATGTAACCTCAGGGTGGCCTCAAAGTCACGGCAATCCTCCTACCTCTGCCTCCCAAGTGCTGGAACTAAAGATGTGCACCACCACGCCTGGCTATCCTCCGTTTTGTGTATGTTTGTTTGAAGCAGGTTTTCACTGTAGCCAAAATGATGACCTGGAACTCAATATGCAGCTCAGGAAACCCTCGTGTTTCAGCCTCCCAAGTGCTGTGATTACCAACAAGACTGGCCAGAAAGACATTTGGTTCATGGTTTCATTCCAGTGTGGCAAGGAAAGCTTAGCAGGACAGAGCACAGCAGTCCATACGATGGTGGCCAGGAAGCAGAGTGAGTGCCTGTGATGTCTAGCTTGCTTCCCCAACTGTTTGTTTTTGTTTTTGTTTTTTTTTTCCCCTACTGACGCTTGAACCTAGGACTGGAAGGCTAGGGCTCCATGACTGACCTATATCCTCAACCGCCCTTTCCCCTTTATTCCATGCAGGCCCATCGCCTATGAGAAATGCCATCCACATGCAGGGTGGGTCTTCTCCCTTTAGTGCATCCTCTCTGGCAGAGCCTTCATAAATACACCCAGAGTTGTCCTTTACTGATGTTCTAAGCACTTCTCAATCTAATCTAGTTGGTAACCAAAGTGCTGAGAAGTGACAGTGGAGTGTTCAGCACTGTGACTTTGCTATCACACCCTCCAAGGCTCAGGGACCACTGCAGAAGAGATGGTAAGAAGAATGTAAGACCAGGGCTGAGGAGGTATCTCCGCAGTTAAAAGTGTTTGCAAAACCTGTAGGCCCAGGTTTGATTCCCCAGTACCCACATAAAGCCAAATGTACAAAGTGGCACATGAGTTTTGAGTTTGTTTTCAGTGGCAAGAGGCCCTGATGTGCCCATTCCCACTCCCCTCTTGCAAATAAATAAATATTTATTTGAGAGAGAGAAAGAAGAGAATGGGTGCACTAGGGCCTCCAGCCACTGCAAACTCCAGACGCATGCACCACCTAGTGCATCTGGCTTATGTGGGTACTGGGGAACCAAACCTAGGCCTGCCCACTTACATCTTTTTTTTTTTTTATTTTTTTTGTTTCCAAGGTAGGGTCTCACTCTAGTTCAGTCTGACCTAGAATTCACTATGTAGTCTCGGGGTGACCTCAAACATGTGGTGATTCTCCTACCTCTGCCTCCCGAGTGCTGGGATTAAAGGCGTGTGGCACCACACCCAGCATATAATTTTTTTTTAAATTTTTATTTATTTATTTATTTACTATAGAGAGAAGAAGGAAGGAAGGGAAAGAGACACAGAGAAAGAATGGGTGCGCCAGGGCTTCTAGCCATTGCAAACAAACTACATGTGCCACCATGTGCATCGGGTTTACATGGGTTTTGGAAAGTTAAAACCTAGGCTTCACAGGCAAGCACCTTAACCACTAAGCCATCTCTCCAGTACTGTAATTTATTTTTATTAACTACTTCCATAATTGTACACAATAGCCCATGGTAATTACCTCCCTTCCCCATTTTCCCCTTTGAAACTCCACTCTCCATCATACTCCTTCCCCTCTCAATCAGTCTCTTTTATTTTGATGGCGTCAGTTTCCTCCTAGTATGATGGTCTTCTGTAGGTAGTGTCAGCACTTTTCTTAATGTTCATACATACATATTAATGCTACTCCCACTTTTGGTTAGAGAACCTTCTCTTTTCAGATGGCAGTGATCTTGGGATGACTCACAAGGGACCCTGATGTTAAGAAGTGACAGAGGAGTGCTCAGCACTGAAATCTCTCTATCACATCTTCCAAGGCTCAGGGTCCATTGTGGAAGAGGTGGTGGAAAGAATTTAAGGGCCAAAGGAAAGGTAGGACTCCTTACAACGTGCTCCTCTAGACACAAAATGGCCTGGTATCCATGACCTCACAGTGCCTGACACTACCTACACAAGACCATCATAATAATAGGAAAAGATGATGACATCAAAATAGAAGAGAGACTAAGAGGGGGGAAAGGGCATGAAGGAGAGTGGAGTTTCAAAGGGGACAGTGGGGAGGAGGGAGGGAATTACCATGGGTTATTGTTTACAATTAGGAAACGCAGCTGGGTGTGGTGGCACAGGCTTTTAATCCCAGTACTTGGGAGGCAGAGGTAAGAGGATCCATGAGAGTTCAAGGACACCCTGAGACTACATAATGAATTCCAGATTCTAAGTCAGCCTAGACTAGAGTGAGACCTTACCTCAAAAAATCGAAAAACAAACAAACAAACAAAAAATACATATATATATAGAGACCCTACCTTGAAAAACAACAAAAAAATTTATGCTTAATGAATTTGCGTGTCATACTTGCACAGGGGCCACGCTTCTCTTCTCTGTACATTCCAATTTCAGTATATGTGCTGCCAAAGTGAGTGCATATTGGCCATTTTCTTATAGTTTTGAGGGAGAGGAGTTTGAAATGGAATGATGTTGATGTTGGTGTTCCACCAGATAATGAAATTTTGTTCACTAGGTGGTTAAAGGTTTCTTTCTATTTATGACACTTGCCCTGTCCAGGAAATGAATGTTGTTGGGAGAAATTGCAGGGTGACAGTGGGAAGGGGATATCTGAGCTGAAATCTAAATGCAGAGACCGCTTTGCCAAGAGGGAAGAGAAAGGAAAGAGGGTTAAACCTGGCAGTCAACAACCACTTACAAAACTGCTACCATTCTTTTTTTTTTTTTTTTTTTTTAATTTTATTTACTTATTTATTTGAGAGCGACAGACACAGAGAGAAAGACAGATAGAGGGAGAGAGAGAGAATGGGCGCGCCAGGGCTTCCAGCCTCTGCAAACGAACTCCAGATGCGTGCGCCCCCTTGTGCATCTGGCTAACGTGGGACCTGGGGAACCGAGCCTCGAACCGGGGTCCTTAGGCTTCACAGGCAAGCGCTTAACCGCTAAGCCATCTCTCCAGCCCAACTGCTACCATTCTTATTACCTCATCCCATTTACTTATTTTATTTATTTGGGGAGGAAGAGAGTTTAGAGAGGGTCTTTTTTTAAATGTATTTCTTTGAGAGAGGCAGATAGAAAAGTGGTTGCACCAGGACCTCTAGACACTGAAGATGAACTCCAGATGCATGTGCCACCTTGTGCATCTGGCTTTACCTGCGTATTGGGGAATCAAACCTGGGTCCTTTGGCTTTGCCGGCAAGCACTTTAACAGCTGAGCCATTTCTCCAGCCCTAGACAGGATCTTTTTAAAAAAAAAATTTTTTTTTTTTATCTCTCTCTCTCTTTTTTAAATTTTTATTAGCATTTTCCATGATTATAAAAAAATATCCTGTGGCAATTCCCCCCCCCCACTTTCCCCTTTGAAATTCCATTCTCCATCATATTACCTCCCCATCACAAACGTTGTACTTACATATATACAATATCAACCTATTAAGTACCCTCCTCCCTTCCTTTCTTTTCCCTTTATTAGACAGGATCTTTTGTAGCCCGAGTCAGCCTTGGAGCTACATTTGGAGGCTGACCCTGAATTCCTAATTCTCTTGTCTTCATATCCCAAGCACTTTTAACTACTGAGCCATCTCTACAGCTCATAAATTGATTTTTATTTATTTATTTATTTTTTTGATCTTCAAGGTAGGGTCTCTCTCTATCCTAGGCTGACCTGGAATTCACTATGTAGTCTCAGGGTGGCTTTAACTCATAATGATCTTCCTACCTCTGCCTCCCAAGTGCTGAGATTAAAGGCATGCGCCACCACACCCAGCTCTAATTCCTAATTTTTTTTAAATTTTTTTTGTTCATTATTTATTTATTTATTTGAAAGCAACAGACACAGAGAGAAAGACAGATAGCGGGAGAGAGAGAGAATGGGCGCGCCAGGGCTTCCAGCCTCTGCAAACGAACTCCAGACGCGTGCACCCCCTTGTGCATCTGGCTAACGTGGGACCTGGGGAACCGAGCCTCGAACCGGGGTCCATAGGCTTCATAGGCGAGCGCTTAACCGCTAAGCCATCTCTCCAGCCCTAATTTTATAACAAAGCTGCACATGTTTATTTTACATTAAGCTCCCTGTGTAGCTGGTTATGCTATGCCCTAAAGTTTTTGTGTGAGTGATGACATCACAGGTTTGAAAGACAACTTCAGTTTTCTTTTTTTTTTTTTTAATTTTTTTTTAAATTTTTTATTTATTTATTTGAGAGCGACAGACACAGAGAGAAAGACAGATAGAGGGAGAGAGAGAGAATGGGCGCGCCAGGGCTTCCAGCCACTGCAAACGAACTCCAGATGCGTGCGCCCCCTTGTGCATCTGGCTAACGTGGGACCTGGGGAACCGAGCCTCGAACCGGGGTCCTTAGGCTTCACAGGCAAGCGCTTAACCGCTAAGCCATCTCTCCAGCCCTTCAGTTTTCTTTTATATTAATTATTTCCAGACGTTGTGGCTCTTATCTTTAATCCCAGCATTCAAGAGGCCAAGGAGGGAACATTGCTATGAATTCAAGACCATCTCCTGGGCTATACAGTGAGTTCTAGATCAGCCTGGACTAGAGTGGAACCCTGTCTCAAGAAACAAAACTTGGAGCTGGTGTGGTTGTACAACCCCCCCCTTTTTTTTTCTTTTTCTTTTTGGGCACACACCTATAATCCCAGCACTTCGGAGGCAGAGGTAGGAGGATCATTATGAGTTCGAGGCCACCCTGAGACTACATAGGGAATTCCAAGTCAGAGCTAGAGTGAGACTCTACCTCAAAAAAAAAAAAAAGGGGGCTGGAGAGATGGCTTAGCGGTTAAGGTGCTTGCCTGCAAAGCCAAAGGACCTCGGTTCAATTCTCCAGGACCTACATAAGCCAGATGCACAAGACGGTGCATGCATATGGAGTTCATTTGCAGTGGCTGGAGGCCTTGGCATGCCAATTCTCTTTCTCTCTCTCCTTCTTTCTCTCTCTCAAATAAATAAATAAAAATAAAATATTTTAAAAAGAACTGGGGTTGGAGAGATAACTTAGCAGTTAAGGCACTTGCCTGCAAAGCCAAAGGTTCCAGGTTTGATTCCCCAGCACCCATCTGCACAAGGTGGTGTATGTGTTTAGAGTTTGTAGTGGCTGGAGGCCCTGGAGTACCCTCCTCCCCCCAAAAAAAAACTAAGAAAAAAAAAGAAAACTTATCCGGACATGACACAGGCCCTTAACCCCAGCACTCAGGAGGCAGAGGTGGCAGGAGGATCACCTTGAGTTGGAGGCCAGCCTGGGCTAGAGCAAGACACTACCTAAAAACAAACAAACAAACAAACAAAAACCTCAATTGAAAGCCGGGCATAGTTGTGCGCTCCTTTTAATTCTAGCACTTGGGAGGCAGAGGTAGGAGGATCATCACTGTGAGTTCAAGGTCACCCTGAGACTACACAGTGAATTCCAGGTCAGCCTGGACAAGAGGGAAACTCTACCTTGAAAAAACATAAACAAAACAAAACAACAGCAAAAACAAAACAAAACAAAAAAACAAAAACCCTCAACTGAATGGATGAATTCCAGGAGATGGGGGTCTCTGCCAGGCTAGGGATGGCTGATGGTGGATTTGGAAGTATTGGACTGCAGGGTGTGTCCAGGCAGGGCTTCAGGTAAGTGAGTTGTCGAAGGAAGACGGGTCCTTCGAATTGTCTCCTCTGGTTTAGGCACACCTATCACTAAAGGATTACCAGGAGCCCTCCCCCCCTAAAAAAAAAATGAAGAGCCTTGACTGGGCTGGTGGTAGAGCTCAGGAGCAGAGCTCTCACTTGTCATGCACCTCTCTGGGGGCTTGAGACCCAGAAACGTAAAACCAAATAAAACAATAACTCCATCAAAAGCAAGTTTTTTTTTCTTTTTTTTAAAGCAATGTTTTTTTTTTAATTTTTCTTTCACTTATATTTATTTACTTATTTGAGAGTAACAGATAGTGAGAGAAAGAGGCAAGCAGATAGAGAGAGAATGGTGCGCCAGGGCTTCCAGCCTCTGCAAACGAACTCCAGACGCGTGCGCCCCCTTGTGCATCTGGCTAACGTGGGTCCTGGGAAATCCAGCCTCGAACCAGAGTCCTTAGGCTTCATAGGCAAGCACTTAACTGCTAAGCCATCTCTCCAGCCCAAAGCAAAGGGTTTTTAAGAGCTGGAGTTTTTAAGGGCTGGAGAAGAACCTGGATTTATACTTTTTAAAAATATATTTATTTATTTATTTATTTATTTATTTAAGAAAGAGAGGGAGGAAGGGAGGAAGAGGCAGTGAGAGACAATAGTCAAGTCAGAGCCTCCAGCCACTGCAAACTCCAGATGTATGCACCACCTTGTGCATCTGGCCTTTGTGGGTCCTAGAGAGTTGAACCTGGGTCCTTTTTTTTTTAACTGCTAAGTCATCTCTCCAGCCTGGATTTATAATTTTTAGTAAGAGAGAATGGGCATGCCAGGGCCTCTACCCCCAAGCAATAAACTCCAGATGTATGTGCCACTGGCTTATGTGGGTTCTATGGAAGCAAACCTAGGTCCTTAGACTTTACAGGCAAACACCTTAACTGCTAAGTCATCTCTTCAGCCCCAGGATCTGGATTTTTTTCTTACTTTTTTATTAAGGCAGATGAAGGTTAGAAAGAAATCATGCTAAGCATGGTGCATGCCTTTAGTCCTAGCACTGGGGAGGCTGAGGTTGGAGGACTACTGTAGTTTCAAGGCCAGCATGGGGCTACAAAGTGAGTTCCAGGTAGCCTGGGCTAAAGTGTGACACTGCCTCAGGAAAAGGGAAATAAAGGGAAATCACTTCATAGGCTTGTGGGAATGTTAAATGAACTAATACTTTTGGATTCTCAGCTCATAGTAACGTGTGGCAGTGGCACATAGTATACTAAATGAATCTTACAAATTCTGTTTACAGGTGCGCACGCCTTTAATTTGAGCATTCAGGAGGCAGAGGTAAGAGGATTGATGTGAGGTCAAGGCCACCCTGAGACTACATAGTGAATTCCAGGTCAGCATGGGCTAGAGTGAGACCCTACCTCGAAAAACAAAGCAAACAAAAATAAATAATTCAGTTTATGGCCAAGCATGGTGACACACGCCTTTAATCCCAGCACCGGGGAGGCAGAGGTAGGAGTCTGTGGCCACTCTGAGACTACATAGTGAATTCCAGGTCAGCCTAGGCTAGAGAGACCCTACCTCAAAAAGCCAAAATAAATAAATAAATAAAATTAGGAATTGCCCTCACCAAGAATTCTGGAGAGACGACTCAGAGGTTTGAAGCACTATTTTGCAAAGCATGCCAGTCAGGGGTTGGATTCCTCACGACCCATGCAAAGCCAGACAGACAAAATGGCGCGGCGTCTGGATTTCCTGGCAAGAGGCCCTGGCATAGCCGTTCATTCTCATTTCTCTTTCTATCAAATAAAAGCATTTTTCTTAAAAAAAAAATTTTTTTTGGCATTTTTATTTATTTAATTGACAGCGACAGAGAGAGGCAGTGAAAGAGAGAGAGAGAGAGAGAGAGAGAGAGAGAGAGAGAGAGAGAGAGAGCGCGCGCGCGCGCGCCAGGGCCTCCAGCCACTGCAAACGAACTCCAGACGCGTGCGCCCCCTTGTGCATCTGGCTAACGTGGGTCCTGGGGAACCGAGCCTCGAACTGGGGTCCTTAGGCTTCACAGGCAACCGCTTAACCGCGGTTAAGGTGCTTGAGTGCGATGCCTAAGGATCCAGTTTCAATTCCCCAATACAGAAGTAAGACAGATGCACAAGGGGGCGCACACGTCTGGAGTTTGTCTGCAGTGGCTGGAGGCCCTGACGCGCCCATTCTCTCTCCTGTCTCTGCTTGCAAATAAATAAGTAAGTATTTTTTAAAACAGAATTTCCCCCTACTTCGTGATGGCAAAACTTGGAATTCCAGTACTCTGCAGCCTGACACAGTGCAGCATGGGCTACATAGGGACAACCTGAAGAAAGAAAGGGAAGGAAGGAGAGGAGCAGAATTAAATAGGGAGAATTAAAAAGTGAAAAGAAAAAGGTTCTGTGACTCAGTGGAAGATAGAGTACTATTCGATTTAGCATGCCCAAAGGCCCCTGGCCTGGTTAGATCCTCCAACACCCCCCCCACACACACACACACAGGATAAAACAAACCTCAAGAATGAGACGGCAGGGCTGAGCGGTTAAAGCACTTGCCTGCAAAGTCAAAAGACCCAAGTTCGAGTCCCCGGGATCCAAGTGAGCCAGGGTCACAAGGTATCGAATACATCTGGAGTTTGTTTGTAGTGGTTGGAGGCCCTAGGATGCTCTTTTTCTCCCTCTCTCTAATAAATAAATATAAAATATTTTAAAAATAAAGCCCTAAAAGTTCTCGGGGACAACTGCACTGGAGGCTCCATGCAGCTGTCCCGAGAGAGGCCACCCGTCCAAGTCCTTCTGCAGGGGGCTGCGGTGGGAGGTGCGTAGGGAGCTGGTACCCATGTTCTCTTGATTGCACTTGGCGAACATACCCCTGGAACAACCTCAGTGGATGTGGAATCACTTTCCTGTGGTCTTGGGCAGAAAAAGCGGCGGCTCGCACCACTCCAGACAGGCATGTGCGTGTGTGTGTAAAGGGGGGCGGGGGTCCTAGAGACCAAGCCCTGGCTCCTCCTCCCGGACGTGCGGGCCGGTCCGCGTGCCGCCCATCGCCCTGGCAACCGACGCTGTGCGCGGTGCATTGTGGTCTGCAACAGAATGCGGGAGAAAGATCCTGAGGGAACCATTGAGTCTCCGGACCAATGGGAGACTCCATGGGGGTCAGGCTAAGCCAATAGCGACGCGGAGCGGGGGCGGGGCGGGCGAGAACAGGGCGGGGCCTGAGTATTAGGCGGCGGCGGCTGGCGCGAGGCGGCTTAGATGCGCCACTGCTTCGCTAGCGACGGCATCTCCTCACGGCCTTGAGCCTCGTCCTCGGCACCTCCCCCAGGAGACCACTGCAGTCGGGCAGCCCCGGCTCCTCGGTGAGAGACTTTTGGGGGGCGGGGAGATCCTCGCTACGGACTTGGAGGCGGGGGAGGGCCCCGAGCTCCCACCGCCGTGCGGGCCCACGCGACCTGCGCTTCCTCCGAAGCGGGTGGGGGGCGTCGTCCTCAGGGCGGGCGGGCGGGCGGGGATGCCGGCGTCGAGGAGCGCATATCCACTCTTCCCCCGGCCAAACCCTTCACCTCTGCGCCTCGGGCCTTGTCTCCCCCCCCCACACACCTTAGGTAACCAACCATGTGCGACCGTAAGGCGGTGATCAAAAATGCAGACATGTCGGAAGAGATGCAACAGGACTCGGTGGAGTGCGCAACTCAGGCGCTGGAGAAATACAACATAGAGAAGGACATTGCGGCCCACATCAAGAAGGTGAGGACCCGGGCGCGGGGGACCTCCGTACGTCCCACCCCCCTCCCCGGCCCCCGATTTCAGCGTCCTCCCCCTGGGCGCTGGGTCCCGAGATCTCTTCGGGCCACGCAAGGCATAGACTTTTCTAGAAAGGACGCAAACGAATTTTTTTTTTTTTTTTTTTGCTTCACTCCACTTGGGAAAGGACAGACCCTTGGTGCCTGAAGTTCCCCCCCCCCCCTTACAAACCCAGCTCCTTGGGGGAAAGCGCCACCTAGCAACGGTTTCCAAGATCAGGGAGCAGTTTCCCCCCTGCTGTAGGATTCCTGCGCCGAGCATCCATCTGGGTGTTCCGGAGGGGGTGGGGAGCTGCGTGGGTGTTTCCAGCCAGGCCGGGAGGAGATGGAGCCAGCCTTCTTCCAGCGGGGAGTTCGGGGAAGGTGGTGGGTGGTGGTGGTTTTGGGGACTTGGTGGAGGGCTCGGCAAATGACAGTTTGTAGAAAGCTGGTAAGTCTGCCAACTTCGCGAGCTGTGTTTGCTGGTGGGGAAGGAAGCTGGCAGCCGAAGCTGTGGGAGGTTACCAGTGGAGAAATGGGAAGCCGAAAGACTTCCCATGGAACAGAAATGGATAGACGTTTTTGACGAACGCAGCAGTTGCGTATCTAGCTCGTAAGAAAGGTAATCTGCTTAATAGAATTGAGGTTTTCATACCATATGTAGTATGACATAGGTTTGGATCAGCAATTTTTGTGTAATTCACCGTAGGTAATTTTACATAGATTATCTTTGGACCCTGCAGAGACACGTAGTGAAGAAATGGACTTAAAAAATTTTAAGTTCCAGTGCCTATTGGGGTGGAGGAAATAGAGAAGAATTAGCTGTACCTGTCACTTGATAATCTTTAAGAGCAGGTAGTAGACTTAGGACTATTAGGATAGATGTGAAGAGGAGAGCTTATTAAAAAGGGGGGGGGGAGGCCGTGGTGGCACATGCCCTTAACCCCAGCACTCGGGAGGCAGAGGTAGGAGGGTTGCCATGAGTTCCTGGCCACCCTGAGATGGCGTAGTGAATTCCAGGTCAGCCTGAGGTAGTATGAGACCCTACCTCAAAAACAATTTGTTTGGTTTGGATGATAATTGAAGCTCTGTCTTTCGGAAGTCTTGTTTACATTAGTGCAGTTAAGATCTCTATGAGGAATGGACTGAAATTTTACCCTTTTTCTTGCAGTTGGTGTGCATGGCAAGTATGATGGTGTAGTGTAATTCTATTTATAAAACAACCTGATGAAGTGCAGCTGTTGATGGCACCTATTGTCACTGACTTAGAGGAGGTGGGACGCTGTGCTTACAGAGCTCCTTTGCGTCTAACCTTTCTGCCTTTGAGCTTAGCCCTCATTTCTGCAAGCATGCCTGCATTCATGGACTATGTAGGCGACTTGGGTTTGGAAACGTTCTTTCATTCTAAGAATTTGGCTAGGACCAGGGATATGCTTAGTGGTAGAGTGCTTACCTAGAATGCATAAGGCTTTCTGGTCCTCCAGGCCTTGGCTTATCCATGAAGTAGTAAACTCTCAAGGCCTGGCACTAAAATGCTGGTGTTCTTGCTTTTTCTCCCCCAGGAGTTTGACAAGAAGTACAACCCCACTTGGCACTGCATTGTGGGGCGGAACTTCGGGAGCTATGTGACACACGAAACCAAACACTTCATCTACTTTTACCTGGGTCAGGTGGCCATTCTTCTGTTCAAATCTGGCTAAAGGCGAGGACTGCCAAACACCCAGTGATCCATCCAAAATAAGGACTGCAGCCGAAACTCCAATACCAGAGACTGAAATCCTCACCCTGGCTAAGGGAACGCCTCGTTTGAATCTTTACTGTGTCTGTACAGGGCATCCTCTGTACTAGTTTATTGTGGTTATAAAATAATTAGTAAAACAGCTTACATTTGTATTTATTTTCTATTCCATACTCTGTGCCCCATGGTTTGTTTTTTTTTCTCCTTAATCCATTCCTTTAAAAAATAAATCTGTTGGAGATGAGTATGCGTGTGAATTAGTTTGTTGAAATAAGATGGGGTTGAATATAGCCCCCCAATTGATACGTTTGATTCGTGAATATTAGGGGTCCCTTGAATTTCTGTGGAATGAACCACTTTGTTACTCTTTGAGATGGTTACTTGCTATGTAGCCCTATGTAGCTATGTCAGCAACCTCGTGGTTTAATAGGTTTAATAGGTCTTTACACGGATACTTCAACTCTGAGGCTTGAGTTTAGGTGTAGTGCACTCTGGAGACTGAGGCAGCAGCGTTGCAGAGTGAGACCCTCAAACTTAACTTGCTAGGGTTGGTTTTGACTAGCTGTGGTCAGAAACTAATTAGTAAATGTAAATAGAAGCTTCGTTCAATGATCCAGTTACAGCTGTGGGTAAGTAACAACCACCAAATGTTTGCTGCTATCAAAGAAAGGAGATCTTACTGGGAAACAGCCTAGAGTGTCAGGGCAAACGTATTTAGGGTTTTGGCTGGAAGAAGTTTCGGTCTGAAGAGACCTGCCTCCTACAGTTTTAAGAGCGAGAAGCCCAAGGAGAGAAACATACAGGAGGGAACTTAGGTAGCTTGTTGGGTGTTGAGACAACTCTCACCTTAGGGACTTTTCAAGGAAGGGGTTAACTAGATTCCCTGGTTTCTATTTATTTGAATGAGATAGGGAAAGCGGCAGAGAGACAGAATGGGTATGCCAGGGCTTCTAGCCACTGCAAACTCCAGACACGTGTCACCATGTGCATCTGGCTTACATGGCTTTTGGGGAATTGAACCTTGGTCCTTTGGCTTTTGCAAGCAAGTGCCTTAACTTCTAGGCCATCTTTTCAGCCCCTCCTTGATTTTTTTTTTTTTTAAATTTGGGGGATAGAATGGGTGCTCCAGGGCTTCCATTCACTGCAAACAAACTCCAGAACATGCATTCATTACCTGTGCACCTGGCTTACGTGGGGTGGGTCCTTTGCCTTTGTAGGCATAAGGGCCTTAACCACTAAGCCATCTGTTATTGAGGTAGGGTCTCCCAGACCAGGCTGACCTGGAGTTCACTATGTAGTCTCCAGGCTGGCCTTGAACTTAAGGATTATACCTCAGCCTCTCCAGTGCTGGAATTAAAGATGTGCACCTTCATGCCCAGTTGGGTTCCCTGTCTGTTTTTACAAGGTTTAGTAAGCCTGTGATTTGGAAGGTAAGATTGAGTTAGAAGTAACCAGGCTACTGCTACAAAGAAGGAGTGATGGATTGCAGTCAATGGGTGACACCATCCTCGAAAGTTTACATTTTTCCAGTTTGTCATTCTAGAGGGCCAAGTGCACTAGAACTGGGATTTGAAAACGGTTGTGACAAGTTCAAGGCTGGCTTTGAACTCCTGGTGCCACCTCCCAAATGCTGAAATTACATTTGAGCCTGGCTTGTTTCACTGTTATGTAACAGTTGAAGACATTTCCCTGCTATTTGCAGGAGAGGATGCATTGTGGGACAGGAGCCTGCTGCTGGGGTAATTTAGGTTGTATTTATGTGAGCAGGCTGAAAATGTCCCCATGCATATGAATCATCTTTCTATTCCCTTGTTAGTGACCTAGCTATATTATTTGAAGCCCAACAATTTGTTTTTCAAAGCTGTAGCTTGTCCAAACAGATGTGTCAAGCAACAGACCTTAAGAGTTGATACAGGACCACACAGCTGGACACTGAAGGTTCTAATCTAGTTTGATTTGGCTCCTTATCTACTATCAGGAAGTTGGTGGCTTTTAGCTTTTCAGATTTGACTCAGATATGAGAAAATCATGTTGCTGTGGGAAGATAAGCTAATAGTGTATGTAGTTTCTTCCTGTGCCCACTCTTCCCTGTTAAGTTCAAAGCTAATGGGGCCCTGGAGAGATGGCTCAGCTGTTAAGGTACTTACCTGCAAAACCTAATGATCTGAGTTCGATTCTCCAGTACACCCGTATAAAGCCAGATGCACATGCATCTAGTTTGTTTGCAGTGGCTGGAGGCCTTGGCACACCCGTTCTGTCTATATCTCTGCTTGTAAATAATTTTTTTTAAAGGCGATAGGCTCCAGCTGGTTGAAAACAAAATAAGCTTTTCACTTGCACCTTCTCTTTTTGTTGCTTGGTTTTACGAGGTAGGGTCTCACTTTTGCCTAGGCTGACCTAGAATTAACTATGTAATCTCATGGTGGCCTTGAACTCACAAAGATCCTCCTTCCTCTGCTGGGATTAGAGGCGTGTGCCACACGCCTGGCTTTACTTGCACTTTCTCAAATTTTTTGTTTTTTTCCAGGTTGGGTCTCACTCCAGCCCAGGCCAACCTGGAATTCACTCTGTAGTCTTAAAACAGCCTTGATCCTCCTACCTCTGCCTACCAAGCCTACCAAGTGCTGGGATTGAGGGTGTGTGCTATCACACCTGGCTTTTTTTTTTTTTTTTTACTTGAGAGAGAGATTGGGTGCACCAGGGCCTTCGGCCATTCCAAAGGAACTCCAGACACACGTGCCACCTTGTGCATCTGGTTTATGTGGGTCTTAGGGAACTGAACCTGTGTTCTTTGGCTTTGCAAGCAAACCACAAAACAATATGCTGGGCTTTTTTTTTTTTTTTTTTTTTAAATCTAGGTAGGAGGTAGGGTCACTCTAGCCAAGCCCGAGTTGGAACTCACTGTAGTCCCAGCCTGGCCTCCAGAATACTGGGATTAAAGGTGTGTGCCCCCACGCTTAGCTGTGTTTTTTTGTGTGTGTGCATGCATGCCACAGTGTACCCAGAGGACAACTACAGGGTGTCAGTCCTCTTGCACCTTGAGACAGGGTTTCTCTTGTGTCAGTCTAGCTGGCCCGTGAGCTTTGGGATTCTGACTCCATCTCCCACTGCTGTCTATACCACGGGTGTCAGGCTTTACGAGGTTTCTGGAAATCCAACTGGGGTCAGTAGGCTTGCGGAGTCCTAACTGTTGAGCCATCTCCTCAGCTTCCCCCTTATGTAGGTTTTATGTGGCTCTGCCTCTGCCTCCTGAGCCCTGGAATGCTGACATGTGCCACCATGCCTGGGTTATAAACAATTTTTAAACTTTCCCTCTCTTCCTTTTTTTTTTTTTTTTTTTTTTTGCTACACAACCCTTTCTTCAAATGTATTCTGACAAGTTTCCTGTATCAACAAGGACTTAGTAGTATGTTTATTATTTTTCACCACAGGATGTCTTACTTCCCAGGCTGCCCTCAAACTTGAAATCTAGGTTTAGGATAACTTGGAACTTGTGATCATCCCATCACCACCTCCTGAGTACTGAGATTACATGTGTTCCACCATTCCTGGTTTATGGGGTGCTGGGAATTAAATCCAGGGCTTCTAGGGAGGGTCTGACAGTGAGGACATACTTGTGGAGAAAGAAGATTGATAAAATGATGTAAACACACATTGTTTCCCTTACCCTTTTCAAGGAAAACTAACAAATGCCACCCAAATTGTAAGCCCACTTAGTGGCTCAGCACTCAATTCTAGTTTGTTGGTTTTTGATGCTAAGGATAAACCCATTACTGAGCTATATACTCCCAGCCCACAATTCTAGTGTATTGTTAGCGCTCTGGCATGGACCTTGGCTTGTGTCCCTAGACTCAGTTCTAGTCTAAAAGGTTGACTCAGGTAACTTAAACTGTTTTGGGGTTCAGATCATTCAACACTGGGTTCAAATGAACCATTCTTCCTTTGGAAGGCAGAACTGTTAAACTACATACATACTTCAAAACTCCTTTAGTGCTGGTTTCACCTGAACGCCACACTGCACAACTAAGAGCCAAACCCAGGCCAAACACTTCTGGGAGAAGGCCCAAGCGGCTTGAACAGCTTATAATAGGCACTGCAAGAATGAAAGGAACAGTTTCTTCCAGTTGAGATTGGTCGATTCAAAACATGGGTCCACAGTTCATATCTTTAAGAGGAGATACTCAGTTGCAGTCTCCTCAGGGAGATTATCTTGCAGCTTCCAGCTTCAACAAGATATGACTGATTCATGTTCCAGGTGAAGAAAAGAGTTAAAGTTTGAAGCCAGAATGAATAGCTACAATCCCTCTAGTTAGACTTTCGTAAGTCACTTTCTGAAAACCTGCATCTTCGATCATCTCCTTGAACTCTTCCTAAAACACAAGGAGAGGGGCATAAGGGCAGTGTACTTCATCTTCAGGGCCTGTGTTTTAAGCTGTAAAAGTTTGGTACCTGACTTGGGAACTTCCGGATACTCTCCACAAGGTACTGATAGGATTTCCAATCTCCCGCAATGATTTCTCCTAGGACAGGAATGACTTGGAAGCTGTAGAGATCATAAAGCCTAAACCAACAAGAAGGAAAACCACAAACGCAAAAGGTTAATATTAGGACATATTCTGGGTGCATTTTCTAGCCTCTCCAGCAAGAAAAGAAGAAAAGAAGGAAAAAAAAAAAAAAAACCACTTGAATTCTTCCCTCAATAGAAGCCAGAAGGACTAAGCCAAGGTCAGAAACTCAAATGCCTATTGGGAGTGAAGCAAATACCTTAAGGGAAGAAGGCCAAGCGCAAGACCAACAGGGCCAGTGACAGACAGTCCGTCAGCCTGGAAAAGCTGCAGCTCATCCGTGCTCTACTGCACAAGGCCTTCCAGGGCTACTACAAATCTGACTTCCCTAGTGAAGCTGGAAATCCAGACTTAATGGAAATTTTCTTCACCAGACCAGGCTGGCTTTCACCTTAGGACAATTCTCCTGCCTCAGCCTCCAGAATGTTAGAATTATAGGTAGGAGCTAGGTCTGGCTATGCCAGTTTTTATTTTTTCTTAATGTTTTATTTTTGGTTTATCAGGGTAGGGTCTCACTTTAGCCCAGGCTGACCTGGAATTCACTCTGTAGTCCCAGACCGGCTCTGAACTCACAGTGATCCCTCTACCTCTGCCTCCCGAGAAAGGCGTGCACCACCACACCTGGCTTCAACGTCAGTTTCTTGAAAGGCCATCTGAGTCAAAGAAAATACATAAACGGGGTAACTATGGTCTCTAGTTACTGGTTTGGAACTCTTCTGGCCTAACTATTGTAACTCCGGACTTGATGACTTGAGGTACTGGTGTCCTTCAGGGCTTCTGGGCCGACTAAAGTGAAAAAGTGATCTTTGCAGCTTACTGGCTATTTTCTTTCCATTTTAAGATGGGAAAACTAGACAGTGAAGATAAAGCCCCGTGGTCAATGCTAACCTGGATATGACGGGATTGCTCACTTGACTAAACTCCAGACAGAGAAACCGTCCTCCTGGCTTTAGGACCCGGTAGGCTTCCTGGAGTGCCTGAGAGAGACAAGGGCAAGGACACAGTTGCCAGCAGTCCTTCCTCAATTCCATGAGGCAGACAGGTTCAGATTCGGTGGGCAATGCAAACGTTTTCCACAAGTCCTTTGTTTATCCTTACGTGGGAAGTTGTAACAGCAGAAACCCTACATGTCATAGGCGTTCTGCTACCTACAACTGGAGGAGGTTACTGAGTACAGACTGGCGGACTGGTCCAACTCCATGAAGACAAAGTTTAGAACTATGGATAACAATCTTTTTATTTTCTTCTTCTTCTTTTTTTTTTTTTTTTGGTTTTTCAAGGTAGGGTCGCACACTAGCTCAGGTTGACCGGGAATTCACTATGTAGTCTTAGGGTGGCCTGGAACTCTCAGCCATCCTCCTACCTCTGCCTCCCCAGTGCTGGGATGAAAGGCCATGGCCGGTCTGGATAACACTTAAAGAATGTTATGAGCCAGGTGTGGTGGCACACGCCTTTGATCCCACAACTCAGGAGGCAGAGGTAAGGAGGATCCCTATCAGTTAAAGACCAGCCTGAGACTATACAGTGAACTCCATGTCAGCCTGGCCTAGACCAAGATCTTCCCTTAAACCCTGTCCTCCCCACAAAAGAGCTTTGGGATGTGTGCGGTGTGGGTTGGCTCAGCAGGAACACTTGCTGGATAATTATGAAGACCTAAGTTTAATCTTTAGCACCCCAGTAAAAATCTGGGCAAGGGTCTATAACACCAGTGGGGATGGGAGCAAAATCAGGGAGAGCGCACTGGGACTCAAGTCAGCCAGTCTACCTGGAAAATGGGAAGATCCTCAATCAGTGAGACTCTGTCTTGGGCAAATAAAGTGTAAGAGAGACAGAGAAGGATACCAGAAATCTTGAACTCCAAAGATGCATAGGGTAAAAAGAAAAAAAAAATTAGGGCTGGAGAGATGGCTTAATGGTTAAGACCCTTGCTTGCAAAGCCAAAAGACCCCAGTTCAATTCCTCAGGAACCACGTAAAGCCAAATGCACAAGGCAGTGCATGCATCTGGAGTTCATTTGCAGTGGCTAGAGGCCCTGGTGTGCCCCTTCTTTCTGTATCTGCTTCTCATTCTCTCAAAATTTAAATTAAGTCCCAGGGCTGGGGAAGATGACTTAGTGGTTAAGGTGTTTGCCAGGTTTGATTCCCCAGGACCCACATTAGCCAGATGCACAAGAGGGCGCACGTGTCTGGAGTTCATCTGTAGTGACTAGAGGCCCTGGCACACCCATTCTCTCTCTATCTCTCTCTTTCTTTCTCTGTCAAATAAAAAAAATATATATTAAAAAAAAATTTTAATCCCAGCATTTGGAAAGCAGAGTTAGGAGGATTGCCATGGGTTTGAGTTCACCCTGAGATTACATAGTGAATCCCAGGTCAGCCTGTGGTAGAACAAGACCCTACCTCAGAAAGCTAAAAAAAAAAAAAAAAAAAAAAAAAAAGCCAGGTGTGGTGGCACAAGCCTTTAATCCCAGCACTCAGGAGGCAGAGACAGGATCACTGTGAGTTTGAAGCTAGCCTTAGAATACATAGTAAATTACCAGTCAGCCTAGGCTAGAGGGTGACCCTACCTCAAAAAAGCAAAAAGCAGCCAGGCATGGTGGCGCACACCTTTAATCCCAGCACTGGGAGGCAGAGGAAGGAGGATCGCTGTGAGTTCGAGGCCACCCTGAGACTCCATAGTGAATTCCAGGTCAGCCTGGGCTACAGTGAGACCCTACCTCAAAAAACAAGAAAACAAAAACAAAAGCAAAAAACAAACAAACAAAAAAAGAAATAAAAAGCTAAACCAAATTCGGAAATGAACTTTCCTTTCTCCCTGTAAAGGAACCAGGTTATCTACCTGCCAATAAAATGGCCTGTGAGTGCCTTTTCTGAGTTAGCCTCTGACCACATCTTATCTGCAAACTTTAAGATAACTTCGCAGGTAGGAGGAAACTGATGAAATGCTAAGACTAACCATTCCAAAAATGTAAATGCCAACCCAGACAACAAAGACTACTTTTTGATTTTGATCCTTTTTAATTCTGCAGCTAAAAACATTGGCAGCCCATGCCTTTAATCCTAACCCTCAGAAGGCAGAGGTAGGAGGATCCCTGTGATTTCAAGGCCACCCTGAGACTACAGAGTGCAATCCAAGGATACAGTCAGACCCGACTTTGAAAAACAAAACAAAAATTGACAACAGTAGAAACCCCTAAAGTTAAAATAGTCATTCTTCTCAAGTAGTGGGCCCAGAGAAGAATCTCTCCTGTCCTTATTCATTGTGAATCCACTCTAGGAGAGTCCCAGAGTTGTGGATGCAGCATTCATACCCGATCAATGTGAGTGACATTCCGGATCCCAAAGGCAATGGTGTAAACGTCAAACTTGTCATCATGGATGGGAAGTTCTTCAGCATCTCCCAGGACCCATGCAAGTCCTGTAAGACAAAACCAACTCCAGAGGTAAGTCTGGGGAACTGATCCCTACAACCAGTGAGCTACTGAATCTGATGAGTTTTCAGTCAGCTAACTGGAAGTGTGGGTGGCCTGGGCAGCAATGCATGGTCAGCAGTGAGGCAGGCTAGTGGGGCTGAACCCTCAAACTGTGGAATATGATGAGAACTTTGAGCCATGTCAACACTGAGTTACGGGGTGGCACAGTGACCTTCTTGTTGCTGGGACAAATACCTGACCTGAAGCAGCTTATGGGAGGAGAGGACTTATTTTGGACTCAAAACAATTTCCAGGGGAAACTTCATCATGGCAGAAGCTGGCTCAGTTCACCATACATCCACAGAAAAGAGTGAAAGCTGGCTCTGAATACACCCTGCTACTGAACTCCAGAGCCACCATCCCTTCCTCCAGTGACACACCTCCTCCAGAGGGGCTCAGCCTACTGGAGACTTAAACAGGAAGCTTACTCTTAATCAAAAATACCCCAGGCACCGGGAGTGGTGGCGCATACCTTTAATCCCAGAGGTAGGAGGATCTCCATGAGTTAAGGCTATCCTGAGACTACAGAGTTAATTCCAGGTCAGCCTGGACCAGAGTGAGACCCTACCTCGAAACACCAAAAAAAAAAAACCCAGGCTATGGGGGCATTTACATTCAAAACCACCACACTGGGTATCTACTTTGGTGTTGGGAAAACAACATGTATTTAGTGTCAGAAAACCTCACATATCCATGTTTGCCATTGCATTGCTGTCCAGTCTTCATTGGGGTCCTCCATTCTAAAGAACCTGAAGTTTAGCAAGATATGAGCCCTTCTTCCAAGGGCCTCAGATTACAACTTGATGCTGATTTAGTGATTCTCACTCTCAAGTTTTCTTTTGCTCCCAATGCTGGAGATTCTACACATAAGGCAAGCTCTGCCAATGAGGTACACACCCAGTTCTAGCCTCAACTAATTTTTCTCTAACCAAATGTGTTAGTGTAGCACACTGTGGTCCTGAGGTTAGGTTACCCAGAAAAAAAAAAAACAACTTACAGTGATCCTCCTATCTCCGCCTCCTGAGTGCTGGGATTAAAGGCATGCACTATAAACCTAGCTTTTATATTTATGAAATAACTTCAAGGATCCTTTAGTTTCAACTGGTTTTTACATGGTAGTTTTTTTCTTTGTTTTTTTTCAAGGTAAGGTTTCACTCTAGCTCAGGCTGACCTGGAATTCACTATGTAGTCTCAGGATGGCCTTGAACTCAGAGATCCTCCTACCTCTGCCTCCTGAGTGCTGGGATTAAATGCACCATACTTGGCCCCCCCCCCTTTTTTTTTTGGTGTTTTTTTTTCAAGGTAGGGTCTTGCTAGAGCCTGGGCTGACCTGGAACTCAGTCTTAGAGTGGCCTTGAACTCATGGCAATCCTCCTATTCTGTTTCCTGAGTGCTGGAACTAAAGGTATGCACCACCACACCCAGCTTTTTTCTTTTCTTTTTTCTTTTTTTTTTTTTTTTTTTTGATGTAGGGTTTCACTCTAGCCCAGGCTGGCCTGAATTCAATAGGTAATCTCAGGCTGACCTTGAACTCACAGTGATCCTCCTACCTCTGCCTCTCGCATGCTAGGACTAAAGGTGTGTGCTACCATGCCCAGCGACAAGCAACAATTCTTATAAAGGTGTATAAGGTCTGAGCACTTGAGAGGGCTTAAGGGGCAATTACACTACAGAAGAAATGATTAGAGAAACAGACCTTCATTTCACTACCCTGTTTTCTATTCTTTATGGCTAAGCAGCAGAGAGAAGGGAAACACAGGGTGCCTTTGTCTAGAAACATTAGTGAGTGTCTGCCTTCTGGTGAGCACTGATGGCTAACAAAGGAGTCCTTCAGGATGGACGCCCAGTGGGCTGCAGTACATCTAGGCAGCTCCTTCTGAGGGCGGGAGGAGGAAGAGAAGAAATGGACTAAAATAAAATAACCAGACACTCACAGTAGGGTGGGAAGAGAGATGTTGCTGTTGATTGAGGGCTTTCTTTCTTTTAAATATTATTTAATTCAGAGATGGGTGGGGGTGGAGACTACAAGTGCCAGGCTCTCCTGTCATTGCATACATACTCTAGATGCATGCATGTGTGTCACTCTGTACATCTGTCTTTACATGGGAACTGGGGAATTGAACCCAGGCTATCAAGTTTTACAAGTAACTCATTTTGTTTTTTAGATTTTTTGTTTTGTTTTGTTTTTTCAAGGTAGGGGCTCACTCTAGCTCAGGCTAACCTGGAATTCACACATCGTCTCAGGGTGGCCTCAAACTCATGTCAATCCTCCTCTCTGTTTCCCAAGTGCTGGGATCAAAGGCATGTGCCACAAGGCGTGGCTTCCCAGCCTCGACTTACTTACTTTTACTTTCTTTCTTTTTATTTTTTGGGTTTTTCAAGGTAGGGTCTCACCCTGGCCCAGGCTGGCTTGGAATTAACTATGTAGTCTCCAGGGTGGTCTTGAACTCACGGCAATCCTCATACCTCTACCTCCCAAGTGTTGAAATAAAAGTCTTTTTTATTTTGGTTTTTGTAGGTAAGGTCTCTCTAGCCCAGGCTGACCTGGAATTCACTATGTAGTCCCAGGCTGGCTTCAAACTCACAGTGATCCTTCTACCTCTGCCTCCCGAGTGCTGGGATTAAAGGCGTGCACCACACCTTGTGGGAGCTTTCTGTTCCTTGCTGTACACCCTTGCCCCTCACTGTGGCTGTCTGCACAGTCTAGCCAGCCTGGAAGAGGTCCATCTAGCAGCCCTGGGAGGCTGAGTCAACAGAATCATTAATGAACTCAAAAAGTATGGAAGCAAAAGCATTTTAAAATATTAAACAGCCAACTATAAATTTTGTTTTTACCCTAGTGCAGAAATCATTTTGAACAATGTACTGGAGAGAGGGAGGTGGCCACCAGTTTACTTGCCTTTATTTTTGTTTATTTTTTTGTTTGTTTGTTTTTTGTTTTTGGTTAATCGAGGTAGGGTCTTGCTCTTGCCCAGGCTGACCTGGAATTTACTACAAAGTCTCAGGGTGGACTTGAACTCACAGCGATCCTCCTACCTCTGCCTCCTGAGTGCTGGGATTAAAAGTGTGCACCACCACACCAAGTTTTACTTGCTTTTAGTAGATATCAGAGTATGAAAGTTTGAGAAGTAATGTCCACATATAAATACATTTCTATTATTTAAAATATATTTTAAATATGTGGTGGTACACGTCTTTAATCCCAGCATTCGGGGACAGAGGTAGGAAGATTTCTGAGAGTTTGAGGCACCCTGAGATGACATAGTAAATTGCAGGTCTGCCTGGGCTAGACCCTACTTCAAAAAAGAACAAAAAAACCAGGATAGTGCCTGAGGAAGGATACCTGAGGTTATCCTCTATGCTTCACACACACATGTACACAGTACCTGTACACATGAACATATGCACTCAAAAAGATCACTAAATCAAAGAGTCTAAGGCTGGAAAGATGGTTCCACGGTTAAGGAGCTTGCCTGTAATGCCTAATGACCTAGGTTTGATTCTGCAGGACTCACATAAAGCCAGATGTACAAAGTGCATGCATCTGGAGTTCATTTGCAGTGGCTAGTGACCCTAGTGCACCCATTCTCTCTCCCCTTGCAAATAAATAAAATATTTAAAATAAATAATTAAATTAAGAGCCTAGGTCCAAGCTGGGCATGATGGCATGTGCCTTTAATAGCATTCAGGAGACAGAGGTAGGAGGACTGCCTTGAGTTTGAGGCCAATCTATGACTACATAGTGAATTCCATCAGCCTGGGCTAGAGTGAGACCCTATCTCAAAAAAAAAAAAAAAATAAATAAATAAATAAATAAATAAAATAAAATAAAAATGGAGAGAGAAAGAGAAAGTGTATGATTTAACTAAGGTCCTTAACCTCTTTGGGGCTTTGGTTTTCCCCATCACACAATGCTGCTGTAGTTAACATGTTGCTCAAATTATTGATAGAAAATATAAGCTGTCCTCTGTCACACTAATGATTTTCAACTCCTGCCCATTAAGTTTCCAAATTCTGGAACACATGCCATTTCAACATTTGATGTAATCTATCTTATTCAATACATACCAGTAATTCCTGGGCTACTTCTATAGGACTCACCAGTATCATATCCTTGGCCAACAGCTTTCTGCTTTCCAACCTTAAGCATCTCCTTGTTGATGTCACAGACCATAACAAAAGAACCACCCAAGGGATCCTCTTTGTTCTGGTACTTTTTGGCAATTTCTTCCCAGGATAAATTTTGCTGGGTCCTTAACTGTCTCTTCTGTTTCCTCCGATGCTGTGCCTGAACATAATTAAGGAACCGGAAGGCAATGTCACCTGTAGGAAGCCAATGGGAGGAAAGATGCAAAGACAAGCAAAAACTAAAACAAAGAAACAGTATTTCCTAACCCCAAAGGACTGACAGAGGGATAAGAGTGGATGTGTATGAAAATGGAAGTTTTAGGTTGGAGAGATAGCTTAGCAGTTAAAGTGCTTGCCCGTGAAGTCTAAGAACTCATGTTCAAATCTCCAGGTCCCATGTAAGACAGACAAAGTGATGTAAATGCACAATGTCACACATGCACAGCTGAAGGCCCTGGCACACCTATTCTCTCTCTGCCTCTCTCTCTTTCTAAAATATTTTTTTTAAAAAATGGAAGTTTTGGGATGGAAAGACAGTATAACTGTTAAAGGTGCTTGCTTGCAAAGCCTGCTAGCCTGGGTTCAACTCTCCTGCACCTACTTAAAGCTAGAGGCAAAAAGTGATGCAAACATCTGGCATTCATCTGGAGCAGCAGGAGACCACAGTGCTGTACCTACACTTGTATGCACGCACACACACACAAATGCACAAATAAATATGTTTTCAAAAATGGCTGGGGGCCTGGAGAGATGGCTTAGCAGTTAAGGTGCTTGCCTGTGAAGCCTAAGGACACAGGCTTGATTCTCCAGGTCCCACATCAGCCAGACGCACATGGTGGAACATGCATCTGGGGTTCATTTGCAGTGGCTAGAGGCCCTGATGGATCCATTCTCTCCCTCTCCCCCTGCCCTGCCCCCCATCTCAAATAAATAAAAAAATAAATCAAGCCTGGTGTGGTGGCGTACACCTTTAATTCCAGCACTTGGGAGGCATAGGTAGGAGGATCATATGAGTTCAAGGGCACCCTGAGAACTATACAGTGAATTCCAGGACAGCCTGGGCTATAGTGAGACCCTACCTTGAAAAACAAAACAAGGATTTTTTTGGGGGGTGGGCAGGAGAAAAACAAAACAGAAAAAATTTTTAAATATTTTATTTTATTTATTTGTGAGAGAGAGGTATATACAGAAATAGGCAGACAGAGAGAAAGAGAATGGGTATGCCAAGGGCTCTAGCCAATACAAACAAACTCCAAATGCGTATGCCCCTTTGTGCATCTGGCTTACGTGGGTCCTGGGGAGTCGAACCTGGGTCCTTTGGCTTTGCAGGCAAGTGCCTTAACCACTAAATCATCTTTCCAGCCCACAAATTTTTTTTTTTTTTTAAACTTGGAAGTTTACATTCTTTCTAATGTTTTTTCTTTCTCTTTCTCTCTCTTTCTCCTTTCTTGGTTTTTGGAAGTAGGGTCTCACTCTAGCTCAGGCTGACCTAGAATTTTCTATGTAATCTCAGGGTGACCTCACAAACATATGGCAATCCTCATACCTCTACCTCCCAAGTGCTAGGATTAAAGGCATGTCACACCATGCCCGGCTAACATTTTCTTGTTTTAAAAAATATTTATTTATTTAAGAGAGAAAGAGGCAGATATGGGTAGGGAATGGACACGCCAGGACCTCTAGACACTGCATATGAACTCCCGACACATACATATATCACTTTGTGCATCTGGCTTTATGTGGGTACTGGGGGATCGAATCTGGGTCCTATGGGTTTGCTATCAAGTGCCTTAACTGCTGACTCATCTCTTCAGCCCTTTTTAATCAACTTTAATGTTTTGGGGCTGGAAAGATGGCTTAGTGGTTAAGGCACTTGCCTGTGAAACCTAAGAATCCAGGTTTAATTCCCCAGAACCCATGTAAATCAGATGCACATGATGGCACATGAGTCTGGTGAATTTTTGCAGTGGCTAGAGGCCCTGGTGTGCCCATTGTCTGTCTCTCTTTCTAATAAGTAATAAAGATAAAAATTTTTTACAAACTTAATATTTTTATTAAAATATTTTATTTTTATTTATTTATTACAGACAAAGACCTCTATTAGCCACTGCAAATGAATTCCAGATACATGTGCCACCATGTGTATCTGCCTTACGTGGGACCTGGAATATTGAACCTGGGTCCTTAGGCTTTGTAGGCATGTGCCTTAACTGCTAAGCCATCTCTCCAGCCCTTTTTCTTTTTTATATGATTACTTAGGGTATTTGTTCTCGCTATCATTTTTTGAGACAAGGTTAGCCCATTTTAACAACACACAATAATTTCTGTAGATGACACTCAATGGTACCCAAGGTCACCAAACGCGGCATTACCTGTGCCTCCAGCCACATCGAGCAGTTGGGTTCCCGGAAATGGTTGCATTTTCCAGAGCAGGAAATCCTTCCAAACACGATGGATGCCAAGACTCATCATATCATTCATCAGATCATACTTCTTGGCCACACTTTCAAATACCTGATGGACTGACATTGGAAACACACAAACATTGTACTAGCAGATTAAGATGGAAAAATAATTAGGGGGTGGTGGCACACACCTTTAATCCAAGCACTTGGGAGGCAGAGGTAGGAGGATCCACCTGAGTTCAAAGCCACTCTGAGACTACATAATGAAAAAAAAAATGATGAATTTGAAAAAAATCTAAATAAATAGAAGGAAGTATCCCCTCTATCTAAGAGCTTGTCTCTCCAAGGTGAAGCCAGATTCCTTGATGATGCCCAAAGCTATGTTGAGCTTTTTGCTATGTTGTTCCTTGAGGTAGGGTCTCACTGCAGCCCAGGCTGACCTGGACCTCGCTCTGTAGCTGAAGGCTGGCCTTCTCCTTCAGCCTCACAAGTACTAGATTATAGGTGAGCCACCATGCCCAACTCAAACTCAAAATGTTAATATTTTCTTTTGTGTACCTGCTTTTGTGATGCTGAGGACTGAACCCAGAATCTAGCACATGCCAGGTAAGTACTCCGCCACTGAGCTACATCCCCCGCCCTTAACACTATCTTTTTATTTATCATTTATTTATTTGAGGTAGGGTCTCACTCTAGCTCAAGTTGACCTGGAATTCACTATGCAGTCTCAGTGTGGCCTTGAATTTATGGCGATCCTCCTACCTCTGCCTCTCAAGTGCTGGAATTAAAGGTGTGTGCCACCATGCCTATCAGAAAGGCTTAAGATAACTTCATGTAAGAAACTGACTTTTCTCTGAGGTACTGATTATCTTCATCCATAACTGCTATCTTGGAAGAATGTTATGCACCTACTTAGTATTGGCTTGTTTCTTAGAGGATGGGGCAGAGGGAGCTGCTGGCTTTTTTTTTTTTTTAATTTATTTATTTGACAGAGAAAAAGAGAGAGAGAGAGAGAATGGACACACCAGGGCCTCCAGCCACTGCAAACAAACTCCAGATGCATGTACCCCCTTGTACATCTAGCTAATTTGGGACCTGGGGAAGGGAACCTGGGTCCTTTGGCTTTGCAGGCAAATGCCTTAACCACTAAGCCATCCCTCCAGCCCAGGCTTTTTGTTTTGTGTGGTGCTAGGGACTGAACCCATAACTAATGATGGGAAGACAGCTCATCCACATCTGCAAATGTGAATCAGGTCCAAATCACACTGTGAAAAGAAAACACTGATGATTTTTCTCCACAGGATCAAGGCAGACTATGGAAAGTTTCCCTGTCATCCTTGGTAGTTTCTCTCCCTTCTTTTTCTGGGGCTAGGGACTGGAGGCAGGGCACTGTGCATGCTAGGTTATGAGCTTTTACAAGAAAGCTATTCCCTCAGCCCTGAATCATGTACTTCAGTTGTTTCTTTTTTTTTTTTTTTCCTGATGGTGGTACTAGAAATGGAACCTAGGGCTTCCTGCATAGTCTGACTGAGCTGCATCCCTACTACCCAGGTAGGGTTTCACTCTAGCCCAGGCTGACCTGGAATTCACTATGTAGTCTCAGGCTGGCCTCGAACTCACAACGATCCTCCTACTGCTGGATCCTCCCAATTGCTGGAATTAAAGGCGTACGACACCATGCCTGGCTTAATTTCTTTTTTCATATACATTTATTATTATTATTATTTTTATTTTAGAAACCAGGCGTGGTGGTGCACATCTTTAATCCCAGGATTCGGGAGGCAGAGGCAGGATTGCTGTGAGTGTGAGGCCACCCTGAGACTACATAGTGAATTCCAGGTCAGCCTGGGCTAGAGGGAGACCCTACCTCAAAACACACACACACACACACACACACACACAAACACTTTAGAGAGAGAGATGGAGAGAATTGGCATGCCAGGGCCTCAGCCACTGAAATGGAATGCCAAATGCTTGCACCACCTCGTGGGCATGTGCAACCTTGCATTTGCCTCACCACTGTCATTTGGTTTAGGTGGATCTGGAGAGTCAACCATGGATTCTTAGGCTTCACAGGCAAGCATCTTAACCATTAAGCCACCTCTTTGGCTCCCAGCTTAATTTCTTTATACCATAGTTATTCTGCCCATAAAGTGAGAACTTCAGGGCTGCTGATATGGCTTAGCAGTTAAGGCACTTACCTGCAAAGTCAAAGGAACCAAGTTCGATTCCCAGTGGCTGAAGGCCCTGGTGCGCTCATTCTCTCTCTCTCTCTCTCTCTCTCTCTCTCTCTCTCTCTCTCTCAAACAAATATAATAAAGGTTTTTTGGTTTTTTTTTAAGTTAAAAACCTGAGAATGGCGCACGCCTTTAATCCCAGCACTCGGGAGGCAGAGGTAGGAGGATTGCCATGAGTTCAAGGCCACCCTGAGATGACAGAGTTAATTTCCAGGTCAGCCTGGACCAGAGTGAGACCCTACCTCAAAAAACCAAAAAAAAAAAAAAAAAAAAAAACCTGAGAAGTTCAGGGCTGACTACTTAAGTTAAGCAATGAAGACAAGGTGCTTAGACCACTTAGTTGCCCAGGTTCTTTTATGCTGTTTGAGAGGGTCTCATGTAGCCGAGGCTGACTTTGAACTCACTGTTCAAAGAATAGCTTAAACTCTCAATCATCTTGCTTCTCCCTTCTTAGTGTTGGGATTATAAACGTGTGCCACCATGCCAGGCTATTTGCTGTTTTCTTTTTTTGTTCGGGGAGGGGGGCTCAAGGTAGGGTCTCACTCTAGCACAGGCTGACCTGGAATTCACTATGTAGTCTCAGGGTGACCTCGAACTCATAGCGATCCTCCTACCTTTGCCTAAGTGCTGGAATTTAAGGTATGTAACACTGTGCCCAGCTCTGCTTGCTTTTTTCACTACAACTACTTTTGGAGACACTAAAGTTCAACGTACTGAGTGTGACAGTCCTTTCTTTGCAGTATTCCAGTATACATTAATGTCAATTACTGCGATTTACCTAAATAACATGTGTCCCCTGCAACATCATTCAAGTATAATGCTATATTAATATGCATAAAGCATACTTGTGATAGCTCTTCATTCCATGAATTATGAAAATATATGTGTCATGATCAGTGACTAATTATGTCACTCCACTTCCCTTATAGAGGATAGGTGACTCCAGGTCACTGTGATTAAATTACTCAGTCCACACACACACCAAAGCATACAGTTGTACTGCTTCCTTATCTCTCAATGATAAACCCATGTGGCATACTTAGGTAAATGAAAGAGGAAGTGGAGCAACAAAAAAGAAAGCCCAGGGCAGGAGGAATGCTTCAGTGGTTATGGTGCTTGCCTGTAAAGCCTAACAACCAGGTTCGATTCTCTAGTACCCACATAAAGCCAGATGCACAAAGTGGCACATGTGTATGGAGTTCTGACCCACCCACTCTTTCTGTATCTCTTCTCTCTAGTTCTCTCTGCTTGAAAATAAATAAGTTAAAAAAGTAAAAAATAAAAAAAGAAAGCCTATAGTGATAATGGCACTTGCCTGCAGAGCCAAAGGATAGTCCTCTATTTCTTGTATAATTTTATACCCTGGGTAAACCTACAGAGGAAACTTCTGGACCTCAACTTATCCTTCTGTAAAACAGATGTAATTGTAGCCGGGCGTGGTGATGCACAGCTTTAAACCCAGCACTTGGGGGACAGAGGTAGGAGGATCACCATGAGTTCAAGGCCACCCTGAGACTACATAGTGAATTCCAAGTCAGCCTGGACTAGAGTGAAATCCTATCTCAAAAAAAAAAAAAAAAAAAAAAGCAGATAGTATCATTATTGTTGTGCTTTAAAAATAATTCCTGCGGGGTATGGTGGCCTCATGCCTATAATCCTAAAACTAGGGAGGCTAAGGCAGGGGGATCATCACAAGTTAGAGGTTGGTCTACGATATGTAGTAAGGTATCAGATAGCCTGGGCTACAAAGACCTTTTCTCAAAAAAAAAAATTCCTTTCTTTTCCTGTGATAAAGTGCTGGCTAACACCAGGAATTGCATAGCTGCATCTAACTTTGAGCGTTAATAAGTGTCGGGTGCTGTTCCAAGCAGATTAATATAAAAAGTCACCTTATACAGGAACTGAGGTACAACAACAGTGTCCTTCTTTTCTACATTTTTTTTCCATAGATCTCTACTTAAGCCGGCTATGGTAGCACATGCCTTTAATCCCAGCACTGGGGAGGCCACCCTGAGACTACACAGTGAATTCCAGGTCAGCCTGCACTACAGCAAGACCCCACTTTGAAATACCAAAATAATAGTAATAATAATAATATCTCTCTTTAGCAACAAGCCAAGAACGTGGACTATTATATGTCAGAATACCAAAGCCTGGACTGGAGAAATGGCTTAGCAGTTAAGGTGCTTGCCTGTGAAGTCTAAGGACCCAGGTTCGATTCTCCATGTCCCACGTAAACCAGATGCACATACATCTGGAGTTTGTATGCAGTGCCTGGAGGCCCACATAAACCAGAAGCACAAGGTGGTGCATGTGTCTGGAGTGCATTTGCAGTGGCTGGAAGCCCTGGCGCACCCATTCTCTTCTTATTATATTTTTAATGGGTTTTCAAGGTAAGATCTCGCTGTAGCCCAGTCTGACCTGGAAATCCCTGTGTAGTCTCATGGTGGCCTTGAACTCACGGAGATCCTCCTACCTCTGCCTGGGATTAAAGGCGTGCGCCACCACAACTGGCTTTTTCGAATTCTATGCATATATATGTGTATGGTTTTTGTTTATCGAAGTAGGGTCTCAGTCTAGTCCAGGCTGACCTGAAATTCATTATGTAGTCTCAGGGCCTTGAACTCACAGTGATCCTCCAACCTCTGCCTTCCAAGTGCTGGGATTAAAGGCGTGTGCCATCGCACCTGGTTTAAAAAATATATATAAAATGCATGCATGTATGTATGTATGTGTATGTGTATGTGTGTATATATATATACACACACACACATATATATATATATACACACATATATACATATATATAATACAGCAGTGTCTAACCGGGCGTGGTGGCGCACGCCTGTGATGCTCAGCACCAGCCGCAACAGGACACTAAATTAACCCGGTTGGGCATCAGGGACTCGATCGCGGACGGACACATCCCTCGATCGCGGACGGACACATCCCTCCATCGCCCGTTCACCACGGTCACCTTTGCCTCCCTTCTCCTCTTCCGACACAGACTCAAAGCCGAAGTGCGTCTCGGTGGTTCGCTTCTGTTGGGACAAGTGTCGCGCACCCAGAGGGACCCCGGATCCGGAGCTACAAAGTCCGGGAAACCTGCAGGCAGGCAGAGCTCGCCACCACCCACGGCCGCAGCTCCACAGGACACAGCTCCTGGGAGCCGCCATCTTGACAGTCCAGCGATCGCGACGTGAGAGTACGGCGGCTCGTTGCGTCCCGAGAGGGGGGACGGGTGCCTGCTGGAGTCAGTATTAATGGAACGCGTCCTCAGAGCTCTAGGACCACATAGTATTTGAACATCCTGAACCCTCCTCTCTTCTTTTTTCTCTTATCTCTTCTTTTCTTAAAAAAAAAAAAAAAATTATTTGCAAGAAGAGATACAGATAGAGAATGGGCACACCAGGGCCTCTAGCCACTTGCAAACCAACTCCAGGCATCTGGGTTACGTAGGTCCTGGGCATTGAACCTGGATCCTTTGACTTCCCAGGCAAATGCCTTAACCTCTAAGCCATCTTTCCAGTCCTTCTTTTCTTTTCTTTATATTCATATATATAACTTTTTTTGTTTTGTTTTTTAAGGTAGGGTCTCACTCTAGTCCACGCTGACCTGGAATTCACTGTGGAGTCCCAGGGTGGCCTCGAACTCAGGGCAATCCTCCTACCTCTGCCTGCCAAGTGCTTGGGATTAAAGGCGTGTGCTACCACACCCGGCTTTAAAAAGATTTTTAAAAATATTTATTTTTATTTTATTTATCAAGTTTCAGAGAGAAGTACATAGAGAGAGAGAATGGGCATGCCAGGGCATCCAGCCACTGCAAAGGAACTCCAAATACACGTCCCCCCCCCATGCATCTGGCTTATGCGGGTACTGGGGAATGGAACCTGGGTCCTTTGGCTTCACAGGCAAGTGCCTTAACCACTAACTCACCTCTCCAGCCCCCACCCCTTTGTATTTATTTATTTATTTTTGTTTTCCCAGGTAGTTTCACTCTAACCCAGGCTGACCTGGAATTCACTCTGTATTCTCAGGGCGGCCTCAAACTCATGGTGATCCTCTTACCTCTGACTCCTGAGTGCTGGGATTAAAGGCATGTGCCACCATGACCGCCCCCCTATTTTTTATTGAAAAAAAATTATTTGCAAGGGGAGAGATGAATGTGTGCAACAGGTCCTCTAGCCACGACAAATGAATTCTAGATGCACACGCCACTTGGTGCAATCTGGTTTTATGTGGGTACTGGGGAATTGAACCTGGAATTTGTGGGCAAGTCCCTTAATGGCTGAGCCATCTCTCCGCCTCCCATCCTTTATTATGTTTTGAGCCAGTGTCTCCCTACATCATCCAGGCTGCCCTTGAACTTGCTTTGTAGCCTAAAAAGGTCTTGAAATTGTGATCATCCTGTCACAGCTTCCCAAGTAGCTGGGATTAAGGACTTGAACTACCAGGCATGGCCTCCTTTTTTATGGATAGAATAATATTGTAGCCCATCTTATGCAAAAAAAAAAAAAAAAAGAGCAAATGGAGCTTGTTGAGTTTTGCTTGAAATTCTCTATGTTTCTGTTTTAATTCCCTTTTAAAATATATATTTTCTGTAAATATTTTACAAGGAAAAAGTGCCAAGGAGCCAAAGAAACTACTTTGAAATAAAAAGTCTTTCTGGTTTAATATAGCCTGACAGATGGACACCAACTACATTGGTATTTCTCATTCCTTTTATTTTTACGAATGACAGAAGGAAGAAAGGATTCACCCACACACTCAAAATTCTCATGGCTTTGTAATGGTAAATAAACGTTCATCAAGTCTTTTTTTTTTTCAAGGTAGGGTCTCTCTCTAGCCCAGGCTGACCTGAATTCACCATGTAGTCTCAGGGTGGCCTGGAACTCATGCAATCCTTGTACATTTGCCTCCTGAGCGCTGGGATTAAAGGCGTGCGCCACCACACCTGACCATTAAGGAATTTTAGTACTATCTCCACATTACAGGTAAAGAATGGAACTCAGAGACAGGTGTGGTGGCTCACACCTTTAACACTTGGGAGGGTAAGGTAGGAGGTTTTCCATAAGGTCTAGGTCAGCCTCAAAAAAAAAAAAACAAGGGGGGCGCTGAAAAGTGGTTAAAATCACTTCCTTGCAAAGCCTGATGACCCATGTTCAATTTTCTAATACCCATGTAAAGCCAGATGTGTAGGGTTGCTCATGCATCTGGAGTTTGCATTGACTAGAGGCCCTGGTGCACCCATTCTTTCTCCCTTTCTCCTGGACATGGTAGTACATGCCTTTAATCCCAGCACTCAGAAGGCAGAAATAGGATTCCTGTGAGTTTGAGGCCAGCCTGAGACTACATAGTGAATTCCAGGTCAGCTTGGATTAGAGTGAAACCTTACCTTGAAGAAAGAAAGAAAAAAAAGATACTTGTAGCCAGGTGTGGTGGTTCACACCTTTAGTCCCAGAACTCAGGAGGCTGAGGTAGAGGGACCATGTGAGTTCAAGGACAGCCTGCGACTACAGAGTGAATTTCAGGCCAGCCTAGGCTAGAGTGAAACCTTACCTTGAAAAACTAAAAAACAAAAACAAAACAAAACTTGTATCTATCTTCATTTATCCTCTTTAAACTGTTAATTCTCAGGAAGTGATTTATTTATACATACTTATTCATGTCTTGCATAACATATAAGGAGCTAAAAAGGGCTAAACTAGAGATTCATTCATGCATTCTTATTTTTCCCCTTGAGGTACTGTGGTTATTGTGTTTATTAAAAGTTTGTAACTTGAATCACCAGCTACCTGGCTGGAGGAGTTGTCACTGGGGGTGGATCCTGGGGTACAGGTGTGTTTAGGGGTAGATCTGATTCCCAGCCCAAAGGTGTGAGAGAGCAGACTGAGCCTTGGCTTCTTGCTTTTGGAGTTTTGCTTGCTGCAGTTTTTCTCTGTTTGGCTGTGTGGGCTCAGCTTCTTCCACCACTGATGGAACTTTCCCCTGGATCTGTAAGCTTGAAGTAACCACCTTCCTACTGTATACTGTGCTGGGTTTGGATGTTCATCCCCACAATGTGGAGCTGACTACAACAGGCACTGAGAATCAAACTCAGGTCCTTGTCTATGCAAGTGCTCTACCAATGATCTACACCCCTACACCCTCAGCCTTTTTTTGCCTTTTTAAAAAAATATTCTTTTTTTTTTTTTGAAGTAGGGTCTCACTGTGGCCCAGGGAGACCTGAAATTCACTATATAGTATCAGGGTGGCCTTGGACTTGCAGCGATCCTCCTACCTCTGCCTCCCAAGTACTTGGATTAAAAGCTTGAGCCATCACACCCAGCATTTTTTTTTTAAAAATATTTTATTTATTTGACAGAGAAAGGGGGGGCAGAGAATGGGTGTGCCAGGGCCTCCAGCCACTGCAGATGAAGAACTCCAGATGCATGCACCCCCTTCTGCATCTGGCTAATGTAGGTCCTGGAGAATCAAACCTGGGTCCTTTGGCTTTACAGGCAAATGCCTTAACTTTTAAGCCATCCCTCCAGCCCTTTTTTATTTTTTTTTTCTTCCAAATTTTTATTAACAACTTCCATTACTCCAGCCCTATTTTGAAAAAAAAATTATTTATTTGCAAGCAGAGAGAGATAGAGAGGAGACAGGTAGAGAGAGTGGGTACAGCAGGGCCTCTAGCTTCTGCAAGTGAACTCCAGACACATGTGCCACTTTGTGCATCTGTCTTTATGTGGGTACTAGGGAATCGAGCCTGGATTCTTTGGCTTTACAGTCAAGAGTCTTAACTGCTAAACCATCTCTCTAGTTCAGCCTTGTTCTTTTGAGATAAGGTCTTGAAGCTGGGCATGGTGGCATTCCTTTAATCCCAGAACTTGGGCAGCAGAGGTAGGAGGACCATGGTAAGTTCAAGGCCACCCTGAGACTATATAGTGAATTCCAGGTTAGCCTGGACTAGAGTGAAACCATACCTCACCAAAAAAAAAAAAAAAAAAAAAAAAAAGAGAGAGCGAGAAAGAGAGATAAGGTCTTGAGATAGGAATGAGCTCCAGGCAGCAAGGACAAGGTCCATGGTGAATTACAAGGCAGTCACACAAATAGCAAACAGACAAAAAAGGAAAATGACTCAGTTAATAGCCTTCAGAATGAGTCCAACCACTTGGGAGATAGAGTGGACAAAATGAACATGATGTGTGATCCATCTCCTGACCTGGTGAGCAACCAATGCACAGTGGGTTTCTTGGTAACAGAGGAGACATACACTGGATGTGTAAGTCCCTGACTGTTTGGACACACGAGACGAACACACCTCAGTACATATTTTCTCAGTATCTTTCCACTTCCCTCCATAAATCACATACAGGGGAAATCAACTAGACAGATTGTTGATGATCTCTTACTCTCTCATTTTATTGATTTATTTATTGATTGATTGATTTTTTGAGGTAGGGCTTTACTATAGCCCAGGATGACTTGGAACTCCCTATGTAGTCTCAGGGTGTCCTTGAACTTGTGGCAATCCTCCTACATCTGCCTTCCAAGTAGTAGGATTAAAGGCGTGTGCTACCACACCTGGCTCTCTCTCTTTTTTTGGAGGTAGGGCTTTGCTCTAGCCCAGGCTGACCTGGAACTCACTATGTAGTCTCAGGGGGGCCTTAAACTCACTGTGATCCTCCAACCTCAGCCTCTCAAGTGCTGGGAGACATGTGCCACTGTAGCAGACAGCTTCAGGTTCACTGAGATGAACTTCCAGACCAGGCACAGTTATGGAGGAAGGGATATTTATTGAAGCCTACAGATCCAGGGGAAGTTCCATAATGGCAGAAGAAGCTGGCCTGCCTTCACAGGACCAAGCAGAGAGAGGGAAGTACAAGCTTAAACGTCAAAAGCCACACAGCACACTTCAGGAACTCCAGCTAGGCACACTTTGCATATCTTTAGATTGAAATCTGAAACCCACCACCACACCCAGTGACATTGCCTCCAGCAGGTGGCTACAGCAGATACAAACTACAAACAACCAACTGAATATATTGGGGACCACCTATTCAATTCAAACCACCACAGCCACCATTCCTGGACACTTAAATATTTTATTTATTTATTTTTCTTTTCAAGTTTATTTTTATGTTTTCAAATTTTTATTAACAACTTCCATGATTATAAAAAATATCCCATGGTAATACTCTCCCTCCCCACCACTTTCCCCTTTGAAACTCCATTCTCCATCCTATCCTCTCCCCATCTCAATCAGTCTTTCTTTTATTTTGATGTCATGATCTTTTCCTCCTCATATGATGGTCTTGTGTAGGTAGTGTCAGGCACTGTGAGGTCATGGATATCCAGGCCATTTTGTGTCTGGAGGGAGCATGTTGTAAGGAGTCCTACCCTTCCTTTGGCTCTTACATTATTTCTTCCACCTCTTCTGCAATAGACCCAGAGCCTTGGAAGGTGTGATAGAGATATTGAAGTACTGAGCACTCTGGTCACTTCTTTCTAGTACCATGATGCCTTCTGAGTCATCCCAAGGTCACTGCCATCTGAAAAGAGAAGATTCTCTACCAAAAGTGAGATCAGCATTAATATATGGGTATGAACATTTAGAGATGTGCTTACTGGGCAGTTTGATAAGCATAGTATATACATTTAGCAAGACAGCATCAGACGTTACACCCCTAGGGCTCATGACTACCCCTGTTTTAAGTTTTCAGTATCAGGGATGTATTTCCTCCCATGGAGCGGGCCTCCAGTCCAATTAGAGGGCCATTGGTTTCCATCATGACAGACGCGCTATTGAACTCCGCTCATTTGGCCTGGCTGGCCAAATATAAGGCTTGTTGTGTCCACTGTTGAGTATCTTTACTGGTGATTTCTTTTTCTCCCATTGAACTGCATGCAGAATGGCTTCTTCCAGCTTTGTGTCAGCTGGTCTACATGGAGGAAGTTATCAGCTCAGTTCCAGCAGGATTTCCCAGTGGCCTTGCAGCCCAAGTATGTGGAGTCTTCAGCAATAGGGTCTTACCATCTATTCCTGGTGGGAAACCAAGGGCCTCAGCAATGGCCTATAATGTTTTGGAGGCATCAGGAAACTCCCTGGCCAACAACTCACTGGAAGTTATCCCATCCCTGACACTGAAAATTTTCTAGCAACAATCTATGGGTCTTGAGTGTTCCATTGCCCAAAAAGTAGGTTTCTATATGATATATTTATATCCTCTTAGATTTTGATTAGCCCTCCCTCCACCTTTCCTTTACTCAATCTTTTCTTCTGACCTCACTTTGGGCCTTTTCACCCCCATTAATCTATTCTTCTGTTTACATATATATTTACTTACATGCAAGCAGATAGAGACAGAGAGAGAGAAAGAGAGAGGGGGAGAGAGAGAGAGGGAGAGAGAGAGCCTATTCCAAGGCCTGTAACCACTGCAATGAACCCCTGATGCATACACCACTTTGTGCATTTGGCTTTACATCAGTACTGGGGAATCAAACCTGTATTGTTAGGCTTTGCAGGCAAGTGCCTTAACCACTGTGCCACCTCTCCAGCTCATATACTGTGTTTTTTCTTTGTTTTGTTTTATTTTTTGAGATATAGTCTCATTTTAGTCCATGCTGGCCTGTAATTCACTCTGTAGTCTCAGTGTGGCCTCCAACTCATGGAGGATTCTCCTACCTCTGCCTCCCAAGTGCTGGGATTAAAGGCATACACCTGACTCCGTATACTGTGTTTTGATCATAATCTCTCCTGTTATCTTTCTTGTCCCTCCTTTCCCCCATTTCCCTTCCAGTTCCTAAACTTCTTTCCAAATAGTTTTTGTTTTGTTTTGTTTTTAAGGTAGGGTCTCATTGTAGCCCAGGCTAACCAGGGGGAATTCACTATGTAGTCTCAGGGTGGGTGCAATCACATTCCATGGTGAGACTATCTTGTACCACATTTTATTCCACAGCTCTACTTTCTTATGAATCTCCAGAGTTGGGATCTTTTTTGCAATCACATTCCATGGTGAGACTATCTCGTACCACATTCTATTCCACAGCTCTACTTTCTTATGAATCTCCAGAGTTGGGATCCATTCTTTCTAGAAATATTAGCTTCTCAGAGACTGCTTCCTTGATTGGCAAATACTGTGATTTTTTTTAAATTGTTTATGTTTTTTAAAATTTACTTATTTATTATTTTTTAATTTTTTGTTTATTTTTATTTATTTATTTGAGATCAACAGACAAAGAGAGAAAGAGGCAGATATATAGAGAGAGACAGAGATAGAGAGAATGGGCACGCCAGGGCCCACTGCAAACAAACTCCAGACACATGCACCTCCTATTGCATCTGGCTAATGTGGGTTTTGGGGAACTGAGCCTCGAACGGGGATCCGTAGGCATCACAGGTATTCGCTTAACCACTAAGCCATCTCTCCAGCCCAAATTTATTAATTTCTTTTATTAACAATTTCCATGATTGTAAATAATATCCCATGGTAATGCCCTTCCCTCCCCACTTTCCCCCTTGAAATTCCACTCTCCATCACTTCCCCTCCCCCTCTCAGTCTTTTTATTTTGATGTCATGATCTTTTCCTCCTATTATGATGGTCTTGTGTAGGTAGTGTCAGACACTGTGAAGTCATGGATATCCAGGCCATTTTGTGTCTGGGGGAAACACATTGTAAGGAGTCCTACCCTTCCTTTGGCTCTTACATTCTTTCCGCCACCTCTTCTGCAATGGACCCTGAGCCTTGGAAGGTGTGATAGAGATATTGCAGTGCTGAGCACTCCTGTCAGTTCTTCTCAGCACCAAGATGCCTTCTGAGTCATCCCAAGGTCACTGCCATCTGAAAAGAGAAGATTCTCTACCAAAAGTGAGAGTAGCATTAATACATGGTTATGAACATTAAGAAAAGTGCTTAGTGGGCAGTTTGATGAAAACAGTACATACATTTAGCAGATAGCAGACAGCAGCAGACCTTATACCCCTAGGGCTTATGACTACCCCTATTGTAGGTTTTCAGTATCAGGCATGTATTCCCACCCATGGAGTGGGCCACCAGTCCAATTAGAGGGCAGTTGGTTTCGACCATTGCAGACGTGCCACTATTGCACCTGTTGGCTCATTTGACTGGCCAAATATAAGGCTTGCAGTGTCCACTGTTGAGTATCTTTACTGGTGATTTCTCTTTCTCCCATTGAACTACATGCAGAATGGCTTCTTCCAGTTTTCTGTCAACTGGTCTACATGGAGGAGGTTATCAGCTCAGTTCCAGCAGGATTTCTCAGTGGAAAAAATTGTTTATTTTTTTGCCGGGTGTGGTGGCGCACGCCTTTAATCCCAGCACTCGGGAGGCAGAGGTAGGAGGATCGCCAAGAGTTCGAGGCCACCCTGAGACTACATAGTGAATTCCAGGTCAGCCTGAGCCAGAGTGAGACCCTACCTCGAAAAACAAAAAACAAACAAACAAAAAAATTGTTTATTTTTATTTGAAAGTGACAGTCAGACAGGGAGAGAAAGAGGCAGAGAGAGAGAGACGGAGAGAGAGAGAGAGAGAGGGAGAATGGGTACACTAGGGCTTCCAGCCACTGCAAATGAACTCCACATGCATGCGTCACCTTGTGCATCTTGCTTATGTGGGTACTGGGGAATCGAGCCTCAAACCAGGGCCCTTAGGCTTCACAAGCAAGCATTTAACTGCTAAGCCATCTCTCCAGCCCCATACTATGATATTTTTATTTATTTTAATTTTTCGAGGTAGGGTTTCACTCTAGTCCAGGCTGACCTGGAATTCACTGTCATCTCAGGGTGGCCTTGAACTTACAGTGATCCTCCTACCTCTTCCTCCTGAGTGTTGGGATTAAAGGCGTACACCACCACACCTGACTATATTTCATTTTATTTTATTATTTTATTTTATTGTGTCTTCAAGGTAGGGTCTCACTCTGGCCCAGGTTTTATTTTATTTTTTATTGGCAACTTCCATAATTGTAAACAATATCCCATGGTAATTCCCTCCCCTCCCAAATACTGTCATATTTCACTGGGTTCCATGAAGAGGAAAAGGTGCAACATGCATTAAGTTAGCAATTTTGCTGTCTTGTGATGTATATTCTTGTAGCATGTAGCTCTCATCAGTCTCATGGTAATGGCTTACAGTTTTTATTTTATTTTATTGGTTTTTCGAGGTAGGGTCTCATTCTAGCCCAGGCTGACCTGCAATTCCCTGTTTAGTTTCAGGGTGGTCTTGAACTCACACTACTCCTCCTACCTCTGCCTCCGGAGTTCTGGGGTTAGAGGCATGTGCCACCATGCCCAGCGTGGCTCACAGTTTTGAAGGGAAGTTTCACAATGGTGGGGAAAGCATTGCAAGAACAGACAGCAAGATGTCACATCAACTGGGAGGAAACAGCATGACCCATGAATGACAAGGCCTCTGCCAGGGCCCAGGAGACATTTCAGAGGAAATGGCAATGAAATATGAGTGCTGCCCTCACAGGTAGCTTGAGAACTTCCTCCAGGGAGATGTCGGTAGATAGCTCATTGAGCCTTTTCTGGTGGCAGCATTGAGCAGTGAGGAGCTGTGGTCTATGCCATGCAGTCTGAGGGCCATGGCACACTACAAACCAGGGAATGGCTTCATTAGGGGAATGGATGCCTGCTGGAGAAGATTGAGCCCCGCACGCTGCGGTACAAGTTACTAGAGCCATTTTGCCTCTGACACTGTAACTGTGAATCCAAACAGTTTTGGGGCCCGGGGGCCCAGGCTCACTACCAGAAATCCTACCAATAAGCCCCTCACAAGGATTAGGGTTCACCTTTGTAATAAACATTGTGAGATTAAAAAAAAATAAATAAGAAGGCGGCCATGGTGCTGCACACCTTTAATCCTGACACTCAGGAGGCAGAGGTAGGTGGATTGCTGTAAGTTTGAGGCTTCCCTGAGACTACATATTGAATTCCAGGTGAACCTGGGTTTGAGACCCTACCTAAAAAAAAGAAAAAAAAAAAAAACAAACCTCATTGAAACAAAATTAGAGGCTGCTGAGAGCTTGATACTAAGAGAAACTATTAACATGCAGCCCAAGGCTTAGGGTACATTGTGGAAGACTGGGTGGAAAGGATGTAAGAGCCATAGTGCGGGAAGGTATACTCTGAGACACTGACACCCTCCAATAGAGACTGGTGCATTCATGACCCTACAGTGATTACTGAAAACCCCACTGAATTGGGCCCTCAGTGGAATGGGTGCAGGGGAGAAGACATGACCACTTGCAATATGTTCATGTATTAAAGTTCTCAAAAAAGAAAAAAAAGTAAGCTGGGCATGGTGGTGCATGCCTTTAATCCCAGCACTCTGGAGGCAGAGGTAGGAGGATTGCCGTGAGTTTGAGGCCACCCTGAGACTACATAGTGAATCCCAGGTCAGCCTGAGCTAGAGTGAGACTCTACATCAAAAAAACAAGGGCTGGAGAGATGGCTTGGGCTGGAGAGATGGCTTAGCAGTTAAGCGCTTGCCTGTGAAGCCTAAGGACCCCGGTTCGAGGCTCAATTCCCCAGGTCCCACGGTAGCCAGATGCACAAGGGGGCGTATGCATCTGGAGTTCGTTTGCAGTGGCTGGAAGCCCTGGCGTGCCCATTCTCTCTCTCTCCCTCTATCTGTCTTTCTCTCTGTCACTCTCAAATAAATAAATAAAAAAATGAACAAAAGTATTAAAAAAAAAAAAGCGGGACATGGTCATGCATGTCTATAACCCCGGTCCTGTGGGGAATAGAGACTAGGGAATCACTGGGGATTGTGAACAGCAAACTCTAGAATCAGTAAGAGATTCCACTGCAACGAAACACCAGGAGGGTGATATTTTCCTCCACAACTGCCACAAGTGAGTACTGCATCAGCATGCATATATTCAGGTACCACCTACCACACCACACGTACTACCCACCCCCACAATATAAATCAGGTTGAGAGAGGCAGGAGGGCCAGGAGTTCAAGGCCGTCCTTTGCAACATAGTAAGTTTGAAGCTAGTCTTAGCTACATAAGACACCTTCTCAAAAAATCAAAACAAGAAAACCATATAAATCCAACCAGTCCACAATGGTTTCTCACAAGTATTCCAATAGCTACATTATTATTGGCATATTATTAACTGTTACATGTATCATTAGTGTAACACCTGGTCTTGCCTGGCGCATGCCTCAGGCCTGTGATCCCAACCCTTGGGAGGGTGAGGTAGGAGGATTGCAGGAGTTCAACATCAGTTTGGGCTTTAGCATGACCGTGACTTAAAAAAACAAAAACAAAACCTGGTGTAGTGGTGCATGCCTTTAATCCCAGCATTTGGGAGGCAAAGGTAGGAGGACCTTGGTGGTTCGAGGCCAGCCTGGGGCTACATAAGTGAGTACCAGGTCAGCCTGGGCTAGAGTGATTTTTTTCTTTTTTTCGAGGTAGGGTCTTGCTCTAGTCCAGGCTGATTCACTCTGTAGTCTTAGCTTGGCCTCGAATTTACTGCGATCCTCCTACCTCTGCCTCCCAAGTGCTTGGAATACAAGTGAGGTGTGCTCCACCACTCTGGCGTTAAGGGTGAGATCGTACTTAGGGGAAATAAAATAAAAAGATACTTGTGGTTCTCCGTAAGAACTACAAGTCCTACAACAATCCCCTTCTCCGCACTCTCAGGACAGAGAGAGATGGGGGGTGAGGGAGAGGGGAAGAAGGAAGGGAGGAGACAGGGAAGAGGAGAGACAGACACAGAGACAGGAGCCAAGGGACATTACTAGACCCGGATGTACAGCAGAACTACACTTCCCAGAATGCTTCACTCTCCCTCTTGACCATATATATACTCCATCCGGGTTCTTCGAGATGCTGTTTGGCGACTCGTCGCCATTCCGGGAGCAGCTGCTCGGCCTCGGCCTGGAGGCGAGTGTCGGTGGCTGTGTCGGAGGCATCGGTCCCCCGACACCGAGACAGCCAGCCGTCTCTCCGCCCCGCGGCGGGAGAGCGTGTCCGGCCGGCCGGCGGGGCTCGCGTACCCTCCCTCGCTTTCCCCCGTAGCCTCCGCCCCGCCAGGCCCGGCCCGGACCTCCGAGCCCCGGGGCCTGTTCCTCCTCATCGGTCACCGCCGCCTTCTGGGCTCGACAGCCCCATCTGCCGCTTCTCCTTCCATTTATTTTTATTTTTATTTTTGAGAAGCCAAGGAAGGAAACAAGGAAAAAAAAAATGTCGCCATGAAGGCCGAGAACCTCTGCCGCCGCCGCCGCCGCCCCCCTCCGGCCCTGAACGCCATGAGCCTGGGTCCCCGCCGCGCCCGCTCCGCTCCGACCGCCGTAGCCGCCGAGGCCCCCTTTGATGCCGCAGAGCTCCCCGAACGCCGCCGCCGCCACCACCGCCTCCGACATGGACAAGAACAGCGGCTCCAGCAGCTCCTCCGCCTCTTCGGGCAGCAGCAAAGGGCAGCAGCCGCCCCGCTCCGCCTCGGCGGGGCCAGCCGGCGAGTCTAAACCCAAGAGCGGTGAGAGGCGGGCCCCGCGTTTCCCGGGGCGGGGTGGGGGAGCGCTGGGGCTTCTCATCCGTCCTCTGGGTCACTCCGGGACAAACTTAACCCTGTCCACTATTGTCCCCTTTCCCCCTCCCATGAATACTGATGGCCACCGCGCTGCTTGGTTTTGCTTACTTCGATCTTAGCATTAAGACTCAAAACCGCTGGTGAAAGCAAGGTGCTGTGTTCATTCAGTCCCCCCCCCCCCCCCGTATTGCAGGTGAAGAACTTGAGGTTCGGATAGGGGTAAGGTTATCCGAGTAGTATGTAACCATGACCCGGTTCGTCTGAGTCATCACGCCACGCTGTAAAAACCACTAAGTTTTGTTCTGTCTTTTGATGTTGAATTAGCACTGGGGTAGTGTTCAAGATTAAACGAGAGAGGATGAGGCCCAAGGGATTTACTAACTCAAATCTCTTACTTAATCTGGTTCCAAATCTGTTCTTCATTTGGCGAGAGGAATCATTTCTGAACGATTCATTGCTATGTACTAGAAAGGGCAGACTCTGGGTTCTTTATTTTTAGATCTAAATGTTGTTTGTTTCCTTAATTGCAAAGGTGGAACTAATGGAATATTAAATAAACGAACCAAGTGCAGAGTCCCTGACAGTTACCAAACATCAAAAACAACCCCTCTCCCTTCTCTTTTCTATCGAAGTAGGGTCTCCCTCTAGCCCAGCCTGACTCGAACTCACAGCAGTCTTCCTACCTTTGCTTCCAGAGTGCTGGGATTAAAGGTATGCACCACCATGCCTGGCTGTATGCCTCTTTTTTTCTGTTAGGCTGTAGTTACTGTTTTTCACAGGGAAGATGTCATTTCTGTAGTCATGCTTCTTCTCAGTATTGCCCTATGACATATAATAGCTGTCATTTATTGACAAAGTACTGGGCCAGGCTTTATCTCTTATCACTACTCCAATCACTGAGCTTGTCTAGCAAGGTGGAATTGTTCCAAGAATGCACAGACTGTGAGCTGTGGGTTGTCAGGAAATAGCCAGCTCTGGGTCTAGCGTTCTCCCGTTTTATTTCGTAGCTGTATGCTAGTCTATTGTAGTTTCATTTATGTTATCCATAATAGGCCCTATTTGTGAGGGGGAGATGGGTGGCAGAGGGGAAAATAATTGGAGTCTCTGAATATAAAACATAAAACATCAAACAATTTACAGGGCTTGACAGATGCCTAAACAGTTAAGGCACTTGGCCTGCACTGCCTAACCACCCAGGTTCAATTCCCCAGTACCCACATAAAGCCAGATGCACAAAGTGGCGCATGCATCCGGAGTTCGTGTGCCACAGCTAGAGGTCCTGGAGGGCCCGTTCCCTCTCTCTCAAATAATTTTTTTAATTGGGATTAAAGAACTGTTAAGGCTAACTTAATTTATAAAGCTTACTGACTTTAATTCAGGGCTTTAACTGCTGGTATAGCAAACTTGTTAACCAGGTGTATCTGAGAACCTGTAGAGATTGCTTGTGGAACTCAGGTGGAATAAGTTGTCTCCATGATAAAAGAATGTTTTAAATACCTAAGCGGGAATTGGTGTTAACTCAGGCCAGGTCAGGATTTATATAAGCTTGTTTTGAAGTTTTGTACATGTGTAGCTTTATAGACGCTTTTAAAGATAAACAGCAGCAAGTCCTCTTGGGTGGTGTTGGAATTGGTTTAGTGTGTTCTTGAGTAATTTCTCAATGTAATTGATAATGACTAATATTGCACCCTATTTAGAGGTGTAATGTTAAAGATTTGGTTTTCTAAGAATTCTCAAGTTTTTCTAGCACTCTTCTTTAAGCCACTGACTTACATTCATGAGTCAGCAGCAGTAAATGCTTTATTATTGCCTAGTAAGCAGTAGGTGAAAGCATGTGACAACCAAACAGAACAACAGAAAGCTGAGGCATTACTGTGTCCTTGACTTTGACATCAGTTGCTGAATGAATGCAATTAATTAACCAACAGTGGGTAACGAAATCTGTTGTCGTTTGACCAAAGCAAATAATTGTTATTATTAACATTTCAAATGGAATTGTATAAAGTCAGTTTTTTATTTTTTTTATTTTTTGATGTAGGGTCTCACTCTAGATCAGGCTTACCTGGAATTCACTATGTAGTCTCAAGATGGCCTCGAACCCATGGTGATCCTCCTACCTCTGCCTCCCAAGTGCTGGGATTAAAGGTGTGCAACACCACACCTGGCTCCTGAAGTAATTACTATTAGTTCAGTTTATTCTAATTTTGTGTATGGGGGCTTGAAATAATGTCTCAGTCTAGCCTAGGCCAACCTATAATTCACTATGTAGTCTTAGGGTGGCTTTGAGCTCAATGATCCTACTTCTGACTCACCTGTGCTGGGATTAAGTATGTGTGTGCCATCATGCCATCCAGCAAATTCTCCCCCCAGGTAGGGTCTCTAGGTCAGGCTGACATGGAATTCATTTCTGTAGTCCCAGGCTGGCCTGGAAATCTGAGTGCTCTTCCTACCTTTGTCTCCTGAGTGTTGGGATTAAAGTCATGTGCCACTACACCTGTCTCATTCTGGTTTTATTTTTTTCTTTTGGTTTTCAAGGTAGGGTCTCACTCTAGCCCAGGTTGACCTAGAATTCACTATGTAGTCTCAGGTGGCTTTGAATTCAAGACAGTTCTCCTACCTCTGCCTTCTTGAGTGCTGTGATTAAAGGCCTGAACCACCATGCCTGGCTTTCTAGGTTTTTTTTTTTTTGTTGTTGTTGTTCGAGGTAGGATTTCACCGTAGCCCAGGCTGACCTGGAATTCACTATGTAGTCTTAGGGTGGCCTCAAACTTGTGGTGATCCTACCACCTCTGCCTCTCAAGTGCTGAGATTAGAGGCATGTGCCACCATGCCCGCCTCTCTAAAATATTATTTTTTATTTATTTGAGAGAGTGAGGAGAGAGAAAAGCAAGGACGGAGGGAGGGAGGATGAGTGTGCCAGGGCCTCTTGCCACTGCATGCAAACTCCAGATGCATGTGCCATCTTGAGCATCTGGCTTATGTGGGTCCTGGGAAATCGAACCTAGGTCCTTTGGCTTTTCAGGCAAGTACCTTAACCACTAAACCATTTCTTCAGCCCCCAACGCCTGGCTTTTTTAGTTGAAAATGTTTTATTTATTTGAGAGAGAGGGAGGAAGAGCGAGAAAGATAGAGTGGGTACTCCAGGGCCTCTTGCTGCTGCAAACAAACCTTAAATGCCTATGCCACTTTGGTTTTACATGGGTAGTAGGGAATTGAACTCTGGCTGGCAGGCTTTTTAAAATTTTTTTTTTTTTTTTTTGAGGTAGGGTCTCGCTCTAGTCCGAGCTGACCTAGAATTCACTATGTAGTCTTAGGGTGGCCTCCAACTCATGGCAATCCTCCTTCCTCTGTCTCCTGAGTGCTGGGATTAAAGGCATGTGCCACCACGTCTGGCTATTTTTTTTTTTTTTTTTTTTTTGAGGCAGGGTTGTCATCTAGCTCAAATTGGCTCACATCTGTACTCAGTCTTCTATCTGTTGAGATTATGAGAGTGGGGCACCATGCCTAATTTGTTGTCTTTGACACAGGGGTTCATGTATCTAAAGGTGGCCTAATATTTGCTATGTAGTCAAGACTGGCCTTGAATTCCTGATCCGTCTGCCCTCACTTCTCAAGTGCTGGGATTATGGAAGCGGGCCCTTACACTTGGCGTTTTTTTTTTTTTCTGAGGTAGGGTCTCACTCTAGCTCAGGCTGACCTGGAATTCACTATGTCATCTCAGGGTGGCCTCGAACTCACAACAATCCTCCTACCTCTGCCTCCTGAGTGCTGGGATTAAAGGCATGTGCCACCATGCCTGGCTTTCTTTTCCTTTCTTATTCCAAGTAAGAAAAAATCATTTGGGGCTGGAGTGATGTGCATCTGGCTTAGGTGGGTCCTGGGGAATCACACCTGGGTCCTTGGGCTTTGCTGGCAAGTGCCTTGTACACTAAGCCACTGCTCCAGCCCCTCCCCCATCACTTACTTTCTACCTAATTGTGTGTACTCAATGTGTTGTTCCTGTGATTAGCTTAAATTTGTCCTTCATTTACATACTATAGTAGGGAAATTTGACTACCAAGAGATTCCTGATCTTTTTGGCCACAGCTTTGGCCTTGTTTAATTGCTTCTCATATTTATAGAACATTCTTATTTTTTTCAGGGGTTTTCAAGGTAGTCTCACCAGCTCAGGCTGACCTGGAAGTCACTATGTAGTCCCAGGCTGGCCTCGAACTCAGTGATCCTCCTACTTCTTCCTGAGTGCTGGGACTGAAAGCGAATGTTACCATGCCCGGTCTAGAACATTCCTTTTATTCTTTTTAGAAATATTTTATTTACTTGAGAAAGGGAGAGAGAAAGAGAAAGGGTGCTCCAGGGCCTTCTACCCATTGCAAATGAACTCCGGATGCATGTGATACCTTGTGCATCTGATTTATTTGGGTCCTGGGGAATTGAACCTGTTTATTATGCTTCACAAGCAAGCACCTTAACCACTAAACCATCTCTCCAGCTCCCCCCTTTTTAAAAACTTATTTATTTGAGAGAGAGAGGCATATAGAAAGAGAGAATATTCTTATATTTCTACAGCTTTGAGATGCTGTTCTTAGAACAATTCAGTGGTGCCTATCCCAGCAATATAGCCCAAAGGAGAGAGTAGTTTCGGGAGTTGGGACATCAAGGAAAGAACATAGAAAGTAAAAAGAAGCAGGAGAGGCCAGGTACTTTATAGGCAGACAGTAGACTCTGGCCCTGAACCAGGCTCTCTTGTCTGGCTGAAGCTACTGATGTGGAGGTTAAGGGAAGGTCAGGTATTACGAAGCTCTTATTTTGAGTTTGGTGTGAAGTGCTGTCCTGACACTTCCTGTTATTCCAGTATTAAACTAGGTTACTAGATGATATGCCTTGAAGAGTATTACTGAACTGTGAATGGACCTGGAGTTGGTTGGTTTTTTTTTTTTGTTTTTTTTTCCCCTGAGGTAGGGTCTCACTCTAGCTCAGGCTGAACTGGAATTCACTATGTAGTCTCAATGTGGCCTCAGACTCAGGGTGATCCTTCTGCCTCTGATTTCCGAGTTCTGGGATCAACACCTGACTTGAACTGGAGGTTTTAATGGATTTGAACACTGATGTGATTTGAAACCTTCATAAAACCACTTAGAGAAGTTTCAAGAATCTCAGGGTCTATGAACTAGAGTCTATGGCTCAACATGTTGGAAGTCTAGTAGGTGTGCTGAGCATGGTGGCGCACGCCTTGAATCCCAGCCAAGGTAGGAGGAAACACCGTGAGTTCAAAGCCACCCTGAGACTACAGAGTGAATTCCAGGTCAGCTAGGGCTACAGTGCGACCCTACCTTGAAAAACAAACAAACAAACAAAAAAAGGTTGCATTTGTTAGTAAGAAGCCCCTCATACCAACTTCCATGCCAACTGTGTAGATACTACTATAGTACATTTTTTCCTTTTTCTGAGGTAGGGTCTCACTCTAGCTCAGGCTGTCTAGAATTCACTGTGTAGTTTCAGGCTGGCCTCAAACTCAACAGTGATCCTCCAACCTCCGCCTCCGAAGTGCAGAGATTAAAGGTGTGTGCCACCATGCCAGCTCTAGTGTTTTATTTATTTATTTTGTTTTTTACTTTCTAAAATATTTTATTTACAAAGAGAGTTGTGAGTATGGCCATGCCATCAGGCTTTGCAAGCGTCTTTAACCACTGGGCCATCTCTCCACATTTCTTGACACTGCAAATAAACTGCAGCTGCATGCGTCACTTTGTGCATCTGGCTTTATGTGGATGCTGGGAAATTAAACCTGGCCTGGCTAGCTTTGCAAGCAAGCATCTTCGACTGCTGAGCCACCTCTCCAGCCCATTATTGTCGTATTTATAGAAGAAGCAGCGTACACTGTTAGAACTATTGTACAGATAAGAAGACTTAGGTGTTAGTGACTTCAAGTCTTATGAAGTCTTAGGTGGCATTTGTAGACATACTTTGTAAATTTACTTAGCAGCATTCCTCTGTTATCATTCAGAATTCTTAGTTTGATCTGGATTCAGTTTGTTGTCAGTTGACTGTGCACTGAGGACATGATGGTGTTGTGGAGGCGTTTTGTCAACCATTGGGGATGATTTAAGCAACCTGTTTGTGATTGCAGCATGAGTCAGCAGAAGCTTGCTGGCTGGTGTTCCGACCTAGACTTGGCCACCTGTCACAACTAGACCTAGAAATGGTGATGATGTGTAATGACTTACTTAGGAAAAACTTTTGTGGCCTTTAATTTAGTAAGCCAGGGAGAGATGGAGGTAGTTTGCTGTTACTTGGCAGAGACTCTTCTTTTGGGAAATGTGGAACAGCTAAGACACTGAAGTTTCTAGGTTTTTGTTGACTGAGAGCCTGCATTTTGGATTTGAGCCATTTAACTAATGGTCTTGTTGGTTTTGGATTGCATCTTGAGTGGAGCTCTTGGCAGTTCTCAGCTCTGGCTGTGCATCAGAATTTCCTCCTGAGGACATTTTTTAAAAATCAAAAAGGGTGTGGCCTTTTCCTGGCAGTGTTTTTGTTTTGTTTTGTCTTGTATCTTATTTTGAGATAGGGTCTCACTCTGTAGCTCTGGACTGGCTTTGAATCTGCTGTCACCCAGGCTGGCTTCTAACTCAGTAACCTTAACTGCTTCTACCTCCTAAAGTGATGGCATTTTGCAGGTGTGTGTTTTAGGTGGCGCTGGGGATTGAACCTGGGAGCTTTGTGCATGCTAGGAAAGCATTCTGCCAACTGAGCCCCACTTCTAGCCCTAACCATTCTGTTTATTGTTTTAAAAATATTTAAGAATGGAGAGCCGGGTGTTGGGGTGTACGCCTGTAATCCCAGCACTCCCAGAGACAGAGGTAGGAGGCTCACTGTGAGTTCAAGGCCATCCTGAGACTGCATAGTGAGTTCCAGGTCAGCCCAGGCTAGTGTGAAACCCTACCTCGAACCCCCCCCCCCCAAAGTGTGTATATATGTACATGTGTGTGCAAAGCCAGAGGACCCAGGTTCAGTTCCCCATCATCCATATAAGCCAGATGCACAGGGTGGCACATATATCTGGAGTTTGTTTGCAGCAGCTAGTGGCCCTGGTGTACACATTCTATATCTGCCTCTTTGTTTCTCTCAAATAAGTTAAAATTTTTATTTTGCAAGCAGGGAGTAGACAGAATGGGTGTGCCAAGGTCTCCTGTCACTGCAAACCAACCCCAGCAGATGTGCCACATGGTGCATTTGGCTTTATGTGGGTACTGGGGAATTGAACCCAGGTAGTCAGGCTTTGAAAACAAGTGCCTTTAACCACTGAGCCATCTCTCTAGCACACTCCTTACCCCTGCTTTTTAAATTTTTATTTAGTTATTATTTTTAAAAACTTATCTGAGAGAGAGAGAGAATGAATGAATGAGTGAATGGGCACGCCAGGGCCCCCAGCCATTGCAAACGAACTCCAGATGCATGCACCCCCTTGTGCATCTGGCTTACGTGGGTCCTGGAGAACTGAACCAGGATCCTTTGGCTTTGCAGGCAAACACCTTACCTGCTAAGCCATCTTTCCAATCCAGCAAACTTTTTTTTTTTTTTTTTTAATAGGTAGGATCTCACTCTAGCCCAGGCTGACCTGGAATTCACTGTGTAGTCTCAGGGTGGCCTCGAACTCATGGTGATCATCCTACCTCTGCCTCCCAAGTAATGGGATTAAAAGCATGCACCACCATACCTGGCTTATTTTTTTATTTTTTGAGAGCTTGAAGCCTAAGCAGGCCTGTAATTTATAATTCTCAGCTGTAGTGTCCCAAGTAGTTAGGATCAAAAGACTGTGCTACTAGACATAGCTTGTTATTTATTTATGAATGAATGACAAGTATAAGGTCTTGTGTAGTTCAGGCTGGCCTTGAATTTACAGTGTAGATAGTCTTCCCTTGAGCTCTCCATCCTCATGCCTCAGCCTTGTGAATACTAACATCCTATGTGTGTGCCACCATGCCCAGCAATAATTTTTAAATTTGGAAGTAACTAATGCCCAGCTGGGATTGAGAATCCCCACTCTTAGGTTTAAAACTTTATCATAAAACTGAATAAAAATGAAGAAAAACCTTACAAATAAGTTTTCAGGAACTTGACTTTATTTTTCAAAATGTAAAGTGATCTTCTCACTGCTTTTGAACAAGGAGGACTGTTTTTTACCTCTGAGTTATTCACATCTTTATCCTGAAATAGAGTAGTTACAGAATATCTCAAAAGTAGCACTCTGAATTTTATCTCTGCGGTCCAGACAGGTCGCACGTTGTCTTTAGCTACCTGTTGCCTGTGCTTAGAGATAAGAGCCAGTCTGTCATGAGAGGTCTGACTCTTTGGTACATGGAAGATGGAAAAGGGAGGTGAATTTAGCACCTAAAATTGAGTCTTTATTGTTGTAACCTGATTTAGAAATGAGCAGTTCAAGCATGGTGGTGCAGGCCTTTGATCCCAGCACTCGGTAAGCAGTGGTAGGAGGATTGCTGTGAGTTGGAGGCCACTCGGGGAGTACATAGTGAGTTCCTGGTCAGCCTGAGCTAGAGCAAGACCCTACCTTGAAAAACCAAAGGAAAAAAAAGAAAGGAGCAGTTCACACTCCATCAGAGAATACATTGTAAGCATTATGAAACGATTTCCTTGGGTGTGGTAAGAAGTTAAGATGTAAACAGAGTTTGCAGTGTAGAGTTTGGAGACTGAACTCAGAGACTTATGCATTCTGGGCACAAGAGAGGAACTTCTCTTGAAAGCAGCAGTTACAAGTCAAATCCAGGGCTGGAAAGATGGCTTAGCAATTAAGGTGCTTGCTGGCAAAGCTTAAGGATCCAGGTTCAATTCCCGAAAACCCATGAAAGCCAGCTGCATATGGTGGCACATGCATCTGGAGTTCATTTGCAGTGGCTAGAGGTCCTGGTGTGCATGCTTGCTCTCTTTCTCTTTCCAGTAATTAGTCTCAGATAATGAGGTTTGGGGTATATATTTCCTTCCTCATTTTGTGCGTTGGTGTGTGCAGATGCACATTTGTGGAGGCCAGAGGGCAACCTCATGTGTCATTGATCTTTTTTAATACAGGGTTCTCTGGATGGCATGCGACTCAGGATAGATTGACTGGCCAGTGAGCCAGAGATCTGTCTCTACTTCTCTGGTGCTGAGGTTACAAGCAGCTGTGTTTGGTTGTTTGTTTAAGGTAGGGTCTCCCTCTAGCCCAGACTGAGGGGCATGCCCGTTCTGTCACTCTCTTTCTCAAATAAATAAATCTAAAATGCTTTTGGAGTAACACATAAAAGAATAAGTTGTATGCTTGCCATTTTGCACAAGATGTATGGTAAATGTATACAAAGAAAATTAAGCAGGGTATAATGGGATATGACTGTGATCCAAGCACTCGGGGCTGAGGTGAATGATGAGTTCTAGGCCAGCCTGACGTACATAGTGAGATCATGTCTCAAAAGAAAAAGATCTGGAGAGATGGCTTAGGGGTTAAGGTGCTTGCTTGCGAAGCCAAAGGACTCAGGTTTGATTGCCTAGAAGCCACATATACACATATAGCCAGATGCCTAAGGTGGCTCATGCATCTGGAATTCATTTGCAGTGGCTAGAGCCCCTGGCGTGCCCATTTACACTCTCTCTACCCCTCTGTTTCTCTCAAATAGGATTCTTTTTATTTTAATTTTTTTAATTGACAACTTCCATAATTGTAAACAATATCCCATGGTAGTTCCCTCCCTCCCCCCACTTCCCCTTTGAAACTCCACTCTCCATCATATCTCTTCCCCTTCTCAATCATTCTCTTTTATTTTGATGTCATGATCTTTTCCTCCTATTATGATGGTCTTGTGTAGGTAGTGTCAGGCACTGTGAGGTCATGGATATCCAGGCCATTTTCTGTCTGGAGGAGCATGTTTTTTGTAAGGAGTCCTACCCTTCCTTTGGCTCTTATATTTTTTCCACCACCTCTTCTGCAATGGATCCTGAGCCTTGGAAGGTGTGATTGAGATATTTCGGTGCTGAGCACTCCCCTGTCACTTCTTGCCAGCACCATGGTGCTTTTTAAAATTTTTTTTTTTTAATTTTTACTTATTTGACAGCAACGGTGGGAGGGTGGAATGAACATGGGTGAGCCAGGGCCTCCAGACACTGCAAACGAACTCCACATGCATGTGCCCCCTTGTGCATCTGGCTAATGTGGGTCCTGGGAAATCGAGCCATGAACCGGGGTCCTTAGGTTTCACAGGCAAGCAAGCACTTAACCACTAAGCCATCTCTCCAGCCCCATGGTGCCTTTTAAGTCATCCCAAGGTCTCTGACATCTGAAAAGAGAAGGTTCTCTAACCAAAAGTGAGATCAGCATTAATATACGGGTATGAACATTAAGAGAAGTGCTTACTGGGCAGTTTGATAAGCATAGTATATACTTTTAGCCAGACAGCAGCAGATGTTACAACCCTAGGGCTCATGACTACCCCTTGTTGTAGGTTTTCAGTGTCAAGGATGTATTCCCTCCCATGGAGTGGGCCTCCAGTCCAATTAGAGGGCGGTTGGTTTCCCCCATAACTGACATGCCACTATTGTACCCGTTGGCTCATTTGACCTAGCTGGCCAAATGTAAGGCTTGCAGTGTCCACTCTTGGGTATCTTCACTGGTGATACTTCTCTCTCCCCCACTGAACTGCATACAGCATTCAGCTGGTCTACATGGAGGAGGTTTTCAGCTCAGCTCCAGCAGGATTGCTCAGTGACATTGCAGTCCAAGTATGTGGAGTCTTCAGCAGTAGGGTCTTACCATCTATTCCTGGTGGGAAACCAAGGGCCTTGGCAATGGCCTGTAATGTTTTGGGGGCATCAGGGACCTCCCTGGCCAACAATTCATTGGAAGGTATCCCATCCCTGGCACTGAAAATTTCCTACTTACCATCAGTGGCTCCTGAGTGTTCCATTGTCCAAAAATGTAGGTTTCCATGTGACTTGTTTATATCCTCTTAGATTTAAAAAAAAAAAAAAAATAGTTATTTTGGGCTGGAGAGATGGCTTAGTGGTTAAGTGCTTGCCTGTGAAGCCAAAGGACCCCGGTTTGAGGCTCAATTCCCCAGGACCCACGTTAGCCAGATGCACAAGGGGGCGCACGCATCTGGAGTTCGTTTGCAGTGGCTGGAGGCCCTGACACGTCCATTCTCTCTCTATCTGCCTCTTTCTCTCTCTCTGTTGCTCTCAAATAAATAAATAAACAAAAAAATTTTTAAAAAAGTAGTTATTTTTATTTGACAGAGAGACAGAATGAGAATGGGTGCGCCAAGGCCTCCAGCCACTGCAAATGAACTCCAGATTCATGTATCCCCTTGTGCATCGGATCATGTGGTCCTGGGGAATTGAACCTGGGTCCTTTGGCTTTGCAGGCAGAAGCCTTAACTGCTAAGCCATCTCTGCAGCCCTCCTCTTAGATATTGATTAGCCCTCCCTCCACCTTTCCTTTACTCGGTCTCTTCCCCTAAGCTCACTAATTTAGGCCTTTTCACCCCATTAATCTGTTCTACTTACATATATACAATATCATCCTATTAAGTCCCCCCTCCCTTTTGTTCCCTCAAGAAACACTTACATTTTTTAAAAAATTTTTATTTATTTATTTGAAAGTGACAGACAGACAAAGAGTCAGATATGGAGAGAGAATGGGTGCGCCAGGGCCTCCAGCCACTGCAAACAAACTCCAGACGTGTGTGCGCCCCCTAGTGGATCTGGATAACATGGGTCCTGGGGAATTGAGCCTCGAACCTGGGTCCTTAGTCTTCACAGGAAAGCACTTAACCTCTAAGCCATCTCTCCAGCCCAAGAAACACTTTTTTTTTTTTTTAAACAGATAAGGGATATGGGCTAGAGAGATGGCTTGATGGTTAAAGGCTTTTGCCTGCGAAGTTTATATACCCAGGTTTAATTCCCCAGTACTCATGTAAGCCAGATGTACAAGGTGGCACATGTGTCTGAAATTCATTTTCAGTGGCTGGAGGCATGCCATTAGTCCCAGCACACATAGGGAAAGATTACTGTGAATTCAAGGCCAGCCTGCGACTCCATAGTTAATTTCAGGTCATGCCTGACCTAGAGTGAGACCCTCCCTCTAAAAGAAAGAAGAAAAAAAAGGGGGGAAAGAAAAAGTTCCTAGTGTAGAACGGCTGCTGCCTTCCTGCTTTATCTGGAATGGTTTTTTTACAAGAGCAGTGCTAATGCTCTGTTGAAAAAAAAAAAATCTATGGTTTAATCTGTACTATATTTGTACTGAGGGGGTACTCCTTACTGCCTTATTATGGGTTGCTTTCCTCAAAGGACCAGTGTGGTGGGCCAAACCTGAATTTTTAAAAACTTATTTATTTTCAATTAGAGATTGGGAGAGCCTACGGCTACACCAGGCCTGTTACCACTGCTAGCTAACTACAGACCTATGTGCCACCATATGCACCTGGCTTACATGGTCACTGGGGAATTGACTCTGGGTCGTCAGGCCCATAAACACAGGACCATCTCTCCAGGCCCCTGAACCTGAAGTTTTTGGACATTGTGGGGAGGCCCATTTTCCCTTAATTAAATGCAGCTTTGCTGGCAGGTATAGAGAAATTGACTCTGTGTGTATGTATATTTGTATGTATGTGTGTCCATGTGGAGGTCAGAGGATAGCCTTGGGGTGGCTCCTTGCTTTCCACCTTATTTGAGGCAGACTTTTATTTTGCCATTGTAAAGGCCTGAGTAGTCGACCTGCAAGCTTTGGGATTCTCCTGACGTTGCCTTTCATTGCCATAGGCATGTGGGATTACAGATACATGTGCTCCTGGTGTCTGCAACTTTGTGGGCTCTAGGGATCCAAGTTGCAGTTGTCTAGCTTGCACAGAAAACAGTTTTAACTACTGTGTTAACCACTGAGGCATCTCTTAAACAACTTTGTTTTTCTTGTTTTCAGATGGAAAGAACTCAAATGGATCCAAGCGTTATAATCGCAAGCGTGAACCTTCCTACCCCAAAAATGAAAACTTCAGCAGCCAGTCCCGTCGCTCCAATCCACAGAAAAGCAAAACTTTTAACAAGATGCCTCCTCAAAGAGGTGGCAGCAGCAGTAAACTCTTTAGCTCTTCTTTTAATGGTGGAAGACGAGATGAGGTATGGAACGTGAGAATATCCCTTCAAGAGCATAAGTGTGAAATTTGGTGTTTTTTTTTTTTTTTTTTTCCCTCTGCAGCTTATTAGTAGTTGAGGGTGAAGAGCAAGAGGTCACTGAGTGGAAATGAAAGCAGTCTTGAGTTGTTGAGGGCTAGCCACATCTGGAACTGTGCCTCCCTACCCTGAAGGTTATGGAAATGTCCTTGGAAGAAGACATCATAATCATGCGTTGAGAATTATGGCAAATTTACAATGTACTTCATTATCGCTATTGAATTTTGGGTACCTTTTGGATATTAAAATAATAAAATGACCTTAGTGACATTTGTCTAATAGGTTATAGCAAAGGGCTCCAGCAGTTGCAAATGGACTCCAGATGCATGTGCCACTTTTTCCATCTGACTTATGTGGGCCTCGGGAATTGAACTGGTGTCCTTTGGCTTGCAGGCAAATGCCTTAATTGCTAGCCATCCCTCCAGCCCTGTTTTTATTTTTCTTTTTCTGGTTTTTCAAGGTAGGGTCTCACTCTGGCCCAGGCTGACCTGGAATTCACTCTGTAGTCTCAGGGTGGCCTTGAACTCAGGGCAATCCTTCTACCTCTGCCTCCTCTGAGTGCTGGGATTAAAGGTGTGCGCCACCATGCCTAGCTCCTGTTTTAATTTTTTTTTTTTAATTTTTTATGGCAGGCAGAGAGACAGACAAAATGGGCATACCAGGGTCTCTTACCACTGCAAACAAATTCCAGATGTATTTCAGATGCATGTGCCACTTGTGTGTCTGGCTTTACCTGGGTACTGGAGAATCAAACCCAGGCCATCAGGCTTTGCAAGCAATCTTGCCAGCCCTCTTCATGGTTTTTGGAAAGCATGTTCTGGGCTAGAAGTGATAGAGGCAAATAAGCTGCAGCTAGTAATGTTTTTGGTATGTTTGAAGTGATGCCAGTATACATTATTATAGAAGGACAGGTAGGAAACAGGCCCAAGACCGTGAGGAGGGATTAGATCAGGTAGGGCCTTGATGCACTTCTGACTATTTTCTGTTGTGAGTAGGTTTGGGAGCCTGTGCACTAAAGGAGTTGGCTTGTATGATAGGAGACAGAGTGGACGAAAGAATAAGAAGCCAGTATAGTGGGTAGGCAGTGTAAGGAGCTGTTTTAGTGAGATTGGTTGTGGGTTGTTTAGCTGTGCTTCACTGTCCAGGGACTGCTATGGTGGGAAATGTTTCTTGGGTTAGTAAAGCACATAACAGAAAGACTGGACCACAGATCTAAGCCAGTTCAGAGGATTGGATCACTGCTTTGTCAAACCTAAGTGGGGGTAAAGAATTGGAATTAGTACTAATGCTAGGGAAAGAATGAGTAAGGCACTCAAAATTGAGGTGATGAAGAGGTGTACTTGTTAATAGCATGGTCTTAACTGTAGAGCCAGGACTATCTTATTACTAATGCAAACCATGTATACATGCCTGTATACTTAAAAAAAAAAATTATATGCCTATGTGTATGAATGGGCATACCAGAGGAATTGAACCTGGGCTGGCAGACTTTGCAAGCAGATGGTTTTAACTACTGAGCCATCTCCCTAGCCTCTGCTTGTTTTGGTTTTTCAAGGTAGGGTTTCAGGCTGACCTGGAATTCATTATGTAGTCTCAGGGTGGCCTTGAACTCAGGGCAATCCTTCTGCCTCGCAAGTGCTGGGTATAAAGGCGTGTGCTACCACACCCAGCTACTTTTTATTTTTTGCTTTTTCGAGGTACGTTTTATTTTTTATATATTAAAAGATCTTTTTGTTTGTTTCTTTGAGGTAGGGTCTCACTTTAATTCAGGCTGATCTCGAATTGATTATGTAGTTTCAGGGTGGCCTCTGTTAAGCTACTTACCTGCAAAACCTTAGGATCCAGGTTCACTTTCTCACTGCCCAAGTAGAGCTGGAGCAGTGTACATCTAGAGTTGGTTTGCAGTAGCTAGAAGTCCTAGGGTGCTCCTTTTCTCTGTATCTGTGGCCCCCCCATAAATAAGTAATTTAAAAAAATTAGGGGGCTGGAGAGATGGCTTACCAGTTAAGTGCTTACCTCTGAAGCCTAAGGACCTCGGTTCAAGGCTCGATTCCCCAGGACCCACGTTAGCCAGATGCACAAGGGGGTGAATGCATCTGGAATTTGTTTGCAGTGGCTGGAGGCCCTGGTGTGCCCATTCTCTCTCTCTCTCCTCCTCTTTCTCTCTCTGTCACTCTCAAATAAATAAAAATGAACAAAAAAGAAAATTAGGGCTAGCGAGATGGCTTAGTAGTTAAGGCACTTGCCTGCAAAGCCAAGGGACCCAGGTTCAATTCCTCAAGACCCACATAAGCCAGATGCAGAAGGTGGCACATGCATCTGGAGTTCATCTTCTGTGGGTAGGTGCCCTGGTGTGCTCACTCTTATTTCTCAAATAAAAAATAAAATACTTTTTAAAAAAAAACAGGAAAAATTAATTTGAGGGCTGGAGAGAGGGCTTAGCAATTAAGGCGCTTGCCTGCAAAGCCAAAGCACCTCAGTTCCATTCCCCAGGACCCACATAACTAGATGTACTGTGGCATGTGCATCTGGTGTTCATTTGCAGTGGCTGGAAGCCCTGGTGCGCCCATTCTCTCTCTCATTCTGCCTCTTTTCCTCTTCCACATAAATAAAATATTAAAAAAAAATTAACTTGAGCAGGACATGGTAAATAAGATGTGAAATAGGGGGCTTCTGATATGGCTTAGAGGTTATGCTTGCCTGCAAAGTCTAACAACCCAGGTTCAATTCCCTAGCACCCACATAAAGGTAGATGTACAAGGTGGCGCATGTATCTGGAGTTGTGTTCAGTATCTGGAAGCCCTGTTGCGTGTCCATTCTTTCTGTCTCTCTCTGCTTGCAAATAACTAAAATTAAAATATAAAATAAGGTACATTGCATACAAGAATAGCCATATCTAGCTAGTAGTGGCTGCTGTATTAAATGTCAGAATTAGCCGTATAGGCACACCCATTCATAAGAGTAGGTCGAGAGCTATGTAGGTACACCCTTCCATAGGAGTGGTTTGCTGAAATTGGATAGGAGCAGAGTTCAAGGACCCGAGAGGTCAGTGTGCTGCAGAGGTAATCAGGGTGAGAGATATCTCTTCGAGAGTGACAGTAGGCCGGCTGGGATGAGAGGTGAAGACAAGGGACGTGTAAGATGTTGTTGATGAGCAGAAACTGTCAGATCTAAGTTTGAAGCTTTGTGGGCACAAGACTGATCAGGGGAGCCAGGTGTTGGTGGTGCATGCCTTTAATCCCAGCACTCAGAGGCTGAGGTAGGAAGATTGCTGTGAGTTCGAGGCTAGTAGTGAGACCCTACCTTGAAAAACAAAAGATAGAAAGACTGATTAGGGAAGAGTAGAAGTATTTCAGGATGAGAGTATCAGGATTGAGGGGTGATATGGACAGTTTGGGTTTCAGGTGGTGACTTACATAAACAAATGTTCAGCCTCCAAGATCTGGTGAGATAATTATATTGTTTGCCATAGCTTTTCTTCTTTTTTTTTTTTTGAGGTAGGGTCTCGCTCTAGTCAAAGCTGACCTGGAATTCACTATGTAGTCTCAGGGTGGCCTTGAACTCATGGCGATCCACCTACCTCTGCCTCCTGAGTGCTAGGATTAAAGGTGTGCGCCACCACGCCCGGCTGCCATAGCTATTTTTCTTCCTTCCCTTCTCTCTACCCCTTTGCCTCCCCTTCTCCCTTTATTTTTTTCTTTCTCTTTTATTTACTTTTTGTTTGTTGATATTCTCACTCTGTATTCCATGTGGCCTCCTACTTGCAGTGGTCCTTGTACCTTGGCCTCCCAAATGTTGGGATTACATGCCTGGCAGCTATGTTTAGTGTGAGTGGTTGGTTGTTTTTCATTTTTGACTAGTTTTTTTTTTTAATTTATTTATTTTATTTATTTATTTGAGAGCGATAGACACAGAGAGAAAGACAGATAGAGGGAGAGAGAGAATGGGCGCGCCAGGGCTTCCAGCCTCGGCAAACGAACTCCAGACGCGTGCGCCCCCTTGTGCATCTGGCTAACGTGGGACCTGGGGAACCGAGCCTCGAACCAGGGTCCTTAGGCTTCCCAGGCAAGCGCTTAACTGCTAAGCCATCTCTCCAGCCCTTGACGAGTTTTTAATTGAGGTAGGATTTCTGCTTATCCCAGGCTGGCCTTGAACTCACAGCAATTCTCTTACCTCTGCCTCTGGAGCACTGAGATTAAAGTCATGGGCTACCACACCTGGACGGACGGACATACATACATACATACATTCTTTCATTGATTCATTCATTCATTTATTTTGAGAAAGAGGAAGAGAGACAGAATGGGTGTGTCAGGGCCTTCAGCCTCTGTGAACAAACTCCAGATGGTGTGCCCCCTTGTGTGCATGTGTAACATTGTGTGCTTCTGTCCTTGTGTGTCTGGCTACATGGGACCTGCAGATTGGAACATGAGTTCTTAGGCTTCACAGGTAAGCGCCTTAACTGCTAAGCAATCTCTCCAGACCCTGGCCCTATTTGTTGCTGTTGAGGTAAAGTCTTGCTGTATCCCAGTCTGATCTGGAATCTGGAATTCACTGTGTAGTCCCAGGAGGCTGGCTTTGAACTCACAGCGGTCTCCTACCACTGCCTCCCTAGTGCTGGGATTAAAGGTGTGGGCCACCACACCCCTGTGTTTAGTTTGAAAGGTTGTGTACCATGAGTCTGTATGTAGAATTTCTCAGAGGGTGTGCTTATGCCTGTGAAATGGAAGGTAGCTTTCATTATGTCCTCCTTATTATTTGAGAGAGAGAGAGAGAGAGGGTGAGAGAGACAGAAAGAAAGAGGCAGATGAGAAAAAATGGACATATCAGAGCCTGTAATGAATTCCAGATGCATGTGCCACTTTGGCATCTGGCTTTATGTAGGTACTAGGGAACTGAACCTGGGTCCTTAGGCTTTGCAGGAAAGTGCCTTAACCACTAAGCCATCTCTCCAGCCCTGTGCCCTCCTTAGAATCTGTTTTGTTTGAGAAATAAAGTATGGGTGTGTCACAACCTTTTGCACTATAACTCCAAACACATGCTACTTTGTGTATCTGGCTTTACATGGGTACCAGAGAATTGAACCTGGGCTGGGAAGCCTTTGCAAACAAGCATTTTAAACACTGAGCCACCTCTCTAGTGTCCCCTCCTCCCCCTGGTCTTTTGAGATTGGGTCTCACTGTATAGCCTAGACTGGCTTCAAATCTTCATTAGCTTGTGTTAGCTTCCCAAGTGCTAGGGTCACCTTGTGCATCTGGCTTACATGGGTACTGGGGAATTGAACTTGGGTCCTTAGGCCTCTCAGGTAAGCACCTTTAACTGCTGAACCATCTCTCCAGCCCAATTTCTGAGATCCTTGAGCATGTTTGTGCAAGTGCCATTTACTAAAAATTTCCATATTTAATTAAGCAGTAGAAATGTTAATTTGCATTTGCTTCTTCTCAACTTTGTTCCTGCATGTCCAAAAGAAGTAATTGGGTTGGGCTGGAGAGATGGCTTAGTGGTTAAGCGCTTGCCTGTGAAGCCCCGGGTTCGAGGCTCGGTTCCCCAGGTCCCACGTTACCCAGATGCACAAGGGGGCGCACGTGTCTGGAGTTCGTTTGCAGAGGCTGGAAGCCCTGGCGTGCCCATTCTCTCTCTCCCTCTATCTATCTTTCTCTCTGTGTCTGTCGCTCTCAAATTTAAAAAAATAAAAAAGAAGTAATTGGGTGCTGGAGGTGGGGCTTAGTGGTGGAGAAATTCCTGGCGTGCATGAAGCCCAGTTTGCAGAACTGGAGAGAGAAGGGGGAGATTGGATTCCCCAAATATTTGTGTAGTAAGATCTGTTAGCACATGTGCTTATGACCTCATTTTATTAAAATGTTATACATCAGGCCGTAAAAGATGCTATGCTAAGATGGGCATAGTGGCATACCCTTTTAATCCTAGAGGTAAGAGAAATGCTGTGAGTTTCAGGCTAGCCTGAGACTAGTGAATTCTAGGTCAGCCTGTGCTACAGTGAGACCTTACCTCAAAAACAAAAATGTGCAATGATATGTAGCCATTTAAAACAACGCCATATGACAGGAACAGTGAAGTGTTTAAAACATTAAACAGGAAATGCACTAGCATGCTCCTGACACATTTGTATTACTTTAGGATTTTTTTCCGAGATAGTATGTTTAAATTTTTTTTTGTTTATTTGAGAGCAACAGAGAGAGAGAGAGAGGGGGGGGGGGGGGAGAATGGGTGCTCCAGGGCCTCCAGCCACTGCACACGAACTCCAGATGCATGTGCCACATTGTGCATCTTGCTTACATGGGTCCTGGGGAATTGAGCCTTGAACCAGGGTCCTTAGGCTTCACAGGCAAGCGCTAGCCATCTCTCCAGCTCCTGAGGTGTAGTATCTTGCTATAGCCCAGGCTGACCTGGAATTCACTATGTAGTCTCAGGGTGGCCTAACTCGCAGAGATCCTCCTACCTCTGCCTCCCGAGTGCTGGGATTAAAGACTTGTGCCAGCAAGCCTGGCTCTCTTTTGATTAAGTTTAGGATTGTTGAGGATGAAAATTGTCCCTGGCCCAATTTGTTCCATCTTTGTGTGCAGTGCTGTTTCTCATGGCTTCATGCCACTTTCTAAACTGTTTGTGAATCTGCTAATTGGGTTTATTTTTGGTCCCAGCTCGTCTGCCCACATGTTCTAATTCAGTCAGTTTTAATTAACCATGAATACCAGACGGGAATCCTCTAGCAGGATCCAGAAACCTATGGAAATTAGTAGTTGTCTACCAGCCACCTCCAGAAGGTGACTATATACTCCCTTTGTCAGGGGAAGAAAAAAAAACAAAGTAGCTAACAGTTAAGAATGAGGTGGTAGGGGCTGGAGAGATGGCTTAGCGGTTAAGCGCTTGCCTGTGAAGCCTAAGGACCCCGGTTCGAGGCTCGGTTCCCCAGGTCCCACGTTAGCCAGATGCACAAGGGGGCGTACGCGTCTGGAGTTAGTTTGCAGAGGCTGGAAGCCCTGGCGCGCCCATTCTCACTCACTCACTCTGCCTCTTTCTCTGTCATTTTCAAATAAATAAATAAACATTAAAAAAAAAAAAAGATCCGTTAAACAAAGAGTGAAACAAACTTCCCTGAGGGCATACAAATGGCAGGTGAGGCTCACAGAGAATCTCCAGATGGCTCTCAGTGCCGTACCAATAACCCTCAGTGATATTGTCTACAGTATATCAAGTACCTTTAATAAAAGGCTCTCTAAAAAAAAAAAAAAAGAGGTGGTAGGCTGAGAGGTTAATTCCGAGATAGATTGCTTGCCTAGCATTCATGAGACCCTGAGTTTGGTCCTCAGCACCACCAATAAAAGGATTAGGGCTGTGGAAAGATTAATCCAATAAGTACATCTTTACATGGCTGGCATCATGCTGGGCTTTGTCTCCGAACAGTAATTGCCACTTAGCAGAGTAGGCTGAATGCTAATAACAGTTTCTTCTCCTCACTTCTATATAAGTCTTGGGTTAGCATTTAAGCCAGTGTTTTAAACTAGGTTGAAGGAAGGGTTGTAAATTGGAAAATGGTTTTAATCTAAAACATTCTCATTCATTGTAGGTAGCAGAGGCTCAACGGGCAGAGTTTAGCCCTGCCCAGTTTTCTGGCCCTAAGAAGATCAACCTGAACCACTTGTTGAATTTCACCTTTGAACCCCGTGGCCAGACAGGTCACTTTGAAGGCAGTGGACATGGCAGCTGGGGGAAAAGGAACAAGTGGGGACATAAGCCTTTTAACAAGGAACTTTTTTTACAGGCCAAGTGAGTATTTCTATTTCTGGAGGAAAATGAAATTGAGCCTGTTGAGGTAGCGGGGAAAAGGCTTCCTTCCAAGTATGTCCAATCTTTTGACATTGCAGTCAAAGAGAAGTAAAGGTAGCAGATGAGTGAAACAGGTATTTAATTAATTTATTTGAGAGAGAGAGAGAGAGAATGGACGGACAATGTGGGGTCCTCCAGCCACTGCAAACAAACTCCAGATGCATGTACTGCCTTGTGCATGTGGCTTATGTGGGTGGGTATTGGGGAATTGAACTTGGATCCTTAAGTTTTGCAGGCAAGCACCTTAATGGCTAAGCTCTTTCTCCAGTCCCCAAATTGGCATTTTAACTGACAAAAAGTACTATATTGGTCGGGCATGGTGGCGCACACCTTTAACCCCTGTACTCAGGAGTCAGAGGTAGGAAGATCGTAGTGAGTTCGAGGCCACCCTGAGACTACATGGTGAATTCCAGGTCAGCCTGTGCTAAAGCATGAGCCCCCCCTTCTCTCTCTGTCACACACACACCAAAAGACTGCAGAGATGGCCTAGCAATTAAGGTGCTTGCCTGTGAAGCCTAAGGATTCATGTTCGAATCTCTAGATCCCATGTAAGGACCTCCCTCTCTCAAGTACTTTATTTGAGAGAGGCAGACACACAGACATAAGCACACAAGGGGCACATGTGTCTAGAGCTCATTTGCAGCGGCTGAAGGCCCTGTCATGCCTGTTCTCTCTCTCTCTCTCTGCCTCTTTCTCTCTCTCTCTCTGCCTCTTTCTCTCTCTCTCTCATAAAAATTATTTTCTGTTGTTGGATTTTCAAGATAGTCTCGCTCTAGCTCAGGCTGACCTGGAATTCACTATGTAGTCTCAGGGTGGCCTTGAACTCACAGCAATTCTTCCACCTCTGTCTCCCAAGTGCTGGGACTAAAGGCATGTGCTACCACGCCTGACTAAAATTTATTTGTTTGAGTGAGGGAGAGACAGAATCGGCTCGCTAGGGCCTTCAGCCTCAGCTGTTGCAATGAATTTAAGACACATGAGCTACCTTATATAATCTGGCTTATGTGGCTCCTGGGGAATTGAACTTGGGTTCTTTGTCTTTGCTGGCAAGCACCTTAACTGCTAAGTCATCTCTTCAGCCCCTGGGTTAATTTTTGTTCAAGAGAGACCAATAGGGAACTTGGCTTAGAAGCTGAAGAAATAGCCCAGGGATTTGGACATCAACCCACTGAGACTGGATTCCTTCTGGGGCTTAGCTCAGGCTGAAGTCCTATGCTTTGTAAATGTGACTAGCAGGGATGCCATTAGCCTATATTTAAATAAGGAGTGGCGAGGTGAATTTAAGCTGAGGTCCTTGTGTTCTGACAATATTCCTTTTCCTCATCTTCCTTGCTATTTCTAGCTGCCAGTTTGTGGTGTCTGAAGACCAAGACTACACAGCTCATTTTGCTGATCCTGATACCTTAGTTAACTGGGACTTTGTGGAACAAGTGGTGAGTAGTTTAGCTAAACTAAGAAGTAGTGGGAGAGAGAACTAAAAAACAAAGGGAAAGAAATAGTGATTCAGCAGCTATTTGCTGTGTTAAGCTGCTGGTTTACTTTTCTGGCTAGCTTTATGGTAGACATTTTCTTGAGATCCGTCCCTGGTCCCTCTTGGAGATTATTTTATTGGGTTGTAGCCTGTAGGGATGGGGTGTGGAAAGCGCCAGTCTGAAGGCATATAAGCAGTCTTATTAACCAACCTCTGTCTGGGGCAGTACTAACCAGTCCTTCTGTGAGAGGAACTCTAGTTACCCTTTTAACCAGGCCGAGCAAGCTCAGTTCCATGGACATTGCTTCATTAGTAGCCCTTTGTGGTAGTTAGTGTCAGATTAGCATTAGCACACAGCTTCATTTGCTGTCAAAGCCATAGTACATTTGTTTTCCATTATAGTTACGAACTGTGGCATCTCCTTCCTGATTCTAGCAGAGTGTCTGATGACAAGCTTCCACCCACCCGTTCCCCCTCCCCCCAGGTAGGGTCTCACTCTAGCCCAGGCTGACCTGGAATTCACTATGCAGTCTCAGGCTGGCCTCAAACTCACAGCAATCCTACTTCTGCTTCCCAAGTGCTGAGATTAAAGGCATGTGCCACCATGCCTGGCAATAAGCATTAAAAAAAATGATTTGAGAGAGAGAGACAGAAAGGCAGAGAATCGATGCATCAGGGCCTCTAGCTACCTCTCCAGCCTGATAAGCTTTTTTTTACCTGACTGATTTGGAATCTATTACTGTAAAAATTCATAAAATCATTTGAGATGAAAGAAGGCCTATAAGACTTGTATATGGTTCAAAACAGACACATAAAGTGAAGGTCTTCAGTCCTGTTTTAAACTGTGATAAGTTATTTCTGGATGCCTATTCATTGTATATACATGTAGTTTGTAAAATGGGATCATGTTGATTTCTGTGATTTTCCTCTTTACTGTGTGTGTGTGTGTGTGTGTGTGTGTGTGTGTGTACACGCGTGTGAACTAGAAAACATGGAGTGCTCCCCCCCCACCCCGAGATGGATTCTTACTGAACCTGGAGCTGCCATTTTTGGTCAGACTGGCCAGTCAGTGATCCTTAGTGATTCTCTGGTCTCCATCCCACACAGGACTGGGATTACTGGCATGTGTAGCTATGCCCAGCTATTTACGTGGGTGCTGGGAGTTGAACTCAGGGCCATCTCAGGTCGTTGGTCTTGCTTGGCCTGTACTCTCACCTGAGCCATTTCCCCCAGCCCTGTCTTTCTCTTTAATGTAGAATCTTCCAAGTTCTTGTTACATGATTTCATTTATTAAACCATTACTATGGTTTCCATATGTCTGCATGATAAATCATTTCATGAAGTTTTGAGTGTACTTGTGTGAAGCTGAGAGAGGACCTTAATGTTATAAGCTCCACCTCTTCAGTTCTGAAAGCAGCAAAGTTATGGTGTCATTTGTTTCAGCGCATCTGTAGCCATGAAGTGCCGTCTTGCCCAATATGCCTTTATCCACCTACTGCAGCCAAGATCACCCGTTGTGGACACATCTTCTGCTGGGCATGCATCTTGCACTATCTTTCACTAAGTGAGAAGACCTGGAGTAAATGTCCCATCTGTTACAGTTCTGTGCATAAGAAGGATCTCAAGAGGTAAGTAAGACTGAATGAGACATTTAGGAGGCTACACTTGAGTCGGCTGCCTCTTGCTCTGCTTCATCTAAGTGTCTGTGTTACAGTGTTGTTGCCACAGAGTCACGCCAGTATGTTGTGGGTGATACCATTACAATGCAGTTGATGAAGAGGGAAAAAGGAGTGTTGGTGGCCTTACCAAAATCCAAATGGATGAATGTAGATCATCCTATTCATCTAGGAGGTGAGTTCCATTAATTTTTTTGTTTTGTTTTGTTTTTCCAAGGTAGGGTTTCATTCCAGCCCAGGCTGACCTGGAATTCACTATGTAGTCTCAGGGTGGCCACGAACTCATGGCGATCCTCCTACCTCTGCTTCCCGAGTGCTGGGATTAAAGGCGTGCACCACCACGCCCGGCCCCATTTTTAAACTTTTTTTTTTTTTAATTTTTTTTGTTCATTTTTATTTATTTATTTGAGAGTGACAGAGAGAGAAAGAGGCAGATAGGGAGAGGGAGAGAGAGAGAGAGAGAGAGAGAGAGAGAGAGAGAGAGAGAGGGAGGGAGGGAGGGAGGGAGGGAGAGAGAATGGGCACGCCAGGGCTTCCAGCCACTGCAAATGAACTCCAGACACACGCGCCCCCTTGTGCATCTGGCTAACGTGGGTCCTGGAGAATCGAGCCTCGAACCGGGGTCCTTCGGCTTCACAGGCAAGCACTTAACCATTAAGCCATCTCTCCAGCCCCATTTTTAAACTTTTAATAAAAACAACCTCACAACATTTTAAAAAATGAAAGGGGCAGATAGAGAGTGAATGTGTCGGTGCCTCAAGCCACTGCAAATAAACTCCAGACACATGTGCCCCCTTGTGCATCTGGCTTATGTGGGTCCTGGGGAGTTGAACCTAGTTCCTTTGGCTTTACAGACAAACACCTTAATGGCTAAGCCATTTCTCCAGCCCACAGTTATTATTTTTAAATTTAGTTTTACTTTTTTAAGATTTATTTTTATATATTTATTAGAGACAGTGAGAGGGAGAAGGAGATAGAGAGAATGGGCAGGGCCTCTAGTCACTGCACATGGACTCCAGACACCTGCACCACCATGTGCACCTGGCTTATATGGGACCTGCAGAATCGAACATGGGTCCTTAGGTTTCACAGGCATGTGCCTTAACTACTAAGCCATCTCTCCAGCCCTATTTTTAGTTTTTAATGAAACATTGAATTTCTGAAACATTGAATTCACCCTCTGCCCCTTTGGGCCTTGGGTGTGGTATGCCCTGGTAGAATCTTCCAAAGACCACATACCTGCAAAATATTTTTTGTGTCCATTAAGTTCTCTTGCTGTAACTAATAAACATAGCTATTTGATTTTGTTTCTGATCTTTTTCATTGTGAGCAGAGGGGGAGATGAGAATGGGTGTGTCAGGGTCTCCTTTTACTGCAGATGCTTTATGTGGTCACTGGGAAATTGATGGGAAATTGAACATGGGCCTTTAACCACTGTGCCATCTCTGCAGCCTGTTTCTGATTTTTCTTAGACTTTTTGCATTTACCTTACTGTAAGATAACTCTGTTTATAGGAAGTTATGTCGCTCCATCTTCCACTTAGAGCAGGTAGACTGTCAATGAGTTCTTACTTAGCCATCTCAAGCTCTGTGATATTGTTGGCTTTCCTGTAGATGAACAGCACAGCCAGTACTCCAAGTTGCTGCTGGCCTCTAAGGAGCAGGTGCTGCGCCGGGTCGTTCTGGAAGAGAAAGTAGCCTTGGAGCAGCAACTCGCAGAGGAGAAGCATACTCCTGAGTCCTGCTTTATTGAGGCAGCTATCCAGGAAGTCAAGGTGAGGGATGGATCGGAAACTGAGAACTAAACCTGTCCACTGGATACTAGGAATGGACAGTGGGGACAAACTACTTCAGCTCCACATTGAAGCTATAAAACAGAAAATGGCTGAAAATCAAGCCATTTGTGGCTTTTGTGTGGTAATGGGGAGAAAGGACTAAGAAGCCTTTCAAGCTCTTTCTAGAGCTTTAAGTAATAGTTCAAAGTGATATTTCAGCTCACTGTGAGTTCCTTAGTTAATAATAAGCAAGGTAGTTTTTTTCTCTGTCTAGGAAAATACTTATATTTGGTTTTGAAGTATTTTGAGAGACTTGTGAGGAAAGTATTAATACCTGCACAGCAGGCCGCAGTTTACTTACTGGAGAACTCCTCAGGTCCTCTGTCTTTGACTTAAACTTGAACCTTGAGAGACATTGATTGCCAAGATCTTTGGAACACATCAAGGTGATGCTAATATTCTCATCCCTGGAGCACACTGTGAGCACCACTGGTGTGAATTAGGACAATACAGTCCTCATTAACTCAGTGACTTATGTGACAGGCCTAGTTCTATACTCATGTTTCCTCATGCTTGATAAGTCCTACTCCAGTGGATGCACTCTGCCATAGGTAAGGAAACTGAATCGTGGCACAGATAGTTTAAGAATATAGAACTCATCAAGAGTGAGACTGCTGAATTTCTGTCTCCTTGGGAATGATCTTGTGTTTTATTTATTTACTTTTATTCTATTTGTTTATTTTTATCTTTATTTTTTATTAACAGCTTCCATAATTGTAAATGATATCCCATGGTAATTCCTTCCCTCCCCCCACTTCCCCTTTGGAACTCCTCTCTATCATATCCTTCCCCCTCCTAATTAGTGTCTTCTATTTTGATGTCATGATCTTTTTTTTTTTTTTTTTTCGAGGTAGGGTCTCACTCTAGCCCAGGCTGACCTGGAATTCACTGTGGTGTCTCAGGGTGGCCTGGAACTCAAGGCGATCCTCCTACCTCTGCCTCCCAAGTGCTGGGATTAAAGGCGTGCACCACCACGCCCGGCTGGTTTGATGTCATGATCTTTTCGTCCTATTAGGATGGTCTTGTGTAGTTGGTGTCAGGCACTCTGAGGTCATGTATATCCAGGCCATTTTGTCTGGAGGAACACATTGTAAGGAGTCCTACCCTTCCCTTGGCTCTTACGTTCTTTCTACCATTTCTTCCACAATGGACCCTGAGCCATGGAAGGTGTGATAGAGATATTTCAGTGCTGAGCACTCCTCTGTCACTTCTTCTCAGCACCCTGGTTCCTTCTGAGTCATCCCAAGGTCACTGTCATCTGAAAAGAGAAGGTTCTTTACTAAAAGTGAGAGTAGCATTAATATATGGGTGTGAACATTAAGAGAATCTCGTGCTTAATGGGCAGTTTGGTGAACATAGTATATACATTTAGCCAGATACCAGCAGATGTTTATTACCCTAGGACTCATGACTACCCCTGTTGTAGGTTTTCAGTATCAGGGATGTATTCCCTTCCATGGAGTGGGCCTCCAGTCCAATTAGAGGGCAGTTGGTTTCCACCATAACAGATGTGCTGTTATTGTACCCATTGGCTCATTTGGCCTGGCTGGCCAAATATAGGGTTTGCAGTGTCCACTGTTGGGTATCTTCACTGGTGATATTTCTCTGTTGCATTGAACTGCATGCAGCATGGCTTTTTCCAGCTTTCTGTCAGTTGGTCTACATCGAGGTTTTCGCTCAGCTAATAGAATCTTACCATCCATTCCTCATGGGAAACCAAGGGCCTCGGCAATGGCCTGTAATGTTTTGGAGGTATCAGTGACCTCTCTGGCCAACAACTCTCTGGAAGGTATTCCATCCCTGGCACTGAAAATTTTCTAGTAACAATCTTTGGCTCCTGAGTGTTCCATTGACCAAAAAAGGTTTCCATGTGACTTATTAATATCCTCTTAGATTTTCATTAGCCTTCCCTCCACCTTTCCTTTACCCAATATCTTCCCCTGACCTCACTTAGGCCTTTTCTCCCTCATTAATCTGTTCTTCTATTTACATATATACAATACTATCCTATTAAGTCCCTCCTTCCTCCCTTTCTATTCTCTTTATATCTCCTTTCTAGCTTACTGGCCTCTGCTACTGAGTTTTACTCCTACTCATATAGAAATGCAATCATTTGTAGCTAGGATCCACATATGAGAAAGAACATGCGATGTTTGGCTTTCTGGGCCTGGGTTACCTCACTTAGTATAATCTTTTCCAGGTCCATCCATTTTCCTACAAATTTCATAAGTTTATTTTTCTTTACCACTGAATAGAACTCCATTGTGTACATGTACCACATCTTCATTATCCACTCATTAGTTGAGGGACATCTAGGCTGGTTCCATTTCCTAGCTATTGTATTGAATAGAGTGGGAATAAACATGGTTGAGCAAGTATTGGGTCCTTAGGATATATGCCTAGGAGTGGGATAGCTGGGTCATATGGTAGATCTTGATTTTGTTTGTTTTGAGGTAGGGTCTCACTGTAGCTCAAGCTGACCTAGCATTCACAATGTAGTTTCAAGTTGGCCTTGAACTCATGGCGATTCTCCTACCTCTGCCTCCCGAGTGCTGGGATTAAAGGTGTGTGCCACCACACCTGCCATGTATTTTTTATTTATTTTTTAGAGGGAGAGGGAGAAGGGGTCAGATTGAGAGTGGGTGCACCAGGGCCTCTGGCCTTTGCGAACGAACTCCAGATGCACGGGCCACCTTGTGCATTTGGCTTGCATGGGTCATTCAGCTTTGCAGGCTAGTGTCTTAACAGCTAAGCCATCCCTCCAGTCCACTTGTTTTTTCTTTTAACAAACTCCAAACACATGTGCCACCTTATGCATCTGGATTTATGTGGGTACTGGGGAATCGAACCTTGATCCTTTAGCTTTGCTGGCAAGCACCTAAACTGCTGAGCTACCTCTCCAGTCCTTTTTTATTATTATTACTTTTTATTTTTCAAGGTAGTGTCTCACTTAAGCTCAGGCTGACCTGGAATTCACTATGTATTCTCAGGGTGACCTCGAAATTTTGGCAATCCTCCTACTTCTGCCTCCTGAGTGCTGGGATTAAAGGCGTGCACCACTATGCTTGGCTGCCAGTCCTTTAAAAAAAAAAAAAAAAGATTTTATTTATTTTGAGAGAGAGAGAGAATATGGGTGCTCCAGGGTTTCTAGCCACTGCAAATGAAATCTTGATGAATGTGCCCCTTGTGCATCTGGCTTAGGTGGATCCTGAGGAATCAAACTTGGGTTCTTAGGCTTCACAGGCAAACGCCTTAACTGCTAAGCCATCTCTCCAGCCTGAAAAGGGCATTGTAAGTCCTTGCTCTTTGAAGTAAGAAGATCTCTGGAAGCTTAACTTTGTCTGGTCTTTTCTCTGGTGGCTTTAGACTCGAGAAGAGGCTTTGTCAGGATTGGCTGAAAGCAGTGGGGAGGTGACTGGTGTTGTGGCTGCTCTGGAACACCTGGTGCTGATGGCTCCCTTGGCGAAGGAGTCTGTTTTCCAATCCAGGAAGGTTAGTGTACCTTTGTTATGAACTACAGTGGTTTTAAGTGTATTTTTATTTATTTATGAATGAGAGAAAGAGCAAGATTAGGTTTACCAGGGCCTCCTGCAACTGCAAATGAACTCTAGACGCATGCACCACTTTGTGCACCTGGCTTTACATTAATATTGGGGAATTGAACCCAGGCTGTCAGACCTTACGAGCAAGTTACTTTAACCACTGGGCCATCTCTCCAGCCCCTGTGCCTATTTTTGCTATATCATTTCTTGATCTAAGCTTTGTTCCAACAGGGCATGCTGGAATATCTGTCTGCTTTTGAGGAAGAAACCACAGAAGTTCAGTCCCTGGACTCTCCTCATCCTCTTGCTCTCCCTTCTCTCAAAGAGGAAGAAGCAGTGTCTGAACCAGAACCTGAGGGGTTGCCAGAGGCCTGTGATGACTCAGAGTTAGCAGATGACAATCTCGGGGAGGGGACCATATGTATTGAGTCCAGCCAGCAGGAACCCATCACAAAGCCAGGCTTCACGCACCTCAGCAGTGCCCCTTGTTACTACTTCTACCAAGGTGAGGGTCCCTGAGGAGACTATTTGAGGGGGGATTATTTAGTGTTCTGAGCAGGTGGTACTTGCTAGCTGCTGGGGTTTGGGTTGCTGTGCCTTTCTGCAGGCAGTTAGTGTGGCAGGCCTACTTGGGAGAATGATCTTGCTGAAGGCTAGCTATGGCTGTTGTGTGACAGAACCTTTGTTTTCAGCGGAGGATGGGCAGCACATGTTCCTGCACCCTGTCAATGTGCGCTGCCTAGTGCGCGAGTATGGCAGCCTGGAGCAGAGCCCAGAGAAGATCTCGGCAACAGTGGTAGAGATTGCTGGGTATTCCATGTCTGAGGTAAGGGTCTGCTTTTAGGAGAAAGGGCAGGATGTAACATCAATCTGGTCTCTCTGGATAGGCCTAACAATATAAGGCATTAACTTTTAAGGCCTATTGACTCGTTGTGCTGTACAGAGGATCAAAGAAACCCAGGGATGTTTGCATGCTAGGCAAACATTCTGTCATTGACCTGTACTTTTTGTTTTGTTGTTGTTGTTTTGTTTTTAAGGTAGGTTCTCTAGCCCAGGCTGACCTAGAATTTACTATGTAATCTCAGAGTGGCCTCAAACTCAGTGATCCTCCCATCTCTGCCTCCCAAGTGCTGGGATTAAAGATGTGCACCACCCATGCCCAACTAAAATATATTTTTAGCTTAGAATATCTATGACTGATGGTCTGATAATTTACATATATGATGTTTTGCCATTTAATAAGTATTCTTATATTTATCACAGAACTGTTTATTAGTCTTAAAATTAAACACTGAGGACTGTCAGCTTTCCAGCATATACATGTAGAAAATGAATAGAAAGTGAATGAGCTTTGCTTCATGAGGGAAGTCTGCTTTCTCATTTCCGTTCCTTTCTAGCTATCATAGTTCTGTCACTGGTGCCCAGTTTTTTGGTGTTTTTTTTTTTTTTTTTTAAACCCATCAAGTCCTCTTGTATTGTCCCTGCTTTCTCTTCAGTTAAAGATCCTAGAACATCAGAAACCTGTGGTCAGAATTAGGTCATTTCTTACTCACTTGTAGGACAACACAAAACATCTGGATTTTTGGTTGCTGGTTGTGCCTTACTGTTTGGCTTTCAGAAGAGTGATAAGTTGATTGATGTCCTTTGAGCCCTAATACCGTTTGTGAGTGTAAACTGTTGGAAATCTGGGCTGGAATCCTTTGCTGTCAAGAGTAGTTGAGTGTTGGTTCCACTTGCAATGCAGGATGTTCGGCAGCGTCACAGATATCTCTCTCATTTGCCACTCACCTGTGAGTTCAGCATCTGTGAACTGGCTCTGCAGCCTCCTGTGGTCTCTAAGGAAACCCTTGACATGTTCTCAGGTGAGAAAGCCTGCCTTGCCGCTCTTTGTTTATACAGGAGTCCAGGACTCTTATGGCTAGAAACCCATTGTGGGGAGGTACTAAGAGCTGTATAATGGATCAGTAGTTCCTGAAACACTGCATTTGTCTAGTTCAGTCAGACTTGATGTAGGCCCAGCTGTGGGTCTGCTGATCTAGCTTCTCACAACTTGACTTGTCTACAGATGACATTGAGAAGAGGAAGCGTCAGCGCCAGAAGAAGGCTCGGGAGGAGCGCCGCCGGGAGCGCAGGATTGAGATGGAGGAGAACAAGAAGCAGGGCAAGTGTAAGTTTAGGAACTCTACTCCTTGACAGTTTTTGCCCTGTGCCAGATTGTGCAGAGGCTTGGCACCTCCCACTGAACCTCTTCTTCCCAGCTAGTACCTTTTCTTCTACTTTGATCTTTGTGTATACATGTATGTGTCTCAGTTTAATTAGGGTTGCCTGCACAAGTATGGGTGAGGGATTATCTAACGTGCAACTTATAAAGTAGTCACAACTTCATTTAAATTGATTTACTTGCAAGGAGAGAGACAGAAAATGGGATCACCAGGGCCTCCAGCCTCTGCAAATGAACTCCAGATGCATGCACCCCTTGGTGTTTCTGGCTTTACTTTTTTTTTTTTTTGGTGTTTTATTTATTTATTATTATTATTTTTTTTTTTTAAATTTTTTTGTTCATTTATTTATTTGAGAGAGACAGACATAGAGAGAAAGACAGATGGAGGAAGAGAGAGAGAATGGGCGCACCAGGGCTTCCAGCCACTACAAACGAACTCAGACGCGTGTGCCCCCTTGTGCATCTGGCTAACGTGGGACCTGGGGAACCGAGCCTCGAACCGGGGTCCTTAGGCTTCACAGGCAAGCGCTTAACCACTAAGCCATCTCTTCAGCCCTTTTTTTTGGTGTTTTTGAGGTAGGGTTTTGTTCGAGTCCAGGCTGACCTGGAATTAGTCTCAGGGTGGACTCAAATTCAAGGCAATCCTCCTACCTCTGCCTCCCAAGTGTTGGAATTAAAGGTATACACCATCACAAACTTCATAATTATAGAAATAAACCACAGTACTTCCCTCCTCCCCCACAACTCCACTGTCTTATATCTCCTTCCTCCTGTCAATTAGTCTCTTTAATTTTGGTGTCATCATCTTTTCCTCCTATTATTGAGGGTCTTGTGTAGACATAGTGCTAGGCACTGTGAGATCATGGATATCTAGGCCATTTTATGTCTGGAAGAGTGTGTCGTAAGGAGTCTTTCTACACATTATTTATTTACTAAGTTATTTTTTTGGCTTTTCGAGGTAGGGTCTCGCGCTAGTCCAGGCTGACTTGGAACTCATTATATAGACTCAAGGTGGCCTTGAACTCACAGTGATCCTCCTACCTCTGCCTCCCAAGTGCTGGGATGCAAGGCATGCGCCACCAGGCTATTTTATTTATTTATTTTAGACAGAATTGGCACTCCAGGGTCTTAGGCACTGAAATCAAAGTCCAGGCGTGTGCGCCATCTAGTGGGCATGTGCAACTTTCCACTTGCCTCACCCTTGTGCTTCTGGCTAAAGTGGTATCTTGAGAGTCAAATGTGGGTCCTTAGGCCTAGGGGACAAGTGCCTTAACCACTAAACCATTTCTCCAGCTCTGCCACCTCTAAATTTTTTATTATAGAAAAATTCAGGGGTTTGGGAGATGATTCTGGATAGTGTTTGGTGTACAAGTGTGCTTACCAGAGTTCAGATCCCCAGAACCCAAAGTTGTGCAAAATCTGTACTGTAATCCTAGCCCTCCTGGGGGAAGACTGGAGGCAGGAAGCTTGCTGGCTAGACAGCCTGGCATTTGCAGGGGTGAACAAGAGACCCTGCCTCAAACAAAGTACAAGGCAAAGACCAACTTTGGGGTAGTCCTCTGACCTGCACGTGCATGCGTGTGCTGACACACATACGCACACACATTAAATACATGCACAAAGAAAAGAATAAATAAAAGTGAAATTGCTAGGGGTGTAGCCCATGTCTTTATTCCCAGCATTCGGGAGGCAGAGATAGGAGGATCACTGTGAGTTTGAGGCCAGCCTGAGACTACATAGTGAATTACAGGTCAGCCTGGGCCAGAGTAAGACCCTACCTTCAAACACTATTCCCCCAAAAAAGGGGAGCTGGAGAGGTGGCTTCGTGGTGAAGGCACATGCTTATGAAGCTTAAGGACTGAGGTTCAATTCTCCAGGTCCCACATAAGCCAGATGCACACGGTGACATATGCGTCTGCAGTTCATTTCCAGTGGCTAGAGGACCTAGTACGCTCATTGTCCCTCCCTCCCTCTCTCTAATAAATAAACCAAAACAGGGAGGGGGCTGGAGAGATGGCTCAGTGGTTAAAGGCACGTGGCTTACAAAGTCTGTCTGCCAGATTTGGTTCCCTAATACCCGTGTACAGCCAGATGTACATAGTGATGCATGTGTCTGAATTTTGTATGCAATGATAGGAAGTTCTGTCGCACACATTTTTCCCTCTTTCTCTCACACACAAATAAAAAGACCCTTTAGAATATATGTATTGGAAGCAGGGCGTGGTGGCTCACGCCTTTAATCCCAGCACTTGGGAGGCAGAGGTAGGAGTATCGCCAGGAGTTCAAGGCTACCTTGAGACTCCATTGTGAATTCCAGGTCAGCCTGGGATAGAATGAAACACGGGGGTGGGGGGGAGAATATTGGGTGCTCTCAGCTATTACAAAATTTTGAAAAACTGTGTGAATGGAACTGTCATTATCTTTCTTTTGCAGATCCTGAAGTGCACATTCCCTTAGAGAATCTACAGCAGTTTCCTGCCTTCAATTCCTATACCTGCTCCTCTGATTCTGCTTTGGGTCCTACCAGCACTGAGGGCCATGGGGCCCTCTCCCTTTCTCCTCTTAGCAGAAGTCCAGGTCCCCATGCAGGTAAGTAGCTGATGTTTAAATGTATTGCTTATTAGAGAGAGAGTGAGAGACAGCACGAGCACAGGTGTGCTAGGGTCCCTACCGCTGCAAACAGACGCCAGGTGCACGTGCCACTTCGTACATCTGGCTTTTTATGTGGGTCCTGGGGAATTGAACCTCGGTGATCAGGCTTTACAAGCCAACCCCTTTAACCATTGAGCTATCTCCTAGCCCTTAAGTTGAGATTTAATGAATTCAGCTATTGATTAGACCTTAAGCAAAGTACTGGTGTCCGAATTTATAAATTGGACCCACTTGTCCTGATGTGGTATTTTGGTTAAAAGAAGGGGGAACCCTAGTTACATAGCTCTAAGACGCATCAAACTCTTACTTGCTACCCTTTCCCATTGGCTGTGCTGACTTCTGAGACCCTTCCAGAGTCTAAAAATTGTAAGGCAATTCACCAGCCAAGGGAGTAACCCTAGGTTCTTTCCTATTACCCAGCAGTTTGTTTTTTTTCCCCCAAAAGGTTATCTCTTCTCAGCAGTTTTGTTTTTTTTTTTGTTGTTGTATTTTGGTTTTGCTCAAGCTGGCCCGGAACTGGTGGTCCTTCTATCTTCCCTCCTGAGTGCTGGGACTACAGGCATGCAATACCTTGCTTGGCTTAACTCAGCCACACACATATATATATATAAGTTTTAGGGGCATGCCACTGCCTCTTGCATGAGAACATGTGAAGTCAAACCCAGATGGGAAGACTTTGTAAACAAGTGCCTTTAACCACATCTCCCATCTCCCCATACCTGCTGCTTTACTTTTTTTTTTTTTTTTTTTTTTTTTGAGATAGGGTCTTGCCCAAGCTGATCTGGAATTCACTATGTAGTTCTCAGGCTGGCCTCAAACTCAGTGATGCTCCTACCTCTGCCTCCTGAGTGCTGAGATTAAAAGCATGTGCCACCCCCATGCCTGGCTTATTTGAGTACTGGGGTTAAAGATGTGAGCCACCACATCTGTATATATAGCCTTAGATTTGTGATCCTCCTACTCCCCCCCCCCCCCGCAATCTCCCATGGTTTCTTTCCATCTACTTCACAGATCACTGATATAATAGATGTTGTTTTTTTTTTTTTTAATTATTTATTTGAGAGCGACAGAGAAAGACAGAGAGAATGGGTGCGCCAGGGCTTCCAGCCTCTGCAAACGAACTCCAGACGCATGCGCCCCCTGTGCATCTGGCTAACGTGGGACCTGGGGAACCGAGCCTCGAACCGGGGTCCTTAGGCTTCACAGGCAAGCGCTTAACCGCTAAGCCATCTCTCCAGCCCGATGATGTTTTTGATAACAAGCAGTGTTGATATTTGGATCAAGGCTTTTTCCAACCTTTTTCGGGGGCAGTTATGCAGGTCTGCCCCACTGTGCCCTGATTTCAGTTCACCTCGTGTTAAGCAGACACTAGCTCTTTGGAATTTGACTCCTAATTGAGTCTGTGGTTCCCTTTCAGACTTTCTGCTGACCCCCCTGTCACCCACTGTTGGTCCAGGCAGTCCTTCATTCTGTGTTGGGAGTGTAGAAGACGACTCTCCCTTCCCTTCCTTTGCCCAGGTGAGTTCTTTACTTGTGAAGCAACCCAAGGGTACTTAACAAGAATTCTGGAATTGTTTCACCCTGAACCCAATACTAGTTGACCATGAGTTAGTCACCTGACGGGTATGACGGCAATTTACCGCCTCCTGGAGCACTCCTAGAGGCAGTGCAACACTGCCTTACGTAATTGTAGAGGCTTTCTTTTTGTAATTTTGTTTTTTAATGAGAGCAAGAGAAAGAATTGGCATGCCAGGGCCTCCAACCACTGTAATTGAACTCCAGATGTGCGCACCACCTTGTGTGTCTGGCTTATGTGGGTTCTGGAGAACAGACATGGGTCAGGTCCCCAGGCTTCGCAGGTAGCACCTCAACCACTAAGCCATGTCTCCATCTCTGTAGAGGCTTGCTTTCTTAAGTAGAAAGTTCATGGACTATTCCCAGATATTGCTGAAGTTAAGAGTAGGTGATGGAGCATATGAGTTTTAATTACTTTTCTGAAAAATCTAATGAACAGGGTGTGCTGATGCATCCCTTTAATCCCAGCACTTGAGAGGCCTTGAATTCATGGAAATCCTACCTTAGTCACTTGAGTAATAAGGTTAACCATGCAAAATGTTTCTTGTAAGAATATAACAGAGCTGGGTGTGGTGTCACATGCATTTAATCCCAGAACTTGGGAGGCAAAGGTAGGAGGATCACTGTGATTCAGGCCAGCCTGAAACTATAGTGAATTCCAGGTCATCTTGGGCTAGAGTGAGACGTTGGGATTAAAGGCGTGCGCCACCATGCCCAACTTACCCTGTTTATTCTAACAGGCTAATGCTTGTTGTTTTTTGGGTGGGGTGGGGATGGTGACTCTGTAACTAGAACTCAATATATACCCAGACTGGCCTCAAACTTGTGCATGATGCTCTTAGGAATCTCAGGACAGTTCATCAAAGAGAGAAAGCATTCCTCATTCAAGAATGCGAACGAGAAGCTTATATTGTCTAAGCAGTGTTCGTACCTATTCCTTGAGGAATGAAACCCCATGGCTTTACCACTTTAGTTACTGAAAGGGAGTGATGGGGGAAAAGGGCCTGATTCCTTTCAGAAGTGATGGTTTGATGTGTTCCTAACCAGGTAGTGTCATGGTGTACGTCTGGAAAGATCAGATATATTTACCTTTCTCCCCTTTTCCACTTGGGCAGATGCTGAGGGTTGGAAAAGCAAAAGCAGAAGTATGGCCCAAAACTGCCCCAAAGAAAGGTGAGAAAAGCCCACAAGGTGCAAACTGACCCCTTTCATAAAAAGTTGTTTCTAGAGTTGTAATGATGTAATGATGTTTTTAAGATGAGAACAGTCTAGTTCCTCCTGCCCCTGTGGACAGTGATGGCGAGAGTGATAACTCAGACCGTGTTCCTGTGCCCAGTTTCCAAAACTCCTTCAGCCAAGCTATTGAAGCAGCCTTCATGAAGTTGGACACACCAGCTACTGCAGATCCCCTCTCGGGTAAGGAATGCGGAGTGCTCAGCACAGGCCAGTAACCATACAGTGCTGCCATGATGGATAGCAACTGCTTTTTCTTTCAAGACACAGTACAAGGACGGCTTATATAGAAGGTAGCCTAGCCCCACTGTATTGTTCAGAGTACGAATGACACATTGTGGTGCGTTATGTACCCAGCACTGCGCTAATCATATTTTCCCAACAGCCATATTGGGTAGGTAAAACTTCCAAGTTACAGATGAGGAAGTCCAAGGAGGTAGTGTCTTGTCCAAGACAAACCTAGTGGTCTGGCACTGGTATTTGAATTCAGACCATCTTAATTCCAGAGTATGCACTTTTAGCTGACACTCTCGGTAATAGAAAGGCTAGGGGACAAAAGGATGGCATTGTAAGCTAAGTAAACTCTTTCTGTTTCCCTTTAGAAGAGAAAGGAGGAAAGAAAAGGAAAAAACAGAAACAGAAGCTCCTGTTCAGCACCTCAGTTGTCCACACCAAGTGACACTACTTGCCCAGGCTACCTTCTCCATCTGTTTTTTTTTTTTTTTCCCTGTGCTTTTGTTTTGCTGCTGTAATTTTTAACTATTTGAGTTTGAACAGAATGATTAGCTTGGGGCGGGGTGGGGGTTTCCACAATGTGAGGGGGAACCAAGAAATTTTAAATACAGTGTATTTTCCAGCTTCCCATCTTTACACCAGAATAAAGTATTGACACAAGAGATTATTGCCTGCCAGTGTTTGATTTCCTAGGTTAGTCTTTGAAGCAAACACCTGTTGTTTTCTCAGTCCAAATAAGCTTGAGTCCCTTCAGCATACCTTTGAATAGTCCAAGAGGGCTACAGATGGCCAACTTAGTTTTTCATCTGGGTGTTCCCAGCACTAGTTTATAATCAAACTCAGCACCTGAGGCAGTGGGAGGATTGATAAGAGCTTGTGAGTAGCCAGTATTACAATGTGAGGTTGTCTCCAGAATGGGTGCACCAGGGCCTTTAGCCACTGCAAATGAACTCCAGATGCATGTGCTACCATGTACATGTGGCCTTCGTGGGTTCCAGGGAGTCATACCTTAGGCTTTGCAGGCAAGTGCCTTCACTAAGCCATATCTCCAGCCAAAAACTGCGTTTCTTGTCAAGCCACTTGGGGTAATCAAGAATCTGCTATGTGTTGTCTTGTGGATCAGTTACAAGACCAGCTGCAAGTTTAGTGCTCTAGTCTTATTAACATTTCTATTCTACATGACTTAGTATGTTTAGGGTACATCCTGACAGCTCAGGGTACAGGGCCTCAATCAAGTAGGTTAAATATTTTGAATTCACCCAGTATCATACAGAAGCCTTCCCATCAAAGCCAAGCTGTGGACAGGGAAACAGATGTGTCCAAGCATGAATTCTACAAGCCCTTTTTGTAGTTTAAGCGAGCTTAATTCTATGGAAGCCAAAGTTATTTATTCAAACTATTCAGCAATGCAATTCCATACAATAATGTCTGTGCAGAGCCTTCACAACCTATTGGACCCCTATCCAGGGGTGGCTGGTAAAGCAACTTCATGTTGTGTTAAATGAGTCCTTCCTTTCAATCTGGTCACGAGTCGCTTGGTTTGCAGACTGCACTTGAGCACAGAGAAGCCTGCCGTGTGGGCACCAGAAGTTCACTCCGTTGCTTCGGTGGCCTCGCCAGCACTGTCTGAAAGCTCTTCCTCAGCCGACTCTTCTTCCTCTAGTAAAGAGCTTCTTGTGACGGCCTTCTGGATAGCTTCCCTCTCTCCTGAAGGAAGGCGCACACAGCAGCAGTGAAAGGTGCCTTTGGGACTACTACACACTCAGGCTGCAGGAGCTCAGGCTGCGGGCTGGGTGCTGCTTACCTTCGTCCGTACACTTCTGCAGCAGGATCAGCAGCTGTCTCCTGTTGTACTGAATCAGGAACTTCTGACACGTCCTAATGGTACCTGGCACACCAACAAGCTTCTGCAGTTATGCGTGCGTGAGGAGTCTTTCAAAGCTGGAGGACTATCTTGTGGGATAGCAGGACCCCCTCCCCCACCTAGGCAAGATTGACCTGAACTTGTCAACCTAAGAAAACCAGCCACCACACTCCATGCCACCATTCCTACCTCCCACATGTAATGTGTTGAAAAAACATGGATAACGGTGTCCTTTGTTCTCCAAATAAGTGATAAAGGGAAGAGCTGACCATAGGAGCTGGTAGAATTCCTTTCTGCATCGAAGTAGCACTATTCCAGTGTAGGCATTGAGGTATCGAACTATAGCAGAAAGGAAAATAAAATTCAGGACACTGAATGCACGTGTTTGAAAATGTTAGGGGAAAGCCCACATTGTCCCAGAGACTATTCTAAGTGGCATATGGGAAGATGCATCCCGGTAAAAAGATTTCCTCCAAAGGAAACAGCAGGACATGGTGGCACATGCCTTTAATCCCAGCACTTGGGAAACAGGATTGCTGTAAGTTCAAGGCCAGTTGGAGACTACAGAGTAAGTTTCAGGTCAACCTGGGCTAGGGTAAGACTCCACCTTGAAAAGCAAAACAAAACAAAGAAATGGGGCTGGAGAGATGGCTTAGCGGTTACGGCGTTTGCCAGCAAATCCAAAGGACCCAGATTCAATTCCCCAGTACACCTAGGTAAAGCCGCACACAAGGTGGCACATGAGTCTAGAGTTCATTTGCAGCGGCTAGAGGCTCTGGCCCACCCATTTCTCTACCTGCCTCTTTCCCTCTCTTGCAAATAATAAAAGGCTGAGGTAGGAGGATAGCTGCCAGACTAGGTTAGTGTAAGATCCTGGCTTGAAAACTCCCCAAAAGAAAACTTTAGGACAAATACTCATTTGTAGAAGAGACAGTGCTTTGCACACCACTCAAAACTTGCAAGTGAATTTCGAATTTGTCACTGACAATTCAATGAATGGCGAGACAGAAGATCTAAACAGGATTTGTACAGTGGAGCTCTGGAGGTCCTTTCAACTGCCAGCTCAGTAGTGTCTGAAGTAAGTTACATACATATGTGGGTTGAATTCGGAAGAACTCAAGTCTGAGCCTACAACAAAAGGAACTAAAAGGTGGCATCCTGGGGAAGGTATGGGTTCCTCCTGCATTTATATATACAAATTCCTGTGTTCTCTCAGACTTTACAAGGGATAATCTTGACTTCTGTCTCTGAGGTAGGGTCTCACAGGCCTAGGATGGCCTCCAACTCACAGCGATCCTCCCCATGCTGGGACTAAAGCTTTTTTTTTTTTTTTTTTTAAGCTATTTTTTAGGCCAGGCATGGTGGCACATGCCTTTGATCCCAGCACTTGGGAGGCAGAGGTAGGTGGATTGCTGTTGAGTTCGAGGTCACCCTGAATTAGAGTGAGACCCTACCTCAAAAAAAAAAAAGAAAAAAATATATATATATATACACACACACACACACATACATACATACGTACACACACACATACACATACATATATATACACAGTATATATATAATATATATATTAGAGACAGTCGGAGGGAGTGAGAGAATGGGTGCACCAGGGCCTCTGGCCACTGCAAACGAACTCCAGATACATACGTCAAGATGTGCATCTGGCTAACGTGGGACCTGGAGAATCGAACCTGGGTCCTTAGGCTTTGCAAGCAAACGCCTTAACCGCTAAGCCATCTCTCCAGCCCACTTTGGCATTTTTTTTTACGTGACCTTACCACTCAAATGATAGATCTTATTAGGAATTTCATGCGGATTCCCTTAGTTATCACATTAAATTCTGTCGATGCAGATGTCTATGAAGGATTTCTTGCTTTTGCGGTGCTGGGGACTGAACCTACGGCCCTGGACATGCTAGGCAACCTCTACCACTCAGCTGTGTCCCCAAGGGGTTTCACACGCGCCCCCTACCCCTTTTCGAGGTAGGGTCTCACTCTAGCCCAGGCCGATCAAGAATTCACTATATAGTCTCAGGCTGGCCTCGAACTCACGGCTATTCTCCTACCTCCACCTCCCCACTGCTAGGATTAAAGGCGTGCGCCACCACGCCCGACCACAAGGCCCTTCTCCACCGCCCGTCCCCTTCACGTCCCGCGCTCCCCAGACCCCCAGGCGTCTTCTCACCCGCGAAGCCGACGGAGCAGGCGGCGGCGCCGAAGGTCCCGTGCACCCGGGCGATCGTGTCCCGGACGAGGCCGACCAGCACTCGGTCGTCCAGGCTGAGGCGGCAGCGCGAGTCGTCGGACACTACTTCGCAGAGCAGGTACCTGCGGCGGGGAGAGGACAGTGACGGTCAGCCGGGGTGGGGGAGACCGCGCGGGCCACGGAGCTTTCAGAAGGGCTGCTTCACCTGTGCTTGAAGCGCACCATGGCGGCCCGCGCCGGAAGTCCGCCCGCGACCAATGGGAAGTTCGCTGGGGCAACCTTGCAGCCACTCAGAGGAGGAGACAGAGGAGGAGGGGGCGGAGCTATGAGCGATAGGCCGAGCCCACTGTCAGTCTTCAACGCCCCGCCCTCCTCGCGTCTGCGAGCGCTCGGGCGCAGTACTGCTGGTATCTGCGATATCTCTGCTCCACGCCAGAACTTGGACCCTTCGATCACACAGTTGCTGCAGTAATTTTATGTATGCACCTAGTATTCGCCCTCTCTTTTTGTTCTTTTGGAGGATAGGTCTCGCTGTAGCCCAGGCTGACTTGGAATTCACTATGTAGTCTCAGGCTGGCCTTGAGCTTGCGACCATCCTCTTACTTCTGCCTCTTAGAGTGCTGAGATTAAAGGTGTGCGCCACCACGCCCGGTTTATTTAGGTTTTTTGTGTTGTTTTGTTTTTTCAAAGTAGGGTCTCTAGTCCAGGCTGACATGGAATTCACTAAGAAGTCTCAGGGTGGCCTCGAACTCATGGCGATCGTCCTACCTTTGCCTCCTAGAGTGCTGAGATTAAAGGCGTGTGCCACCAACACCTGGCTCCTTTAAGAGTGCGTGTGTGTGTGTGTGTGTGTGTGTATCTTTTTTTTTTTTTTTTGAGAAGGTTTTATGTAGTTCTTGAATTTGCTATTTAGCTGTGGATTACCTTGAACTCCTGATCCTTCTGCTTCCCTTTGGCAAGTGCCACCTGGCTCCTTTTGTTTCTTTTAAGAATAGAGGATGAGTAGCCAGGCACACACCTTTAATCCCAGCAGTGGGGAGGCAGAGGTAGGAGGATCGCCATGGGTTCAAGGTCACCCTGAGAATTCCAGGTCAGCCTGGGCTACAGTGAGACCCTACCTCGAAAAACCAAAAAAGAAAAAAAACAAAAACAGGACTGGAGAGATGGCTTAGTGGTTAAGGTACTTGCCTACAAAGCCTAAGGACCCAGGTTCAGTTCCCCAGTACCCACATAAAGCCAGATGATCAAGGTGGCACATGCGTCTGGAGTTCGTTTGCAATGGCTGGAAGCTCTGGTGTGCCCATTCTCTCTCTTCTATCTGCCTCTTCCTCTCTCAAATAAATAATCCTTTTTAAAAAAAGAATAGCAGATCATACTTGCATTCTTCACACTGGCTCAGTTATGGAACCTACTCAGATGTCTAACAGGGGTAGAAAAATGGATGCAGGGCTGGAGAGATGGTGGTGCATTGTGTCTGGAGTTTGTTTGCAGTGACTAGAGGCCCTCTTTTTTTTTTTTTTTTCTTTCTCTCAAGTAAATACATAAAATATTTTTGTGCTACTTTTTTTCAATCTTTTTAAAAAATTAACAACTTCTATGATTGTAAACGATATTTCATGGTAATTCCCTCCCTCCCCCCACTTTCCCCTTTGAAACTCCATTCTCCATTATATCCCCTCCCCCTCTCAATCAGTCTCCCTTTTATTTTGATGTCATGATCTTTTCCTCCTAGTATGATGGTCTTGTGTAGGTAGTGTGAGGCACTGTGAGGTCATGGATATCCAGGCCATTTTGTGTCTGGGGGGAATAAAATGTTTTAAATTAAAAAAAAAAATAGATGCAACTGTAGATAATCTCAAGTGAATTAAATCAACCACAATGTTTCCTTTTATTTGTGGTTCCTAGGTTTTTCTATAGATGTCATGAATATATAAGACTTAAAGTATAAGTAAAGCTTAGAGGAGAAAAGGGGACCCATGGGAGGGGTAGAGATGCGAGGGAGATATGCTCAACATACGTATAATATATACCTGATTGAAAGCTTTACTTATTTATTTATTTATTTTTTGTTTTCGAGAATGGGTCTCGCAGTAGTCCAGGCTGACCTGGAATTCACTATGTAGTCTCAGAGTGGCCTCGAACTCATGGTGATCCTCCTACCTCTGCCTCCCTCCCCAGTAGTGGGATTAAAGGCGTGCGCCAACCTCACCTAGTCCAAATAATTTTTATATGTGTAGATTTGTGTGACAACTGTCCAGAAAAGCAGCGTTCGCAGCTGCGTATATGCAAGATCCGGAGAGATCCCATCGTCCATTTTTTTTTTTTAAAATATATTTTATTTATTTATTTAAGAGCGACAGACACAGAGAGAAAGACAGATAGAGGGAGAGAGAGAGAATGGGCGCTCCAGGGCTTCCAGCCTCTGCAAACGAACTCCAGACGCGTGCGCCCCCTTGTGCATCTGGCTAACGTGGGACCTGGGGAACCGAGCCTTGAACCGGGGTCCTTAGGCTTCACAGGCAAGCGCTTAACCGCTAAGCCATCTCTCCAGCCCCCATCGTCCATTTTTGATGGCAATCCGAAGGAAAGCGTCTGCTTGGGGACCAAAGACCTGTCTTGCTCTACAATCTCTTGGGAAATCCTGTCGCTAGCTTCCTCCTTTGGCCGGCAGGGGGTGCCAGAGGCCCGTAGTGTGGAAAGAACTGGACCCACATCCCTAACTCCTTAAAAATAACGCCTCTGGGCTGCAGAGATGGCTCAGCGGTTAAAGACGCTTGCTTGCAAAGCCTGACGGCCTTGTGTTCAACTCCCCAATACCCAATTAAAGCCAGATGCACAGAGTGGCACATGTATCTGGAGTTTGTGTGCAAGAGGCCCTGGCATGCCCAGTTTTTCTCTGTCTGGCTTCCTTCACTCCCCTTAAAAATAAATAAAATATTAAAAATAGCACCTCTGGGCTGGAGAGACGGCTCAGCAGTTAAGGCACTTACCTACAAAGCCTAAGGACCGGAGTTCGATTCCCAAGTGCCCATGTAAACCACAAGGTGGTGCCACATGTGTCTGGATTTCATTTGCAATGGCTAAAGGCCCTACTATGCCCAATCTCTATTTGCCTCTTTCTCACTCTCTGAAATAAATTATATATACATATATATGTAATTTAACAAATTATATATATATATATGCATATATGTAATTTATTTTTTTAAAAAAATGTTTTTTGGTAGGACCTCACTCTAGTCCAGGTTGACCTGACCTGGAATTCACTAAGTGGTATCAGTGTGGCCTCAAAACTCACGGCGATCCTCCTACCTCTGCCTCCTGCTGGTATTAAAGGCGTGTGCCGCCACCCCCTGTTAAATTTTATTTATTTACATATATATATATAATTTATATATGTATGTATGTATATGTATGTATACACACACACTAGCGCCTCCACTCTGTAGCATCCTTTCTTCCAGGAATCACTCACTTCGTGCAGTAGTCCCGACCATAGCTCTACGGAGAAGCAGGCCTAGAATTCGACCCCCAAAGCACGTGGTCCACTGTACTGACGTCCTCCTGCGCCAGCTTCCACTGCCCACTGAGGCGGATGCAAAGAAGAGTCACAGGTGCGGGTTCAAACCCTCCCTCCATCTACCAGCCAGGTGGGGAAGATACCTCAGGTCTCTGCTCCCTCTGCCTCCCCATCTGTGCAATCGAATCATGGTTCCTATTATTAGACCCGAGGACGGCAGTGTAAGCGGGATTATGCACGCCGCTTTGAATGAGCCTTGCGCGGGGCCTCCCGGGGTGCCCACGCCCGCCGGAGGCCGGAGGGAGGCGGGCGGGCGGGCGGCGGCGGCGGAGGAGGAGACGCAGCCTCTCCCGGTGCAAATCAACGCCCGCCCTCGGGCTCCGCCAGCCGCTAATTACAAGTCTCCTAATGAGGCCGGCGGCTGTTTGCAATCACCCGGGCCCCCGGCGGGAGGCCGCGGGGAATCCGCCCGCGGAGGAGGCGTGGAGGCCGGCCTCCTCCCCCGGCGCGATCCGCGGGCCGCGGGGGCGGGAGTCGTGCTCCATCCCGCCGCCCTGTCCCCAGCCGAGCCGTGATCCCCGCTTTAGGACGGGGCCGGGGGCTGAGGCTTAGCGCCGTGAGCTCGCTCACGCAGGCATGACTCACACACTCGCTCGGGGAATCTAATCCCGGCTGTCTGAGCCCAGACCTGCGCCCTTCGCCGACTCACCATCCCCAGCCTGGACCTCAGGACTGGAAGGGCGGTCCTGAACCGGGTGGCGGGCAGGGGGCCTGGGAAACTTCCTTTGGGTCCCTCCCTGTGTGGTCTGCGAGTTTCCCACTCTCAGTTTGTTCTTTTGGACCAGCCACAGAACCAGAGAAACTCACTTGAAAATAGGCTCAGGGCTGGAGAGATGGCTTAGCGGTGAAGGGGCTTGCCTGCGACCTTAGTTCAATTCCCTAGGACACACGTAAGCCAGACGCAAAGTGGTGGATGCGCCCGGGGTTCGTTTGCAGTGGATACCGGCCCTGGCACACCCATTAGGGAAAAAAGAAAAAAGACAAAAAAAAAAAAAAAAAAAAAAAAACCCACACCAAAAACACAAGCTCACATAACCCATTTCACCGACTGGGAGTCTAGAGCATTTCCTAGGAGGTAACTGAGTCGGCTGCTAGTATGCTCCCTAGATGGGGTGTAGGAGGCTGCTACAAAGGTGTGTGTGTATTTATAAATACATACATATATATATATATATATATATATATATATATATATATACACACATATATATATATTTCTTTTTTTTGGTAAAATTTCTTTATATATTTGCAAGCAGAGAGAGATAGAGGCAGAGAGAATGGGTATGCCAGGGCCTACAGCCACTGCAAATGAACTTACATGTGCCACGTTGTGCATTTGGCTTTAGGATCTTAACCTCTGAGCCAGCTGTCCAGGCCAGTATATATATATATATGTATTCTTGTTCCCTAACCCTTCTCAGGTAAGACCCAGACCAGGTTCCAGTGGCTTTCACCTTTATCTCCAGGACCACCATGTCTTAGGTTCTGCATCATTCTTTCTGCGTTCAGCCTCATATAATCTAGCCACGCGGCTAGGTCTCATTAATTTCTGAAGCTCAGGAAGGGAAATGACTGGGGACTGGGGTGATAGCTCAGAGGCTAAAGGTGCTTGCTTGCAAAGCCTAATAACCAGGGTTCTATTCCCCAGTACTCAGGCAAAGCGCAAGGAGTTTGTGGCGGCAGGAAGCCCTGGCATGCTAGACCATATGTGTACGCTCTCTCTTTGAAATAAGAGAAGTAAATAAATAAACAAAAATATTTTTTAAAAGGGGGGCTGGGTGTGGTGGCGTATACCTCTAAGCACAGCACTTGGGAGGCAGAGATAGGAGGATTGCTGTGAGTTCAAGACCACCCTGAAGTCAGCCTGGGCTAGAATGAGATCCTACCATAAAAAAAAAAAAAAAAGCACTGGAGAAATAGCTTATTAGTTAAATCACTTGCCTGCAAAGCCAAAGGACTTAGGTTTGATTCCCCAGGCCCCACATAACCCAGATGCACAAGTGGCCATATGGATCTGGAGTTTGCTTACAGCAGCTGGAAGCCCTGGCTTGCTCGCTTTCTCTCTGAGTCTACTTGTCTATTTTTCTCTCTCAAATGAATAAAAATATTTAAAAATATTAAAAAAGAATATTTTAAAAAAGAGGCTGGGTGTGATGGCACACACCTTTAATGCGAGCACTTGGGAGGTAGAGGCGGGAGGATCATTGTGAATTCGAGGCCAGCCTTGACTACAGGATGAGTGCCAGGTGGCAGTGGTTAAAGGCGCTTGGTTGAAAAGCCCGCCAGCCCAGGTTTGAGTCTTCAGTGCCTATGTAAAGCCAGATGCACAAAGTGGCATGTGTGTCATCTGGAGTTTGCAGTGGCAAGAGGCTCTGGTGCACCTATACTCTCTCTCTCTGCTTGCAAATCAATACATAAAATACTTTAAAAAATTAAGGGCTGAGAGATATCTTAGCAGTTAAGGTGTTTGCCTGCAAAACCAAAGGACCCAGGTACGACTTCCCAAGACCCACATAAGCCAGATGCTCAAGGAGGTGCCATGCATCTGGAGTTCGTCTGTAGTGGCTGGAGGTCCTGGCGTGCCCATTCTCTCCTTCTCTCTTTCTTTCTCTCTCTCAAATAAATAAATAAAATATATTTTAAAAAATAAGATTAAAAGGGCTGGAGAGCCGGGCGTGGTGGCTCACGCCTTTAATCCCGGCACTTGGGAGGCAGAGGTGGGAGGATTGCCGTGAGTTCGAGGCCACCCTGAGACTCCATAGTGAATTCCAGGTCAGCCTGGACTACAGTGAGACCCTACCTTGAAGAAAAAAAAAAGGGGGGGGGCGGCTGGAGAGATGGCCGCTTGCCTGTGAAGCATAAGGACCCAGGTTGGGTTTCCTAGTACCCATGTAAGCCAGTTGCACAAGGTGGCCCATGCATCTAGAGTTTGTTTGCAGGGGCTAGAGGCCCTGGCATGCCCATTCCTTCTCTCTACCTACCTCTTCCTCTCTCTGTCTAGTAAATAAATAAATAAATATAGGGTTTTTTAAAATTATTTATTTATTATTTATTTATTTTTTTTACAAAGAAAGGGAACTGACTTACTCAAGCTCCCAGCGATTTGGGCCACTTTATTTGACCTGTCCCTAAACCTCCTACCCCCTTGTTTTGAGTTGTGTCCTGTAATATGGATGGACGGGTGGGAATTCAAGGAAGGTGGAAACTCATTTGGGGTGCCCTTTCGTAAGGTGCTGGGGAATCAAACCCAGGGTCCTATGCGTGCAAGACACGTGCCCTACCACTGAACTACATCTCCAGCCCTGGTGCCGTTGGCATCTAGGAAGTCTCCTTTAGAGTCTGGATGCTGCCATATAAAGATGGTGGCAGAGGGACACTATGTCTGATTCAGCATTGTCTAAAGGAGCCACTGTTCACTGGGGCCTCCTGTTTCTCTAATCCTGTCAACCACTTTCCTGGAAAATTTCCGTGGGAAAAACTACTCTGGGAAAAACTGCTATGGTGGTGCACACCTTTGATCCCAGCACTCAGAGGATTGCCTGAGTTTGAGGCTTCCCTGAGACTACATATTGAATTTAAGGTCAGCCTGGGCTAGAGTGAGACCCTACCTCAAAAAGCAAGCAAGCAAACAAACAAAAACCTGCTATAGGAACAATTTAGATAAAATGAAGCCCTGCAGGCTGGAGAGATTTCTCAGTGGTTAAAGCACTTGCCAGCAAAGCCTAACCACCCAGGTTCAATTCCCAGTACCCACGTAGAGCATACATCTGGAGTTCCTTTGCAGTGGTTAGAGGCTCTGCCATGCCCATTCTCTCTGTCTCTCTCTTCTCTCTCTCTCCACGCAAATAAGTAAGAATATTTAAATAAATTAAACCACCCATCTGCTGAGCCAGGAGCCTGGGGAGCCAGTGCGTCCTCCAGGCTGCTGGGGCAAGTGTGGTCCTCCCTGAACCACTGGGACTTAACTCTGCCTCTTGTCCCTGAGCCGTTTTCAGTGCTCTGTGGGGACCTCTTTTCATGGCCGTGGCTTCTGTGGGGATTCACTCATCCCAAAATGAAAGAACAGTGCCCTTTGGCCCAGCTCTTTCTCAAGCAGGGATGTATACCCCAGAGATGTGTCCTGTGGCATTATTTGTCATGGCCAAGGTCACCTCAGTGTCTATTCGGGAGGGAATCACTGTATCATGTGAAGCACTGGACAACTATGGATCGGAGCATGTTAATACTTCGCATACATTGACTGGCTTCATCCTCACAGCTACCCCACGAGGCATGAACTTATTAACCTCATTTTACAGCTTGAGGAAACTGAGAAAGAGTAAGTAATTTGCCCAAGCTTTATATATAGATGGAAGCTTAAGATAGGCAATTGTGTATCTTTTGTTTGTTTGTTTTTCAGGCTAGGGTCTCACTCTAATTTAGGCTGATCTAGAACTCACTCTTTAGTCCCAAACTGGCCTTGAACTCACTGTGATCCTCCTACGTCTGCCTCCTGAATGTTGGTATTAAAGGCATGTGCCACCAAGCCTGGCATAATATATGTTTATTTTATTTTTATTTATGAGAGAAAGAGAGAGAGGTAGAGAGAGAGAGGGGAGAGAGAGAAAGAGAGAGAAGCAGAGAGAGAGAGAGAGAGGGGAGAGAGAGAGAGAGAATGGCCATACCAAGGCCTTCAGCCACTGCAAATGAACTCCAGATGCATGTACCACCTTGTTCATATGGGTTACTTGGGTCCTGGGGAATCGAACCTGGGTCCTTTGGTTTTGCAGGTAAGCATCTTAACTGCCATCTCTACAGCCCTGTTTTTTGGTTTTCTGGTTTTGTTTTTTTCTTTTTTGGTTTTTCGAGATAGGGTTTCACTCTAGACCAGGCTGATTTGGAATTCACTATATAGTCTCAGGCTGACCTTAAACTCACAGCGATCCTCCTACCTCTGCCTCCCAAGTGCTGGGATTAAAGGCGTGCGCCACCATGCCAGGCTCTAGTGTATGTTCTCTCTCTCTCTCTCTCTCTCTCTCTCTTTTTTTTTTTAGGTAGAATCTTACTCTAATCCAGGCTGACCAGGAAGTCACTATGTAGTCTCAGGGTGGCCTTGAACTCATGGTAATCTTCCTACCTCTGTGTCCCAAGTGCTGGGATTAAAGGCATGTGCCACAACTCTTGGCTTATGTTTTCTTCTCCTTCTCCTCCTCCTCTTCCTTCTTCTTTTCTGTTTGTTTCTTTGTGTTTTTTTGAGGTACGGTTTCACTCTAGCTCAAGTTGACCTGGAACTCATTATGTAGTCTCAGGGGGGCCTTGAACTCATGGCGATCCTCCTACCTCTGCCTCCCGAATGCTGGGATTAAAGACGTGTGCCACCACACCCTGCTATGTTTTCTTTCTAAATCATATATATGTGTGTGTACATATATATATATACATATATATATTTATATATATTTTTAGTTATTTAATTTGAGAGAGTGTGAGAAAGAATTGGCACAGCAGGGTCTCAGCCACTGCAATTAATTCCAGATGCCTGTGCCACCTAGTGCACATGTGTAACCTTGTACTTGGATCAGCTTTGGCATCTGGCTTACATGGGATCTGGAAAGAGATTGAACATAGGTCCTTAGGTTTTACAAGCAAGCACCTTATCTGCTAAGCCATCTTTCCAGCCCTAGTGTATATTTTTATTTTTTTATTTTTTTGGTTTTTTGAGGTAGGGTCTCACTCTAGCCCAGGCTGACCAGGAAATCACTATGGAGTCTCAGGGTGGCCTCGAACTCATGGTGATCCTCCTACCTCTGCCTCCCAAGTGCTGGGATTAAAGGCATGCACCACCACGCCCAGCTCCTAGTGTATATTTTTTAACCCACTGTCCTGTGTAGCTTCTCTATTTGCATGGAAATTTTCCAAAAGGTGACATAAAAAGCTGTTCATGGTGATTACTTCTGGGCACAGAAATTAAAAGTGTGAAGTAAGCCGGGCGTGGTGGTGCACACCTTTAATCCCAGCACTTGGGAGGCAGAGCTAGGAGGATCGCTGAGAGTTCGAGGCCACCCTGAGACTACATAGTGAATTCCAGGTCAGCCTGGGCCAGAGTGAGACCCTACCTCGAAAAAAAAAAAGTGTGAAGTAGACAAAAATGAAAAGTGTGAAGTAGGAAGAGTGACTCACTCTTTTTCTCCTTTGGCTTTTTGAGGTAGGGTCTTGCTCTAGCCCAGGCTGACCTGGAATTCACTAAGTAGTTTCAGGGTGGCCTTGAACTGTCAGCTATCTTCCTGCCTCTCCCTTCAAGTGCTGAGATTAAAGGTGTGCACCACCATGCCCAGTTAAATATGAAGTCTTAACTACACCGTCAGGAGTTTGGAGGTGACTAAATTATAGGGTTTGGAGTCCTCATGAATGGCAATGGTGTCTTTATGCAAGAGACCTAAAGAGCTCTCTCACCTTTTCTTCCCTCTGAGGCAGCTGTCTACAACCAAGAAAAGGGCCCTCATCCGATACCAAATGTGATTTAAAAAAGTATTATTTACAAGGAGAGAGAGTGGATATGAATGAATAAATGAATGGGCATACCAGGTCCTCCAGCCACTGCAAACGAGCTCCAGATGCATGTGACACTTTGTGCATCTGGCTTTATATAAGTACTAGGGAATTGAACTCGGGTTGTTAGGCTTTGCAGGCAAGTGCCTTAACCACCAAGTCATCTTTCCAGCCCCCAAATGTGATTTTTAAAAATTATTTATTTACTTGCAAGCAGAGACATAGACAAGAGACCGAGAGAATGGGCATGCCAGGGCCTCCAGCTGTTGCAAATGAACTCCAGATGCGTGTACCACTTTGTACATCTGGCTTTATGTGGATCCTGGGGAATGGAACTTGTGTTCTTAGGGTTTTTAGCCTTAACTACTGAGCCATCTCTCCAGCCTCCAAATGTGATTTTGAACTTTGTGGTCCCAAGAACTGTGAATAATAAATGTTAGTTAAGCTACACAGTTGATGGTGTTTTGTTCTAACAGTCTGATTTGACTAGCCATGTGTGCATATCATATGTTAGTTTCATAACTTAAAGAAGTTACTGAAGGGCTGGAGAGATGGCTTAGCGGTTAAGCGCTTGCCTGTGAAGCCTAAGGACCCCGGTTCGAGGCTCGGTTCCCCAGGTCCCACGTTAGCCAGATGCACAAGGGGGCGCACGCATCTGGCTTTCGTTTGCAGAGGCTGGAAGCCCTGGCACGCCCATTCTCTCTCTCTCCCTCTATCTGTCTTTCTCTCTGTGTCTGTCGCTCTCAAATAAATAAATAAATAATTAAAAAAAAAAGAAGTTACTGAAGCCTGGTCCCCAAAATATGTGATTACTAATGTTTACCTCAACCCCGGAGCCCACAGCTGTCACTGTCCCCATCTTGCAGGGGAGGTGAGCTGAGCACACTACGGTGGTCGGGCTGGTCTGGTATAGGGGCTGGCAAAGGCAGAGTGACTCTCAAACCAGTGCTCATTCTCCTAATTTGCAACAGCCTTCTGGGGGCCTGGAGGGTCCAGGGGAGAAGAATAGCAAGTGAAAAGTGTAGATCCTGGAGCCAGCTCACCTGGGTTCAAGGCCTGCCTCAGCCACTTAGCAGCTGTGTGACCTCTGACAAGTCACTTTCTTTCCTCTCTGCTTTCTCTCTCTCTCTCTGTCTCTCTCCCTGGCTCTCTTTCTCCTCTCACTCTTCCTCTGTCCATGGGCTTGCTGCATAGCTAGTTCTGGCTGGCTTGGCTCTAATCATGTAGCCCAAGAGGGCCTCAAACTCACACTGATCCTCCTGCCTCAGTCTCCAGAGTGCTGGGATTATGGTTGAGTGCCACCACACCTGGCTGGTCAGCCCCCCTTATTTGAATCTGTACCCCCCCCTCCCCGAGGTAGGGTCTTGCTTTAGCCCAGGCTGACCTGGAATTCACTATGTAGTCTCAGGCTGGCCTCAAACTTACAGTGATCCTCTTGCCTCTGCCTCCTGAATGTTGGATCTAAAGGCATGCGCCACTAAGCCTGGCCCTGTTTTCTTTCTCTAAGGATTAAATGACCTCTGTGTCAAGAGCTGAAAACAGGATCTGTCTAATGAGAGTTCGAGAAATGTCAGGTGGGGCTGGAGAGATGGCTTAGTGGTTAAGGCGCTTACCTGCAAAGTCTAAGGACCCAGGTTCATTTTCCCAGTACCCATGTAATGCCAGATGCACAAAGCAGTGCATGCATCTGGAGTCCATTTGCAGTGACTGGGGGCCCTGGCACACCCATGCTCTCTGTCTGTCTCTCTTCTTAAATAAAAAGAAAGAAAAAGAAAGGAAGAAAGAAAGAGAGGAGGAAAGAAAGAAGAGAAGGAAGAAAGAAAGGAAAGAAGAAAAAAAAGAAAAGAAACAGGTGTTTTCACGCTGTCGTCCTGGTCATCATCTTCCCCAGGGCAAGCTCGGAGCAGCAGGTCCTGCCAGCATCTGTGACTGCTCCGCTTCTCCCTCCAAAGAGCCCAGGCCCAAGTAGTCACCCTGCGCTCCAGAGTCTAGCTGAAGCGCCTCGCAATCAGTTCCCGTGGGTTAGCTCAGTGATCAGAGATGGCCGTATCACCTTAGCTGGCCAAAGTGGCCGAACCACAGAAGCCTGGGGCGGCCAAGGCCCAGGACAAGGCTCTGACTGATGAGCAGCCTCCCGGCTCGGGATGTTCCCGGCACCTTCCCACCACTCACACTCGGAGGGAGAAGGGCCTCAAAATAGCTGTTGCTTCCCCAGCACGGCGCTAGGCCAGGGACAGGAATAGACATCTGGGGGTGGCTGCCTCAGCCTCCCTCAGGGCCTTTGTGGGGGCTGGGAATAAGCAGAGGCTAGACCCCCCTCTCCCACCATGGAGCATCAGTACAGTGGGCCTTATGGGTGGCCCTCCTGTGACGAGCTGACCACAGAAGGTGCTGCTGTGACAAGACTGGCCAGGGACCTGGACTGTTACTATGGCAGGACGTGCCCTTCATCTCCGTCTCCTGCTGTACTGTGTAGCAGATGGAGTGACACAGTCCAGACTCCAGCGACAAAATCCACGCGACGGAGGACACACAGCCAGGTAGAGGCCACGATGACCTTAGCCAGGCGAGGCAGGCTTGGCCCTTGGAGAGCAGGAGCATAAGGTACTACTGACTAAAGGGTTAAGACTCAGCATGCCTGGTTTACAACCAGTCTCCACTCACTACAGTGTGGGTGTGTATGGGTGTGTATGGGTGTGCCAGGGCCTCTAGCTGCTACAGACAGCAGACACTTGAGCTGCTTTTTTTTTTTTTTTCGAGATTGGGCTTCACTCTAGAATTTACTGGGATTTACTATGTATTCTCAGGGTGGCCTCGAACTCATAGTGATCCTCCTACCTCTGCCTCCCAGGGCTGGGATTAAAGGTGTGCACCACCATGCCTGGCTTGAGCCGCTTTTTAAATATTTTTATTTTTTTAAATTTATTTATTTATTTATTTGAGAGAGAGAAGGAGGCAGAGAGAGAGAGAGGATGGGCGCACCAGGGCCTCCAGGCACTGCAAACGAACTTCAGACGCATGAGCCCCCTTGTGCATCTGGCTTACGTGGGTCCTGGAGTGTCGAACCGGGATCCTTTGGCTTTGCAGGCAAGCGCCTTAACCACTAAGCCATCTCTCCAGCCCTTAAATATTTTTATTTTTATTTATTTATTTGAGAGAGAGAGAAAGAGAAGGAGAATGGGAGCTCCAGGGCCTCCAGCCACTGCAAATGAACTCCAGACACATGTGCCACCTTGTGCATCTGGCTTATGTGGGTACTGGGGAATCAAACCTGGGTCCTTTGGCCTTGCAGGCAAACACCTTAACCGCTAAGCCATCCCTCCAGCCCCAAAATAAATAATTTTTGATTAATTTATTTAGAAGCAGAGAAACATAGAGAAGACATACACACACAGAGAAAGAGAGACAAATATGAATGCACTAGAGCCTCACTCCAGATGCATACACCACTTTGTGCATCTGGCTTTAAATGGGTACTGGAGAATTAAAACTGGATCATTAGGGTAAGCATACAAGTGCCTTAACGGAGGAGCCACCTCTCCAGCCCCTATTAATGAGATTGTGTGTGTGTGTGTGTTGCTGGGGATTGAGCCCAGGGCCTTGTGCATTCCAGGCAAATGCTGCGTCACTCTGCCTCATCACTGAGCCTCAACCTCAGCTAGAAGGGTGTATCTGTTTCTGGTTCCAGCCTGCTCTCTCTACTTCCTGGTCCAAAGCCACGATGTGAGGAAGCCGCCCCCACGGACAGATCCACTCTACTCTACCTTCCCTGCCATCACGGACAAGAGATCTGAGATCATGAGCAAAAATAAATCCTAAGAGGGCTGGAGAGATAGCTCAGCAGTGAAGGCATTTGCTGGCAAAGCCTAATGACCCAGGTTTGATTCCCCAGTTCCCATGTAAAGCCAGATGCATAAAGTGGCACATGCGTCTGGAGTTTGTTTGCAGTGGCTGGAGGCCCTGGCGTGCCTGCTTTCTCTCTATCTCTACTTGCAAATAAATAAACAAATAATATTTTCTTTAACTTTTTTTTTAAATTTATTTGTTTGAGAGCGACAGACACAGAGAGAAAGACAGATAGAGGGAGAGAGAGAGAATGGGCGCGCCAGGGCTTCCAGCCTCTGCAAACGAACTCCAGACGCGTGCGCCCCCTTGTGCATCTGGCTAACGTGGGACCTGGGGAACCGAGCCTCGAACCGGGGTCCTTAGGCTTCATAGGCAAGTGCTTAACCGCTAAGCCATCTCTCCAGCCCTTGTTTTTGTTTTTGTTTTCAAGGTAGGGTCTCACTCTAGTCCTGGGTGACCTAGAATTCACTATGTAATCTCAGGGTGGCCTCGAACCCATGGCAATCCTCCTACCTCTGCCTTCCAAGTGCTGGGATTAAAGGTGTGCACCACCATGCCCAGCCTTTTTTTTTTTTTTTCCCATGAGGGAGCGAGAGCTAGAGAAAGAGAGAGAGAGAGAGAATTGGCATGCCAGGGCCTCCAGCCACTGTAATTGAACTCCAGATGTGTATGCCACCTTGTGCGCATGTGCGACCTTGGGCATATGCCACCTTGTGCATCTGGCTTACGTAGGATCCAGCCCTTAACTTGGCTTTTATCAGATGCTTTGTCACATACAGGGTTCAACTCCATCCCTTCCCACTATGCTCCAGCTCCTAAAGAGAGATAGTATGTCCTCATAGGGAGGGAGGAATCTGGGGTGGGGGGTGGCAAGCTTTAAATAAGTTGTTGATAAAGGGCTGGGAAGAGGAGCAGGGAGAAGGCAGGCAGGGTGACGCCTACATTTCTTTTCACTCCTCCTTTAGAAATTGTTTTATTTAGGGCTGGGGAGATGGCTGGTGGTCAAGGTTTGCCTGTAAGGCCAAAGGACCTAGGTTTGATTCCCCAGGACCCACGTAAGCCAGATGCACAAGGTGGCGCATGCGTCTGGAGTTGTTTGCAGTGGCTGGAGATCCTGGTGTGCCCATTCCCTCTCTCTGCTTCTCTCTCTTAAATAAATAAATAAAATAAAAAGTGTATATATATATATATGTATGTATGTATGTGTATACATTATATATATATTATTATATATATTATATTATATATATTATATACATTATATATATATAATTTTATTTGTTTATCTGCAAGCAGAGAGAGACAGAGAAAGACAGAACGGGCCCACCAGGGTCTCCAGCCACTGCAAACAAACTCCAGACGAACACGCCACTTTGTGCATCTGGCTTTACGTGGACACTGTGGAATCAAACCTGGGTCATTAGGCTTTGCAGGCAAATGCCTTAACTGCTAAGCAATCTCTCCAGTCCAGCCTCCCTTTTTTGAGACAGGGTCTGCTCATGTGGCCCAGGTTTACCTTGATATCATCCTGGCTCAGTCCCCTAGGTGCTGGGATTACGGGTGTGGGCCACCATGCCCAGTTTGACAGGCACATTTCTAAATTTCTAAATTGAGTCATTGAGGCAAGATAGGCGAAGAGAAGACTTAATCAGAGACATGCTGAGTCTGAGGCCCCCAGAGCACTGTGGGGCAAATAAATGATAAAAGCCACGTGGAAGGGTACTAAGACCTACTCAACAAATATTTAAGGAATATTTTATACTAATACCAGCTAACATTTATATGGCATTAACCAGGGACCAGGTACTTTGCACTTAAAAAAATTGAGCTCTAATGTATATACAGTAAAACGCACATATCTAAAAATCTACAGTTCATTGCATTTTACATATCAACTTCTGAGATGAAAATATAGAACATCTTCAGCCCCCAGAAAGCCGCTTCTCATGCATGCTATATTTAATTTCCACAGTAATCCCATGAGTAAGTATTACAGAAGGGAAGGCACATTCTAAGGCCACACACAGGTGGTGGGATGGAGTCTCTATGACTTGGAATGGGCAAGGTTCTTCCAGCCTGAGCTTTCTCCCTCTGCATGGCAGCCCCCATCACTGGGCTGAGAATTGTATTCCGGGCGTGGGGAACCCTAAGGGTAGGAGCTAGGTGGGCCTCAGGTTCTGTGTCTGGGGTGAGGAGTGAGGAACCAGATGCCTCCTCCCGCTGGGTCAAGGACCAAGGCCACTACCTGGGGGTGTTGCAGGCGGAGGCTAAACTGCAGGTGAGTGAGTGGTCCAGCTGGAGCCCCGTCTTAGCCACAGGGGCAGAGGATCAGCTTTTCCTGAGCCTAATCCGCCAGATGCAGGAGAGGGAGAGCCACCATGCCTGTAGAAACGGTTTAGTCCACACTTCCTGAGCATCCCTCCGACCAGCAGGGAGGATCTGGAAGGTCCTGGAGGGACCAGGGAGCCCTTTCACTCCCACGTGTCTGTGCTGACACCCTTCCGGCCTCCCTTGTCTGGCCCGAGCTACAGCTAAAACCAGCCTCCTTGCTCTCTCCACGTGTCAAACCCTGCTCAGCCTCAGGGCTTTGCACTCAGTGTTCCATCCATCTGGAACCTTCTGCCTCCTGGACTTCTCATGTCTTATCATGGTGTCTCAGCTCTAATGTCACCTTTCCTGGACAAATTGCCCTACTTAATGCTGCCTCCACCAGCCAGCACTGTGGAACCAGATGGCATGAGAACAAATCTCTGTTCTCCCCCTTACTGTCTGTGTGGCTTTGAGCAAATTACTTCTCTGTGCCACAGTTCCCTCAGGTATAAAATAGGGGTGGTGATAATAATAGCATGTTTCTGATAGTATGGTAGTAAGGAGTGCATTACTTAACATCTATTAGCAGCACTTGGCCCATAGTAATGCTTTATAAAGATTTTTTAAATTTTTATTTATTTATTTATTTATTATTTTTCAGGGTAGGGTCTTGCTCTAGCCCAGGCAGACTTGGAATTCACTAAGTAGTCTCAGGGTGGCCTCAAACTCAACAGTGATCCTCCTACCTCTGCCTCCTGAGTGCTGGGATTAAAGGCATGTGCTACCACGCCAGGATTTTTTATTTTCATTTTTATTTTATTTTTTTGAGCTAGGTATGGTGGTACATGGCTGCAACCCCAGCAGTTGGAAGATAGAGGTAGGAGGATCATTAGTTCATGGTAATCCTCAACTATATAGAGTTTGAGACCAGGGCTGGAGAGACACCTTAGCAGTTAAGATACTTGCCTTGCAAAGCCAAAGGGCCTAGGTTTGATTCCCCAGTACCCACATAAGACTAGATAAACAAACAAGGTGAGTTTGAGACCAGCCAGGTCTACATGAAACCCTGTCTCAACAGCAACCAAAGAGATTTTTTTTTTCCATATAGCACTTTTTCCATCCTAAAATGAAATGATCCTGGTTACGGAGCTAGGTACTTGGTTATTCTTTTTTCTTTTCTTCCTTTATTTTTATTTGAGACAGAGAGAAAGGGAGAGAGAGAGAAAGAGAAGGGAATGCATGTACCAGGGCCTCTAGCCACTGCAAACGAACTCTAGACACATGCACCACATTGTGCAACTGGCTTACATCAGTCCTGGGGAATTGAACCTGGGTCCTTTGGCTTTGCAGACAAGTGCCTTAACTGCTAAGCCATCTCTCCAGCCCATGATATTTTTCTTTTGATTTTTTTTTTTCACTCTAGCTCAGGCTGACCTGGAATTTACTATGTAGTCTCAGGGTGGCCTCAAGCTCATGGCGATCCTCCTACCTCTGCCACTTGAATACTGGGATTAAAGGCATGCACCATCATGCCTGGCTCTCCATGACAATTTTTTTTGTATACATGTTTATAATGTAGTTTGATCATAATCCCTCCGTTACCTTCTCTTGTCCCTTCCTCCTTCTCTCACTGAGCCCATTCTTCCTTACTAATCCCTCTTCTACTTTGATGTTAAATTGTGTGCGTCCCACTGAGTTTAAGTAGGGTTTGCCTACATGAGCACAGGAGGGGAGGAGTGGATTATAACTCAACTTCCTTTCTCTTCTTTCTGTTTTTCCTTTTCTTTTCGTGTGTGTGTGTGTGTGTGTGTGTATTTGTTCAAGGTAGGGTCTCACTCTAGCCCAGGCTGACCTGGAATTCACTATGTAGTCTCAGGCTGGCCTCGAATTCAAGCCGCTCCTCCGACCTCTGCCTCCCCAAATGCTGGGATTAAAGGCGTGCGCCACCACTCCCTGCTCAAGTTTCTATGTGCTATAAGGAAACATAGAGACTCATGGTGGGTATGTGACTTGTCCAGGAACCCACAGCCCACAAGAAACCGAGTGAAGAATTCCAGTCCAATCAGGCTGACTGACTTCAGAGCGCATGGGCTTAGCCATATGCCATAGCGCAGGACACACAGCGGGCGTCATTCTCTGGGCTCTTCACACCGAGGCCCTCCAGGAAGACCTGCTGCCATGCTGGCACTGTTTTCTGGGACAAACAGCCTCTCGTGGGGGCAAGCCACCTCTTTTGCTCATTTGCCCTGCCTGCAACGTCTGCTCGGAGACACAGGTCCTCCCTGCAGGCTCTCTGTGGGATTTTTGGATTAGTCCCCTCTTGATTTGTTCCAGCTTCCCCTGAAGAAGCAGGAGTTATTTCGGGACCTTGATGGCTCCCTGGGGCTGCCTGTGACCCCCGCCCAGTTGCAAACACCTCTCCCTTCCTCTGCATGCTTCATTAGGCTCTCTGCTCACTTTCTGCCCCCTGTGGCTCTCAGTTCTGACTCCTGCTCCTCTGGTTCCTCCTTCCTGTGCCTCCTCTCTACCTCAGCTGGCACCTTCCCTGCTACTATGGAGATGGAAGATGCCCTTTCTTTCCTGATCCCGGGTCCTAACTCTGCCTTAGGGCAATGAATGACCCGTCAGGACTCCCCCCAAATAGAGTGAGGACACACACACACACACACACACACACACACACACACACACACATTTGTCACCATTATTTTTGGCTGGTGTTCCCACTCGCTTGTTCCAGTGGGAACTCAGTCCCCCAATGTCATTCAGCCTGGAGAAGGAGCTGTTAAAAAAAAATCCCAAGGATGCATTTATAAAAGTTCCCAAGGAGAACCAGGATGTCTTCCCCCCACTTCACTGCTACCACGTTATGTCACAGTGCGTGGGGCTGACGTCATGGGGACGGGGCGTGGGTTCTGCAGCAGCTCTGTGTTCTCTCCCTGCTTCTGGCTCGCCCATCTCCTAGCTCAGAGCTCTGCCAGGGCCACCCGCAGCCCTTGCTTGCTTTTCAAAAAATAACTCGAGTCTTCCACTCAGGTTGGGGGCTGCTTCCTGGGTGTCCCCAGCTCCGTGTTGATCCTTCCAAAGCAAAACTTCCAGAAGCTTCTACTCTGACCTGGTCATCAGTGTCTCACGTGCTGGTGCCCTGTTCCAGTTCCTGCCACCTCCAAGGGGGCAGGGCAGCGGGTCCCCTCGATGCCCGCAAGGTCATGCATTCATGCAGCACCTAATACCTGTGGCCTGCAGAGCGTACCCCTTGGGGTGGTCACTGGGGGTTTTCCTCTCTCTTCTGAGTTATCTTTTTTCTGTTTCTTTTTGCATTCCTACTTGTTAATGTAGTGAATCTCTCTCGCTCGCTCTTCCTTTCTCCCCCTCTCTCTCTCTGGGGTCTCATGTAACTCAGAGTGGCCTTCAACTCACTTTTTAGCTAAGAATGACCTTAAACTGCCAGGATTACATGCGTGCACCTCCGTATTTGGTTTATGCAGTGCTGAGGACTGAATTTGAGCCAGTTCTATGTTAGCCTGGTTTAGAGTGAGACCCTACCTCAAAAAAAAAAAAAAAAAAACCAACAAAATGTTTATGAAATTTCTCTATATTGCTACATATGTTCACAATTTTTTTAATTAATTTAATTTATTTTTATTTGAGACAGAGAGAGGGGAGAGGGAAAGGGAATAGGCATGCCAGGGACTCTAGCCACTGCAAAAGAACTCCAGATGCATGTGCCACCTTGTACATCTGGCTTATGTGGGGGCTGGAGAATCAAACCTGGGTCCTTAGGCTTCACAGGCAACAGCCTTAACCGCTAAGCCATCTCTCCAGCCCCACAATTCTTTTTTTTTTTTTTTTTTTTAAATATTTTTATTTGCAAGGAGAGAGAGAGAAAGAGATCAACAATGGGCATGCCAGGACCTCTAACTACTGCAAATGAACTCCAGAAGCATGTACTTTGTGCATCTGGCTTTACATGTGGGTACTGGACAATCAAACCCAGGCAGTTAAGTTTTGCAAGCAAGTGCCTTAATCACTAAGCCATCCCTCCAGCTCACAATTCTTTTTTTCTTTAATTACTGAGTAATATTGCACTGTATGGAAATAGTATAATTTGGGCTAAAGAGATGGCTTAGTGGTTAAGGTACTTGCCTGCAAAGCCAATGGACCCAGGTTCGATTCCCCAGGACCCATGTATAGCCAGATGCACAAGGCAGTGCATGAGTTGGAGCAGAGGCTGGAGGTTCTGGTGCATCTATTCTCTCTTTGTCTCTACTTGTAAGTAAATAAAATAAAAAACCAAAAACAACAAGCTGGGCATAGTAGTGCATGCCTTTAATCTCAGCACTTGGGAGGCAGAAGTAGGAGGATCACCATGAGTTCGAGGCTACCCTGAGACTCCATAGTGAATTACAGGTCAGCCTGAGCTAGAGTGAGACCCTACCTCAAAAAACAAAAACAAAACATGGGCTAGAGGGATGGCTTGGCGGTTAAGGTGTTTGCCCCAGGTCCCACGTTAGCCAGAGGCACAAGGGGGTGCATGCATCTGGAGTTTGTTTGCAGTGGCTGGAAGCCCTGGAGCACCCACTCATTCTCTCTCTCCCCCTCTTTCTCTGTCAAATAAAATATTTAAAAAAAAACACAAAACAAACAATAACAACAAAAGTCAGATATGGTGGTACATACCTTTAATCCCAACACTTGAAAGGCTAAGGTAGGAGGATTACCCTGAGTTCAAGGCCACCCTGAGACTACAGAGTGAATTCCAGGTTCACCTGGACTACAGACCCTCCTTCCAAAAGAAAGAAAGGGAAGAAAAGAAAAGAAAGACGGATGGAGAGATGGCTTTGTGGTTAAGGTACTTGCCTGCAAAGTCAAAGGACCCATGTTTGATTCTCTAGGACCCACTAAGCCAGATAGATGCACAAGGTGGCACATGCATCTGGAATTCATTTGCAGTGGCTGAAGGCCCTGGTGTGCTCATTCTCTCTCTTTCTCAAAAATAAATAAAAAGCAAAAAGTATATATATTTTTTTAACTAAAAAAAAGCACAGATAAAAGTCATGCAGCCACTTCTGTTGAATAACATTTGGGGTTATTTCTAGTTTGTGGCTATTATAAAGCTGTGATGAGATGTATGAATCAGCCTTTTCTATAGATGTTTTCATTTATGTCGGATAAATAACTAAGTAGAATTATGAGCTCATAAGTAAATGCATACTTAACTTTATAAGGAGCAGCCAGATCTTCCCAATGTAACTGTGCCAATTTACATTCCCACCAGCAGTATATAAAAATTCTGTGGCACCATACCCTCTCCAAGCACTGTGTATGATCAGTCATGTTAATTTTATCCCTCTGGCTTATATGCAGTGGTGTCTTACTTTCTTTTTTCAAGGTAGGATCTCGCTCGAGTGCAGGCTAACCTGGAATTCACTGTAGTCTCAAGGTGGCCTCAAACTCATGGTGGCTCTCCTACATCTGCCTTCCAAGTGCTGGCATTAAAAGCATGCACAATCATACCAATTTTATAAAAATATTTATTACTTTTATTTTATTTTATTTTTGTTTTTGTTTTTCAAGGTAGGGTCTTGCTCTAGCCCAGGCTGATCTGGAATTCACTATGTAGTCTCAGAGTGGCCTCGAACTCACGATGATCCTCCTACCTCTGCCTCTCGAGTGCTGGGATTAAAGGCATGTGTTACCATGCCTGGCTATTTTTATTTTATTTATTTGCAAGGAGAGAGAGAGAGAGGAGACAGACAGAGAAAATGGGCACACCAGGGTCTCCAGCCACTGCAAACGAATTCCAGAAACATGCACCACTTTGTGCATCTGGCTTTATTTTATGTGGGTGCTGGGGAATCAAACCTGTGTCCTCTGGCTTTGCAGGCAGGTGCCTTAACTGCTAAGCCATCTGTCCAGCCCTTTAAAAATTTTTTTTGCAGATAGGATCTCTGGGGCTGGAGAGAATGCTTAGCTCTTAAGTGCTTGCCTGTGAAGCCTAAGGACTATGGTTCGAGGCTTGATTCCCTAGAACCCACGTAAGCCAGATGCACAAGGTGGCACATGCATCTGGAGTTCGTTTGCAATGGCTGGAGGCCCTGATGCGCCCATTCTCTCTCTCTCTCTCTCTCTCTCTCTCTCTCTCTCTCTCTCTCTTTCTCTCTCTCTCTCTGCCTCTTTCCCCCTCTGTCTGTCTGTCACTCTGAAATAAATAAATAAAAAATAAAAATAAACAACAAAAAATAAATTTAAAAAATGATAGGATCTTCCTACATATTGAGAATAGCCTTGAACTTCTGATCCTCCTTCTCCAGCCTCCCAAGTGCCAAGATTATAGGCATGCCCAGAAGCACTTTATTTATTTATTTATTTACTTACCTACTTATTTGCAAGCAGAGAGAAATAGGGAGAGGAGAGACAGAGAGATACAGAAAATGGGCATGCCAGGGGCTTCAGCTGCTGCAAACGAACTCCAGATGCATGTGCCACTGTGCATCTGGCTTTACATGGGTACATCGAACTTGGCTAGTTGGGCTTTGCAGGCAAGCGCCTTAGCTGCTGAGCCATCTTTCCAACCCTTGTTTTGGTTTGTTATTTCAAGACAGGTTCTCACTCCAAGCCAGGCTAGCCTGGAGCTCATGGTGATCCTCCTACCCCAGCCTCCTAAGTGCAGAGATGAAAAGCTTATGCCACCATGCCCAGCATAATGTACATAACGTTCATCCACATTTTAGCATTTATCAGCACCTGACTCATTTTCATGGCTGAATACTATTCTATGGATGTATATAGAGAGACCATAATTTGTTTCTCTAGTTGTTTGGCCATTCTGTTTGTTTGTAGTAGGATCTTGTGGGGGGTTTTGTTTGTTTGTTTGGTTGGTTGGTTGAGGTAGGGTCTCACTGTAGCCCAGGCTGACCTGGAATTCACTATGTAGTCTTGAACTCACAGCTATCCTCCTATTTCTGCTCCCCAAGTGCTGGGATTAAAGGCGTGCATCACCCAGCCTTGCATATCTCTCTTGCTATGTATTTGTTCTTTTTTTTGTTTTTTTTTGCCCCTCTTTACTATTTATTTGCGTGTGTGTGTGTGTGTGTGTGTGTGTGTGTCAGACAGACAGACAGACAGAGAGAGAGGAAGTGAGCTAGCATGGGCATGTGTAGTACGCGTGCGTGTGGAGGTCAGCGGACAACTCTCGTGTCGGTCCTGACCCTTACCTGTCCACTTCGTTTGAGGCCAAGTTTCTCACTATTTACACTGAGCTTCAGGGAAATTCTGTCTCTGCTTCCTGACTCACCACCAGCACCAGTGTGCTTGGGTTTCAGAAGTCCAAACTTAGGTGCTCTCAACTAGAGCAGCGAGTGCATGATCCATTGAGTCATCTCTCCAGCCCCTGTTTTGCACCCCTCCTTTTAAAAAAAAAATATTTTATTTGTTTATTTGAGAGAGAGAGAGAGTGAGCATGGGTGATCAGGGGCCTCTGCCCGCTGCAAATGAATTCAGACAAATGTGCCACCTTGTGCATCTGGCTTATGTGGGTACTGGGAAATTGAACCTGGGTCCTTAGGCTTTTCAGGCAAGTGCCATAACCACTAGGCAATCTCTCCAGTCCGATTTTGCCCCTTTTTCATGAGAGAGAGAGAGAGCAAACTAGAGAGGATTAGTGCCCCAGGGCCTCTAGCCACTGCGGTCAGACTCCAGACGTCTGCGCCCCTTGTGCGCATGTGCGACCTTACGTGCTTGCGTCACCTTCTGCGTCTGCCTTATGTGGGACCTGGAGAGTAGAACATGGGTCCTTAGCTTTCTCAGGCAAGCACCTTAACCGCTAATCCATCGCTCCAGCCCCATTTCGCCCCTTTTGTGCTAGCGATTGATCCAGGGCTTTGCAGATACCGAGTGTGTCCTGTACCTCTGAGCTCTACCCCGGTCCCTCCGAGACTATAGTCTCAAGCACTATTCTAAGCTGTCTCTTTGAATGCCATGGACTGTGTGTAGCTCTCTGGGTACAGTTAAGCACAGAGGAGGATGGATCTTGTGTATTTTTGTAAACAAGTAGAGCTTAAGCCTCTTCTGCAAGGCAATGCTTTTGGTGGTAATGCATACGTACATGACCTTTCCTGATCACACTGGAGTCCTGTGAGGGCCTATTCATTCATCTCCATAGCCCAGTGTGTAGCCCAGTGCTGTTAGTTGACTATGCATATATATGTGTAAAAATTTTTTGTGGTTTTTCAAAGTAGGGTCTCACTCTAGCTCAGGCTGTCCTGGAATTCACTATATAGTCTCAAACTGGCCTCAAACTTACTGAGATCCTCCTACCTCTGCCTCCCGAGCGCTGGGATTAAAGGCTTGCACTACCACGCCCTACTTGAATAGACATATTTAATATTTAATTTTTTTTACTTTCATTTAATAGAGAGAGAGAAAGAGAGAAAGAATGGGTGCACCAAGGCCTCTAGCCACTGCTAACAAAATCCAGACACATTCACCACCATGTGCATCTGGCTCACATGGGTTCTGGGGAGTAGAACCTGGGTTCTTAGGCTTTGCAGGCAAGCGCCTTAACAGCTAAGCTATCTCTCCAACTTCTGAATGGATATGTTTTTGTTTGCATGTGTATGTGTGTGGGGGGGGGGGTGCAGCATGTGTGCATACATATGGAAGCTAGAGAACAATCTCAGGTGTCACCCTTAGGAACTCCATTCATCCATCCATCTCCTTTGGGACAGGGTCTCCCATTGGCCTGGGGGTCACCAATTAGGCTAGACTGGCTGGTCAGCAAATTCTAGGGATCCACCCGTCTCCACCTCCCCAGCGCTGGGTTTAAAGGTACATGCCTCTATGTCCTGCATGTATATTACCATTATTATTAATTTTTATTTTTGGTTTTTCAAGATAGGATTTCACTCTATCCCAGGCTGACCTGGAATTCACTGTGTAGTCTCAGGGTGGCCTCAAACTCATGGTGATCCTCCTACCTCTGCCTCCTGAGTGCTGGGATTAAAGGCGTGCGCCACCAAGCCCGGCTCTTATTTTTACTTTTTAATTTTTATTTAATTATTCATTTGCAGGCAGAGAGAGAGAGAGAGAGAGAGAGAGAGAGAGAGAGAGAGAGAGAGAAGGAATGCCAGGGCCTCTAGCCACTGCAAAGAAACTCTAGATGCATGCCACACTTTGTGCATCTGGCTTTATGTGGGTACTGGGGAATCAAACCTGGGTCCTTAGACTTTGCAGACAAGCACTTTAACCACTAAGCCATCTCTCCAGCCCTGGGTTTATTATAATTAAAAAATATTTATGGGAACCGGGTGTGGTGGTGCACGCCTTTAATCCCAGCATTCGAGAGGCAGAGGTAGGAGGATTGCCGTGAGTTCAAGGCCACCCTGAGACTACATAGTGAATTCCAGGTTAGCCTGGGCTAGAGTGAGATCCTAACTTGAACCCCCCCCCAAAAAAATACACAAATATATACAGGGGCTCGAGAGATGGCTTAGCGGTTAAGGTGCTTGCCTACAAAGCCAAAGGACCTCGGTTTGATTCCCCAGTACCCGCATAAGCCAGATGCACAAAATGGCACATGAGTCTTGAGTTCATTTGCAGTGGCAGGAAGTCCTGGTGCGCCCATTCTCCCTCTCTCAGTCTCTCTCTCTCTGCCTCTCTCTCTCTCTCTCAAATAAATAAATGTATCTTTTAAAATGTTTATTTATTTATTTGTAAGCAGAGAGAGACAGACAGAAAATAGATCTGCCAGGGGCTCTAGCCACTGCAAACAAACTATAGATACATGGACCACTCTGTGCATCTGGCTTTACATGGGTACAGGGGAATTGAGCCTGGGACATCAGGCTTTATCAGGCAAGTGCCTTAACCCTGGAGCTCTATCTTCAACCCACATTTATATTATTGAACTCAAGTCTTCATGCTTGAGATACAAGCACTTTACCAGCTGAGCTATCTGGGAAGGCTTCATGGCAGAAGCAGCTTTCAGCTAGAGCCTTGAAAGCAAAAGCTAAGCAGCTTCCTTCGGCTCACAGTGATCAACAAATCAGCCATGGCTTATTCGGTGCCCTCCTGTGTTGGACACTAAGGTGAGCATGTTAGCACTGCTCACCTGCGCTTGAACCCAGCCCCAGCCCCTAGCACCCACCTTTATACTGACTTCTGGAAGCTGCTTCCAGATCATGGCTTGGGTCTTTTACTCGGGATGCTGCCTCATCTATTTTTCTTCCCAGTGGACTTCTGTTTGGAGCTAGAAAGCCACAGAATGACGGACAATGTGGCAAAGTCTGGACTTGGGATCCCCTGATGTCATGGGAAGGATTCTCGCCGCCAGCCTTTCTAGGTCCTTCAGACTGGGCGGGACCTGAGCCTCGGGGGAACCGTCCTTCGAAGTCCTTCTCCTGCTCCGGCCCCCTCCCCTCCTTCTGTAACCCCACCAGCTCATCAGGCTGAACCGGAATCTGTGGGAAAAGAAGCAGGATTTCGGCTAAATATAAACCAGGCTGTTCCAGTTTCCAAATAGAACAAAGGAGCAGGGTGTTAAGTTGATTTTTATAAATAAAGAGAGAGGGAGTGAGAGAATATTTTTTCGAGATGTTTAATAAAATCGCCTTGTGAGAGGCAGGAAAATCACTGGGCTGGGGCGGGAGGATTTGGAGGAGGACGGGGAGGGGAAGAGAGAGGATGGGGGGTGCTCCTTCCTCTCTGCTGGGATTCAAGGCCCTCTTCTGCCAGGAGGGAGGAACAGCAGTGAAGAGAGGGGTTCAGGGGCAGGGGAGGTCAAGAGGGCCCCTAGGAGACGAAGGAGGAGGAAGGAAGGAAGGAGGGAAAGATCTATGATCCTAACACTTATCTCATATTGAATGCCCACAATATGCCAAGTCCTGGCTAGATTTCTGCCTGGTTGCTTGGACAAAATACCATGAATATCTTAGCCTTCCAGTGCTCTGTGATTTAGCCCCAGCCGACCTCTCACCTCGTCTCTTCCCTCTCTCCTCAGTTCCCGCCTCCCACCACCCCGTACACCAAACTCATTTTCCGCTCAAGGTCCGAGTATCTCTGGTTCTCATGGTCAGCCCTTCCTCATACTCAGAATACAAAATTGATGCTCCGTGGCCGGAGAGATGGCTCAGTGGTTGAGGCGCTTGCCCACAAAAGCCTAAGGACCCAGGTTCGATTCCCCAGTACCCACATAAGGCTAGATGCACAAGGTGGCATATGCATCTGGAATTTGTTCATTCTCTCTTATCTGCCTATTTCTCTCTTTCTCAAATAAATAAGTAAATAAAATGTTCTATTTTTTTTTTTATAGTCTGGTGTGGTGGCGCACGCCTTTAATCTTAGCACTTGGGAGGCAGAGGTAGGAGGATTGCCCTGAGTTCGAGTCCACCCTGAGACTACAGAATGAATCCCAGGTTAGCCTGGACCACAGCAAGATCCCACATATATATATGGTATATATATATATAGACACTCCTTTTTCTCTCTAATAAATAAATTAAATAAAATCTTTATTAAGGGCTGGAGAGATGGCTTAGTGGTTAAAGCGCTTGCCTGTGAAGACTAAGAACTCAGGTCTGACTCTAGGACCCGTGTAAACCAAATGTACAAGGTGGCACATGCGTCTGGAGTTAGTTTACAGTGACTGAAGGCCCTAGCATGCCCATTCTTTCTCTCTCCCTTCCTCCGTCTTTCTCTTTCTCTCCCAAATACATAAACAAATAATTTTTTTTTTTTTAAAAAAGAAGCTCCTTTCCACCCCAACTCCTGTGCTGATTCATCACATTCCCTTTTAGTTAGCATTGTTCCATGTAGCCCTTTGGAGAATGGGAAAAATCTTTTGTCAGCTATACATCTGATAAAGGATTAATACCTAGGACATACAAAAAATTAAATTAAATAATAAGAAATCAAGCAATCCTATTTAAAAAATGGGCTATGGAACTAAATAGAGAGTTCTTAAAAGAAGAAATACAGCTGGGCGTGTTGGTGCACGCCTTTAATCCCAGCACTCGGGAGGCAGAGGTAGGAGGATCGCCATGAAACTACATAGTGAATTCCATCCAGGTCAGCCTGGGCTAGAGTGAGACCCTACCTTGAAAAAAAAAAAAATTGTTTGAGACAGGGTCTCACCACATAGCCCAGTCGGGTCTCACACTTTCAACCTTTCTGCCTCTGTCTCTTGAGCGCTGGGACTACAAGCATGTCCCACATGCCTGATTCAAACATTTTCTTTTTCTTTTTCTTTTTCTTTTTCTTTTTTTTTTTTAGACAAGGCAGGAGATCTAGCTTGGCTTGCCTAGCATGCATGAAGCCTGGGTTCTACCCTCAGCACCGCATAAAACTGTGGTGGTTCATACTATACTGAATGTAATCCCAGCATTCAGGTGGTGGAGGCAGGAAGATCACAAGTTCAAGGTCATCTTCAACTAGCTAGACAGTTCCAGACCAGCCTAGACTACACGAGACCCTGCCCCCCACCCCCAAAAAAACCCACGTCATTTTTTTTCTGGGTAGGGTCTAACTCTTGTCCAGACTGACCTGGAACTCACTCTGTAGTTCTAGGCTAGCCTCAAACTCAGTGATCCTCCTACCTCTGCCTCTCAAGTACTGGGATTAAAGATGTATGCCATGGGCTGGAGGGATGGTTTAGTGGCTAAGGCGTTTGCCTGCAAAGCCAAAGAACCCTGCTTCAATTCCCCAGGACCCATGTTAGCCAGATGCACCAGGGGGCACATGTGTCTGGAGTTCATTTGCAGTGGTTCGAGGCCCTGGCATGCCCATTCTCTCTCTCTCTCCCCTTCTTTCTCTGTCAAATAAATAAATAAATGGGAAAAAAAGGTGTATGCCACATGCCTGGCCATGGGATTTCCTTTTTTAAGTGACTGTTAAAATACCGATGTTCAGCCGGGTGTGGTGGTACATGCCTTTAATCCCAGCATTCGGGAAACAGAGGTAGGAGGATCTCCATGACTTCGAAGCCACCCTGAGACTATATAGTAAATTCCAGGATTGCCTGAGCTAGAGTGAAACCCTACCTTGGAAAGACAACAACAACAACAGAAAAAATACCAATGTTCATACATGCAAAGACATTTTCCTAGTAATAATTACAAAACTTAAATTTACTTATTTTCCTAATTTCATAAAGATCCTTCTTTACCCATCCAAAAATCACACTAAGATCTTTTCCCTGTGTGTGAGTGAGTGTGTGTGTGTGCACACGCATGTAAAGTCCAGAGGACAACTTCTGGTGTCAGAAAGAGAAAGAAGCAGATAGGTAGAGAGAGAATGCGCATGCCAGGGCCTCCAGCCACTGCAAACGAACTCCAGATACACATGTGCCATCTGGTGCATCTGACTTACATGGGTCCTGGGGAATTGAGTCTCGAACCGGGGTCCTTAGGCTTCACGGGCAAGCGCTTAAGCGCTAAGCCATCTCTCCAGTCCCCTCTTTTCCCCATTTTTTTAGGTAAGTCTTGCTGACCTGGAATTCACTATGTAGCCTCAGACTGGCCTCATACTCAGGGCAATCCTCCTACCTCTGCCTCCCGAGTGCTTGGATTAAAGGCGTGCGGCCACCACGCCCTGCTCAGATTTCTGTCTTCATGGGTGTAGCGTGGCCTTGGACCAGCCACAGGGTCCTCCCTGGACTTACTTCCTGTATCCGATGGGATGCAGGGCACTCAGCTTTGCGCGCTGGAGACATGATACGTCAGGAACCTGTACTCAAGGACATGACGGCAGCACAGTCCACAGTATAGCGCGGTAGCACAGACAGAAGATGTTGTCACCTCACTTATTGTCACCTCCTCTGGGCTACAAGGTAATCGAGCTCAGGAGCTGTCACTCCGTTAGCTGAGCTGCTACACGCCATGTTCGGGGCTACACACTCTGTTGAATCCTCATATCAATTCCTAGGAGTATTATTTAGTCATCATTATTATACCCATTGTATGAACGATGAGTGTGAGGCTTCTATCCGTGAAGTGAGGGTTACAAGGCTGCAGGAAATAACAGCCCGGTGTGGTGGCGCACACCTTTAATTCCACAACTCGAGAGGCTGAAGTAGGAGGATTCTTGTGAGTTCAAGGCCAGCCTCAGAGACTACATAGTGAATTTCAGACCAGCCTGGGCTAGCATGAGATTCTACCTAGAAAAACTACTACTACTACTACTATTTTTTAAAAAATAACAGAGCTTTTCCTGAAATGGAGGTAAGACCAGCTGCAGATCCTTGGTTATTAAACTGTATGCAATCCTGCCCTTGGGATCCGATGAACCAGTGAGACTTCTGTGGGTGCTCTATGAGGTACAGTCTGCGAGAGGAGAGGAAATGGAAGGGCAGAAAGGGTTGTGATAAGAAGCAGAGACCTGGCCTTGGTTAAGACATGCAGGTGTGTGTCTCACTTGCGGTATTTAAGTGAAGAAGTGATGTTGCCCTTTGGGGGGACTGTGGCTTGATGCCTGTGACTCATGAGGACAGAGTAGCTCAGGTCTCTGCCACAGGAGCTGCTATTTATAACCCACAGGTTCCCACAGCCTCCTGAGCACAGAGGCCTGCGGCTACCCGGGGGGGTTAGTCTCCTGGGCTGCAGATGGAGGGGAGGAGGCATGGGGGAGGCCAGGGGAAGGTCATAGCTGAGCCTCCAGGGTCCTGTGTTACCCTAGGGGTAACTGGCCTGTCTGCAGCAGAGCAGGTGGCACCAAAGAGGCCCAAATGCACATGCTAATAAATGCTGGAAGTGGCTTCAGCGTTTTTCATTTGGTCAGATCTTAACATTTCTTCTCCATTGGTTTCCCCGTCTCATTTGGAGCCAAGGTCAAAGTCCCTTACGGTGCCCCCAAGGCCTCACAGACTCTACGTCCTCCGACCTCCTAGCCTTCTTCTTACTCACTCTACTGCAGTAGCCTCTCATCTGCTCCGGGGACACACTGCGAACCTACTGTCCTTGTGGTCTCTGCTGTGACCATTTCGTCTCTCTGGACACTTCCCCCAGAGACTAACATGTTTTCCTCCCCAGCCTCTTTCTTTCTTTCTTTTTTTTTTTTTTATGAGAGAGAGAGAGTGAGAAAGAGAGAGAGAGAGAATTGCCGTGCCAGGGCCTCCAGCCACTGCAATCCAACTCCAGATGCGTGCGCCCCCTTGTGCACATGTGCGACATTGCCGGCTTGCGTCACTATGTCTGGCTTACGTGGGACCTGGAGAGTAGAACATGAGTCCTTTGGCTTTGCAGGCAAGCGTCTTAACCGCTAAGCCATCTCTCCAGCCCTCAGCCTCTTTATTTATTTTTATTTTAGAGAAAGAGAGCTCTTATTGATCTTTTAAATTTAATTAATTAATTTATTTTAAGGTTTTTTTTAATTGACAACTTCCATAATTATAGACAATAAACCATGGTAATTCCCTCCCCCTACTTATTGATCTTTGCACAGAAACTGGTTTTTCTGTGAGCAAGTTCCTTTAACCACTGAGCAATCTCCCCAGCCTCAAATAAGCTTCTCTGTGAGGCCTTTCCTGGCTATTCTATATAGCTTTGCATCTGTACTGTACTCTCATTTCCTGTCCCTGCTTCAATCATGTGTGCTTACCAGCCTCTACAATTCTACATTTATTACTAATTTATCTTCTTTTAAATATATATCTGTAAATACACACACACACACACACACACACACACGCACACATATATACACATATTTTATTTATTTGAGAGAGAAAGAGGCAGAGGGAAAGAGAGAATGGGCATGCCAGGGCCTCCAGCCACTGCAAACAAACTCCAGATGCATGCGCCCCCTTGTGCATCTGGGTTAAGTGGGTCCTGGGGAATCAAACCAGGGTCCTTAGGCTTCTCAGGCAAACGCCTTAACTGCTAAGCCATTTCCCCAGCCCATATATTGTTTTTAATTTAATTTATTTATTAGAGAGAAAGAGGTAGATAGATAAAGAGAGACAATGGTCATACTAGGACCTCCAGCCACTGTAAATGAACTCCAGACTCATGTGCCACCCTGTGCATCTGGCTTATGTGGGTCCTGGGGAATGGAACCTGGATCCTTAGGCTTTGCAGGCAAGCACCTTAGCTGCTCATCCATCTCTCAAATATATTAATATATTATTAATATATAATATAATATAAATAATATACTATAATTTTTAAATGCTTTTATTTATTTGTGTGCACGCACATACCAGGGTCTCTTGTCACTGCAATGAACAGCAGTCCCTTTCCTCACTCTGTGCCTGGCTCTACATGGGTTCTGGGGAATCAGACCCAGACCAGCAGGCTTTGCAAGCACCTTTTACTGATGAGCCACCTTTCCAGACCCAACTAATTTATCTTCTTTTCTTTTTAAAAAAAATATTTTTATTTATTTATTTGAAAGAGAGAGAGAAAGGGAAAGAGAAATAGGCAGGGGGAGAGAGAGAGAGAGAGAGAGAGAGAGAGAATGGGTGTGTAAGGGTCTCCAGCCACTGCAAACCAACTCCAGATGTGTGCACCCCCTTGTGCAACTGCTTTATGTGGGTGCTGGGGAAATGAACCTGGGTCCTTTGGCTTTGCAGGCAAACACCTTAACCACTAAGCCATCTCTCCAGCTCTAATATTTTTTCTTTGTATTTCCCCTTTTCTGTTTCTTCCCCCCCCCCCAAGGTAAGGTCTCACTCTAGCTCAGGCTGAGCCATCTCTTCAGCCCTAGAATGACTTTTCTTGTTTGTTTATTTATTTTTAGTCTTTTTATTTATTTGAGAGCGACAGAGAAGGAGGGAGAGAGCGAGAGAGAATGTGCCAGGGCTTCCAGCCACTGCAAATGAACTCCAGACATGTGCGCCCCCTTATGTATCTAGCCAACGTGGGTCCTGGGGAATTGAACCTTGAACCGGGGTCCTTAGGCTTCACAGGCAAGCGCCCAACCGCTAAGCCATCTCTCCAGCCCTAGAATGACTTTTCAGATCAAAGTGTTGGAGCCTGTGAGCAAGCAGTGTAAGTGGTTTTGTTTGATTTGGTTTTTTGAGTAGGGTCTTGCTGTAGCCCAGGCTGACCTGGAGTTCATTGTGTAGTCTCAGGCTGGCCTTGAAGTCATGGGGATCCCCCTACCTCTGCCTCCCAAGTGCTGGGATTAAAGGCGTGCATCACCACACCCGGCCAGTCTTTTTATTTTTTAAGTAGGATTATGAGCAGATATGTGTGTGTGTGTCAATAGGTCTGTGTGTTTGTGAACCTGGCTGCTTTTTGCAGTCAGTGAAACAGAATGTACAAATTTCAAAAAGCATGGCAGACCCTTCTGTACTTCAGTGATGGAGACCTCACGGCTCTGGTGTGCAAGGGAAGCAAGCACCTGTTGGTTTTGAGTCCCTTACCTGAAACAGTCTGTTTTCACTTCCCTAGGAGCCAGCTGTGACAAGCCCGTAGTGAGCTGCCTGCCTTCCAGTGAGGGAAGCCTGCAGAACTGTAGGCTGCAATGGGCTTGCCAGGCCCATTTTTAGATCTCATCTGTTCTTAATAGGAAATGGGTCAAACTTTGCCCAGGTTCCTGGAACCACCCCTGAGAGAGTGTTGGAGCTCACCAGTATGTTCACACGCTATCTCAGCTCATCCCATGACGCTATCTCAGCTCATCACATGGTCTCTTCTGTTTTGGCACACCTCTGACCTACCCATTTTTTTACAAATTACTACATTTGTAATGTAAGACTAGATTTTCTTTTTTCTTTTTCTTTTCTTTTCATTTTATTTTAGTTTTTCGAGGTAGGGGTCTCACTCTAGCCTAGGCTGACCTGGAATTCACTATGTAGTTTCAGGGTGGCCTCGAACTCATGACGATCCTCCTACCTCTGCCTCCCGAGTGCTGGGATTAAAGGCGTGTGCCACCACGCCCGGCTGTTTTTTATTTTTTAAAAATATTTTATTTTTACTTATTTGTTTGAGAGAGAGAACAAAGCAGAGGAAGAGCGAGAGAATGGGCACGCCAGGGAAATGACACCAGATACATGTGCCACCTTGTGCATCTGGTTTATGTGGGTCCTGGGGTATTGAACCGAGATCCTTTGGCTTTGCAGGCAAGCACTTTAACCTCTAAGCTATCTTTCTAGTCCTCTTTTATCTTTTTAAAGGAAAGTTATGCTTTATTTATTTATTTATTTGACAGACAGACAGAGAAAAAGGAGAGAGAGAGAAAGAGGTAGACAGAGAGAGTAAGAATGGGCACACCAGGGCCTCCAGCCACCGCAAATGGACTCCAGAAGCATGTGCCACCTTGTGCATCTGGCTTTACGTGGGTACTGGGGAATCAAACTTGTCCTTAGGCTTCATAGGCAAGTGCTTTAACTGCTCATCACCCCAGTTCTGATTTTTTTAAAAATGACTTAATTTAATTTATTTATTTGAGAGAGTGAGCATTTATTCTTTTTTTTTTTTTTTTTTTTTTTTTTTTGAGGTAGGGTCTCTCTCTAGTCCAGACTGACCTGGAATTCATTATGTAGTCTCAGGGTGGCCTTGAACTCATGGCGATTCTCTTACCTCTGCCTCCCAAGTGTTGGGATTAAAGGCGTGAGCCACCATGCCCGGCTTCATTTGATTTTTTGTTTGTTTGTTTGTCTTTCGAGATAGGGTCTCTCTAGCCAAGGCTGACCTGTAATTCACTATGTAGTCTCAGGGAGGCCTTGAACTCATAGCAGTCCTCCTAACTAACCCTAACCCTAACTCTGCTGCTGGGATTAAAGGCATGCTCCATCACGCCCCTGTTGGAAAGAGGCACTGCAGAGCTCCTGGGACCAGATGAAATCCTTCTAGGGAAAGGGTGGCAAATGGTGGCCACCATCAGGCACAGCAGCCCTTCCTCATTGACTCAGTGAGGCAATAAACATTCAGCCATGCTCTGATGTTGGACTCTCAGGATACAGTGTGCTGGGCCCAGCTGGGGAGACAGACATTGCCTGGAAAGTGTAAATCGTGGAAGGAAGCCCGCAGATGAATCTGACTTGATCTGGGGAGGAAGAAGCTGCAGCCGGACCAGGCAGGGAAGGTCGGGAGAACTGATGGCTGATGGAACCAGACTGTGTGAAGAATTTTGGACTTGATCCTAAGAGCCTGAGGCCACTGATGCTAGGAACTACTAGATTTTTTTGTTTGTTTGTTTGTTTTTGGTTTCTCAAGGTAGGGTCTCAGTCTAGCCCAGACTGACCTGGAATTCACTATGTAGTCTCAGGGTGGCCTCGGACTCACGGCGATCCTCTTGCCTTTGCCTCCCCAGTGCTGGGATTAAAGGTAGATAGAGAAAGCCACCACACCTGCTATCATGATCTTTGTAGTCTTACATTGTGTAATATTTTTTTTTTCGCTCTCTCATTTGCCCCCTAAAAAGAAAAAAAAATGGATTTTGACTTTTACATCAGTCATGCTGATTTTTATGTTTTTTTTAAACTTTCAAATGTCAAAAATAAGGGAATGATGGAAGATGTGTTTATTTTCAGGGTTAAATGTGCTAACAGATGCAAATTGCCTCGCATTTTACATGTGGTCTATAAATGGTAATTCCCTTATCTTTCCTCTAAATTCCGTTCCATAATTTCTGCTATTTCAGGAGCACAGAAGGAGACTGGGCCTCCCTACAGACTAAAGATAAATTTTATTTGAAGGACACGAAATAGACGTGCTTCACAACCTGAGTGGTTCTAAAGGTCAAAAGGTGATTATTTTACAAACTTATTGTGCAAACCAGTAAACTCATTATGAGCATACGACCTATTATCTGATTTACGGAAATGAAATTTGCATTTAATCTTTGTTTTTTGAGACAAGGTCTCATGTAGCCTAGGCTGGCCTCAAACTCACTATGGCTGAGGATGATCTTGAACTCCTTCCTGATCCTCCTGTCTCTACCTCCTAAGTGCTAGAATTAAAGATGTGTCCTACCATACCCCCCCACTTTATTGAGGATGGGGACAGGATCTCAAATTTGCATTCCTCCTAACTATTGGGGATTACATGTGTGTCCACCACACCCAGCTATGTTCACCTTTTTGGAGGCACACTTAGTGCAAAAAAACAAGATTCAGTTTCACCAAAGTCAAGCCCATGTCTCTTGTCCCTCTCCTGACTCTTAGATCAACCACCTTACCACCCACATACTAGAATCTTCGATATATATATATATATATATATACACACACACACACACACACACACACATACATAATGGTTTTTTGAGGTAGGGGGGGTCTCACTCTAGTCCAGGCTGACCTTGAATCACTATGTAGTCTTAGTGTGGCCTCGAACTCACAGCAGTCCACCTAACTCTGCCTCCTAAGTACTGGGATTAAAGGCGTGCGCCACCATGCCCGGCTCAACTCTTCAATATTTGTTGTATTCATTTAAATTCTGGAAGATATTTTCTGCTAAATCTTAAGTCGGGGCATCCGTTCTGGAGTTTTCCCTTTAGAGCTGCTAACATGCATTTTGATGGCATGGAAAAGCTTTTGCTCTGAATTATATTTAGCTCGTACAAACTCCACTGCACAATTATGTTGCAAAGGGGAATTAGGTTTTGTCTTTAAGTTGTTAATATAGTTTTGGAGAAAGGTGAGCACACAGAATAGCTCAGTGAAGTTGTAGTTTCCCGTATGAATAATTTTGCTTCCTTCACGTTTTACATGATCTGGGGCCTAGAACAGACTGACACACGTGGTAGGTGTATCAGACGGGGTCTGAATAGGAAACAGATGGCATGCTCAAATTAGATAATTAGAGGAGGATTTAATAAAGGCACTATTTACAAGGTTTGGGCAGGGCACACAGAAACCACAAGGATGAGTACAGTTACCCATGAGGGCTGGAAATAGCCTTTACCACGCCTAGATCTGAAGGTTGAAGGGAAGGAGAAATTGCAGAGCCCAGAGAGAGAAGGCTCTGGGGGAACGGCTGCTGTGACAAGGAAGGATGACCTTTTATCCAAAGACACCACCGACCTAAGGCGATGTGGCAGGAAGGGAGCCCAGCGAACAGAGTCGCCCACTTTGCCCTTCCTCTGCCTTCATTCGCCGCTGCTTCTCCGTGGGAAGCTGGAGGGCAAGGGAGCAAGTTGATGTAATTCATATGGGTCAGCACAGGACAAAGAGCTGGATGGAGAAGGACAGAAAAGGGGATCTGGGGCTGGAGAGATTGCCTGGTGGTTAAAGCACTTGCCCATAAAGCCTAAGGTCCTGGCTTTGATTCTCCAGGACCCACGTAAAGCCAGATGCACAAGGTGGCACATGTATCTGGAGTTCATTTGCAGTGGCAGGAAGCCCTGGCTTGCTCCTTCTCTATCTCTCTCCACTTGTAAATAAGTAAAAACATTTTAGAGCTGGAGAGATGGCTTAGAAGTTAAGGTGCTTGCCTGCAAAGCCAAAGGACCCTGGTTCAATTTCCCAATACCCACACAAAGCCAGATGCACAAGGTGGTGCACACTTCTAGAGTTGGCTTCCAGTGCTAGAGGCCCTGCCATGCCCATCCTCTTTCTCTCTCTCTCCCTCCATCTTTGCAAATAAATAAAATATTAAAAAAATTCAAAAGTCTACAAAAAAAAGAAAGGAAGGAAGGAAGAAAAGAGGATTTGGAAGGACACACGTAAAAGATCTGGTACAGCAAATTTCATCTCCATGTTGAATGGAGTTGATATTTCAATCTTGGTATCCGAGGGGGGGGGGCAGGAAAACGTTCAGGAAAAGAATGATAGCCGCAGGCTCAGGGTTCTCATTTGCTCATTGCTCAATCCACTGAGAATAGTATAAAAAATGTTTGTGTGGGGCTGGAGAGACGGCTTAGTGGTAAAGGCACTTGCCTGCAAAGCCAAAGGATCCCGGTTCGATTCTCCAGGACCCATGTAAGCCAGATACACAAGGTGGCACAAGTGTCTGGAGTTTGTTTGCAGTGGTTGGAGGCCCTGGCATGCCCATTCTCTCTCTCTCTCTCTCTCTCTCTCTGCTTTTTTCTCTCTCTCAAATACATAAATAAAATATATTTTTTAAATGTTCGTGAGATGGCAGCCATGGCAAAGGTATCTATAAGCTCATTGCACTCTTCCCCAATGCGTTTTCTTTTGCACGCTTGCTCCTATGTATGTATATATGTGTGTGCATATGTATGTATGTATATGGTGTGTGTGCACGCACATGCATGTTTGTGTGTTCACATATGTATGGCCACACATGGTCAGGTATGTGTGCATATATGTGGAAGACAGAGGTTTGTTTCCATTGGGTGTCTTCCTCAGTTGCTCTCTACCATATTTTATTTATTTATTTGCAAGCAGAAGAGAGGGAGAAGGAGAAAGTGAGGATGGGCGCATCTGGGCCTCTTGCTACTGAAAACGAGCTGAAGATGCATGTGCGACTTTGTGCAGCTGGCTTATGTGGGTACTAGGGAATCAAGCCTGGGCCATCAGGCTTTGCAAACAAATGCCTTTAATTGCTGAGTCATCTCTCCAGCCCACCACCTTATATTTTTTGTGAGACAGAATATCTTGCTAACCCTAGAACTCAGCAATTCAGCTGGACTACATAGCCAGGCTCTGTCTCCCCAGCACTAGCCACCATGCCTGGCATTTTACATGGGTGCTTTGGATCGGAATTTAGGTCCCTGTGCAGCAAGCACACTATCTAGCTCCTGAATCATATCCTCAGCCCATCCCGACCATGCATGGATTTTTTGTTTTGTTTTGTTTTTGAGGTTGGGTCTCACTTTAGCCCAGGCTGACCTGGAATTCACTATGCAGTCTCAGGGAGGCCTCGAACTCACTGCGACCCTCCTGCCTCTGCCTCCCGAGTGCTGGGATTAAAGGCGGGCACCACCACGCCCAGCTACATGGATTTTTTTTTTTAAAGAACACTTCCCTATTCTCAAAGCGCTTGTTTAGAGGTCTGAATAGTAGATACGAGCACACCGGTGTCAAAATTAGATGCTGATTCCCCCAAAGCAAGAGAGTTCATGCAAAACACAAAGGTTCTGAATCTTGTGGCTGGCAGCTGGCAATTACGCTCCTACAATGGTGGTGCCCCTTTAAGTCATAGTGAAATAGTCATTTTTCAAGCACAGAGACCAGAATAGGATTTGCCAGTGTGACTGGAAATTGGACTTGTTCTTCTGAGTGGAGTGAATTGTGTTCTCACATTTTCTGAGTCTGTGAAATCATTCTCCTTTTTAAAAAATTTTTTAATTTTTTATTTGTTTATTTGAGAGCAATAGACAGAGAGAGAAAGAGGCAGATAGACAGATAGAGAATGGGCATGCCAGGGCCTCCAGCCACTGCAAAGGACCTCCAGACGCATGCGCCCCTTGTGCATCTGGCTAACGTGGGTCCTGGGGAATCGAGCCTTGAACCAGGGTCCTTAGGCTTGACAGGCAAGCGCTTAACTGCTAAGCCATCTCTCCAGCCCTCATTCTCCTCTTTAATGAGGTCCTTCTCACAAGAGGAGGGAATGGGTCTCCTTCAGTGACATGACTTTGACAAGCAAATCAATTCGTTCCATTTGTTTCCTCTCTGAAAACAGCAATCCCTGAGTATTACATAATCGAATCTTCATGCCTCGCTGGTTTGTTCTGTCCTCCTGAGGAACTGGCAGATGGTGCCAATGCGGAGACCCGCGCACACGCCTCGCAAGCCTCATGGTAGCAGGAGAGCTGCTCACAGTGTCTGTCTCTGCTGTGGGCTCCTTGGCTGGCATCTGCTTCTCTGTATCTCTATGCTCTTTAACATTCCTCGGGCACCACTGGCTTCTTGCCTTTGGTGCTCATTCCAAGATTAATTGGAAATGTTGAAAGCAGATAAAGGGAAGAGAACAGAAAAGGAAGTTGAAAGGGCAGAGAATTTGTTGGATTTATTTTTAAAATTTTTTTTTCCTTGTTGTTCTTCCCTAAAAGTCCTCCTCCGTCAAAGGATGGGTGCGTTTGGAAATTTTAGCCGGACAGCTTCGTTTTCTTCACCCAGTCTGCCCCCTGTGTGCATCCCAGTTGCTGGGCTGCCCCCAGTGTAGGGACGGGACTGGCTGCGTCAGAGCTGGGAGAGTAAAGATCTGCTCAGGAACGTCACAAAACTGCCTCCAAAATCGAGTCTCATACCTGTAGGAATGATTGTTCCTCAGATAAGACAGTTCCCTGGATAAGTACCTACCTACAATGATGCCACCTTTGCTAAGGAAACATTATCTTAGGATTCTTTAAGGTGAAAACATCCCAGCTAGGCCCTGTCAGACAGAACCACAATGTTTCATGTCCTTGGAAAGGCCCTTCCAGTCTGTGCCATTGAAAACCCCACAAATGGCAGCTTCTGACACTAGAACTAAATGTCAGCTGACTGGCATTGGCACTGCCTTGCAGTCGTTAAAATTTTGAACTAGGGCTGGGGAGATGGCTCAACGGTTAAAGGTACTTGCTTGCAAAGTCTGACAGCCTGGGTTTGATTCCCCAGTACCCACATAAAGCCAGATCACAAAGTAGAGTGTGTGTGTGTGTGTGTGTGTGTGTGTGTGTGTGTGTGTGTGGAGTGTGTTTGCAGTGGCAAGAGGCCCTGGTTTACCCATTCTCTGTTTCTCCTATTAAAAAAAATATATATTGGGAGGGGGTCTGAAGTGATGGCTCAGCCTGTAAAAGGTGCTTGCTTGCAAAGCCTGCTGGCCCAGGTTCAAGTCCCAAGTACCCACATAAAGACAGATACACAAAGTGGTGCATATGTTTGGATTTTGTATGCAGTGGCAGGAGGCCCCGGCATGCCCATTCTCATATTCTCTCTGTCTTCTCTTTCTTTTTCTCTCATAAATAAGTAAATAAAAATATTTTTAAAATATTGAACTTGCCAGGTATGGTGACACACGCCTTTAATCCCAGCACTCGGGAGGCAGAGGTAGGAGGATCGCCATGAATTCAAGGCCACCCTGAGACTCCATAGTGAATTCCAGGTCAGCCTGGGCTAGAGTGAGACCCTTCCTTGGAAAAAAAAAAAAAAATTGAACTTAGCTGGGTGTGGTGGTGCACACCTATAATCCCAGCACTCAGGAGGCAAAGGTAGGAGGATGGCCATGAGTTTGATACCAGCCTGAAACTACATAGTGAATTCCAGGTCAGCCAGGGCTACAGGGAGATCCTACCTCAAAAAAAAAAAAAAAAAAAAAAAAAAAAAATATATATATATATATATATATATATATATATATATATATATACACACACATATATATATAGGCTGGAGGAATGGCTTAGCAGTTAAGGCGTTTGCCAGCAAAGCCAAAGGACCAGGTTCTATTCCCCAGGACCCACAATAGCCAAATACACAAGGTGGCATATGCATCTGGAGTTTGTTTCCAGTGGCTGGAGGCCCTGGCACACCCATTCTCTCTCCCTCTTTCTGTGAAATATATATATAATGTATATATATTATGTATATATATACATTATATATATAAAATCTGGGCATGGTGGTGCACACCTTTAATCCCAGCACTCAGGAGGCAGAGGTAGAAGGATCACCATGAGTTCGAGGCCACCCTGAGAGTACATAGTGAATTCCAGGTCAGCTGGGCCAGAATGAGACCCTACCTCAAAAAAAAAAAAAAAAAAAGACACACACACACACACACACACACACACACACAAACTATTTCTGAGCCTATAACTAACTAGGTAGAGCTTGGAGTGGCTTTTTTTGTTTTGTTTTGTTTTGTTTTGTTTCAAGGTAGGGCTTCACTCAAGCTCAGGCTGACCTAGAATTCACTCTGTAGTCTCAGGGTGGCCTTGAACTCATGGCGATCCTCCTACCTCTGCCTCCCGAGTGCTGGGATTAAAGGCGTGCACCACCACGCCCGGCTTAACCTTGGAGTTTTTTGACTTCCCGAGTGGCTCTGCTAACGCGTCTGTTGACAGGTTCTTGCTTTAGCTAGGATCGAGAGGTCTGCTTCCCCTCACAGGAGCCTGAGCTTCTTTTGCCGAACCCACTCTGTTTCCAGCCATGCAGCACCAGGAGGTCTGCTTGGTGCAGGGCCAGGCACAATTCCAACCGCCACAGATGTAACCGCCCTGCTCACAGCCTGTTGGCTGACTTTGATTTTGGATAGAACCTTCAGGCAATTAAAACATAGAGCGCTCCTGCTTGTGGCAAAAACATGGCTTGTCCGTAAAGGTCATTTGTACCTTTATGCTTGCTGGCCACTCAGGGTCCTGGTTGTGTCGTATACAAAGGAAAGGTCCTGCCTGAGAGCTTGTCTTTAACATTTATCTCCCCTCCACTGGAAACTTCCCTTTTTCTTCCTTCCTTCCTTCTTTCCTCCCTCTCTCCCTCTTTCTTTTTTTCTTTCTTCCTGCCTTCCTCTCTTTTTTCTGCCTTTCTCTTTCTTTTTATGTTTTCTTTTTTAATCTTCTACTTTATTTTACTTATTTATTTGAGAGAGAGAGAGAGAGAGAGAGGAAGACAGAGAGAGAAAAAATAGGTACACCAGGGCCTCTACCTAGTGTAAACAAACTCCAGAAGCATGTGCCACCTTGTGCACCTGGTTTACATGCTGGGTAATTGAGCCTAGGTCCTAAGGCTTATCATGCAAATGCCTTAACTGCTAAGCCATCTCTCCATCTCTCTTTTTATGTTCTTTCTTTTTTTTTTTTTTTTTTGAGGCAGGGTCTCATTTGAGTTCACATTGGTCTGGAACTCACACTGTAGCCTAGGCTGGCCTTGAACTCATGGCGATTGTCCTACCTCAGCCTTCCAAGTGCTGGGATTAAGGGCATGAGCCACCATGACTGGTTTGAGATTAATTTCAATTCAACAAAAACAGTGGACAGGGGAAATGGCTCAGTGGTTAAAGGCACTTGCTTGCAGAGGCTGCTGACCAGGGTTCAATTCCCCAGTGCCATGTAGAACTAGATGCATAAGGTGGTGCATGCATCTGAAGTTTGTTTGTAGCAGCACCCTTACTCTCTCTGTCTCTCTGCTCAAAAACACATTAAAAAAATTTTTTTTAAGCCAGATGTGGTGGCACATGCCTTTAATCCCAGCACTCAGGAGGCAGAGGTAGGAGGATGGCTGTGAGTTTGAGGCTGCCCTGAGACTACATAGTGAATTCCAGGTCAGCCTGGACTAGAGAGGAGACCCTACCTGAAAAAGTGTATATATATTTTAAGTTTTACTTTTTAAAATATATTTTATTTATTTATTTGAGAGAGAAAAAAAGGCAGAGAGCAAGAGAGAGAGAGAGAGAGAGAGAGGGAGAATGGGCGTACCAGGGCCTCCAACCACTGCAAACAAACTCCAGATGCATGCGCCCCTTTGTGCATCTGGATTACATGGGTCCTGGAGAGGCAAATGCCTTAACTGCTAAGCCATCTCTCCAGCCCAGTTTTACTTTTTTTCTTTTCTTTTTTTTTATACAGTGTCTCATGTAGTACCTCAGGCTGGCATCAAACTCTCCATGTAGTCAATTATGACCTTGAACTCTTGATCCTCTAATTCCCAACTGCTGGGATCATAGGCCCGCACCACCACACCCAGCTTTTTTTTTTTTTTTTTTTTTTTTTTTTTTTTTTTTACACTTATTTTCATTTGCTGTTCTCTCAGTAAGTATTGGGTGAGCAGCTACCATGCCATTAGGTGTTAGCTCCTGCGTTACGATTGGATATCCAGTAGTGAATAAAACAGACCCTGTCTCCACTTTCATGGGAGGTACAGACTACAGGGGGAGAAAGATAATAACGGAGGTCACTGTGACTGGACTGTCACTAGGTCATTGAACCTGGGTTGAATTTCATCTAGTGGAAACTACATGAATGCAATGGGCAATACCCAGTGTGTTGTACATAGTTGTATGTCTTCACCATTATGGTTACTAAGGCGCATGACACTGGGTTTAAAGTGTAAGGAGCAGAGTGGGGTGGCCTACACCCTTAATCTCAGTACCGAGGAGGCTAAGGCAGAAGGATAATGAGTTCAAGACCAGCTTGAACCATACAGAACTAGTTCAGGTCAGCCTGGGCAAGATAGTGTCTCCAACAAGGGGATGTATGTATGGTGGCGCAGGGGGAGACACTCACTTCCTACACAAGTCAGTTTTCCAGAGAGGTGGACATCTCTTCTCTGTTATTGAAAGAGGACTCTTCTGCATGAGAAATGCTGGCGATGTGTCCTAATCGTTGGAGATTAGGTGTACATGGGCTGGGGATCGAACCCAGGGCCTCTCGCATGCGAGGCAATCTCTCTACCAGTGATCTGCACCCCCAGCGTAGGTGGGCTAACTTCTGATCAATAAGTAATCTGTGGGGCACTCTCCTGCTGATGTTGGCCAGGAGGTGATGTCCACCCTCTGCTCACGCCATCGTTTTCCTCTGCCATCGTGGAGCGTCCCCTCGACTCTAACTTTTTTGGAACAGCAGCCTCAACAGCCATGATGGCTCCACCCTGAGTGCCACACTGGTGCCCAGCCTGGGGGGGTTTGTGGGTGCCTACTTCATGCGTGGCGAGGGCCTCTGTTGGTGTGCAAGCCTGCAGAAGCCCTCTTGGAATCTAACCCCACTGGGCCTTGGCACCTGTCTGGGGCACCACGTTGTATTCAGCCATGGGATATGGCTCCTACATGGTCTGGAAAGAGCTTGAGGCGGGGGAGTTCACTGAGAGGATGTGGTTCCCTTGGGTCTCTATACCGGCCAGCTGGCCCTGAACTGGAAATGGGTTGGGCCTTGCCAGACCACCTGCTCATCAGTGGGCCAGCAACTGCCAAGACCGTGGCCTGGCATCGGGTGAGCTCACCGGCTGCCCGCCTGCTGTGCCCTTACCTGGCCTTTGCCACCATGCTCAATCGCTATGTGTGGCGCTATAACCACGGCTGGTGTGAAGATGCCCAGACTACCAAGGGCTGCAGCATCACCAGCCAGGCGCCATGGGTGGTGGTAATCATCATGCTGTCGTGGTCACCAGTCCTGTTGGCTCGCCTGGAGCTCGGCCCAGTGGGGAGGGGGGGGATCACCATCAGTTCCAGAGATGGTCCTTGCTGACTCCTGTCCAGGGACAGCATCCTGTCTTCCCACACTACTCCAAGTGTGCTTTTCCAACAAGGGGTTTTACAAGCCAAATAAAGTTTTTAATTTAGGAAACAACAACAAAAAAAAAGCTGGGCATGGTGGTGCACACCTTTAATCCTAGCACTTGGGAGGCAGAGGTAGGAGGATCACTGTGAGTTTGAGACCACCCTGAGAATACAGAGTGAATTCCAGGTCAGACTGGATTACAGTGAAACCCTACCTGGAAAAAAAAAAAAAAGGTAATCTGTCTGGGAAAGAACATCCCTCATTTAAGATTTTTCATTTAAGCAATATTATTATTTACTATTATTATGTTGGTTTTTTGAGGTAGGGTCTCTCTCTAGCCTAGGCTGACCTGGAATTCACTATGTAGTCTCAGGGTGAGCTTGAACTCATGGTGATCCTCCTACTTCTGCCTCCCGAGTGCTGGGATTAAAGGTGTGCACCACCAGGACCAGAAAGCATTTTTATTTTTATTTTTTAGACACACACATACACAGGAGAGATCGAGAATTGGTGCACCAAGATCTCATCTGCTGATATTGAACTCCAGACACTTGAGCTACCTAGTGAGCATGCGCGACCTTTGTGCATCTGGCTGAGGAGGATCTGGAGAGTAGAACATGGGTGCTTAGGCTTCGCAGGCAAATGCCTTAAGTGCTAATCCATCTCTCCAGCCCCATTCTTTGAAAGACTTTTCTTAATCCTTGTAACCAATGAGTTAGCTCATTGTCACTGTTTTGAAAATCATAATGGGCCTAGGGTGGTCGAGTAGTTTCTTCCACTTGCCAGTATTATTTCTTCTCAAGCTGTCCTGCTTATTTGATTTTTTGTTTGTTTGTTTGTTTTGTTTTTCAAGGTAGGGTCTCATTCTGGTCCAGGCTGGCCTGGAATTCACTATGTAGTCTCAGGGTAGCCCAAACTCACGGTGATCCTCCTACCTCTGCTTCCTGAGTGCTGGGATTAAAGGCGTGTGCCACCACAGCCGGCTTGATTTCTTTTTTTATTGAGTTGTCATTTATAACAAGTTTCATTAGCCACTGAGCTCTCTCCTTAGGTTGTCATTTATATATTCTGAAATAGCCAGGTATGGTAACTCATACCTTTAATCCCAGTACTCAGGAGGCTGAGGTAGGAGGATCTCTGTGAATTTGAGGTCAGTCTAGGCTACAGAGTAAGGTTCCAGGTCAGCCTAGGCTAGAGTGAGACCCTGTCTCAATATATATAAGAGAGATGTATGCTTTTAAGTGTACCATTCAGTTTGGGCCCATATATATATATACGTTCTTATAACCCACACCTCTTTTCATTTTATTTGAAAAACCTTGGAATCCTCTTAAGTGCTGAACATTTAGGTCCTAAAGCAGATTTTTGGAAAGAATCCTCTATTTTCAGTACACTGACTGCCCCCTCAGCCCCCAAAAGGAAATTCTCTTCCAATCCTTTCCTGTGTTCTCCAATCACCACAGAGGACTTAAGACCGTAAGAACATTGTGTAATCCCAGCTTTCTGAAACCTGACAGAGATTTTGTCATCTGAAAACAAGGGGAGATTAAGTGCAGAATTTGACTCTGACAATGGCAGAAAGGAACAAACTCGACCAGGGACATCACAGAGAATTGTTTCAGCCACTGTATAAATGTGTCACAACCTTGTGATTGGAAATTGCAACAAGCAGTTTAAAAAAAAAAACAAAACACAACCAGGCAGTTAAAAAAAATACTTTTAAAATGTATTTATTTGAGAGAGAGAGAGGGAGACTCAGATAAAGAGAGAGAGAAAGAATGTGAGCATGCCAGGGCCTCCAGCCACTGCAAACAAACTCCAGACACATGCACCACCTTGTGCATCTGGCTTATGTGGGTACTGAGGAATCAAACCCTGGTCCTTAGGCTTCATAGTCAAGTGCCTTAACCGCCAAGCCATCTCTCTAGCCCAAGGAGCAGTTTTTAAAGGAATATGCTACAAGCCACTATCAAACTGAGCGATGTTAAGCAAGAGAGCCATGGACACGTCAGGAACTGGGCCCTTCACTCTGCCTTAGTCCTGCATGGATTCTCATGGACACCAAATGTAAAGACAGCTAAACGTAGTTTTCATGCTGTGGCTCAGACCCATCTTCTCTATTGATTTCACCATATTTGCACACTGGGAAAATGCCTTTCCAACACTCCACAACAGTTTTTCTTTGCATAATTTTCACCTGATGGTTATACAGTCAAATTGCATAACATGTAATTACTTAATAATTACAAATTGTGTAACACCTAAAAGCAAGCGCAAAGCTTTACATGAAAGTACTTTTTTTTTTTTTTAAATATTTTCATTTTTATGTTTTGAGATAGAGTTTCACTCTAGCCCAGGCTGAGCTGAAATTCACTATAAAGTCTCAGGCTGGCCTCAAACTCACAGTGCTTCTCCTACTTTGGCCTCCCAAGTGCTGGGACTAAAGGCATGAGCCACCACAACAGTGCTTTTAAAGCTACAAAAAGATGTGCAATTCAAAGAGATTATTACTATTATTATTTTGTTTTGTTGTTGTTTTTTTAGAGTCTCACTCTATCCCAGGCTGACCTGGAATTCACTATGGAGTCTCAGGGTGGTCTCGAACTCACGGTGATCCTCCTACCTCTACCTCCCGAGTGCTGGGATTAAAGGCATGCGCCACCATGCCTGGCTTTATTTATTTATTTTTTTTTTAATAGTTTATTTATTTGACAGAGAAAGAGGGAGAGAGAGAGACTGGCCACACTAGGGCCTCCAGCCACTGGCAGACGAACTCCAGACGCATGTGCCCCCTTATGCATCTCAAAAAACAAAAAAAAAAAAACCCCTGTTTCTTTTGTTGTAGTAGTTGTTGTTTTTGAGGTAGGGTCTCCCTCTAGCCCAGGCTGACCTGATATCCACTATGTAATCCCAGGCTGGCCTCGAACTCACAGCGATACTCCTACCTCTGCCTCCCAAGTGCTAAGAAGCAGTTTCTTTTTATTTATCTATTTATTTGAGAGCGACAGACAGAGAGAGAAAGAGGCAGATAGGGGGGGAGAGAGAGAGAGAGAGAGAGAGAAAGAGAGAATGGGCGCACCAGGGCCTCCAGCCACTGCAAATGAACTCCAGACGCGTGCAACCCCTTGTGCATCTGGCTAACGTGGGTCCTGGGGAATCGAGCCTTGAACCGGGGTCCTTAGGCTTCACAGGCAAGCGCTTAACCGCTAAGCCATCTCTCCAGCCCAGAAACAAGTTTCTTTAATGATTCCCATCGCCTGCGACATAAAGTACAAAGTCCTGGAGGTCACAGTCAAGGTCCTTCAAAAGGTTCCAAGCCACCTTTTCAAGCCTCTGTCCCGGCCCTTATTCTCCCTCTCCCCTTCGACTTGCAAGCGCACTGTGCAGGGTTGCACTCTCTGGACTCAAGCTATTCCCTCTACTTGGAACGACCTTTCCCTGACCTTCTTTAGTGATCTGGTAGAACTGACCTATTCAAAATGCAGTGCCATGGTTACTTCCTGGGCTGTGTTCTCCAACCCCCTTCAGGACCCCCTGAAGGTTCTGTTTTGTGCTTCCATATAACCCAGCCTGTAGTTCCCTAACTGCTTGTTTCCCGTTATATTGCAGTTGGTTCTCTCTTTTCTTTCTTTCTTTTTTTTTGTTTGCTTGCTTGCTTTTGCAAGTTCCTTGAAAACAAAGAATAAAGAGTGGGTCTTACTATTTTTTGTTTTGTTTGAGGCAGAGTTTCATATGTCCCAGGCTGGTCTCAGTTTCTCTATATAGCCAAGTTTAAGGATGGCCTTGAACTACTGAACCTCCTGCCTCGACCTCAGAAATAGGGATTTCAGGCACATACCACCATACCTAATTGGATCTTACCAATATTCTTCAATCTTCTTTAAATGTCTCCTAAATCAGCCTGGCGTGGGTGTGGTGGCGCACGCCTTTAATCCCAGCATTTGGGAGGCAGAGGTAGGAGAATCACTATGAGTTCGAGGCCACCCTGAGACTACATAGTTAATCCAGGTCAGCCTGCACCAGAGTGAGATGCTACCTTGAAAATAAAACAAACAAACAAACAAAAAATTTGATTCCAGATCAGCCTGGAATAGAGAAGTAAAAAAAAAAGGGGGGGGGAATAAAAGGAAGCACGGGTCCTTTTTTTTGTTTTGTTTTGTTTTTGTTTTCCGAAGTAGGGTCTCACTGTAGCCCAGGCTGACCTGGAATGCACTATGTAGTCTCAGGGTGGCCTCGAGCTCACAGCGATCCTCCTACCTCTGCCTCCTGAGTGCTGGGATTAAAGGCGTGCGCCACCACACGCCCGGCCTCTATTTCTTTCTTCACAGGCTCGCTCACACTGGTAGTCCTGTTGCCTCTGGCTCCCATGTGCCGAGATTCCAGGTGTGTATCAACACACCTGACAAACCCTGTACTCTTACCTGCCTTCTCTTCATGACCCTGCACTCCATCCGTTTGCTGCCATTCCTTTTCCATGCATGTATATTTAATTAGCCATTGAGGATAGATCCTTCGTAGTTAGAAGAGCGCCTGGCATGGGCTGGAGACACAGCTCAGTGCTAACGTGCTTGCCCAGCATATACGAGGAGGCCTTGCACTCTACCTCCAGAACTGCAAAACGAATAACAAGCCCCTGGCAAAAGACATGCACTCGAGTATTTGTGGAACAAATCTTTGTATTCCCAGTGTATAAGTATTTTAAAAATAATGACCAAATTAATAAGTTTTACAGCCAGGCAATGGTGGCACACACCTTTGATCTGAGACTCTGGGGGCAGGAGGATCAGTGTGAGTTCAAGGCCAGCCTGAGACTGCATAGTGAATTCCATGTTCCATGTCAGCCTGGGCTAGAGGGAGACCCTACCTCAAAAATAAAAAAATAAAAATAAAAATAAAAAAAAAGAATAAGAATTAGTAAGTTTTACAAATGAAATGGAATTCTACCATATATCCTGGATTAACCGGGATGTGAATACAGATGGTTCACCCATGTGTTCATAACTTTGATTCATTTGTTCTACTATTGATAAGTGATCTAGCCAGATCCTTCACTTTTCCAGAAAGGATTCGCTGACGGAGGTCTTCCTTAAGAACACTTGGGAGATTTCAGAAAGGTGACCAAAACTGTCAGAGGAGGGATTTAGAACCCTCATTAGCTCGCTGCTGCTTTTCTGCTCCTGAGGGATTCTGCTAAGGTCCTTTATCTCCTGTGGTTTGTACTGGATGCACATTTGTTTTTAATCCTGCCACACAATGATTATTCTGAGGGCTAGGACAGGGAAAATGTTGATTGGAGATAGGCTCCATCCGTTCTGCATATCCCAGTGGACATTATAAGGGTATCTAGGGCTGCTGCCTTCCCCTAACCCAAGTCTGCCTGCAAGTCTGAGTTGCTTTGAGATGGCAATTTAGCTCCTTATGGTCACTGAACTGGGGACATGTTATCAGACTTGGATTCTGTGAGGTTGTTTTCCCCTGCTATCCCATTTTTCCCTTTTTTTTTTTTTTTTTTTTTGAGGCAAGGTCTCACTCTAGCTCAGGCTGACCTGGAACTCACTTTGTAGTCCAAGCCTGGCCTCAAACTCACAGCAATCCTCCTACCTCTGCTGGGATTAAAGTATGTGCCACCGTGCTTGGCTGTCTTTTCCTTTAAAAGTTTACTTATTTATTTGAGAGAGAGAGAAGGGCAGACAGAAAGAGAAAATGGGTATGCCAGGGCTTCTAGCCACTGCAAACGCATGTTGCAACTCCAGACGCTTGCAACACCTTGTGCATCTGGTTTACATGGGTACTGGGGAATTGACCCTGAGTCCTTAGGTTTTGCAGGCAAGTGCCTTAAACACTAAACCATCTCTCAGTCCTTCTCTTTCTTTCTTTCTCTTTCTTTCCTTCTTCCTTCTTTTCTTTTCTTTCTCCCTTCCTTCGTTCCTTCCTTCCTTGCTTCCTTCCTTCCTTCCTTCCTTTCTTTCTTTCTTTCTTTCTTTCTTTCTTTCTTTCTTTCTTTCTTTCTTTCTTTCTTTCTCTCCTTTCTTTCTTTTGAAGCAGTGTCTCCATGTAGCCCAGGCTACCTGGTACTCCCTATGTAGCTGAAACTATCCTAATGGCCTTGAACTCCTGGTCTTCCCACTTCTACCTCCCAAGGGAATTACAGCTGTGTGCCACCATGCCTAGCTTTTTCCTTTGGTGGGGACAGGGTCTCACTCTGCAGCCCAGGCTAGCTTCGAATTTAGAGCAATTCTCCCACCTCAGCCTTCAAAGTACTGGGATTATAAACATGAGCCACCCCCAGCTTCATTTCCCCCCCCCCTCTCTCTCTCTGTTTGCTTTTTGCTTTTCAAGGTAGGGTCTCACTCTAGCCCAGGCTGAGCTGGAATTGACTATGTAGTCTCAGGGTAAGCCTCAAACTCATGGTGATCCTCCTACCTCTGCCTCCCAAGTGCTAGGATTAAAGGCTTGTGGCACCACACGTGCGTCCTTCATTTCTCTTAATTTCTTGCATATGCATAAATAAAAGAAGTAGAAAAAAAAAAAAGAAGTAGAGATAGTGCAGAGGAGTGGTATCCCTTGGCATGAGTGCAGTGTATGTGATATTGAGAACGGTCTGTCTATCCTAATGAGGCTAAGCCTTATGGGCTATGGATCCCACCAGGACCAATAGAACAGAACAGAGCAAGTTCCCCCTTCCCCCCCCCCCCACCTCTGAATCTTAAGCATTCCACAACTAAACCCGAGTGGTTATTACAGGCCTCAAGGGATGCAGAGGAAGGAAACTGGCCAATTGCATGTGTGCCCTGTCCAAACACTCAGCCAGACCCCTCATGTGCATGGCGTCATCTGATGTCAGTAAGAAGTTACTTAGGGGCTGGGGAAATTGCTTAGTGCTTAAGGTGTTTGTCTGAGAAGCCTAAGAACCCTGGTTCGATTCCCTAGGACCACATAAGCCAGAGGCACAAGGGGGTGCATGTTTCTAGAGTTCCTTTGCAATGACTGGAGGCCCTGGCGTGCCCATTCTTTCTTTCTCTTTCTCTCTTCCTCTTATCCCCCTCCCTTTCTCTCAGATAAATAAATAAATAAAGGCATGAGCCACCATTCTTGGCTTAATAAAAAAAAAAGTTACTTAGGATATCATTTACATTTTACAGAAGAGAGAAATGAAACTCAAGAGAAATTGACGACACTTGCCCAAGATACCCAGATGGTAAACGTCAGAACTGGGATTGGAGATTCAAACCAGCTCTCTGTGATTTCCCGGCTGCCGATCTAGCTGTGATCTAGCTGCCGATCAAGCGCAGGATCTCCTGGTAGCTGGAAGGGCACAGTCTGGTAGTCGGGTGGAGGGACAAGAGCTGAAAGGGTAGCAAATGGGTCCTAATCTTAAACTTGATCACCATCAAGCACTTCCTGCACAGGTAATGCAGCCAGGTGCCACTCACTGGGCTGCAAATTCTGTGACGGGGTCGTTCTAGTCCCCCTGCGTTCTATGCGAGGTGGATAAAGCCACGCATGGAGAGTGGAGCCCTTCCTCCCAGCAAATGCTTCCAGGCCATCCTGGGTGTGGGTAGTGGTGTCATGGAATTGCCTGCATTCTCCCTGGGTCTCTTAAGTGTTCAGAACCTCTTTTGGCCAAAGTTGCACCCGCTGGGGCGTGCCCATCTGTCTACCGTTTGTGGACGACGGAGAGGATCCAGGGCACTGTGGGGACCTCGCAGGTACCGCCAAGTTCCGCGCTCAGCCAGGGTCCCTTGCGCGGTGTCGCAGCGCCCCCTCCCTCCGCCACCAGGGGCCGCCCGGAAGCGGGACTCCCCGGGCGCGGGGCGGGGCGAGGGGCGGGGCGCGGCGGTACCTGGGCCGCCCGCGAGCCTGGGCGGGGGTGGGGGGATGAGGGTGGCCTCTCGAGGGGGACAGCAGGGGAGCAGCTCTTCCTCCTCCCTCCTCCCCATCCCGAGATCGGCACCGCCAGCCAGCCCATCCACCGGGGAGCTCGGGGCTCCGGGCGTAGAGGCTTGTGTTGCTGTCACATGGGCGGTGGCGACGGGGCCGCATTTAAGCGGCCGGGGGACGGCGCCCGCCTCCAGCGCGTCCTGGGGTTCGGTTCCCGCCGGGCATCCCGTTCTCTCCCCACCGGGGGCCCCGCGCCTCGCCGCACCGCACCGCCCCCGCCGCCGCCGGGCCATGCGAGCGCGGGCCCCGCCGCGATGAGCTCGCACATCGCCAAAAGCGAGTCCAAGACGTCGCTGTTGAAGGCGGCGGCGGCGGTGAGCGGAGGCAGCCGGGCTCCCCGACACGGCCCTGTCCGGGAACCGGGACTGTCTGGCCGCCGGTTAACCGCTACCTGCCCCAGCACGCCGCCGCCGCCGCCGCCGCCGTCCGGGGACCCCAGTTCGCGGAGGCCCCTGTGCAGACCCGTGCGGCGCGAGGAGGGCGCGCGGGGGAGCCGGCGTGGGCTCCCCCAGGCGCACTGCAGGCCCCGGGAGGCGCCGCCGCCGCCGAGCCGCGGGAGGGATGGGGAGGAACGGGGACTGTCCCCGGCGCTCGGCCTGCGGGGTTCACTGCGAGCCCCGGGCCGCGGGGACTCCGTTCCCGCCGCCGCTGCCGCCGCCACCACCACCGAGGTGGACCCGTTCCTCCACCGGCTGCACCCCATGCTCAGCTCCGCCTTCGGCCAGGTAAGGGCCGCGCCCCCCCCATCCCCTGCCCCTCCCTCGGACTCCCGGGGAAGGGAGGAAAAAAAAAAAAAGGCGCTCGGGACCCCGGCCGGTGATGCGCGTCCCCAGACCTTGCGCCCGCCGCCCCCCTCTGGCTCACGCACGGTCTCGGCTCACCTCGTCCGCGCAACTCGTCCTCCACCACCACCCGGTGCCTGATTCAGCACCCCGTGCGCTGTCCACACTTCCGGGCCTCCTCCTCTTGGGGAGGCACCGTCGTCCAGCCTTGTCCCGCATTGGCATGGGTCCCGGAGCGAGCGACCCCCCACGACCCTCCTGGAGGTTTCCCGGAGCTCAGAGCAGGTGGCGACGAACCCGCGCCCCTGGCCTCCGGCAGCAGCCAGCAGGGGAGCAGCCCGAGGGAGCGAGGGGTTTGCAATCTGCGGGTCCAGAGAGGGGGGCCTTGGGGGCGCACGGGCTTGCTTGGAAATGACAGACCCTAGTCGCATCGCCTTATCGGTGTTCTTCAAGGTCTGGGGAAAGTTAGGAGTTTCAAAGATTTGGGGGGGAGGGAGAGAAGAGGTGTCTGGGGGAGCATGGCTGTGCTGCCCAGAGCTTTGGCTCCATCTGGAACTTCGGGGTGGCTTAAGGAAAGCTGGTACTCCAGTGATGCCCCTTGGATGGGCATCTGGGCAGCTGTGTGGTTGTAGGGAGTGGAATAATAGCCAGAGGAGCCATGCCTCGGTTGGTGTGCATTCTAAGCCACAGAGGCCACGAAGAGTCACCAGTTGGCACCGTTGTCTCTCCCAGGGAGTGCCCCCCTCACCCTCTCCCAAGAGTTCCAGGCAGTTGCGTATTGAAAAACAATTTCATGGCCACAATCCAGGGCTACAGTTCGGGATTGTGCAGCTGGGAGACAGGGACGGATGAACTTCTGAGCAAAGCTAAGGTTTCCTGTCGCTCTGGGACTGTAACGGAGTCAGAGTCTCGGACACGGAGGAGCTTAAAGTGCAGAGGTTTGATGAAAGCGTGGGGTGTGTGTCTGTGTGTGTGTGTGTGTGTGTGTGTGTGTGTGTAGGGCACGAGGGGAGTGGTCTGAGCATATTCCCGTGCTGGGATCTAGCGCTGAGAAACCTGGTTTGCCGTGCTTGGATGAGCACTGCGAGGAGGCCGCGTGTGGTTTGCTTTCAGATCTGCACATTTCTTTAAAATAAAATAATAAAAAAAAAAAAAACACTACACCGCGGTGGCCGCGTGCCTTGCCGGTGGAGGTCTGTCATGAAGACAGCTGCACGTGGATTCGGGTTGCAGAGGGCTGCTGTGATGGTGTGACAGGGCAGCAGTGTGCCGCTTTGTTCCTGCAGGGAGCCCTCGTTAGCCTTAGCCCGAGAGAGAGAGATTGAGAGAGAGAAAGCGCTGCAAAAAACAGTTCTCGGGGAGTAGAGATTTGGACGCAGAGCCGTGAGAGTTAGGCTGGCGACATGCCGAGGGAGAGAAGTTCACCGCAGTGGCTTGATGTGCTGGTGGGGAGGTGTAGAGTGTGAGGTCTGTGGGTTGGGACTGGATTTGGACCCAAGTGCTGTGTGGTTGAATGGACGACTCAATTCATTCACCTGCCATATGTATGTATGTGTATGTATATATATATATATATATATATATATATATATATATATATATATATATATATATATATATATATATATAAATTTTTTTGGAGCACCAACTTTGCCCAGGCAATCGCTGTATACTAGGTTGACAGTAGTGAATAAAATACCCAGGCTGCTGTTAGGTATATGGGGGAGACTTAGGAAACCCAGAGTCACACATACTTCCTGATTATTCAGTTTGCTAATGGTCTGACTCAGCTGCTTGGAGAAAGGGCCCTTGCTCCCCAGTGCTGACAGCATGGGCCCTTTTCAGAGCAAGCATTGTAGCTGCCGCTTTTCTTCCTAGCCATTAAATGAAGACTTCCTCCAGCCCCATGTTCTGAAATGTCACAAGGTCACTTGAGTCACGAGGAGCTGGAAGGTCCCATCAAATATTTACTACCTCCCTGTGGAAGCTCCTGCCTCTGTGCCTATGGAAGCTGCAGTCACCCTCCCACCCCAGCTCCCCCACACCCTTTACAATGGAGTTAGAGGTTAAATAATTTTTTTTAAAAAGGTTTTTTTTTTTTTTTTTTTGATGTCTGTGTGAACAAAAACAATTGAGGACCGCAAACCCAGGCATTGTTAGCAAGCCCCAGTCTCCTGCGACAGAGAGGAATTTGCTTTGCTTTCCTTCTCTCTTCCCTATTGAAACTTCTATCTTCAGAGACAGGGTAAGAAGCAAAGAGAAGGGAAATAGGGCTCCGAACACAGGAACTGTCAGATAGTATCTACTTAGGGAAAAATATATTTGGGGAAGGATATTTCTCGTCTCTCGTCTTTTTTTTTTCTTATTTATGTTAGGTGAATTGCTTTATCTCATGAAGGCTTTTTAAATTTTGTTTATTTATTTGCAAGCAGAGAGAGGGAGAGGAGATAGAGAAAGAATGGGCACACCAGGGCCTCTAACAAACTCCAGATATGTGCGCCACCTTGTGCATCTGGCTTACGTGGGTACTGGGGAATTGAACCTGGGTCCTTTGGCTTTGCAGGCAAACACCTTAACCACTAAGCCATCTCTCCAGCCCAGCTATTTGTTTACTTGAAAAATAGGGATTATTACTATCTCAAGGAGAATTTGGGAGATTAAATTATTGATGGAGGTGGAACAAACAAAGGTAATAGGGAATGAATATGATCAAAATACATTATATACATATATAAAATTTTCAAAAATAAATAAGTTAAATATTATTTATGACTGGCAGGACTTGGTGGCACACACCTTTAATTCAAGCACCCGGGAGGCTGAGCTAGGAGGATCACTGTGAGTTTGAAGCCAGCCTGGGACTACAGAATGAGTTCGAGGTCAGCCTGGGCTAGAGTAAGACTCCAGCTTGAAAAAGCCCCCCCAAAAAAATTAAAAATAAAAATAAAAAGATTTATGGAGGTACATGCATACAGCTTGGCCCACAGCATGTCATGGGCAAGGGTTCTATAAGTGTTTATTATTGTTGGTGGTTAACTGTAAGGATGTGTCTTTCCTGTTTGTAATAATATCAGGAGCTGGGCATGGTGACTCATGCCTATAATCCCAGTATTTGGGAGGCTGAGGTAGGAGGATTGATGTGATTTTGAGGCCACCCTAAGCTACAGATGAATTCCAGGTCAGTTTGGGCTAGTGTGAGACGCTGATTCAAAAACAAGTAAAAATTAGATTAAAAACAAAAAACAAGGGCAGAGCGTGGCGGTGCACGCCTTTAATCCCAGCACTCGTGAGGCAGAGGTAGGAGGATTGCCATGAGTTCAAGGCCACCCTGAGATTACAAAGTGAATTCCAGGTTGTCCTGGACTAGAGTGGGACGCTACCTCCAAAAACCAAACCAGAACAAAATAAAAGTAGTATCAGGGAGAGACTGGTCTGATGTGACCCTAGAGGTACCAAGATGTACTTCTGTATATGAGGAAGCAGAAATTAAGGTTCTTCCAGTGACCTCAAGGAACATGTGTATCACATGTGGAGAGACATGTGGTCTGGAGGCTGAGACATGGATGGGATGGTAGAGAATCAAGCTATAGGTTCTAATCCTGGCTTTGTCAATTTTTTTTTTTTTTTTTTTTTGAATAGGGTCTTGCTCTAGCCCAGGCTGACCTGGAATTTACTATGTAGTCTCAGGCTGGTCTCAAAGTGAGCCTCCTACCTCTGCCCTCTGAGTGCTGGGATTAAAGGTGTGTGCCTGGCTAATAATAGAATAGTTAGTTATCTGAATCAGAGTTTGTGTAAGGAAAGGTGCCTCCAAGCTGAGGAAGGCCCTTAACAGAAAGAGCTGAATTGTCTCTTTTTAAAAATTATGCTGGGCGTGGTGGTGCACGCCTTTAATCCAAGCACTCGGGAGGCAGAGGTAGGAGGATCGCCATGAGTTCAAGGCCACCCTGAGACTACAGAGTTAATTCCAGGTCAGCCTGGACCAGAGTGAGACCCTACCTCGAAAAACCAAAAAAAAAAAAAAATTATTTGTTGGCCAGGTGTGGTGGCGCAGGCCTTTAACCTCAGCACTTGGAGGCAGAGGTAGGAGGATCACTATGAGTTCAAGGCCACCTTGAGACTCCCTAGTGAATTCCAGGTCAGCCTGAGCTAGAGTGAGACCCTACCTGGAGAAAACAAACAAAACAAAAAAAGAAAGAAAGAAAGAAAAAGAAAAAATATTTATTGGGGGCTGGAGAGATGGCTTAGCAGTTAAGGCATTTGACTGCCAACCCAAAGGATCCTGGTTCGATTCTCCAGAACCCACATAATCCAGATGCACAAAGGGGTGCATGCACTGGGAGTTCATTGGCAGTGGCTGGAGGCCTTAGTCCTAGCGTGCCCATTCTCTTTCTCTCTCTCTACCTCTTTCTCGCTCTCAAATAAATAAATAAAATATATTAAAAATTAAAACATTAAAATTTATTTACTTATTTATTCGAGAGCGAGAAAGAGGCAGAGAGAAAGAGAGAATGGGTGTGCCAGCACCTCTAGCCACTGCAAATAAACTCCAGATGCAGGAGCCACCTTGTGCATCTGAGCTATGTGGGTCCTGGGGAATCGAACCAGGATCCTTTGGCTTAACTGCAAAACCATCCCTCCAGCCCTTGATTGTCTCTTTCTGTTGCCAGCTAAGGACATGCCACCTAGGTGTCTAGACAGAAGATGTGTTGTCAGGGCCAGAGAGGTGGTTCAGTGATTAAGGCACTTGCCTACAAAGCCTAATGACCAGTGTTCAATTCCCCAGTACCCACGTAAAGCCAGATGTGCAAAGTGGCATATGCATCTGGAGTTTATTTGCAGAAGCTAGCAGCCCTGGCATGTCCATTCTCTCACTTTCATTCTCTCTCTCTCTACTTGCAAATAAATAAATAAATAATAAAGAATGTGAAAAATATGTATTGTTAGAAATTAATTCAAACTCAGCATGATGTGGGGCTTTGGGTCTTGGAGAACTTTTTTTTGTTGTTTTTTCAAGGTAGGCTCTCTCTTTAGCCCAGGCAGACTTGGAATTCACTATGTAGTCTTAGGTGGCCTCGAACTCATGGCAATCCACCTCCCTAGTGCTAGGATTAAAGACGTGGACTACCACGCCCAACTTGGAGAGCTATTTGATGAACAGATGTTCTGCTCTTACTCTGAGTTTGAGAAGAAACACACCTAGTAGTTGGCAAATGCAAGTAAAGCCCACATTTTAAAAACATTTTATTTATTTGAGACAGAGAGAGAGTGAAAGAGGCAGATAGAGAAAGAGAGAGAATGGGTGTGCCTGGGCCTTCAGCCACTGCAAATGAACTCCAGACGCGTGCACCACCTTGTGCATCTGGCTTATGTGGGTCCTGAGAAATTGAATCCAAGTCCTTAGGTTTCACAGGCAAGCGCCTTAACTGCTAAGCCATCTCTCCAGTCCCAGAATCCACATTTATTGTCCCATCCTTTTCCAGCTAAAGAGACAAGGCTTCTGATTTGGGTAGGCCAGCCTAGTTATCTACACTGTGCTTTACACATAAAAGGAGTACTATGTTTCATGAGTGCAAAAATGAATGGTATTAACCAGCGTCCCCAACTTCAGAGGTTTCTTAGTTCCTGTGATTTCTTTTTTTTTTTTAATTAATTAATTAATTAGACACAGAAAGAAGAAGAGAGAGAATGGGCACGCCAGGGCTTGTAGCCACTGCAAATGAACTCCAGATGTGTGCGCCCCCTTGTGCATCTGGCTAACGTGGGTCCTGGGTAATCAAACCTGGGTCCTTTGGCTTTGCAGGCAAACGCCTTAACCACTAAGTCATCCCTCCAGCCCTAGTTTCTGTGATTTCGATGAGATGGGCCATGATGGTTGGGATTCTAATGGGTTCAACTGTACAAGGCTGTGCTTCTGGAATGTTCATCATTCCTGCCTTGCCAAGTCTCCCTCTTGGGCCCGGGAACGGAGACAGAGGTCAGGTTGTGACTAGCAACAATCAGAGGATGTGAGTGGGTGAGTCAGTTGGACGAGAGTCCTCTGGGATGACTGGATGTCTGCATTTGCCTCCAGCTTTTTCTGGTGCGCAACAAGGGTACTTGAGACCTCAGTCTAGAGCCCACTGTGACAACTATGCAAGTTGTCAGAGTGTGTCGTCACTATCTTATCTCCACAGCAACCCGTGCAGGTGGCATTATTATCCCTATTTTAGAAATGAGAACAGGCTCAAGAGAGGAGAGTCACCTAGTAAGTAAGTGACAGAACTGCGTCTCTCCAAATGCACCTGCCTGCCTGTACTGTACCATGCTAGCTGTGTGGAAAACTGCTCCAGCATGTTCCCTGTTTGTAAGAAGCGACTCTCGTGCAATGTCCCAGCTTTCCCCTAGAGTGTCTTAGCACTGGGCTGTCCTCCAAGTTCAAATCTGATGATAGAACCGGTCAGGACCGTAGGCCAGCCTCCCTTCTAATCAGGAATAATTAGCAACGGGTTTATCCTTCTCATCCCTCTGATCCTATTATTCCATTCCAGAATTCAGAGGATGGCTTCCAGAGGCCCAGGCATTGCTAGCTGCTCAGTGGGTAAGGATAGGGGGAGCAAGGAGTTCATGCAAGGTGTTTCGCTCCTTGGAGGAAGTCCCTAACCTTCAGCCCTGTTTGGTTTTCTGCTGAAGGACAAGCCCTCGGTTCCTCCTGTCCACTGCCTAGCTCGTTAGTTTCCGGAAGTGTTAAAGCCCCAGATCAGAATCCTGCGTCCCTGCTGTCCTCAGCCTCGTGCTGGTGTCAGCCCTGTCCCTGCCCCAAAGCAAAAATGGGCTTTCTACAAGGGCTTAATTGGTTTTGCTGTCTTTCTCTCCTGTTTCCAAGGACAGAGGCATATCACAAGGTCCACCAGCAGGTGCTGTTCCTAGGACTGGTCTGCAGGGGGCAGGAGTCTCCAGGTCTAAGCGAGGATGTTGCCCATACATGGCCCTTTAAGATCAATGCTGGGCAGGGGAAGAGGGGAAGTTTTAGGTGCCTGGCACCGTGCCAAACCTTTCACATGAATTATCTTGCAAACTCTTCATAAGAGCTCTGAGGGGGCTGTTATTAAAATCCCCATTTTAACCACCAGGAAGGTGCATGCCTTTAATTCCAGTGCTCTAGAGGCAAAGGTAGGAGGATCGTTTTGAGTTCAAGGCCTGCCTGAGACCACATGATGAATTCCAGGTCAGCCTGGGCTAAAGTGAGACCTTACCTCAAAAACAAACAAACAGGGCTGGAGAGATGGCTTAGCGGTTAAGGCACTTGCTTGCGAAGCCTAAGGACTTGGGTTTGATTCTCCAGAACCCACATAAGCCAGATGCACAAGGTGGCACAAGCGTCTGAGGTCTGATTGCAGTAGCTAGAGACCCTGGTGTATCAATCTCTCTCTTTCATAAAATCAGTAATAATAATAAATAAAGTAAAACAAACAGGGGCTGGAGAGATGGCTTAGAGGTGAAGGTGCTTGTCTGTGAAGCCTAATGACCTGAGTTTGATTCCCCAGTACCCACATATAGCCAGATGCACATCCAGGTGCATGCATCTAGAGTTCATTTCCAGTGGCTAGAGGCCTTGGCATGCCCATTCTCTCTCCCTCCCATCTCTTTCTCTCTGTCCTTGCAAATAAATAAATAAAATATTTAAAAATTCAAACAGGGCTGGAGAGTTGGCTTAGTGGTTAAGGAGTTTGCCTGCAAAGCCATAGGATCCCGGTTTGATTCTCCAGGACCCACATAAGCCAGATGCACAAGGGGGCACATGCATCTGGAGTTCGTTTGCAGTGGCTAGAGGATCTGACATGCCCATTCTCTCTCTGCCTCTTTCTCTCTCTCAAATAAATAAAATATATTTTAAAATATTTTAAAAAATTAAAACAAGCAGCACACAAAAAGCGTTTTATAAATGAACATAACAAGGCTCAGTGAAATCAAGTTCACAGTTACTAAACAGTAGGTCACGATCTGAACTCGTGTCTGACTTTGCCTTCCAAGTTCTGAACCCCTATCTCAGTGTGTCTCAATGCTGGCTATAGGCTGGAATCTCCTGGAGAGTAGAGGAGCCAACACCAAACAACATCCAGAGCCCACCTAAACTTTTTAAACTGAGTTTCTGAAGAGCCATCCTAGGAATTCTGGTCTACAGCCAGCATTAAGAACCCTTGCCTTGCCGGGTGTGGTGGCTCACGCCTTTAATCCCAGCACTTGGGAGGCAGAGGTAGGAGGATTGCCATGAGTTCGAGACCACCCGGAGAATACAGAGTGAATTCCAGGTCAGGCTGGGCTAGAGTGAGACCCTACCTCGAAAAAACAAAAAATAAAAAACAAACAAACAAAGAACCGTTGCCTTATTCTGTGCTTTCCATACATTTAGTGTGTATTGGCCTTGTACCTTGAACTTGGGTTACTAAGTTCTCTGCTGGTCCTAGTGAGCCTGTCTTTTTTCTTTTTTCTGGTTTTTCTGAGGTAGGGTCATGCTCTAGCCCAGGCTGACCTAGAAATCATTATGTAGTGTCAGGGTGGCCTTGAACTCACAGTGATCCTCCTACCTCTGCCTACCGAGTGCTGGGATTAAAGGCATGCGCCACCACACCTGGCCCACCCTTGTTTTTTCAAGGTAACATAGGTATGGTAGTATATGCTGTAATCCTAACACTTGGGAGGTGAAGGCACGAGGGTCAGGAGTTCAAGGTCACCCTCATCTACATTGGAGTGGGTCCAGCTTAGTCTACATAAGACCTTGTGTCCAAAAAAAAAAAGTATTTTCAGTATGGCGTGGTGGCGCACACCTTTAATCCCAGTGCTCAGGAGGCAGAGGTAAGAGAAGAACCATGAGTTCAAGGCCACTCTGAGACTACATAGTGAATTCCAGGTCAGCCTAGGCTAGAGTGAGACTCTACCTTGAAAAGCAACAACAAAAAGTATTTTCATATGATCCTTTACCTAGGTTTTTACCAGAAATAGTCTTTTATTTTTTTTTTCAGTGTTAAGACTCAAACATCACAAATGCTCTACCTCTAATATATATAGATATAGATATAGATATAGATATAGATATCCCAAGTCTACTTTTCTAAAATTTGTTTATTTATTTGAGAGTGACAGACAGACAAAGAGGCAGAGAGAGAGAGAATGGGTGCATCAGGGCCTCCAGCCACTGCCAACAAACTCCAGATGCATGTGTCCCCTTGTGCATCTGGCTAACGTGGGTACTGGGAAATCGAGCCTCAAACCAGGGTCCTTAGGGCTCACAGGCAAGTGCTTAACCGCTAAGCTATCTCTCCAGCCTCACCCTTACCCCCCACTTTTCTAAATTTTGTCTGCAAGTTTTTCCTTATCCCCCTCAGACTAAGTCACACCCCTGACTTGCATTCTCCGAGTTCCTGTTCTTCTTAGCATTTATCCAAAATGTAATTAGTGATCCTAGCTCCTCACTATGTCTCTCTCTCTCTCTCTCTCTGTTTTGGTTTTTGAGGTAGGGTCTCACTGGCTGACCTGGAATTCACTCTGTAGTCCCAGGCTGGCCTCAAACTCTGATCCTCCTACTTCTGCCTCCCCAGTGCTGGTATTGAAGGTGTGTGCCACCACGCCCCCAGCTCTTTTCACTACCTCTTACCTGCCCGTTAGGACATACCCCCTGCCAGTAGGACCATGCCAGTCCTGCTCCTGAAGCCCCTCCCCAGCAGCAGTCCCAGAGCTGAGCTGGGCAAATGGCACTTCCTTCTTCCACTTGAATAATTACTAATCAAGTGCCTGTTAAGTGCCACACACTTTCCGGTGCATACTTTATTAGCCAGATAGGGAAAGTCCCATTTTCCAGTGGAGGAAACTGAAGCTCAGGAATGCAAAGTCATCACTGGCAGAGCCAGGACTCAACCTTGACCCCAGGTCCTTCCCATTCACCCGGGTCTATTGAACCTGACCCCTGGCCTTGGCCACTGACCTGTGTGCTTCCTCCATTCACCCAAATGAGGCTTTGAAAAGGGCGTTTATCCAGCATTCGGGAGGCAGAGGTAGGAGGATCACCGAGAGTTCAAGGCCACCCTGAGACTCCATGGCGAATTCCAGGTCAGCCTGAGCCAGAGTGAGACCCTACCTCGAAAAAGAAAAAAAAAAAGAAAAGGGCGTTTATATTGGCTGCTTGTTCCATGCCTTTCTAGCTCCCTGGCATCTGTACCCTCTGCCCTGCCTTTTTGCCATCTCCACCCACATGCTGGAGGCTCCTCCTTCTCCACTTTCTCCCCCAGAGGTTTGCTCCAAAGGAGGCAGCTGGTGACTGCCCTGGGCAGCTGCTGGAAGCACCTTGGACCTTGAGAACTGTCCAGAGACCTCCTTCCCAGCCTCTAGGAGTGAGCCTGTGCCACCTGCTTGGCAGTGCCCCCCCACAGACCATCACCACCACCTTCTCTTAGTGCCATTTCTGACCAGCCACCCAAACTAGACAAAGGTCCCTGAAACTGAGCTCTGTGACTGCCATCAGGAGTCTGCCCAGTCTATCTCTGGTGCCCTCTGCTGGGGAAATCCGGGCACAGAGACACGCTTCCTCTTTGGTATCTGGTTTCATCTGGAGGCCTCAAGTGGGCCATCTGAGGATTGAGAATTTACGTCAAAGCAAGAACCTGGAGAGACAAGGAAGAGTCAGTCCGTTATAAAGTCCCAACCCTGGGACCTGGAGGACCAGCTGTAACAGCAGCTTCCCTGTTCTACAGCCCAAGGAAGCGGACGAAAGACCCTCGCCCAGAATTTGGCAGAAGATGAGAAGGTACAGAGACCTTTCCCCTTCGGAGCCATCTCCTGGCCTCCCTTGGGCCGGAGAGTTCTTACATGATAAGGAGATGGGGGGTGTGTGAAGGAAGGAGTGATCACATCTGTCGACTCAGCTGTGCCGACAGCCCTGGAGCCCATTTCAATGACGAGGCAAGTGTGAAAAATGGAGCGTAATGGAGACGTCACAAGATCTCCCAGGCCGTCCACTGGAGCCGCCTCGTTCCCTTATCCAGCTGGAATTGCCAGGGGGCGATGATGCACGCTTGACCAGCTCACCGCTCTTCCCAAGTGGCATACGTCTTCCTGGGGGTGTGCATATGCATGCATGTGTGCGGTGTGGTGTGTGTGTGTATGTGCGTGTGCGTGTGTACAGCGCTGTGAGCTGTGAAGCACCCTGGCTTTTTTTTGGGGGGGGGGGGAGGATGCTCAAACTAGCCAGCTTCCCCTTCTGCCCTAATTCCCAGTTGCAGCTGCCACCCTACATCCCCCTCCCCAAGGCAATCTCCCAGCAGATTTGGCAGCAGGGAGAGGAGGGGCCGAGGGCAGCGAGAGAGGCCTAGAGGACTCCAGCTCTGATCTGATGTAGAGGATCATCAACTCTCCGGGCGGTTTTCTCGGTACCCCGCAATCTCTTCCCTTCTGCCTTTGTCTCCTTAAGAAAGTGCCCAGAAAGTTAAACCCAGACACACACACACACACACACACACACACACACACACACACGACAGCAGGAGCGGGCAGACGGGTAAGAGAGCACGCGCGCTCAGGAAAGGGCTCAGTCTGTCTGAAGAGGAGCCGCACAGGCAGAGGGAGGCTGGGGTTGGCCCTGACCCGGACTGAGGTCTCCTAGCCCCCCCCAAGGAGCCTCCTTCATGGACTCGGGGATCTCAAGAAGGGCTGCCTCAGCATAGGATGGGCAACTGTGTCAAGTCGCCACTGAGAAACCTCTCGAGGAAGGTATGTGTTCCGAGTTCCCGAGTCCCGGGGCTGGGAATGGAGGCATCTTGCCACCTGTCCCAGAGGTTGGGCATGAAGGGGGGCAGGGTGCATGAAGCTTGCAAGCCTCCCCCCAGGGTTTCTGTTCCAAAGTGCTTCCCCATTCCTACCTTCAGATACCCTCCTGTCACGGTTTTTGTGTGTGCCAGGCTCTCAGCTAGAGTTAGGACTTAGAGCTGCCTGGGGGAGCATGGGGGTGGGGGTGGCAGGCTTTGGGGGGGAGGGAGAGGCCATATTTGGGAATTTACACAAGAGCTGAGAGGGAGATCATGCGGCTTTGCGACTTCTGGGTGGTACAACGAAAAGAATGAATTCTTAGGATATCTGTCCATAGCCACCCTCGAACGTGATGACATCTGAAGGCCCTTCCAGGAATAGGCCTTGGGGCTCATTCATATCCATGGAGGGTCTGTGGCCCTCTCTGGTGCTCTCCAAACTTGCATAAATGTGGTATTTGAAAGGACCTCATGGTTGCTGGAAGGTACCCATGCACATATCCCCTTCCTCCTACCCTCAGTAATTCTTGTGCCAGTTCAAATGCCAAGAAGGACTAGATTGGCTTAGGGCCCTTAAAGAGGTTACATAGATCCCTTGCTGGGGTGGGTTTCTTGTTTCTATGCCAGTATAGTATTCTCTTGCAAGAATTCCTTTGGGAAAGCAAATTACTCCCCCTCTCCCCGGGCATCTTTCACGCTTGTCCCGGTTGCGTCCGCAGTGTTTTGCTTTAGGTGGGCCCTGCTTGTATTTTTAGCTCCCTGTGGGTCATAGAAAAGAATCCGATGTGACTTAAAGGAAGAAGGAGCGACAAGGATGTTTTCCATCATTGTTTTTATTTTTCAGGCAAGGAATGTGATTGCCATTTGAGGGTCAGGTGACATACATAAGATGGCAGGTGGCGAATGGCGCCTTCATCCCAGTCCCGTTCTACCTTCTCCGTCAGTCAGTTGTCTGACCTCTCAATTTAGGACACTTCAGGCTTTTCAGCCCGTCGCCTTTCTCATTTGGCTAAGCTGCTCACATCAAATTCCGTTTAATCTTTGCTGTTGCTTGGATCTCTCTGAGAACCGATGTCTATTGTGTATTCTCAGTGCCTCATAATCTGTCATCTTCTTAGGGGAGGCTTCTGCCTCAGAGGTGGTCCAGGGAGATAGGAGCTGACCTAAATTAGTCTCTTAGAGGGCCATGGTGAATACCCTCGCAGCGGCTTCTGTCCTGAGCTTGAGGAGTCAAACTCAAGAACAAGAACTGTTCTTGTGTCTCCTGCCCACCTTCCTCACACAGCAGAGTGCATGAATCAGACTATTCGAGTCTCCCCTTTCCAGCCATGAGACTTGAGCAAATGACTTAATCTCTCTGTGCCTCAGTTTCCTCATTCATCAAGTAGGGATGCTAATGCCTATCTCTCTCTTTTTCTTGTGGTGGGGAGTTTTCGAGGTAGGGTCTCACTCTAACCCAGGCTGACCTAGAAATCACTGTGTAGCATCAGGGTGGCCTTGAACTCGTGGTGATCCTCCTGCCTCTGCCTCCAGAGTGCTGGGATTAAAGGCATGTGGCCCCAGGCCTGGCTTAAAATCTAGCTCTTAAGGTGATTGTGAGAACTAAATTAAGTACTATGCAGAGTGTGTGTATACACACATACACACACACACACACACACACACACACACACACACGGCATATAGTACTCAATAGATGTTAGTATTGTTGCCACCATTATAATAACTTTTTCACTCTGTGCTTTAGAGATGAAGGATGGAGGGGGACAGGAAAATAGAAGAAATTATTGTTATTACTATTACTTTGGTTTGTTTTTTTTTAATTTATTTATTTGAGAGCGACAGACACAGAGAGAAAGACAGATAGAGGGAGAGAGAGAGAATGGGCGTGCCAGGGCTTCCAGCCTCTGCAAACGAACTCCAGACGCGTGCGCCCCCTTGTGCATCTGGCTAACGTGGGTCCTGGGGAACCGAGCCTCGAACCGGGGTCCTTAGGCTTCACAGGCAAGCGCTTAACCGCTAAGCCATCTCTCCAGCCCTACTTTGGTTTTTTTTTTTTTTTTAATATTTTTGTTATTTTTATCTATTTATTTGAGAGTGACAGACAGAGGGAGAAAGAGGCAGATAGAAGAGGGAGAGAGAATGGGGCACCAGGGCCTCCAGCCACTGCAAACGAACTCCAGATGCGTGCGCCCCCTTGTGCATCTGGCTAACGTGGGTCCTGGGGAATCGAGCCTCAAACCAGGGTCCTTAGGCTTCACAGGCAAGTGCTTTACCGCTAAGCCATCTCTCCAGCCCTTACTTTGGTTTTTGAGATAGGTCCTCTCTGTGTAGCCCAGGCTGGGCTGGAATTATATCAAAATACTCCTGCCTTAGCCTCCCCGGTGTTGGAATTATAGTTGGGGGCCACCACACCCAGCTAGGAGACTTTATTGTTATTTTGTGCTAAACACATGGGCATCCTCCTAGCTAGAGAGATTCTGAGACCATGGGGTAAAGGTAGACCATCGTAAAACTTTCTGCATCCAATTCATCTTTCTTAGAAATAATTCCTTTTTCTGGACTATTTATAACATATCAGACATCTGCTATCTCACTTGCTCTTTTCCACTAAGTAGTTTTCTTGGCTAGTTTGCAGAGAAGGAAGCTGGACACGGAGATAAGAGTCTTTCTGAGGTCACACAGTCACCAGCACGCGAAGCTGGGATTTAGACCCCAAACTGTAAAGTCAGAACTGGTATTTCACTTATGGTCTTTCCTGCCTTTCCTTTTCTCTTGCTATCAGAAATGTTACTCATAAGTTCCTAAATTTGACCTTTGAGATTTCTAGTCCAAGTTCTTCCTCAGTGCAACAGTGCCCTCTGCCATCTCCTTAAGCTTGCATCCTTCAATTTCTGCCTGACCACCTACAGAGAGAGGGCGGTTCGACTTGCTCCTGGCCAGCTCGTGTGGTTAGAGAGCCAGAAGGCTGTGAGGCTGTCTAACGTGCCGGCCTGCCTCTCCTGTTTCCAGGCCATACCCAGGACATGTCCCTTGGGTACCAGGAGACCTGGTTGGCCCTGTGGCTCAGTTTCCTGAGTGGTACCTGGAGAACTGGAAACAGTGATAGGTGGCCTGCTTCGGGGCCCTGAACTGGGCAGGACCAGGCTGCCAGGTGGCATCACGAGCTAGGGAAGAACTGCAGCTTCCTGGGGCAACTTGGTGCCAGGCAGTGTTATGATCAAGAGATTAAGTGGAAATTCCCCAGCCACAACTGGTTGATTCTTTGTGGGATCAAATTCTTCCCCGTCCTTCTCCTTTCTTTCTTTTTAAATTTTTTAATCTATTTGACAGAGTGAGAAAGAGGCAGAGAGAGAGAGAGAGAATAAGTGTGCCAGGGCCTCTAGCCACTGCAAAGGAACTCCAGATGTATGTGCCACCTTGTGCATCTGGCTTATGGGTCCTGAGGAATTGAACCAAGGTCCTTTGGCTTTACAGGCAGACGCCTTAACCGCTAAGCCATCTCTCCAGCTCCTCATTTCTTTCTTGATTGGCAGATGTTCCCCCACTTCCTCTGGAGCCTGAAGTAAATGCCTTCTGGCACCCAGACTCTCTCAAGGGCGCATCACCATCATCATTATCATCACTATGGCAACTGCATTTATTTTGCTCATAGCATGTTCTTGATGCTATGCAAAGCACTTTATAGGCAATCGCACGTTTGTTTCTCACAAGAACCCTGTGAGTAGACGTGACTAACCCCACTGTACAGAAAAGGACGCTGGAGTATGGAGAGATGCAATGACCTGGCCAAGGTCACACAACAAGTGGCAGAGACAGGGCCTGTCCCTGAGCCTGTGTCCAAAGCCAGCATAGTCAATGGCCTCGCAGAGTCCACTGCCACCTGCTGCCTAGATTGGGATCATCTTGAGCCAAGTGTGTGAGATTCAGCCAGAAACGAAAAGTCTCCCAGCATCGTGTGAGATGATTCTTCTTGGATTTCTGTCCACTCTCTGTTTCCTTTGGATCCCTCCTCAATGGGAGGGTCTCTCTTGGTCTGCGCTAGCTCCAGCCTAGGCCCTGAAGCGTGAGTGAGAGAGCAACAGGAGACTTAGTCTTGCCTCTTTGGGGCATCAAGCCAAAATGGACCCTGGTCTGTCTGACATCCCTCAGGTTCTGAGATTTCCTAAAATTCACCTTGAGCCTTGGGCTGAGGATTTTTTCACTGGGGCTCTGAGTCATCACTTCTCTCTCTCTCTCTCTCTCTCTCTTTTTTTTTTTTAACATTTTATTTTTATTTATTTATTTATTTGACAGAGAAAGAGGGAGGGGGGAGAGAGAGAGAGAATGGGCGTGCCAGGGCCTCCAGCCACTGCAAATGAACTCCAGACACGTGAGCTCCCTTGTGCATCTGGCTAATGTGGGTCCTGGGGAATCGAACCTGGGCCCTTTGGCTTTGCAGGAAAACACCTTAACCACTAAGCCATCTCCCCAGCCTTTTTTTTTTTTTTTTTGAGGTTGGGTCTCGCTGTAGCCCAGGCTGACCTGGAATTCACTATGTAATCCTAGGCTGACCTTGAACTCATGGCAATCCTCTTACCTCTACCTCCCAAGTGCTGGGATTAAAGGCATGAAACATCATGCCTGGCTTTTAGGCATTATTTTGTTGTTGTTGTTGCTTCTCATTTTTGAGGAACCAAACCATTGTTCCTCTTCCTGTGGGCCTGGAAGACACATAGGCCAGTGGAAAGGGTTGGAAGGGAATCCCCATTGTAGGGGGTCGGTGACTTTGGGTGAAAGAATCATGAGAAGACAGAGTAGAGGTGGCTTTGAGAGGGTAGGCTGATCCTGGGTCCTGAGATTTTCTAGGTATTTTTTAATTTGTTTACCTGGAGGAGGGCTGGATGGGGTGGTGGGGTATGCGGCCATGTGTGTCTCACTCAGGCAGAGGCAACCCTCTTGGGGGTCCAGCTACCCTGCCCCTCCTTGGCGAGGTACTGCTGCAGGTTCCTGTGTTGATTGGAGGCCACCCTTGCAGGGCACAGTGCCGTGACCTGCTTTCCGGAAACACACTGGGCATGCTGGGGGAGGCTTGGGCCCAGCCAAATGTTGTGTCTGAATGCTGCTGCTATCCTAAGGGGAAGGTCTAGGAGCAGGGTTGACTTTTTATAGCTGCGTGGGAACCTGCGGGGAGGAGGAAAGGTTGGCCGGGTCCTGGGAGCACAGCTATATTCGGTCAGCAGACGAGAGGCCCTGCCTCAGCCTCCAGAGGTCCAGCAATTCAAGCCGGGCCTGGGCAGGGAGCCAGGGAAAGCGGGTGGGAGGAAAAGAACTTCTGGAGGACTGTTTAATCATCCAGTCACAGACGGATGGAATCCCGGGCGCAGGTGTGTTGTTCGGCGCACCTGGTGCTCTAAATCAAGAGATCCGGCACCTGAGGACGGGAGAGAAGCAGTACTTCCCATCTAGAATGGGAACACAGTGTCCGTTTTGTCCCCATTCCTCCCGCTAGCATATTGCCTGCCTTGTGCGTCAGCAATGGCATCTACGTTTGTAACCTGCAGTCCGGCAGACTCACGGAGCCTATTTTCCGTGTTGCCAGCTGCGATTGCTCCCCCACCCTTCCATCGGGCTTCCGGCAGGGGTAGGGTTTGAGTCCATCGGAGAGCTGGGACACATGATGTAGTGTCTGGGGTCGAGCTGGGACATTGGGAGCACTTTGGGAAAGGACATTGTTCTGTGACGCCCTGAGGGAACGTTTCTCATTGGTTGGAACAGAGGCCATTCTCTGCTTCTCTCTGAGTTCCTGCACATATGCGTGTGAGTTTCCGTGTGTATGTGAGTGTGAGTTTCTGCATGTGTCTGCCTGTGTATGCGTGCGCGCCTGCGCCACAGCAAGTATCACACCTACTCTCCTTGCAACAACTGTTTCAGCCCAGGGTCGGCATTTCCCTCAGTCGGATGAATCAGATGCCTGTCCCTGTGCCTCCCAAGGCTCTCTGAACCCCCCCTTTTGAGGATCTTCTCTTGACGAGAGCCCTGTCTTAGAATCAAGGGCCAAGCGGAAACCAGGAAGGCCCAGGTGGGCAGGGAGGTGACCCCCTTGCCTCTGTTTTGTGTTTGCTTGGTGCTGGCTGAAGATGCGGCAGGAGGAGAAGACCAGCTACATGGTGGTGCAAACACAGGAGGAGGGGCTGACATCCAGCGGTGAGCTCCCGGGACCGCTCCTGATGCTGGCCCAGAACTGCGCCGTCATGCACAACCTGCTGGGCCCGGCCTGCATCTTTCTGCGCAAGGGTTTCGCTGAGAACAGGCGGCCTGTACGTAAGTTGGCCCAGTGGAGCCTGCGGTACCTGGCTTCACAGGGCGTGAGGAGATGCTGGGAAGAAGGGTTGTCTACACAGGAGCCCTCCCCCCGCACCCCGACTTGTGACTCTGATCCCTGAAGTTTCCCGCTTGTGATTGCAAAGCGAGGCGGTATCCACCAGCAACAGCTAATAAAAGCAGATAAAGTTCTTTTGGCTACTTGTGATGTGCCAGGCTCTATGTTGAATGCACTGATGAACTGTTTTAGTGACTCCAAGAGGCAGGGACTGCTGGGCCATGGTGGCGCACGCCTTTAATCCCAGCGCTTGGGAGACAGAGGTAGGAGCATCACCATGAGTTTGAGGCCAGCCTGGGACTACAGAGTGAGTTCCAGGTCAGCCGAGGCTAGAGTGAGACTTTGTCTTGAAAACTCCCCACCCAACTAAAGAGGTAAGTATTTTCGCCATCCACATTTTTCAGATGGAGAAACCGAGTCCGAGAGGTAGCATGCTTGATGTAACACTAGCAGTTGGCAGAGATAGGATTTAAATTCGATTTGTCTGACTTAGGAGTTTTTGTGCTCTTAACAACAATTTAATGTACTGGGTACATGGTCTTTTAGAACTTCCAAGGCTAGGGCTGGAGAAATGGCTTAGTGATTAAGGTGCTTGCCTGCAAAGCCAAAGGACCCAGGTTCAATTCCTCAGGACCCACATAAGCCAGACACATAAGGGGGCGCATGCATGTGGAGTTTGTTTGCAGTGGCTGGAGGCCCTGATGTGCCCATTCTCTCTCTCCCTTCCTATTTTTCTCTCTCTCTCAAATAAGTAAAGAAAAATAAGTTGTTGTTTTTTTTTTTTTAAAGAAAGAAAGAACTTCCAAGGATAATGGAAATAGTTTAAACTCTGTAGTGCCCAATGTAGTCACCAGAATGTGGCTAATGAAACAAGGAACTGGATTATTAATTTTATTATGCTAGTTAAAACACTTTTTGTTTGTTTGTTTTTCAAGGTAGGTTCTTGCTCTAGCCCAGGCTGACCTGGAATTCACTACATAGTCTCGGTCTGGCCTTAAACTCACTGCGATCTTCCTATATCTGCCTCCTGAGTGCTGAGATTAAAGGCGTGTGCCACCATACCCTGCCTAAAACACAGTTTTGCTGAAGATTGAACCCAGGGCCTTGTGCCTGCTCAGTGTGCACTCTATTCCTGAGCTACACTGTGTCCTCTAACTCAAATGTAAAGCGGTCCTAGATGGCTGGAGGCTCATGGACTGGACAGCCTTCTATAAGGTCTGAGCACTTACGGGAAGGAGATAACGATGATCTTATGGATATTAACATTTGTAGATTGCATTTATTGAATTTCACATGCTACGTACATGTCTTATCTTGTGGAACGCACCCAGAGGCCCTACGAGGTAGGTACTGGTATTAACACAGGTTACAGTGTAGCTAGGAGAACAGAAGTGACCTGCTCAGTGTTCTTTAGCTAGGAATTAGCAGATGTGAGCCTTGTACTTGGGTCTATCTAACTCTAGTTCCTAAGCACTTCTCTCCAACTGCATAAATTGGGGAGAAAGGAATGTGTATATTCTTTTTTTAATAAAAAATTTTTATTTTTATTTATTTGAGAGGGAGAATTAGAGAGAGAAAGTGGGCACACCAGGGCCTCCAGCCACTGCAGTCGAACAGCAGATGCATTTGCCACCTTGTGCATCTGGCTTACATGGGTCCTGGGGAATTGAACCTGGGTCCTTTGGCGTTTCAGGCAAGTGCCTTAACTGCTAAGCCATCCCTCTAGTCCAAATATGTATGTTCTTGATCCTGTATGATCCCTTAAGTAGGTGCCAGTGGGCAGTTCCTAGCTAACCCAGAGCATAGCATGCATACCTCCACAGGCTGGGGGACAGTGTGAGCCAAGGACCAAGACCCCTGCTGTAGTCACACTGTGAGGAGCACCTGGCTTTGCTGGTTCCTAGGCTTTGGGAATTCGAGAAGCGTGATAGGGGCTAGAGTGAGGGTCAGCAGTGTGTACTTGGTGGGAAAGGACTCATCATGGCTGAATCGCTGATTCTAGTAAGTACGCTTCCCATGCTCACATACTCACATACACAGCTAGTTCTCCCTGGGCCCCTCATCTGTGGATTCAACCAACTGTGGATCAAAAAATATATATATATTGAAGTAGTATTTTACCCTAGCCCAGCAGACCTAGAATTCACCATGTAGTCTCAGGGTGGCCTGGAACTCACGGCGAACCTCCTACCTCTGCCTCCCGAATGCTGGGATTAAAGGCATGCGTCATCATGCCTGGTTTCCAAATATTTAAAAAATTATATTTATTTATTTGAAAGAGAGAGAATATGAATGGGCGTGCCAAGGCATCTAACCACTGCAAATGAACTCCAGGTGCATGTATCACCTTGTGCATCTGGCTTATGTGGATCCTGGGGAATTGAACCTGGGTCCTTTGGCTTTTCAGGCAAGCACCTTAACTGCTAAACCATCTTCTCCAGCCCTCCCCCCCCCAAAAAAAAATTTTTTGACGCAAGTCCAACAGACTGGCCTTTTTTTAAAAAAAATATTTATTTGTTTGCAAGCAGAGAGAGAGAGAGTGGGCGCGTCAGGTTCTCCAGCCACTGCAAACAAACTCCAGATGCATGTGCCCCTTGTGCATCTAGCTTACGTGGGTCCTGGAGAATTGAACTAGGATCCTTTGGCTTCACAGGCAAACTCCTTAACCACTAAGCCATCTCTCCAGCCCTGGCCTTTTTATTTATTTTATTTTATTTTAAAAAATTATTTATTTCTTTATTTATTTGAGAGAGAGAGAGAGAATGGGTGCACCAGGGCCTCCAGCCACTGCAAACGAACTCCAGACACGTGTGCCCCCTTGTGCATCTGGCTAACGTGGGTCCTGGGGAATCAAGCCTCAAACTGGGGTCCTTAGGCTTCACAGGCAAGCACTTAACTGCTAAGCCATCTCTCCAGCCCTGGCTTTTTTATTTTTATTCGAGAGACTGAGAGAGAGAAAGAGAGAGAGGAAGGGAGAGAGAATTGGCATGCCAGGGACTCCAGCCACTGCCATCAAAGTCCAGATGCATGCGCCCCCTTGTGCACATTGCAACCTTGTGCACTTGCATCACTGTGTGCCTGGCTTATGTGGGACCTGGAGAGTTGAACATGAATCCTTACACTTCGCAGGCAGGAGCCTTAGCTGCTAAGCCATCTCTCCAACTCCCCCAAAATATTTTAATATTTTATTTATTTGTTTATTTATTTGAGAGAGAGAATGGGTGTGCCAGGGCCCCTAGCCACTGCAAATGAACTCCAGACACATGTGCCATCTTGTGCATGTGGCTTTATGAGGGTACTGGGGAAATGAATCAGGGTCCTTAGGCTTTGCAGGTAAGTACCTTAAACACTTGGCCATCTCTCCAGCTCCAAAAATATTTTAAAAATTGAGGCTGGGGAGATAGTTAAGCCAGTAAAGCACTTGCCTTATAAGCAGAAGGGCCTGCGTTAGACCCCTAGTACTCACATAGAATGTTGGACATGTACCTGTAATCCCAGTGCTGGGGAGATTGGAGGGTCCGTGAGGCCTGCTGGCCAGCTACTCTAGCTTACTGGGTGACCTCCAGGCCAATCTGTGACCCTTTCTCAAAGGAGGTGGGCAGAGTACCTGAGAATGACCCTCAAGGTTGTCCTCAGGCCCTACATGTACGTAAGTGTACAGCCCACCCTCACATGAGCATGCATGCAAACATAACAATAAAGGAGGTCTGGAGAGATGGCTCCGCAGTGAAGGCACTGGCTTGCAAAGTGTAAGGACTCAGGTTTGAGTTCCCAGATCCCACGTAAGCCAGATACACACGGTGGCACATGTGTCTGGAGTTCGTTTGCAGTGGCTAGAGGCCCTGGTGTGCCCATTCTCCCTGTGTCTCTGTCTCTCTAATTTAATAATTTTTAAAAAATTATTAAAATTAAAAAAATAAATAAGAAAGAGCTGGAGAGATGGTTCAGCGGTTAAGGTGCTTGCCTTCTGGGTTCAAATTCCAAGTACCCATGTAAAGCCAAATGCACAAAGTGGTTCCATGCATCTGGAGTTTGTTTCAAGGCCCTGGCACACTCATTCCCCCCCCCCATATATACACACTTGCAAATAAATAATAGTTAAAGCTGGGCATGGTGGCACAAGCCTTCCATCCCAGCACTTGGGAGGAAACAGTAGGAGGATCGCCATAAATTTAAGGCCACCCTGAGACTGCATAGTGAATCCCAGATCACCCTGGGCCAGAGCAAGACCTTACCTTGAAAAACCAAACCAAATACATATATGACATTTGTTTTGTTTTGATATATATATGTGTGTGTGTATATATATATATGCATATATATATATCATACTTAATAATAAAATCACATATATTACATATATTTGGGGGGGTCAAAGTAGGATTTCATGCTAGTTTAGGCTGACCTGGAATTCACCACTATGTAGTCTCAGAGTGGACTTGAACTCATGGCAGTCCTCCTACCTCTGCCTCCTGAGTGCTGGGATTAAAGTGTGCCACTACGGCTGGCTTTTGAATATTATGTTTATTTATTTGTGAGCAGAGAGAGAAAGAGTGCTCCAGGGCCTCTTGCTACAAACAAACTCCAGATGCATGTACCTCTTTGTGCATCTGGCTTTACACGGGTACTTGGAAATCGAACCCAAGCCAACAGACTTTACAAACGTTTGTTTACAAACAAGCATCTTTAACCACTGAGCCATCTGCCATCTTCCCAGTCCTTGTTTTGTTTGGTTTTTTTAACTTAAAAAAATTTATTTATTTATTTGTGTGTGAGAGAGAGAATGGGTGCCCCAGGGCCTCAGCCATTGCAAATGAACTCCAGATTCATGTGCCACCTTGTGCATCTGGCTTACATGGGTCCTGGGAAATTGAACTTGGGTCCTTTGGCTTTGCAGGTGAGCGCCTTAACCACTAAACCATCTCTCCAGCCCCCCCCTTTTTTTAATGAGAGAGAGAGAATTGGTGCACCAGGGCCTCCAGCCACCATAATTGAACTCCAGACACATGTGCCACCTTGTGTGCATGAGTGACCTTGCACAATGGTATCGCCTTGTGCGTCTGGCTTACACTTGGAGAGTCAAACATGGGGCTTTAGGCTTTGCAGGCAAGTGTCTTAACTGCTAAGCCATTTCTCCAGCCCTTGTTTTTGTTTTTTTGAGGCAGGGTCTCACTCTAGCCTAGGCTGACCTAGAACTTACTCTGTATCCCAGTCTGGCCTAGAACTCTCCAAGATCTCCCTACCTCAACCTCCTGAGTGCTGGGATTGCAGCCACCAAGCTCAGCTGAGAAAAATATTTTTGGTTTTTTTTTTTTTTTTTTTTTTTTTGCTTTTCAAGGTAGGGTCTCACGCTGGTCCAGGCTGACCTGGAATTAACTATGTAGTCTCAGGGTGGCCTCAAACTCACGGCAATCCTCCTACCTCTGCCTCCCAAGTGCTGGGATTAAAGGTGTGTGCCACCACGCCCGGCTGAGAAAAATATTTTTTAAAAACATACTGAATGTTCAGACTTATTTTCTTATAATCGGTCCCTAAACTCAACAATATAACAGCAATTTACATAGGATTTGCATTGTGTTGAGTAAAATAAGTCACCTGGAGATGAAGTATGTAGGTTTTATGCAAATGCTATACCATTTTATATATGGGACTTGAACGCCCTCAGTTCAGTATGCATGAGGGTTCTGGAGCCCATCCCTCACTGATACTGAGGCACAACTATAGTAACTTTTACTTACTGGTAATACACCACATTGGAACACATCTTTTATTTTTATTTATTTATTTATTTATTTTGGTTTTTCAAGGTAGGGTCTTACTCTAACCCAGGCTGACCTGGAATTAGTCTCAGGCTGGCTTCAAACTCACAGCCATCTTCTTACCTCAGCCTCCCAAGTGCTGGGATTAAAGGCATGCACCACCACATCATATATATATATGTAGGTTTTTAAATTTTTTTATTTAATTTATTTTTATTGACAACTTCCATAATTGTAGACAATAACCCATGGTAATTCCCTCCCTCCCCCATTCTCCCCTTTGAAACTCCACTCTCCATCATATCCCCTTCCCCCTCCCTCTCTGTCATGATCCTTTCCTCCTATTATGATGGTCTTGTGTAGGTAGTATCAGGTACTGTGAGGTCATGGATATCCAGGCCATTTTCTGCCTGGAGGACCAATATACATATTTGCAAGCAGAGAGAGAGTCAGAAGAGAGACAGAGAGTATGGGTATATCAGGGCCTCTAGCCACTGCAAAGTGATGCATGCATCACTTTGTGCACCTGGTTTTATGTGGGTACTGGGCAATTGAACCCCAATTGTTAGGCTTTGCCAGCAAGCATCATATCCACTGCGCCATCTCTCCAGCCCTGGAACACATCCTTTTTGGTCACCAAATAAAAGCTCAGAACACATTGTTCTGTCTGGGACAGGAGTGACCCTTGTGCCACACACCCAGCCCTTTTTTTTTTTTTTAATTTATTTATTTGAGAGCGACAGACACAGAGAGAAAGATAGATAGAGGGAGAGAGAGAGAATGGGCGCGCCAGGGCTTCCAGCCTCTGCAAACGAACTCCAGACACGTGTGCCCCCTTGTGCATCTGGTTAACGTGGGACCTGGGGAACCAAGCCTCGAACCGGGGTCCTTAGGCTTCACAGGCAAGTGCTTAACCGCTAAGCCATCTCTCCAGCCCTTTTTTTTTTTGTTTTGTTTTTTTGTTTTTCGAGGTAGTGTCTCACGTTAGTCCAGGATGACTTGGCACTCACTATATAGTCTCAGGGTGGCCTTGAACTCACAGCGATCCACCTACCTCTGCCTCCCGAGTGCTGGGATTAAAGGCGTGCGCCACCACGCCCGGCTTAAACACCCAGCCTTTTTTTTTTTTTTTTTTAAATTTTTTATTTATTTATTTGAGAGCAACAGACACAGAGAGAAAGGCAGATAGAGGGAGAGAGAGAGAGAATGGGCGCGCCAGGGCTTCCAGCCTCTGCAAACGAACTCCAGACGCGTGCGCCCCCTTGTGCATCTGGCTAACGTGGGACCTGGGGAACCGAGCCTCGAACCGGGGTCCTTAGGCTTCACAGGCAAGCGCTTAACCGCTAAGCCAGCTCTCCAGCCCAACACCCAGCCTTTTAAGTTCAAGTCCCCTCCAGCAATGTCTTGGTGACAACATCCCCTCAGAGGACTCACTGCCTTCAGGTAGCAATGCCTCCGGGAGGAGCTAGAGGCCTTGAACCTGCTCATTCCAAGCCTACACACATGCCCAACACCAGTAGTTCTTTCCCTCTTATACCTCCCTTTGTATTTTTCCAAGTTAGGGTCTCACTGTAGCCCAGGCTGACCTGGAACTCACTCTGTCGTCCCAGGCTGTCTTCAAACTCCCTCCTACCTGTGCCTCCTAAATGTGGGATTAACGGCGTGCGCCACCACGCCTAGCTCTTTTATGCAATCCTCAGACTTCCAGGGCCAGCAAGGAGTGGACGGGCAGCTGTTATGTCCACTCACCCTGACCCGCATTAGTTGCAGCAGTCTGTGTGCGCAGTCGAGATGCTGTGGTACGCACATGTCCACGTTCATGATGTTGGTGTCCACACTGGCTGTGAGCCGCCTCTGTCCTGCCACGCCAGCCTGATGTTCCCTGCCCAAGGGCAGAGAACTGGAATGTGGGCGCCCGTATCCGTGCCCTGCCAGTCTGACTCCTTCCTGGGCAGGCCTAGGGAGGGCAGCGGCACTCACTTGTGTCAGGAGCTTCCCCGCTTCCTGCCCCCGCGCTCCCCCTGGGCCTGCTCTTTGGAAATTTCTCTGTCATCTGTTCCGACGCCTGGACTCTGGGTTCCCTTGGCTCCCCAAGGAGAACTGACAGAGTCTGGAGATACTGCTTTGGACCCTGGCAGCCTCCAAAGATACCGGCAGTCCCCAGGGCTCTGTGCTGTGTCCGGTGACAGGGCAGGGTTGGGCTGGTACCCAGGAAGCAGGGTAGAGCTCAATTCTGCCTTACCCTCTGACTCCCCGTTCCTCCTCCTTGCACTGCCCTTTGTCTCTGCTTTCTCTCTTCTTGGAGTTCTTCCTCTCCCCCTGCCTTGCAGACTTCCACTGCTTGGCTCCTCCTGGAGTCACTGAGTGGTGGCCTTTTCTTTCTGTGGTGACTTGCCCTGGCCCTGTTTTATTTACAGGTTTTTGCCTCTGGACCAGCTGTGTTCCCAGCCTAGTCTGGAAAAGGTCCCGGGGGGCGGGGGTGTGCAGAGGTTCTGTGCCCAGTTTTCTTTTTTTTTGGTGGTGGGGGGGAGACTGTTGCATTCTTGGGTACCTTGTGTCAATGCCCTATGAGCTCCTGTGATTCTGAGATGTGACCTCTTACCCTCAAGGACATGGTCCCACACCAACCTCTATTCCCATCACCTCCCACTCAGTGCCTGCTGCCACTTGGATGAACCCCACTGGATGGGCATTTTGTAACTTTCCAGGTCTATTGCAGTTGCTAACTGGACATGTCCTTTTGTTTCAGGACAGATCATTACGGCCAGAGGAGATCGAAGGTAAAGCTTGGCCCTTAGGGAAAAGGGATGCTTAGATCTCCAGGAAGGTGGGTGGGAAGTTAGGGAGGAAAGCAGGCAGAAATACTTACCTCCTGGGAGGAAGTTCTGGTCCAGGGCAGGACAGTCGATCTGAGACAAGCAAGGAGCCTCCATGTCCAGGGTCTATCTGTCTGAGCTGGCTTGCACTCAGTTGCTCTGTGGGTCTTCCCTCCAACCACGCATGCTGTTGTTTGTTTCCCCAGAGCTCCGAGAGGCCTTCCGAGAATTCGACAAGGATAAGGATGGCTATATCAACTGCCGGGACCTGGGAAACTGCATGCGCACCATGGGCTACATGCCCACCGAGATGGAGCTCATCGAGCTATCCCAGCAGATCAACATGAATCGTGAGTCCCTGCCTGGAAGCCTCCTGCATTATAGGCTTGGGTTCAAATTTTAGCCCTATTCACTAGCTTGGTAACCTGGTACAAACCACTCTCTCTGAACCTCAGCTTTGTAGTATGAGAGTGAAAGTAAATTAGCGAAGCAAGAAACCCAATACCAGGCTGATAGTAAGAAGTGGTCAGGGCTAGAGAGATGGCTCAGCTATTTAAGATATTTGCTTGTAAAGCCTGATGGCCCGGGTTCGATTCCCCAGTGCCCATGTAAAGCCAGATGCAGAGTGACAGAAGACCCTCGTGTGCCCATTCTCTTTCTCTTTCCCTCAAATAAGTAAATTAACTTAAAAGTTTTATTTATTTGAGAGACAGAAAGAGGCAGATAGAGAGAGAATGGGTGCACCCGGGCCTCCAGCTGCTGCAAACAAACTGCAGATGCATGCGCCACCTTGAGCATCTGGCTTAGGCGGGTCCTGGGGAATCAAACTTGGGTCCTGTGGCTTTGCAGGCAAGTACTTTAACCACTAAGCCATCTCACCAGCCTAAATGAATTAATTAAAAAAAAAAGAAATGGCCAAAAAATAATAAAATAAAAAAGAAATGGCCAGAGCCAAGCGTGGTGGGGCACTCTTTTAATCCCATCACTCAGAAGGCAGAGGTAGGAGGATCGCTGTAGGTTCAAGGCCACCTTGAAACTACATAGGGAATTCCAGGTCAGCCTGGGCTGGAGATAGAGAGACCCTACCTCAAAAAAAAAAAAAAAAAAAAAAAAGACACAGTTTTTTAATCGTGTGGTAATGCACACCTGCCTCCCAGAAATTGGGAGGGCCACCTTAGAACTACAGAGAGAGTTCCAGATCAGATCAGCCTGGGCTCGAGTGAGACCCTACCTTGAAAAAACAAACCAAACAAAAAAAAAAAGGAAAAGGAAAAAGAAAAAGGGCACCCTGACATTGACTTTGACCTCTGGCCTCCACACACATGTGCGTACATATACACATATACCCACACATGCATATCCACACACATACAAGCATGCATGTACACCACATGTACAAAACAAAAAATAAAATAATAGCTGGACATGGTGGTGCACGTCTTTAATCCCAACACTTGGGAGGCAGAGGTAGAAGGATCACTGTGAGTTCAAGGGCACCCTGAGACTACCATAGTGAATTCCAAGTCAGCCTGGGCTAGAGTGAGAACCTACCTTGAAAAACCAATAATAAATAAATAAATAAATAAATAAATAAATAAATAAATAATAGGAGAGATGGCTTAACAGTTAAGGTGTTTGCCTGCAAAGCCAAAGGACCTCGGTTCAATTCCCCAGGACCCACGTAAGCCAGATGCACAAGGTGGCACATGTGTCTGGAGTTTGTTTGCAGTGGCTGGAGGCCCTGGCATACCCATTTCTTTCTCCCTCTCTCTCTCTCTAACAAATAAATAAAAATAAAGTTTAAAATAAATAAAATAATAATAATGACTTAGAGTCCCTATTCAGCCTCCCAATCCTCACCCCTCCAGCCAAGTACTTCTCCCCTGATCCACAGTCTTGAGAGCTTGAGTTAGCATTTACATAGCAAGTATAAGGCTTGGGGCATGTGGACCAGATGTCCCTAACTTCTGTTCTTTCTGCTTCTGCCTTTCTCTGAGTCTCAGTCTCCCCACTCTGGAGTTCATTGCCTGGATTCATGACCATTGCTTCTTTTTCTCCATCCATGCCTCCTTCATCTACTTCCTGCCCTTTTCCCTACCTCCATCCTTGGTCACTCCTTGACTATCCTGTGGGGTGTGCTATATGGCTTTTTTTTTTTTTTTTTTTTTTGAGGTAGGATTTCACTCTAGCTCAGGCTGACCTGGAATTCACTGTGGAGTCTCAGGGTGGCCTAGAACTCACGGCAATCCTCCTACTTCTGCCTCCCAAGTGCTGGGATTAAAGGCATGCGTCACCACTCCCGGCCTCTATTGCTTTTGCTTACACTCTGGAGATGGGCAGATCAAGGAGGTTGCCCAGTGGGAAATAAATGTGTTGAGGAGAACCTAGCTCCCCCCCACACACACACCCTGCCTTTTTTTTTTTTCTCTTTCTCTGCGCCAGTGGGTGGCCATGTGGATTTTGATGACTTTGTGGAACTAATGGGCCCTAAACTCCTGGCGGAGACGGCTGATATGATTGGAGTAAAGGAACTGCGAGATGCCTTTCGAGAGGTGAGTGGTGGCAAAGGCTGTTAGAATCCCAGTCCTGGGGTGACTGCCTGAAGAGAATTCCAAGCCCCGAGTCCCTGGCTGGGGAATCTGGATAGAGAGGGGGCTCTGGGACACTGACTCTGGGACAGGAGGTCAGACCGAGGTCTGCTGCTGCCCGTCTCCATGTTGGAGCTCGCACTCTCTCCCCTGCTTCCTCTCTAGTTTGACACCAATGGTGACGGGGAGATAAGCACCAGTGAGCTGCGGGAGGCCATGAGGAAGCTCCTGGGTCATCAGGTGGGACACCGAGACATAGAGGAAATCATCCGAGATGTGGATCTCAATGGCGATGGACGAGTGGACTTTGAAGGTAGGTGGACTTGAAAATGTAAGAGACACAAAGCCAACAGCGACCATCCATACAGTGCCCTTTTGATTGCCCTGCCCTTCCTTCCTCCTGTCTATGTACCACTCCAGAATCCAACTCTCATCCCCGAACCACTCTCCCCGTGAACCCACTTATCCCTCTTTCCACACACTTCACCATCCTTGCATCCACTCATATAACCAGATGTCTAGTTTTAAAATGCTTATTTATTTGTTTGTAATCAGAGAGAGAGAGAATGTAGAGAGATGGGTGTGCCAGGGCCTCCTGCCACTGCTAGTGAACATGCGTCACTTTGTGCGTCTGACTCTACGTGCATGGGTCCTGGGGAATTGAACCTGGGTTGTTAGGCTTTGCAAGCAGGCACCTTAACTGCTGAGCCATCTCTCCAGCCCTAACCACATGTCTATTAATCCATTCATATCTAAATAGCCATCTGACAACCATTTCTTCATGAACTTATCTATGCACACATGTATCTGTTCTTCCCCTGTGTATTCATCTTAGCCTCTGTCTGCAGCAGCTCTTTGTCTGTATTTCCCGTGATCTCTTGGTTCAGTCATTTCCCCTTCAACTCTACATCCATCTATTCATCCGTGAATCCATCCCTGTGTCCATCTGGCCCAGCCCACCTGTCTATGCACCCACTCAAACGTCTATTCATGACAGCCACCTGAACACCTCAATCCACAGCCAGACCACAGGCCCCTCACAGATGTTTGCAGTCGCTTCCTCAGCCCTAGATCCTGCTATTTCTTCACTCTCACACTCACGATTCAGGAACCTGTGAGGTCCCCTCTTGAGTTTGCTGCTTATTGTTTTTATTCTTTTTTATTCATTATCTTATTCATTATTTATTTATAAGCGAAGAGAGAGAGACAATGGGTATTGCCAGGGCCTCTTGCCACTGCAAATGAACTCCAGGCTTTGTACAGCTGGCTTGATGCAGATACTGGGGAATCAAACCGGGGCCATCAGGCTTTGCAAGCAAGTGTCCTTAACCACTGAACCATCTCTCCAGCCCAAACTAATGCTTTCATATTTTCTTGGCAAGGTTCCTTTTTTTTTTAAAAAAAAATATGGCTGTATAGCAGCACTGTTGTTTTTTTTTTAATTTTTTATTTATTTATTTGAGAGCGACAGACACAGAGAGAAAGACAGATAGAGGGAGGGAGAGAGAATGGGCGTGCCAGGGCTTCCAGCCTCTGTAAATGAACTCCAGACACGTGCGCCCCCTTGTGCATCTGGCTAACGTGGGGCCTGGGGAACTGAGCCTCGAACCGGGGTCCTTAGGCTTCACAGGCAAGCGCTTAACCGCTCAGCCATCTCTCCAGCCCTTTTTTTTCTTTTCTTGAGATAGGGTCTCATGTATCTCAGGCTGGCCTCAAACTCACTATGCAGCTGAGATGACCTTGAACTTCTGATCCTCCTGCTTCTATATCCTTATAGATATTACAGATTACAGATGTGTGCCACACTCCCAGTTCAGTTATGGGGTGTGCTGGGGATGGAACTCAGGGCTTCTACCCACAGAGCCTCATACCCAGTCCCAGGATTCCTTTTTTTTTTTTCCCCCGAGGTAGGGTCTCATGCTAGCTCAGGCTGTCCTGGAATTCATTATGTAGTGTCAGGATGGTTTCAAACTCATAGCACTCCTCCTACCTCTGCTTCCCAAGTGCTGGGATTAAAGGCGTGCACCACCATGCCCAGCCCAGGATCCCTTTTATTGTGCTTTCCCCTTGGGCTAGTTTCTATTCACCCTCCAAGACCTTGTAGCTGGATTATTTCCTTCAGCTCCTCCCTGGGCTTGTCTCCCCTGTTCCTTGGACAGACTTTCTCTTTTCTAGGTTTATTTATATGTTTATTTATTTACAAGCAGAGAGAGATAGAGAAAAGAGAGACAGATAGAGAGAATGGGTGCACCAGGGCCTCTAGCCATTGTAAACGAACTCCAGATGCATGCCACCTTGTGCATCTGGCTTACGTGGGTCCTGGGGAATCAAATGTGGGTCCTTTGGCTTTGCAGGCAAATGTCTTAACCACTAAGCCATCCCTCCAGCCTCTTTCTAGGCTTTTATAGCATCTCCAGGTTCACCGTTGTTCCTCACAGTGTCCTTCAGTGGCTGGTTATAGTGGTTGTTCTGCTTGATTCTGAAATTTGAGAGGATCCCTGTCTTCTTATCTCTGCCTCTGCCTTTCCTGTTTAATTAAGCACCTGAATCAAAGGAACCAATGCCCATAGTAAACATTTGTCATGTACTTGTCATGTGCCAGCCTTTGTCCTAAATATGTGTGTGTGCATGTGAATTCTCGTGAGTATGAATTGTATTAATACCCTCATGTCATAAATGAGGAAACTGGGTGGGCATGGTAGCACATGCTTTTAATCCCAGCACTTGGGAGACAGAGGTAGGAAGACTGCCATGAGTTCAAGGCCAGCCTGAGACTGTATAGTGAATTCCAGGTCAGCCTGGGTTAGAGCGAGACTGTACCTCAAAAAATAAACACACACACACACACACACACACCCACACACACACACACACCCACACACACACCCAAACAAGGGGCTGGTGAAATGGCTTAGTGGTTAAGGCATTTGCCTGCAAAGCTAAAGGGCCCTGGTTCAATTCTCCAGGACCCACGTAAGCCAGATGCACAGGGGGCGCATGCGTCTGGAGCTTATTTGCAGTGGCTGGAGGCCCTGGCATGCCTGTTATCTCTCTCTCTCTCTTTAATAAATAAAAATAAAAATCTAAAATATAGAAAAACTAAAAAAAAAAAAAAAAAAAACAAAAAACCTGGCTAAATGCTAGGAGGCAGAGTTGAGACACAAACGCAAGCCTAGAGTCTCAAACACTACCTCATCTACATGGCCCAATTCAAGGCAATGTGAAGTGTGGAAGAAATAAAACAAAATATAGCCGGGTGTGGGGGCACACCCCTTTAATCCCAGCACTCGGGAGGCAGAGGTAGGAGGATGGCTGTGAGTTCGAGGTCAGCATGAAACTGCATAGTGAATTTCAGGTCAGCCTGGGTTAGAGCAAGCCCCTTAAGAAACCAATATAAATAAATAAAATGTTGACATTAGGACTGGGGATACAGCTCAGAGTTTGCCTACCACACATGAGGCACTGGCTTCAATCCCCGGTAGCACACACGCTCTTGACCTTGTACTCTAGGAACTTGTATTCTGAGCAGAAAGGCAAGGTAACCATACCCAGTGTGAGTGTGTCCAGATCACAAAGATTGGGAGGTCTTTTCTGGTGAGTAGTTGGCCTTCCAGGAAGGAGAAGGTGTGAATAACTGGAGAAAAGGATTTGCCAAAAGAAATTCGAGGGTAGGGCTGGAAAGATGGCTCACTGGTCAAGGCATTTGCCTGCAAAACCTAACAATGTGAGTTTGATTCCCCAGTACCCACTGGGGGAAACTGCAAAGTGGCTCATGCATCTGGAGCTCATTTGCAGTGGCTAAAGGCCCATCCTCTCTGCTGGGCATGGTGGTGCAGGTCTTTAATTCCGGAATTTGAGAGGCCAAAGTAGGATGATCACTGTGAGTTTGAGACCAGCTGGAGATCTGGAGACTACAGAGTGAGTTCCAGGTCAGCCTGGACTAGAGTGAGGTCTTACCTTGAAATAAATAAATAAATAAATTAATTAATTCCAGGATAAAATAAAATCACTGTGTCAGGTAGTGCCAACTATTGATAATGGCCCTTCCCTGGAAGCCTAGCATTACCCATTCATTCCACCAAGACCAGCAAGCAAAACTCAGAAATGTAGTGAAATCCATGCTGTGTTAGAGGGGAGTAGATTGTGTTCTGGAGTTTACTAGGTCCTATGCCAAGCTTGGCAGAAGGGATTAGGGAAGGAGGAAGAAAAGGAGGTTACAAATGAGCAGAGGCCTTGAAATACAGGCAAGAGGCAGGGTTTGGTGATGATGCTGGCAATCCCAGCACTTGCAATTCTGAAACAGGAGGATCTTGAGTTCGAAGCTGCCCTGGGCTTCATAGCAAGTTCCAGGCCAACCTAGGGTATAAGATCCTGTTTCAGCAAGAAAAGAAAAAAAAAGAAAAGAAAGAAAAAGGAAAGAAGAGAAAGAAAATCAAACTGGAACATAGGTAAGAGCTGATAGGTGAAAAAGAAGGGAGGGATATTTATCCCAATAAGTTGCAAGTTCATGTCCACATAGATGTTTATAGCTGCTTTATTCAAAAATGCCAGAACTGGGCTGGAGATGGCTTAGCGGTTAAGGCATTTGCCTGTAAAGCCAAAGGATCCCAGTTTGATTCCCCAGGACCCATGTAAGCCAGATGCACAAGGGGACGAATGTGTCTGGAGTTCGTTTGCAGTGGCTGGAGGCCCTGGCATGCCCATTCTCTCTCTCTCTCCCTGCCTCTTTTTTTTTTTTTTTCTCTCTCTCTCTCTCAAATAAGCCAGAATTTAGCTGGGCCTTTAATGCCAGCACTTGGGAGGCAGAGGTAGGAGGATCACCATAAATTCAAGGCCACCCTGAGACGACATAGTGAGTTCCAGGTCAGCCTGGGCTAGAGTGAGACCCTATCTCAAAAAAAAAAAAAAGCCAAAACTTGGAAGTAATACAATGTGGTTCATCCAGGCATTGGGATATTGTTCAGAACTACAAAGGAACAAGCTATCAAGCCATGAAATGATATGGAGAGACTTTAGAAGCCTTTGAGTAAGTGAAAGAAGCCCGTCAGAACAGGCTACGGTATGATTCCAAAGACAGGACATTCTATGAAAGGCAGAGTGATTGGGACAGTAAAACGATCAGAGGTTGTAAACTGCGCCTATGATACCGTAGCACGAGTGGTGGGGGTGGTGGTGGGGAAGACTTGTCGCCAAACTGTCATCACGTGTCCAAACTCAGAGAATATATACTGACTGCCAGCCAGGTGTGGTGGTGCACACCTTCAATCTCAGCACTCAGAAGGCAAGAGGGAAGAGGATCACTCTGAGTTCAAGGCTAGCTTGAGACAGAGAGAGTTTCAGGTCAGCCTGGGTTACCTCAAAAACAAGCAAACAACAACAAAAAGATGTAGGCGCTGAAGAGATGGCTTAGCTGTTAAGGAGCTTGCTTGTGAAGCCGAAGGACCCAGGTTCCATTCTCCAGTACCCATGTCAGCCAGTTGTACAAGGTGTCACATGTGTCTGGAGTTCGTTTGCAGTGGCTAAAGGCCCTGGTATGCCTGCATGCCCATTCTCTCTCTCTCCTCTCATAAATACATAAAATATTTTTGTTTGTTTCTTTATTTTTTATTTATTTTTATTGACAACTTCCATAATTGTAAACAATATCCCTTAGTAATTACCTCCCTCCCCACCATTTTACCCTTTGAAACTTCACTCTCCACCATATCCCCTCCCCCTTTCAATCAGTCTGTCTTTTATTTTGACTTCATGATCTTTTCTTCCTATTATGTTGGTCTTGTGTAGGTAGTGTCAGGCACTGTGAAGTCATGGATATCCAGGCTATTTTGAGTCTGGAAGAGTACATTGTAAGGAGTCCTACCCTTCCTTTGGCTCTTACATTCTTTCCGCCACCTCTCCCGCAATGGACCCTGAATCATGGAAGGTGTAATTGAGATATTTGCTGAGCACTCCTCTGTCACTTCTTCTCAGCACCATCGTGCCTTCTGAGTCATCCCAAGGTCACTGCCATCTGAAAAGAGAAGGTTCTCTAACCAAAAGTGAGAATAGCATTAATATATGTGTATGAACATTAATAGAAGTGCTTACTGGGAAGTTTGGTGAGCATAGTCTATACTTTTAGCCAGACAGCAGCAGATATTACATCCCTTAGGCTCATGACTACCCCTGTTGTAGCTTTTCAGTATCAGGGATGTATTCCCTCACATGAAGTGTCAAATTAGGTGGCAGTTGGTTTCCCCCATAACAGACGTGCCACTATAGCATCCGCTGGTTCATTTGGCCTGGCTGGCCAAATATAGGTCTTGCAGTGTCCACTGTTGAGTATCTTCACTGGTGATTTCTCTCTCTCCCATGGAACTGCATGCAGTGTGGCTTTTTTCAGCTTTCTGTCAGCTGGTTTACATGGAGGAGGTTTTCAGCTCAGCTCCAGCAGGATTTCTCAGTGGCCTTGCAGCCCAAGTATGTGGAGTATTCAGCAATAGGGTCTTACTATATATTCCTGTTGGGAAACCAAGGGCCCTGGCAATGGCCTATAATGTTTTGGGGGCATCAGGAACCTCCCTGGCCAACAACTCACTGGAAGGTATCCCATCCCTGGCACTGAAAATTTTCTACTTAGAATCAATGGCTCCTGTATGTTCCATTGTCTAAAGAAAGTAGGCTTCTATATAATGTATTTATATCCTCTTAGATTTTGATTAGCCCTCCCTCCACCTTTCCTGTACTCAATGTCTTCCCCTGACCTCATTTAGGCTTTTTCACCCCCACTAATCTGTTCTTCTATTTACATATATACAATACCATCCTGTTAGGTCCCCCTCCCTCCCTCTCTTTCTGTTCCTTTTATATCTCCTTTCTAGCTTACTGGCCTTTGCTACTAAGTTTTCTTCCTACTCACACAGAAGTCCAGTCTTTTGTACCTAGGATCCACATATGAAAGAGAACATGTAATGTTTGGCTTTCTGGGCCTGAGTTACCTTACTTAGTACAATCCTTTCCAGATCCATCCATTTTCCTGCAAATTTCATAACTTCATTTTCTTTACTGCTGAGTAAACTCCATTGTGTAAATGTGCCACATCTTCATTATCCACTCATCAGTTGAGGGACATTTAATCTGGTTCCATTTCCCAGCTATTGTGAATAGAGCAGCAATAAACATGGTTGAGCAAGTATCTCTAAGGTAGTGAGGGGAGTCCTTAGGATATATGCCTAGGAGTGCTATAGCTGGGTCATATGGTAGATCAATTTTTAGCTGTCTTAGGAACCGCCACACTGATTTCCACAATGACTGGACCAGATTGCATTCCCACCAACAGTGTAGAAAGGTTCTTCTTTTTCCACATCCTCACCAGCATTTATGGTCATTTGTTTTCATGATGATAGCCAATCTGACAGGAGTGTGATGGAATCTCAATGTAGTTTTAATCTGCATTTCCCTGATAACTAGGGATGTAGAACTTTTTTTAGATGTTTATATGACATCTGTGTTTTTTCTTTTTCTTTTTCTTTATTTGAGAGTGACAGACAGAGAGAGGAGGAGGCAGATAGAGAGAGAGCGAGAATAGGTGTGCCAGGGCCTCTAGCCACTGCAAACGAACTCCAGACACATGTGCCCCTTTGTGCATCTGGCTAATGTGGGTCCTGGGGAATCAAGTCTCGAACCCGGGTCCTTAGGCTTCACAGGCAAGCACTTAACTGCTAAGCCATCTCTCTAGCTCCTATGTTTCTTCTTTTGAGAACTCTATTTAGTTCCATAGCCTATTTTTTAAAGAACTTATTTATTCAATTTTATTTATTTATTTATTTGATGGGGGGGGATGAATGGGCACACCAGAGCCTCCAGCCACTGCAAATGAACTCCAGATGTGTGCACCCCCTTCTGCATCTGGCTAACGTGGGTCCTGGGAAATCGAACCTGGGTCCTTTGGCTTTGCAGGCAAATGCTTTAACTGCTAAGCCATCCTTCCAGCCCCATAGCCCATTGTTTAGTTGGGTTGTTTGATTTCTTATTATTTAATTTTTTGAGTTCTTTGTATATCCTAGATATTAATCCTGTATTAGCTGTATATCTGGTAAAGATTCCATTCTGTAGGTTGCCTCTTTGCTCTATTCACAGTGTCTGTTGCATAAAATATTTTTCTAAAAAATGTAAACCAGGCTTGGGATTTGGACGTGACAGTGCAGGCTTGTCAATTCATGCGCATCATTTTGTTCTTTTTTTTTTTAATATTTTTGTTTTTATTTTATTTATTTGATAGCAACAGACAGACACACAGAGAAAGAGGCAGATAGAGAGAGAATGGGTGCGCCAGTCCAGACGCATACACCACCTTGTGCATCTGGCTGAAGTGGGCCCTGGGGAATCGAGCCTCGAACTGGGGTCCTTAGGCTTCACAGGCAAGCGCTTAACCGCTAAGCCATCTCTCCAGCCCATCATGCGCATCATTTTGGCATGGGATGCCCGTGGCAGAGAAGGCTGAGCGTGTGGGAAGGCACAGGGAGTAAGGGAAATCTTGTACCTTCCTGTGGTTGGCTCTGAACCTGAAAGTAAGAGGTGAAAACATAAAATGGGAGTGGTGGAGTACACTGTAATTCCAGCACTCGAATTCAAAGCCAGCCTGGGGCGACTTAGTGAAACCTGGTCTTGGAAAATAAATAAAATAAAGTGGTGGGGAGCGAGGGCTGTGATTGGATGAAAGCTGAGGGGTACAGGGAGGGAAGACCCAGTTACCTACAAACCATATGGGCTCTGAAAAAAAATGAGGTCCTAGTGCCTGGAAGAGAGCCTGTGAGGTGTGGCTGGAAATGTCAGGTTGTCTGAGCAGGGTGCTAGGCCAGGAGGAGTATCCGCAGGGCTCATATGGCTGCCTTACAGAAGGTGCATTGAAGATCGAGAAATCGTGGGGGGATCAGCCCTGAGTCAGAGGGGATGGGGCTTGGAGGCGGTGGTCCCGGGCTTGCCCCTGACTTCCTGTCTCCTCCCACCTGCTCCCAGAGTTTGTCCGGATGATGTCCCGCTGAGGCCGCAGAGGGCCCCTCCAGGACCGCCAACTCCCACGGGCGGGGAGAAGAGCCGAGCTCGCCTCACCCCGCCGCCGTAGCTGCCGAGAGTCCAGGACGTACTGGCGGATGGGGCCTGCCTGCACCCCGGGGAGGTGCCCACCCCGGACCCCCACCCCTCCGCACTGTGAAAGACTCACAAACTCCTGCAACTGGAAAAGGGGGGGCGCCCGCCGATGAGGAGGCCACAGTGCCAAGCCGGCAGAGGTCATGCCAGGCGCCAAGTGCCACGTGCCCAGCCACTGCTGGCTGGGTGGGCCAGGGAGCCCGCCAGCAGACCCCACACAGCATGTCTGCCCTAGGGCAAAGCCTGTCGCTGCCCTCCTTAGCTCTATGCCCGTCCCAGCTCGCCTAGCCCTTTGATCTCAGAACCAATAAAATATTTCCAAGAGAATGACAGCCAGGGTGGTCTTTGCTCTGGGCCTGGTTAGATCATGTACAACCCCCCCCCCCACCCCCGCACCATCTACATGTCCAAAACTGGCTGGACTTTCTTGCATGCCACGTGAATTTTATTGACTATTATATACCCAAGCAACTTCCCATTCTCGTTAAGTTACTTGGACTGAAACCCGGAGCCTCTCATTGCATGAGACTAAATAACTGATGTGGGGCCTGACGTGGTGGCACATGCCTTTAATCCCAACACTCGGGAGAGAGGTAGGAGAATCGCGGTGAGTTCAAGGCCACCCTGAGACTACATAGTGAATTCCAGGTCAGCCTGGGCTAGAGCGAGACCCTACCTTGAAAAACAAAATAAAAACAACAAAAAGAAAAAAAAAAAGAAAAACTGATGTAGGAACACAGCTGACCCCGGTTCTATAAGGAGAGAATGACTACTGGGGAAATGTTGTTCCATTTTCCAGTTTCCTGGAGCTTTTGTACTGGTCAGAGAGACAGATGGTGCGGAAACATGTCCGCATGTGATTCTGCCATGGAGGAAAGAATACAGAGACTGGCTGGCAGGGTATGCTAAGGGGGTCTGGTCTGCTTTAGGGAGGTGAGAAATGCTTTCCTTAGGAAATGATGTCAAGGGCTTTGCCCTGGAGGAAATCCTAGCTTGTGTGAGGAGACAGATAAAAGAGCTGGCCTCTCCACTGCTGCGACGGTGGCTGGCCCTTAAGTTTTGCTCGCTGTGTGGCTTTGGGTCAGTCATGTGCCCTCTCTGAACCTCAGCTTCCTCATGTGTACTGCGGGGATAACAAAGAACGTGGGCAGTCATCCCTGGGGCTGCCGTCCGCAGACTGCCGTGGAATCATGCAATCTGACAGTGTGGAATAAATCCATTGAAATCGTTGTAATTAATTTCCCCCAGCGAAGGACTGAAGGACCCTGAAGGCAACATTCGTGGGTAGAACTTGCCCAGGATCCTGGGCAGGCGCGGGGCATGGCTGGGGAGACTTACGGGGCTAATGGGCTGGCCAGTGTCTTCTGAGCTCTGCTTCCCTCCTTGAGCATGCTTGAGAATTCCCTGAAGGGTTGGTCAGGCCACAGATCTGGAACCCTCTCCCTCCCCTACCACCACCAGAGGTTCAGATCCTGTATTTGAGGTTCACAAGTTTACCTCCCTAACAAGTTCTCTGAAGATTGTGAATACTGCCCCTCCATGGACTGGAGAACTGTGGTAAGTCTCGGTCATATATATGGTTGGAGGGAGCAGAGGTGCCTCCGGGGAAGCTGGGGCCGGCTTGGAGGGGATGGCTGAAAGGCTGGAGTAGGGAGGTGGGTGGAGATGTCCCTGTGCCCTGCACTACAGCAGCGGAGGAAGGACACTTTATTTTCAGACCTGGCAGAGGATGGGGGAAGGACGATGGACCTCAGCCAAAAACCTGGGTAATCCTCTTGTCCCTGAGGCCAGTGGGGTTGAGAGCTCCAAATTCACTCTAGTAATCCAATTCTGAGACTAAGCCCTTGGCTCTGTGCCGTGCTGGGCAAGGGCCCCTCTCCCCTCCCAGCTTAGCAGCCCTGATCAGGGATTCCAGATGTGTGCACTTTCGGAAATGTAGTGGCTTGAAGGGCAAGTCACAGGAAGAGGGCCTGTCAAGCTGACAGGGTGAGCATCCAGGGAGAGGATGGAGTACGGAGTGAGCCTGGACACCTCTGTATTCAGATTGTGTGTGGCCTCCTAAAACCATAGACCCAGCTACCATGATAAAGGGCTTGTGGAGCCGGGCATGGTGGTGCATGCCTTTAATCCCAGCACTCGGGAGGCTGAGGTAGGAGGATCGCTGTGAGTTTGAGGCCATCCTGAGACTACAAAGTGAGTTCCAGGTCAGTCAGGGCTAGAGTGAGTGAGAACCTACCTAAAAAAAAAAAAAAAAAAAAGAAAGAAAAAGAAAAGAAAGAAAAAAATTTTTTTCCTGCTACCCAAGGCACTGCTTTGCTTTTGTCTCTGTTTCCAGTGGGAGCTGGATGTGCTCTCAGAAGAGCTGGGTGTGGTGGCGCAGGTCTGTGATATCAGCTCCCCTGAAGTTGAGGCAGGAGGATGGTGAGTTTGAGGCCAGTTCGGGCTACATTAATGAGTTCAAGGTCAGTGTCCGTTATGTAGTAAAACCTTGTCTCAGAGAAGGAGGAAAAGGAGAAAAAGGAAGAAAAGAAGCTGAGATAGGAAGATTGGTGTGAATTTGAGGCCAACCTAGGACTGCAGAGTTGAGTTCCAGGTCAACCTGGGCTAGAGTGAAACCCTAACCTGGGGTGGTGGGGGGAGAAAGAAGGAAAAGAGAAGAAAAATGAGAATTAGAAGGAGGAGAAACACTTCTTGCTGTAAAGTTTTTAAACAGTAGCATTATGAATTTGAGTCCAGCTTAGGCTATTTAGTGACATCCTATTTCAAAAACAAAATCAGTGTCAGGCATGGTGGTGCATGCCTTTCCCAGCACTTGGGAGGCAGAGGTAGGAGGATCACTGTGAGTTCAAGGCCACACTGAGACTACCTAGTGAATCCCAGGTCAGCCTAGGCTAGAGCGTGACCCTACCTGGAAAAAAACCAAACCAAACCAAACAAAAAAAAGGGCTGGAGAGATGGCTTAGCGGTTAAGGGGCTTGCCTGCCAGGTTCCCACATAAGCCAGATGCACAAGGTGGCACATATACCTGGAGTTTGCAGCCACTGGAGGCCCTGGCTCGCCCATTCTCTCTCTGTGTGTCTCTGTCTCTTTCTCTCAAATAAATAACTAAAAGTAAAATATTTAAAAAAAGAAAAGAAAAGAAAAAGTCCCCAGCTGGTGGCAGTTTGGGAAATGCAGCTTTTCTAGAGGAGGTGTGTTGCTGGGTGCCTGATTTGGAGTGGTAGAGCCCAGCTCTCCCCTGGCCAGGGCTCAGCTCCCTCTTACTGCTTTCTGCCAGCGGCTGTGGCAAGATAGGATGGCCAGCTTCTGCTCTGCCATCTTTCCCCATCATGGTGATGCTTTTCCCTTGAGACTGTCAGTCTGAAATAAAATCTTTCCTCCCATAAAAAAAAAGACTTTATTATGCCTGTGGTGGTTTGATTCAGGTGTCCCCCATAAAGTTAGGTGTTCTGAATGCTAGGTTCCCAGCTGATGGGAATTTGGGAATTAACGTCTCCTGGAGGGAATGTATTTTTGGGAGTGGGCTTATGGGTGTTATAGCCAATGTCCTTTGCCAGTGTTTGGCACAATCTCCTGTTGCTGTTGGCCACCTGATGTGGGCCAGGGTTGATTTCCACCCTCTGCTCATGCCATCGTTTCCCCCTGCCATCGTGGAGCTTTCTCCTCGAGCCTGTAAGCCAAAATAAACCTCTTTTTTTCCCACAAAAAAGAAAGAAAGAAAGAAAACCAAAGGGCTGGGGAGATTTCTCAGTGGTTAGAGAAACTTGCTTGCAAAGCCTACTAGCCTGGGTTTGATTCCCCAGTCCCTATGTAAAGCCAGATGCACAAAGTATCACATATGTCTGGAGTTCATTTGCAGTAGTAAGAGGCCCTGGTGTGCCAGTCTCTCTCTCCCTCTCTCTTTCTGTCTCATAAATAAATAAATAAACAAAGAAAGAAAGAAAGAAAGCCAGCCAGCCAGGTGTGGTGGCACACACTTTTAATCCTAGCACTTGGGAGGTAGAGGGATGAGGGTTACCATGTGTTCAAGGCCAACCCAGGACTGCAGAGTTCCAGGTCAGCCTGACCCTGCCTAGAAAAAACAAATCAAGAATAATAAACAAACAAAAAAGCCAAGCATGGGTTGGAGAGATGTCTTAGAGGTTAAGCGCTTGCCTGTGAAGCCTAAGGGACCCCAGTTCAAGGCTGGATTCCCCAGGACCCACGTAAGCCAGATGCACAAGGTGGCGCATGCATCTGGAGTTCATTTGCAGTGGCTGGAGACCCTGGCGCACCCATTTTCTCTCTCTGCCTCTTTCTCGCTCTGTCTGTTGCTCCCAAATAAGTAAATAAAAACAAATAACAAAAAGCCAAGCATGGTGGCTCATTCGAGAGGCTAAAGTAGGAGAATCATTGAGTTCAAGGCTAGCCTGGGCTACAAAGTGAGTTCCAGGTTGGGCCACAGATCTGGACTCTTTCCCCACACACCAGTAATTCTGATTCTGTGTTGGAGGGAGATTTATGAGTTTGCCACAGAGGAACATATGGGAATTTTTATTATAAGAGTCAGAAATTGAGGCTAGAGAGATGGCTCAGTGGTTAAGGTGCTTCCCCAGTACCCATGTAAAGCCAGATACACAGTGGCACATGCAGCTGGAGTTCATTTGCAGTGGCTAGAGGCCCTGACATGCCCATTCTCTGTCTGTCTCTCTTCTATCTCTCTCTGCTTGCAAATAAAAAATTAAAAAAATGTATTTTTTTTATTTTGTTTTTTTGAGGTAGAGACTCACTCTGGCTCAGGCTGACTAAAAATATTTTTCAAAAGTCAGAAATTTGCCTTCTAATAATTCACTAAATTGTGTATTTGTTTTATATAATTTTCTGTTTGTCTTATTTTACAATAACAAGACTTAAAGAGCTGGGCATGGTGGCATAAACTTTAATCCCAGCACTGGGGAGGCAGAGGTAGGAGGATCGCCTTGAGTTTCAGGCCAGTTTGAGACTACATAGTGAATTCCAGGTCAGCCTGGGCTACAGCTAGGCCCTACCTCAGGAAAAAGAAAGAAAGAAAGAGACAGAGAGAGAAAGTAAGAAAAAAGGGGGCTGGAGAGAAGGCTTAGCGGTTAAGCGCTTGCCTGTGAAGCCTAAGGACCCCGGTGGTGTCTGGAGTTCGTTTGCAGTGGCTGGAAGCCCTGGTGTGCCCATTCTCTCTCTCACTCTCTCTCTCTCCTCCTCTCTGTCACTTTCAAATAAATAAATAAAAATAAACAAAAAAAGAAAGAAAAAAGAAAAAGGGCTAAAACAACCATGATTTATTTGGAGTGGAGGCATTGTTTTTTTAACCAACTGAGCTAACCAGCCACACCCAAGTCATTGTTTTTTTATGAAAAAAAAATTCCAAAAACATGGCATGCAGTTGCCTAAAAATAAAGTGCATTTAAACTCACACACACACACACAAAAAAAAAAAAGAGCCGGGCGTGGTAGCACACACCTTTAATCCCAGCACTCAGGAGGCAGAGGTAGGTGGATCGCCGTGAGTTTGAGGCCACCCTGAGACTGCATAGTGAATTCCAGGTCAGTTTGGGCTAGAGTGAGACCCTACCTCGAAAAACCAAAAAAAAAAAAAAAAAAAACCAAAAAAAAAAAAAAAAACAAAAAAATAAATAAAAATAAATAAATAAAAGCTAAAACAAAACAAAAGTGATCTCAGGAGCTAGCTACCTGGGTTCATATTCCAACTCTGCTTCTGAAAAGCTGGGGTATCTGGGTAAATTATTAGCCTCTAGTCACAGCTTTTCCATCTGTAAAAGAAGGATGTTATAGAATTGTTCTAGTACTTAAACAAGTTAGTATAGTTGGTCTACCACATATTCAACCAACCACAAATTGAAAATATTTGAAAATATGAAATTGCATCTGTTCTAAACATATATGGACTCTCCCCCTTATTATTATTATTATTACTTTCATTTTTTTTAATTAAAAATTTGTTTTTGGTTTTTTTTGAGGAAGGGTCTCACTCTAGCCAGGCTGACTTGGGATTCACTATGTAGTCTCAGGGTGGCCTTGAACTCAAGGTGATCCTCCTACCTCTGCCTCCCGAGTGCTGGGATTAAAGGCGCGTACCACCACACCCGGCTGTATGGACTTTAAAAATTGATATTATTGTCTAAATAATACAGTATAACATATGTTTCTGTAGCATTTGTACTAGGTGTGACAAATAACTTGGAGATGGTGGTTTATGATTATAATCCCAGCACTTGGGAGGCTGAGACAGGAGAATCATTGTGAGTTCAGGGCTATCTTAGTCTATGGTGGCTAGCCTGAACCTAAAAGTAAGACCTTGTCTCAAAAAACCTAAATAAAGCCAGGCGTGGTGGCACATGCTTTTAATCCCAGCACTCGGGAGGCAGAGGTAGGAGGATCACTGTGAGTTCGAGGCCACCCTGAGACTACATAGAGAATTCCAGGTCAGCCTGAGCTAAAGTGAGACCCTACCTCGGAAAATAAACAACCCCTAAATAAGAGCTGGGACTGGTGGTATATAACTTTAATCCCATCACTTGGGAGGCAGAGGTAGGAGGATCGTTGTGAGTTTGAGGCCAGCCTGGAACGACAGAGTAAGTTTCAAGTCAGCCTGAGCTAGAGTGAGACCCTACCCCAGGAGGGGGGAGGAACAAAACAAAGAAATAAGGGCTAAAGAGATGGCTCAGTGGTTGAAAGAACCTGACATATAAGGGCCTTTTAGGTTGGAAACCATCAAGTTGGACTCCCTAGAGCCCACATAAAAAGCTGGGTGTGGCCATGCACATCTGTAACCCCAGTCCATAGGATGTAGAGACTGGAGAATCAATGGGGCTCGCTGACCGAAAGTGGCAGTTCTAGGTTGAGAGAGAGAAACCCTATGTCAAGGAAGTATATAGTTGACTGAGAGAGAAGCACACCACACACACACTGAGCACACATTTGTATACACACACACACACACACACACACACACATATATACCACACACAACCTAAATAAAGAAAATAAAGTACATAGGTGAAAATATATAATAAGCCCAGCACAGTGGTGTAGCATGAGTTCCAGGTCAGCCTGAGTTAGAGTGAGACCTTGCTTCAAAAACTCAAAAATGCCAGCCGGGTGTGGTGGCGCACGTCTTTAATCCCAGCATTTGGGAGGCTGAGGTAGGAGGATCACCATGGGTTCAAGGCCATCCTGAGATTACAGAGTAAATTCAGAATTCAGGTTAGCCTGAGCTAGAGTGAGACCTTACCTTGAAAAAAAAAAAAAAACCTGGGGGGGCGGGGGGAGTTAGAGAGATGGTTTAGTAGTTAAGGCAAAACCTGCAAAACCTAATGACCCGGGTTCAACTCCCACCAGTGCCCACATAAGCCAATTGCACAGGGTGGCACATGTGTCTGGAGTTCCTTTGCAGTGGCTAGAGGCCCTGGCACACCCGTTCTGTCTTGCGTGCTCTCTTTTTTTCTCTCTCTTCTTGAAAATCAATTTAAACAAGCAAGAAAAACTAAAGTATACCATTATAGGCAAATCCAATGCCATTTTCTACAAGGAATGTACACATCCATGAGCTTGAGGATAGGGGCATCCCGGGACCTATCCCCTGTGCCTACCGGGGGAGGAAGGTACATCTGAAGCCCTTGGAACCGTGTCTGTAAGTGCACACAGTGATCATTACCATAGCTTTCACCATTATTGTTGTATCCTCAGTTGCCTACTGCCCTCTCCCATGTGCCTTCATTGCCTCAGTGACCTTCCTGAGGCGAAGGAAGTAGTTCAGATGAGAGAGTGAGCTGGGTGTGGTGGCACATGCTTTTAATCCCAGCACTTGGGAGGATTGCCGTGAGTTCGAGGCCACCCTGAAACTACATAGTGAATTCCAGGTCAGTCTGGGCCAGAGTGAAACCCTACCTCAAAAACAAAACAAAACAAACAAAAAACCCCAGATGGTAGAGTGTTTGCTTAGCTTGATTTTATCCCCAGCACTGCATAAACTGGTTGTGGTGGTGCATGTTTTTGTAATCCCAGCACTTTGTAGGTGGAGGCAGGAGGATTAGAAGTACAAGGTTACCTTTGGCTAAATATAGAGTTAAAGTCCAACCTTGTCTCACACACACAATAAAAAAAAAATGTCCCTGGGGGGACTGGAGAGATGGCTCAGTGGTTAAGGTGCTTGCCTGCAAAGCCTAAGGACCCAGGCTCGATTCTCCAGTACCCACATAAAGCCAAATGAATAAGGTGGCACATGAGTCTGGAGTTTGTTTGTGGCTAGAGGCCCTGGCACAACCATTCTCTCTCTCTCTCTCATAAATAAAATATTTTTAAAAGAATGCCCCTAGAGCCAGGTGTGATGGCACATGCCTTTAATCCCAGCACTCAGGGGGATGAAGTAAGTGGATCACTGTGAGTTCCAGGCCAGCCTGAGACTACATAATGAATTCCAGGTCAGCCAGAGCTAGAATGAGGCCCTACCTCAAAAAAAAAAAAAAAGTCCCAGGTGTTGGCAATAGAAGCAGTCCACCCACAGAAAGTGCTTTCCATGCCCTGGAGCTGTTCTAGCTTGTGGGATGACCATTTTCTCATTCTCTGGGGAGGAGACCCAGGCTGTGAGGAAAGTGACTTGCCCAAGGCCACCCAAATGGAAAAGTGCTTGCTTTTTTCCGTCCTCCTCCTCAGCCATAGCAGGCCATACCAGCCTGATCTGTGAAGGCACGCCAAGCCCATTTTCCCTCCCCTGGGGCTGGAGACCTGGTCCCACTTCTCTGGTCAAGTTGCTGTCTGGGGACTGGGGCCCGGAGCCTCTCCTGGCCTCTCTGGGTGGTTCTCATCCCGTCCACCCCGCAGCCTGACTCCCAAGAGGCCCAAGGTAAGGTTAACTTGGCTTTGGGACCAGACCACCCACCTCAGACAGCATCCTAGAGAGCTACAGGCCTGGCCAAGCCCAAGGCAAAACTGGTCCCCACCCCTTCTCTGTGTTTACCTTTTGAACTTTTATTGTGAATTTATCCTTAAGGGGGGGAATATCCTATTAACTTAAAATAGGCTAGGCTTAATTAATAGCAGGCTTTGTTCTTGGGATCCTTATCTGTACAGGAAGACACGCCTCTTTTCAGTGTTGTGGGTCAAGGTGAAGTTGCCTCTGGGGGCTCATAAACAGCTGCGCCATCTTCTACTTTTGAACTCTGGTTCCCTTTGGCTTTTCCCTCCCTTGAGTAAAAGTTTTTGATTTTTTTTTCCCCAGCCTGAGCAGTTCACCAGGGCCTGCCCATAAGTTCACCAGTATTATGTACTACAATTATTTCCTCTGGAATGATTAATAGCTGCTATGTACTAAATACTGCCCATGAGTCTGAGCCTGGCACCCTCCTGAGGGCTTCTAAGAGCCCTGCGTTATATCCGCTAGATGAGAAAGCTGAGGCCCAGAGAGGAGAAATTATTTTCCAGAGGCCACACAGACTAAGAAGTTGAACTAGGCTTTGACTCCAGCTCTCTATGCCACTAACACTTACAACAATTACTTTTAAAATATTATTTATGTATTTGAGAGAGACAGACACAGAAATAGGCAGGTAGAAAGACAGGATGGTGGAGAATGGACACGCCAGGGCCTCCAGCCACTGCAAATGAACTCCAGATGCATGTACCACCTTGTGCATCTGGCTTACATGGATCCTGGGGAGTCGAACAGGGATCCTTTGGCTCTGTAGGCATGCACCTTAACCGCTAAGCCAGCTCTCCAGCCCATCCCTATTATTTTTAAAATATTTATTTCTTTAGGAGAGAAAGACACAAAGAGAGAGAGAGAGAGAAAGGGAGAATGGCTGTGCAAGGGCCTCCAGCCACTGCAAACAAACTCCAGACGCATTCGCCACCTTGTGCATCTGGCTTTACATGGGTACTGGGGAATTGAACCTGGGTCCTTTGGCTTTGCAGGCAAGCACCTTAAACACTAAGCCATCTCTCCAGCCCCAAACTATTAGTTTTTTTTAAAAAATATTTTATTTATTTATTGCAAGCAGAGAGAGAGAGACAGAGAAAGAGTATGGGCACCCCAGGGCCTCCAGCCACTGCAAACGAACTCCAGATGCATGTGCCACTTTGTGCACTTGGCTTGACGTGGGTACTGGGGAATCGAACCCAGACCAGCAGGCTTTGCAAGCAAACACCTTTAACTGCTGAGCCATCTCCCCATCCCTATATCTTTTTCTTTTTCACTAGCCTGGAAGGTATGTATGTAAATGTTTTATTCTATATCACAGAAAGGGAAACTGAGACTCGGAGAGGTGAATTCCTTTATCCAAAGTCATGTTGGGATGATGGTGGAGCTATGCTTTGATATCAATCAAATAGGGTCTGGTAGGTAGCCAGGATCGGGATGATAGGGTTAGAAGCAAAACTTAGGATTTGGGCTGCTTATTCTGTGGCTTTGGACAAGTCACGTCACCTTCTGAGCTTTCTCATCCCATCTACACAATGGGGACACTACCTGCTTTTCTAGCCTCTTGATGTGAGGATCATACATGGTGGGACTGATGTTATTGAGATCTGCTTTCACGGCCTGGCTGGGCTTGTAAACTTTATGTCAGGTTTGAATGGAGTTATGGTGAATATTATCTCTTTTTGTTTTGTTTTTCGAAGTAGGGTCTCGCTCTAGCTCAGGCTGACCTGGAATTCACTATGTGGTCTCAGGGTGGCCTGTAACTCACAGCGATCCACCTAGTGCTGGGATTAAAGGCATGCACCACCATGTCTGGCTCATTGTCTGCTTTTTCTATGAAAGTATATTTTGTAGTAACAGCGTTGGGAAGCCACTGAGAAAAAAACTGAATCCAGTTCTGTTTCATCCCCAAATTGTAGTTCCCATCTGTCCAGGAAGGCCAAGTCCTCCGTCTTGAGAGAGTGCTGGATCGTTTCATTTGAGCCAGGACTGGCAGGCCAAGGCAGATGGAGCACAAGTCCTGCTTGGGATACAGAGGAGAAAATTTTGCATAAAGCCAGCCTCAGCGGAAGGAGGGAGAAGCTCAGCTACTCAGTGTTCTCGGGTTTCTCAGATGACAATGACTGTCGACAGCAGGCACAAAACAGGGAGAGCTTGAGGCCAAAGTCATCGCTGTCCACAGAGAAATGGCCTGGGCTCAGGGCCATTTATGGGAGAGTGACCCTTTTTCTCAGCTTTCTCAAGGCACCTGGCTCTGCATTCTGAATGACCAGTCCTAAGAGGAGGTCTAGGGCTATTTGGGAACCCCCTAGGACAGTGCCTTAGGAGAAAAACCCTGCTCTGGGGTTAGGCCTTTTAGTCTGTTTTGGGCGCTGAGACCCTAACACTTTTTTAAAAAATATTTAATTATTTATGAGAGAGAGGGGCAAAGAAGAGAGAGAGAGAATGGGTGCACCAGAGTCTCCAGCCACTGCAAACAACCTTCAGATGCATGCACCACCATGTGCATCTGGCTTATGTGGGTCCTGGGGAATCGAACCATGGTCCTTTGACTTTGGAGGTAGGCACCTTAACTGCTAAGCCATTTCTCCAGCCCAACCCTAACCCTTTTCTCTCCTGCCCCACCCCTCTTCTACACTCTTTTCAGATCCGAGTCCTGCTCATGATACTTCTTCAGCTGTGAAATTTGACTTCCTTTAATCCCAGTGCTTGGGCGGCAGAGGTAGGTAGGAAGATTGCTGTGAGTTCAAGGCCAGCCTGGGACTACATAGTGAATTACAGGTCAGTATAGGCTAGAGTGAGACCTTACCTCAAACAGCAACAAAAATGTATAGAGGGCTGGTAAGATTGCTTAATGGTTAAGGCACTTGCCTGCAAACCTCAGGACCTTGGTTTGATTCCCCAGTACCCATGTATGCCAGATGCACAAGGTGGCACACACATCTGGAGTTTATTTGCAGTGGCTAGAAGCCCTTGCATGTCCATTCTCTCTCTCTCTTTCTCTAAAATAAATAAATAAATATATATTTTTTAAAGGGCTGGAAGCCAGGCATGTTGGCACATGCCTTTAATCCCAGTACTCAGGAGAGATAGGAGGATCACTGTGAGTTCGAGGCCACTCTGAGACTACATAGTGAATTCCAGGTCAGCCTGGGCTACAGTGAGACCCTACCTCAAAAAAAAAAAAAAAAAAAAAAGAGGGGGCTTAGCGGTTAAGGCACTTGCCTATCTCTCCTCTTTTTTTTTTCTCTCTCTCTCTCTCAAATAAATAAATAATATATTTATTTGCCAGAGAAAGAAGCAAAGAGAGAGAGAACGAACAAGTGCGTCAGGGCCTCCAGTCCTTGCAAACCAACTCCAGACACGTGCACCCCCTTGTCCATCTGATTAACATGGGTCCTGGGGAGTTGAACCAGAGTCCTTTGGCTTTGTAGGCAAATGCCTTAACCGATGAACCATCCCTTTTTTAAGGGCTGGAGGGATGGCTTAGCCATTAAGGCGTTTGCCTGTGAAGCCTATGGACCTCAGAACCCACGTAAGACAGATGCACAAGTTGGTGCATAGGTCTGGAATTTGTTTGCAGTGCAGGAGGCCCTGGTGCACCCATTTTTTCCTCTCTCTTTAATAAGTAAATATTTAAAAATATATTAATCTAATTTTTTACAGTATAATATATGTGTGTGTGTGTGGGGGGGTATTGTGGTAAAAGTTGCAGAAGGCAAGAACTCCAGAGACCTTTGCAGTTCAGAGTTTCTTGGCTTGGGCCAGGCACTATTGTTATAAATAAAGCCAGATTAAGCTAAAAACTTGAAAGTGTATTGTGCATGCAAAAGAACAGTCTGTGATTCAGGGGACTGCAAACTGAGATTGGCACAGAGCCTCAATTTTCTACAGTTGTAGTATAATCTATAAAGCACGAAGGAAGTGTTTTGACCTTTCAAAGATTGGCTGTCATATATCTTTTTTTTGTTTTGTTGTTCGAGGTAGGGTCTCACTCTCTAGCCCAGGCTGACCTGAAATTCATTATGTAGTCTAGGAACTCACAGCGATCCACCTATCTCTGCCTCCCAAGTGCTGGGATTAAACCCTGCGCCAGCACACCCTCTCATCTATCCTTTCTAAAGCAAACAGACTAAAGTGACCAGTCTGTAGCTGATTGGGTTAATTATAGTGAATCCTACTGATAAGGACAAAAGCCTTACGTATGTGTTTTGTTTACAGCTAGCAATTCAGAGAGAATCCAGATGACTCAAGTAACTGGCTTTCAAGCATTTTCAATAAACAAACAATGCTTTATTTATTTTGGTGTTTTTCAGACAGGGTCTTATGTGACCTAGGGTGGCCTCAAACTCTATGTAGTCAAGAATGACTTTAACCGCTAAGCAATCTCTCCAGCCCCAGCTTTTTTTTTTTTTTTTTTTTGTGTTGACTGTGTCTTAAACTTGCGGTGCAGTAAGAGTCTTCGACAACCCAATGGGAATTTGGGCAAGGAGGGGTCGGTGTAGAAGATCCAAAGATCAGAGGGAGTTGGGGCAGGGGGTGGTCATGCCAGTGCCAGGTAGGCCACGGCGGCAACAAACTGGTGATGAGCGCCTGGCGATTCCTCTCTTAGGCGTCCAGGGATGCCCGCCTCCCAGCTGCTCCCGGGGTCGTCAGGCTGGCCAGAGGCTGTCGCCATGGAAACGTGGGCAGCCTAGAGAAGCCCCTCCTTGAAAAGCCACGCGTTTCCGCTGCGTTGGAGCTTCGTGATTGGGTGGCGGCCTCCTGGACGGTACCACACACGCGCCTCGAGCCCGCCGAGGGGGTGGGCAGAAGGGGGCGGGACCTTATCCTCGTGGGACTCGTGCTCTGACGACCTGCCCATGTGGCACGTCTGGCATCGAGGGGTGGGTGGGTCCTCTGTCTCGCACGGCGGAGAAAAAGAAAAAGAAAACCATAATGCTTAGTGTCTTAGGTGGGCATACTGGCCGTGCTGCATGTCTTCGTAGAGTTTGCGCTGAACGCCTCGGTGGGAGGATAAAGAGAAGCAAGGGGGGCGGGGCGGGAAAGACAGGAACGCCCCCCTCCGGGGCCGAGGATCGGGAGCACCGGAAGTGCTGGCGACGTGTCAGTGCGCCCTCCTCTAAACCTTCCTCCCCTCCTCCCAGGCCACCTTTCCTAGTCGACTATTGGGATTCCGGGGCGGCTGGGCGCGCTGCACCCACAACTTCCGCATGGAACCGCCGCTTCAACCGAACTCCCTTGCCTCCGCGCGCGCTCCTTTCTCGTGCACGCTGGTTGGGCCGGAGCCTGATGGTGGCCACGCCCCCTCCAGAAGCTCATAGCCAATAGGAAGGCAGGACCCCGCGGGGGGCGGTGGGTAATTCATGAGCGCCTTTCTCTGATTGGCCTAAATGTCCTGGGGAGGGCGGGGCTGAGCGGCGGGGTAGGTTGTTCCTGAGGTGGGAGGTGGCACCCGTGGCTGAGGAGGAGGAGGAGGAGGAGGAGGCGGAGGCCTGCGAGCGACATGTCCCCGGGCTGCTGTGGCCGAGCGTTCCGTGGCGCTGTTTGACTGAGTCCGTGGTGGCCTGGCTACCGGCCGAGGACGAGGGTCGGCCGGTGGCTGTCTCCCTCCCTCTCTCCCTCCCCAGTCCCCGCGGTTGGTGGCCGCCATGCTGGGACCCGGGGCAGTTCATGGAGCGGTTGTGGCGTCTCTCCGACTGCTGTTGCTGCTGCTGTCGCCGGTGCTCCGGGATCAGGCACTCGGCGTGGTCGGTTCCGTTGGGGCCGGGTTGCCAGAGAGCGTCATTTGGGCCGTCAACGCGGGCGGCGAGGCGCATGTGGACGTGCACGGGATCCACTTCCGCAAGGACCCTCTGGAAGGCCGGGTGGGCCGAGGTGAGTCCCCCTCGGCCGAGCAGAGAGAGAGAGAGAGAGACAGACAGACGGACAGACTAGGGGAGATCCGGGGCCTGCGGTGTTCGGGGGTGGGGCGGGGGGATGCAGCCTGCCGATGCCTGCGGACCGCCCCCCTCCACCCGAGCCCCTTTCTCCACCACCGGGGCCACGTCTCCGGAGCGAAGTTTCTCCGTTCAGTTCTTTCCACTGGGACCTGGTCGGAGCCCAGGGCCTACCACGGATGGAAGCTACCCAGAGCCATCGAGGCAGTGAGACAGAGACGAGAAGTTATATTTAGATCTCATCGTTGAGCATTTTCTCATCCCACTCAAGCTGGGAAAGTTAATGACCGGGAGGGCCTTTTCTGCCCGGCTCCTCGAGGCCTCGTGTGTGTGTGTCTGTGTGTGTGTGTGTGTGCGCGCGCGCGCCAATCGATTCCCCTGTTCTGTCTACTATGGCGTCAATTTCTGGTAGATTCTTGCCTGCTCAGAAATGGGTCGCTTTCCTTGCCCCTTCTCCAGGAGCCTGGCTTGTATCCTTAACGAGAAGAGCAAGGAATCTTTGAACGAGATGAACCAGGAAAGTTTGATTGTAGCTTCTCTCTTTTTCCTTCCCCCACCTCCTCCTCCCCCACCTTACCTTCCCTCTCGGAGCGAGGAATTCGTATGCTTAAAAGTGGAAGCCACCCATGGGGTGGTTATATTGAAGCCATCCTGCCCACGTGAGGCTGGTTGACAGTTTGTCCTACTAGGTCAGCCAGTGTTAGATCTGAATGTCGGAATGCATGCAACCTCCCCCGGTGGTCCTAAGGAGGTGGAGGATTCCAGGTTATGGGGAAAGCGATTGCGACTTAACTGCACAGATCCCAGCAGATGTGTTAACTGTTAGGGCAAGGTGGTTAAAAATGCAAGCTCCTGATCCTTACACCAGACCTAAACTCCTCCTCCTTTCCTGCTGGGACCCAGATCATCAGGCTCCTGATATAGGTCACCCCCAGACCACTCTTTGGAGACTGTGCTCTAGATTCTTTGTTTCTTCTGTAAGGGTTGAAAAACAGGTTTGAGAAAGAAATTCTTTGCTCCTTATGTCGAAAGTAGATTTATGCTGTATGCTGGATTCAGAGGCAGCCAAATCGGCAGTATGCCACTCCAGACAACCAGGAGACTAGACTTTCTTTTTCCAAGATACACGGATTTGGCACTTGATCCTACTAAAGGGTTTAACTTAGTTCCTCCAAGTTAGTTTCAGTGTCTTCACAGTTCGGCAGTTCACGAGTTATTTTAGTTATATTACGAGTTGATTGCTTTCATACATGAGGGTTTTGAGTAACAGGGCAGGTTCCTGAAGTTTTTTTTTTTTTTTTTCAAGGTAGGGTTTCACTGTAGCCCAGGCTGGCCTGGAATTCATAATGTATCTCTGGGTGGCCTTGAACTCATGACAATCCTCCTACCTCTGCCTCCCGAGTGCTGGGATTAAAGGCGTCCACCATCAGGCCAGACTCTGAAGTTCTTTAAAAAAAAAAAATTATTGAGAGACAGTATTGGCTGGTCATCTTCCCTCCCTCACTGTAAATGAACTTCATACACTTGCACCACTTTGTGCAGTTGGCTGTAGGTGGGTACAGGGGAATTGAACCTGGGTTTTACAAAGAAGCAGCTTTGAACTTCATACACTTGCACCACTTTGTGCAGTTGGCTTTAGGTGGGTACAGGGGAATTGAACCTGGGTTTTACAAAGAAGCAGCTTTAACCATTGAACCATTTCTGCAGCTCAGTTTTCTGAAGTTCTGTGTTTGTCCTGGAATTTGTTCAGCCCTGTCATGTAGGTCCCAGTAGCCTGGTATAGCTGAGTCAGGGCTCCAGTTTTGTAGCAGCCAAAGCCAGACATTGTAACAGCAGGTCATTACTATCTTTGATCTGGACGGTTCTTCTTTCTTCATGACTGGGCAGAGAGGAAGGAAGGAACCCTGGAGGAAACTAGACAGTTGGTGGACTTTGTCTTTCAGATAACCATGGTGAAGGTAGGTAGTGTGCATTTGGTTTCTTTCACTTAGCAGATACCAGGCTTTACACTGATTGGCTTCATTATTCTCCTAGGTCCTCTGTCCCGAGGATAGAGCTGGCTAAGACCATCCAAGTTTAGTTTTCAGGTTCTGACTTTATTCAGAAATCCTGCTGTTAATTTGCTGGTACGGGCAAATTTGGCCTGGTCAGCAGACAGCTAGGCTCTCTGGCCTTGGTTACTGGCTCATGGCTGCAGTTCCTTGGGAGGAGTTTATTGTAGTAGGTAAAATTACATGACCCCTGCCAAACCTCATGCATATTGGAGTTCTGTTTCAGACCCTAGCTTTAAGGCATTTGTATAAACAAAGGCTCCCTGCTCCAAGCTGCCCCTGAGTATCCACTGTACTAAGGGTTGGATTCTGGGGAGAAGGGACAAGGGTAATACCTGTAGCTTAGATCTGCTTGTTGCAACCTTGAGCTTACCAGGTCCCAGAGAGTAGCGTTTTGCTGGCATCAGGTCTAGGGCCCAGATATGTTTAAGCTTTCACCCAGGAGTCAGCTTTCACGTTTCTTCTATGCTTAGGAGTCAGCCTCACCAAGGGAAGTGCAGCTGTTCATGCTGCCTTTTTTCTTCTGTGTTTGGAAAAGGGTGTGCCAGGTATTTGGAGACCCTGGCCTCCTTCGGCTATTTATGCTAATTACAGTAGGAGCAGTTTGCCTTTATGCTTTAGTTCTTTTCCCCCACACTTGTGATATTGTTCCCAGCATGCTGAGGAAAATTCATTTTATGTTGGATGAATTCAGGTTTGTGTTGCCAAGTTAGTCCTGATAAGGGTTTGGCCTGTTTTTGAACTTCTTACTGCTCTACAATTTCTTTGTAGTTCAGCATTCTTGTAACTGAATGGCCCAGAGCACCTGGTGGCTTAAGCTTTCAAAGACATTTCATAATGTTTATTGAATTGCATTTCTGCCTTGAGGACAGCTAGTGTTTACCGCCTGGGAAAGGTGAGTTCAGTCTGCGGGCCTCCGTTCAGCAGATGGAAATACCATTGTGGAGAGTGCTTCTACGGCTGTCACCTAGCGAAGAGGCTAGACATACTGTGCATTCCAGGTTGTTTTCTTTCTTTCTCTCTCTCTCTTTCTTTCAAGGTGCAAACATCCTTTATTTGTTGCAACAGTAAATGGAGAAAGAAGGGAACACATTAGCAGTTGTTACTGGGTCAGCAGCATCTCCCGTCACTGCCACGCTCCAAAAGCTTTTTTTTTTTTTTCCTTCCTTGGGTTTTTGGAGGTAGGGTTTCACTCTTGCCCCCAGGCTGACCTGGAATTCACTATGTAGTCTGAGGGTGGCCTTGAACTCACAGTGATCCTCCTACCTCTGCCTCCCGAGTGCTGAGATTAAAGGCGTGCATCACCACACCTGGTTCCAAAAGCTTCTTTTTTATTTTTTAATGATCTCAGTAGTCCAGATTGGCCTTAATCTCACTGTGTATTGGAGAATGATCTTTAACTTTATTTTGTTAAATTATTATTATTATTGGTTTTTTGAGGTAGAGTTTCACTCTAGCTCAGGCTGACCTGGAATTCACTATGTAGTCTCAGGGTGGTCTCGATCTCACAGTGATGCTCCTACCTGTCTCCGGAGTGCTGGGATCAAAGGCGTGTGTGCCGGCACACCCTGCCTTAAATTTTAAAATTTGTATTTATTTGTTTATTTGAAAGAGAGAGGGAAAGAGGCAGATAGAAAGAATAGGCGTGCCAGAGCCTCCATCTGCTGCATCAAATGGACTCTAGACACATGGAATTTGCATCTGGCTTACATGGGTCATGGGGAATTGAACTTGGGTTCTTTGGCTTTTTTTTTAAATTTATTTATTTGAGAGCGACAGACACAGAGAGAAAGACAAAGGGAGAGAGAGAGAATGGGCGCGGCAGGGCTTCCAGCCTCTGCAAACGAACTCCAGACGCGTGCGCCCCCTTGTGCATCTGGCTAACATGGGACCTGGGGAACCACAGGCAAGCGCTTAACCGCTAAGCCATCTCTCCAGCCCGGTTTTTTGGCTTTGCAGGCAAGCTCCTTAACTACTCAGCCATCTCTCCAACCTGACCTTGAATTTTGATCACCCTGCCTCCACTTCCTGAATGCTGGGATTATAGGCAGCCTCCACCATTCCAGATTGGTGTTTATTTTTATTTTTTGGTTTTCCAAGGTAGGTTTGCACTGTAGCTCAGCTGACCTGGAATTCACTTATGTAGTTTCAGGGTGGCCTTGAACTCATGGCAATCTTCCTACCTCTGCCTCCTGAGTGCTAGGATTAAAAGCGTGCGCCACCACTCCCTGCACCTCCAGATTGGTTGTTATTTTGACTGACTAGAGAAAAACCTTACGTAGTTTAAGGGCACAGAACTTAGCTTGGTTTTAGGGAAGGCTATTTCCTTTTCAAACTTGCTTTACTTCTCTGAGCCTTCCCAGTACTACTGTGGTTTTAGAAATCTCTGTCATGGCTCTGAAGACTCCTGTTCAGAGTAGTGTGCAGTACTTTTTTTTTTTCCCCCTCACTTGATGATCTTTTACTTGGAGTTAAGAATAAGACAGGTGAAAAATGCTAGCTGGGGACCTCAGCCTGTTATAGAACTAATTCTGTTGCCCTAAAGCAGACCCTTTCTTGGATTCCTTGTGACTAAGGAAAAACTTGGCCTTGGAAATAGGAGCTTGAAGACAGTATAAGGGAGAAGGAAGGGAAAAGCCAGTCACTGTTGCTTCTGCTTTGCTTGTGGGCATGGGATTCATCCAGTAGTCTACCTCTGTACTCTCAGCTGTAACATGCTGCTTCTAGAGGCTTTCTTAAGTACTGAATCCCTGGGTTCCTTGTTTTAACCCATTCAGAATAATTCTTCAGGAACTAGCTTCACTTAAGAAGGAAATGGTTCAGAAGAATAAAGAAGAGGTCAAGAGACCTAGAGTTGGGGTGTTAAGCAATGTTGAAGCACCAAGAGCTTGTTTTTTGAAATAGGGTCTTACTCTGTAGCCCATGCTGGTCTTAAATAGGAAGGAATTCTGCTTTAGCCTCCTGAGTGCTGGGATTGCAAGTTGCCTGGCATCAAAAAGCACTTTCGGTGGGGGGGTCGCTGGAGAGATGACTTAGCAGTTAAGGTGTTTGCCTGCAAAGCCAAAAGACCTTGGTTCCATTCCCTAGGACCCACATAAGCCAGTTGCACAAGGTGGCACACGTGTCTGGAGTTTGTTTGCAGTGCTGGAGGCCCTGGTGTGCCCATTCTCTCTCTCCCTCTCTTTCTCCCTCTTTCTGTGTCTGCCTCTTTCCCTCTCTTGCTCTCCGAAATAAATTAATTTAAAAAAAAAGAAGCACTTTTTGGTGGTGGTCTCATATGGTTCCTTCATATTCTAGATTCCATGTGTGCTTCTCAACTGAGGTTTGTTTTATTCTTGTCTTTTCCTTTCAGTCCACCTCATTCCCCTGTGAGTAGAAGTATTTATTTAGTACTTGCTTGTGTGCATATCCCTGCCCAGCTGGCATACCCACATGTTTGTCTTTTGTGTGTCTTTTTCCATATGAGTGAGGTAACCCTTAAGATTTTTTTAAAAAATATGTTTTATTTATTTATGTATTTATATGAGAGAGAGAAAGAGGGAGACAGAGAGAGAGGGAGGGAGAGAATGGGCACACCAGGGCCTCCAGCCACTGCAAATGAACTCCAGATGCATGTGCCCCCGTGTGCATTTGGCTTATGTGGGTCCTGGGGAATTGAACCGGGGTCCTTGGGCTTTGCAGGCAAATGCCTTAACTGCTAAGCCATCCCTCCAGCCTAACTCTTAAGATTTTTATAGGTATTTTTATCCTCATTATAGTCCCATGAGTGATAGCCTCATTTTAATAGGTGAGAAAACAGGCCTAGAGGAGGAAATACCTTGTTGAGCATCACTTAGTAGGTGGCAGAGTCAGGATTCAAATGCAGGCCTGAAATCCGTTCTGAAACTGTGTTGACTGTCTCAAGGAGCCTGGCTGCTGTGTTGTCTACATCTAGATCCCAGAAGCAGCAGACATAATGCAGGCCCTTTGACCCCCTTCCTTTTTGGTTAACTGAGTTATATTGTGCCAATTCACCAGTATGCTGACTACATTTCATTGTATTTAGAGAAATTTGTTTAGCTGTGAATGTGTAAAGGCTAATAAGGGAAGAAAAAAAATTTCTTTTTTGGTTTTTTGAGGTAGGGTTTCACTCTAGTTCAGGCTGACCTGAAATTCACTCTGTAGTGAGGCCTAAAACTCACAGTGATCCTCCTATCTCTGCCTTTCAAGTGTTGGGATTAAAGACATGTGCCATCATGCCTGGCTGAAAAAAAATCCTTTCCAAAAAAAATTTTTATTTACTTATTTATTTCAGAGAGAGAACGGATGCTCCAGGGCCTCCAGCCACTAGAAACAAACGCCAGATACGTGTGCCACTTTGTGCATCTGGCTTATGTGGGTCCTGGGGAATCAGATCTGGGTCCTTTGGCTTTGCAGGCAAGTGCCTTAACTGCTAAGCTATCTCCAGCCCTGAAAAAAAATCCTTTTTCTTTGTACTACTGCATCTCTTGGGACTATTCATGTGGTATATCTTTTAGGATAGTCACTTGAGGTCTAAAGGAAAAGTATTTTAAAGTTAATTCTAAGATTATTAAGTAATGTTCATATGGCTGAGTTTTCTTTGCTGTGGAACGGAGACTCAGAGGTTACATTACTGTCAATTTCTTACTTCTTTTGCAAGGGAAGAAAAAGATTGTCTACATATGTACAAAAGTTTCTGTGTGTATGTAAATGAAATCTAGGTAGTGTTCCAAATTTATAAGGATTATAGGCCTCATGGGAGAAGGGAGCTCATAGGAGCTCAGTTGGAATAGGTACGTATCCTAAGAGTTTTGAACTTGGGGAAGAGTTGGGACATGTTTGAAGTACATCCTTTTTTTTTTTTTTTTTAAATTTATTTGAGAGCGACAGACACAGAGAGAAAGACAGTTAGAGGGAGAGAGAGAGAATGGGCGCGCCAGGGCTTCCAGCCTCTGCAAACGAACTCCAGATGCGTGTGCCCCCTTGTGCATCTGGCTAACGTGGGACCTGGGGAACCAAGCCTCGAACCGGGGTCCTTAGGCTTCACAGGCAAGCGCTTAACCGCTAAGCCATCTCTCCAGCCCCGTTTTTTGGTTTTTTGACGTAGGGTTTCACTCTAGCTCAGGCTCTCTCCTGGAATTCACTATGTAGTCTCAGGGTGGCCTCGAACTCACGGCATTCCTCCTACCTCTGCCTCTGGAGTGCGCCACCACGCCCGGCTAAGTACATCCTTTTTAATACCATGCTTCTTTGATGTCTTGGAGACCTAGGAAGAAAAAGGACAAAAGTACAGTGAGTTTCCTGTTCCATTGTCTCATCAGTCCATCTGATCTCATGGCTCATGTCACTTACAGGAACTGTTAACAGTTATGTTTATTTTTTTGAGGGCTTGACCTCAGCCATTTAGTCTTAGTTAATATTTTGCCTTTTGTCATGTCCTCTTCCTTGAAATTTTGGTGATTCAGAGGATATAGCTATGAGAATGATGGCTCTCAGGCATCTATCACATGAGATTAGGCATGTTCAGGGGCAGTATGGCCAAAGATAATCTTAAGCAAGTATCAAAAGAGCTAGGTGTCGTGTCTTCACGGTCACCATGGTAGCAGTCTTGAAGTCTTACTTTAAAAAATTTTTTTATGTGCCATGTGTGGTGACACACACCTTTAATTCCAGCACTTGGGAAGCAGAGGTTGGAGGATTGCTGTGAGTTTGAGGCCACTCTGAGAATACATAGTGAATTCCAGGTCAGCTTGGGCTACAGAGAGACCCTACCTTGAAAAACAAAACAAAACAAAATGTATATGTGTGTGTATACATATCTGTGTGTACACATACATATTTAATCTATTTAAGGAGAGAGAAAGGGAGTGAGTATGAGTGTGCCAGGGCTCTTGCCTGAGCAAATGAATTCTAGATGTGTGTGTCACTTTGTGCATGCTTTACATGGGTTCTGGAGAATTGAGTCCAGGCTTTGCAAACAAGTGCCTTTAACTGAGCCATCTCCCCAACCCAATCTTGAAGTCTGTGTTGGAGAAGAGACGTGTAGTTTGAAAAGTAGATTTATGAACACTGAAAAGCCTCATTGTGAATTTGGTATGCGTGAATATTTATTTCTTGGGACTGGAAGGTGGGATATTTGTGGAAAGACCCTCCTAGCCTAGTTCTCCGTGTGGAAGAAAGAACATGCATAGATAGCTCGTCTAGAAGGCTGGGGGTGGTAGGTTTTCCTTTCCACAGCTGTCTTACCAATCTGAGGTATATGAAAGGTGGCTCCTTAGGATTTGACATCTTAAGCCAGAGGTGACAATGGAACCTCTTGTTCCTGTAGGGTGCTATAGCCTTATGGTGAGAATGGCAGCGCACGATTGCTTTGCCATTTGCTTGTTTAGCAAATCTCACCAAGAGGCTACTAACTATGCACCAGGTACTCTCCCTGCTGGAGCTAACACTTTCTTTTGTTGTTAACTGAGCACCACAAGAGTTGGTTGAGTTGGGGTTTCTGGGTGTGGGTGAAGTAAGGTACTTACATTGAGGAAATTGGAGAGAATTGCCCTTCTTTTTATGAGCCCGGTTCTCTGTGCCAGCCTTAGAACTTTTTGAATGAAAATTCAGAAACAAGCATAGCTAGTATCTTACTGTAGTACAGACAATGATGAATGCCTTTCCTAACTACCCAGGTAGTCCTGCTTGGTTTAGATTCTGAGCAAGCTCTCCTTCCTAGGGAACCAAGCACCTGCAGCCCGGCGCAGCACTTCCTGCACATACTGAGTCAGATTGGTTCTCGTCTTCTCCCCTTGCAGACCGTCAGGGAAGTGCTCTTGAAAAGGTGAAGGGTTCTGTGCCGGTTATAGGTGCTGCTGGGGTGATTAGTGCTTAGTTTCTCTCGTGTTACTATTTCCTAATAGCTGTCTGCTTGTTGCCTTTGTGTGAGCTCTCTTTGGATCCAAGTGCAGAAGGCCCCTTTTGCTGGGAGAGTTCTTAGTGAGCATTGCTGTGGAGATGCCCCTGGCAGTTCTGTGGGCTCTACTCTTGTATGTTTTGCCTCTGACGTGCTTTCTCTTTCTTTGTCTTTTCTCCTTAGCCTCAGACTATGGCATGAAACTGCCGATCCTGCGTTCTAACCCTGAGGACCAGATCCTGTATCAGACAGAGCGGTACAATGAGGAGACCTTTGGCTATGAAGTACCCATCAAGGAGGAGGGGGATTATGTGCTGGTTTTGAAATTTGCTGAGGTCTACTTTGCACAGTCCCAGCAGAAGGTGAGGCATACTCAGTCCCCTGCCTGACCAATGATTCATGGTTTCCTTGGACAGTTCTGTGCTGAGGCCAGAGCATGCACAAGCCTTTGCAAAAGGTAGGAACAATGAGCTCTGAGGAAATTTGTGTGCCTCCTGCACCTAGAGAAGCCATGTCCCATGTGGCTGTAATTGTTTTGAGGTGGGAGACAAAAAGCAACATTCCTGGGGGGCGGGTGGAGTAGGAAGCCATTGATTATTAGAATCCTAATTCTTTGCAACAGACTTTTTTTTGCTTCCCCCTTTTTCGAGGTAGAGTCACACTGTAGCCCAGGCTGACCTGGAATTCACCACATAGTCTCAGGGTGGCCTTGAACTCATGGCGATTTCTCTTTTTTTTTTTTTTGAGGTAGGGTTTCACTATAGCCCAGGCTGACCTGGAATTCACTATGTAATCTCAGGGTGGCCTCAAACTTACGGCGATCTTCCTACCTCTCCTTTCTAAGTGATTAAAGGCATGGGCCACCATGCCCGGCTCTGACTGTTTTTAGGCCCTCCTGGTTACTGCTCCCTCCTAGGATTTTAAAAGTTTTTTTTTGTTGTTGTTGTTCATTTTTATTTACATTTGAGAGTGACAGAAAGAGAAAGAGAAAGATAGAGAGAGAATGGGCGCACTAGGGCCTCCAGCCACTGCAAACGAACTCCAGACGCGTGCGCCCCCTTGTGCGTCTGGCTAACGTGGGACCTGGAGAATCGAGCCTCGAACCGGGGTCCTTAGGCTTCAAGCGCTTAACCGCTAAGCCATCTCTCCAGCCCCCTCCTAGGATTTTAGACCTTGTTTTAGCTTGCCCTGTTTAGGCTGCCTGCTTTCCACACTGACCTTTGCATTTACCCTCCTTCCTTAAGGCCAGTGTGAAGCCTCCTTGGCAGCGAAAGAGCATGGTTTTGAGTAGGCTCAGGTAAAGGACTCTAGTCACCCTGGAGTATATCCAGAGTTAGTTTTGCGCTTGATGTCTGATTCTTTGAAGGGGTGTGAGGCTGATGGTTTTGACATTGTCTCCTTCTCTAATTTTGGAAGGTATTTGATGTCCGATTAAATGGCCATGTTGTTGTAAAGGACTTGGATATCTTTGATCGCGTTGGGCACAGCACAGCTCATGATGAAATCATACCCATGAGTATCAGAAAGGGGAAGCTGAGTGTCCAGGGGGAAGTGTCCACCTTCACAGGAAAGCTCTACATTGAGTTTGTCAAGGTAAAACTCCTATTGTGCATCTCATCTAAGGAAGACCAAGCAGAGTGGGTGAAGGGAGGATGTTGGCTGCCATATGGGGCTGACTGCTCTTTCCTGTTTCTTAGGGGTACTATGATAATCCCAAGGTCTGTGCACTCTACATCATGGCTGGGACAGTAGACGGTAAGTTGTGCTTTGCACTGCTGTTTTTTGTTTATTTTTATTTATTTATTTGAGAGTGACAGAGAAAGAGAGAGAGGAAGAATGGGCACACCAGGGCAAATGAACTCCAGATGCATGTGCCCCTAGTGCATCATGCTAACGTGGGTCCTGGGGAATCGAGTCTCCCAACCGGGGTTCTTTTTTTTTTTCCTTTTTTTTTTTTTCCGAGGTAGGGTTTCGCTGTAGCCCAGGCTGACCTGAAATTCACTATGTGATCTCAGGGTGGCCTCAAACTTACGGCGATCTTCCTACCTCTCCTTTCTAAGTGATTAAAGGCATGGGCCACCATGCCCGGCTCTGACTGATTGTTTTTAGGCCCTCCTGGTTACTGCTCCCTTAGGCTTCACAGGCAAGTGCTTAACTGCTAAGCCATCTCTCCAGCCCATGCACTGCTGTTTTTTGATATGCTGAAGGATAGTGGCTGGGGAAACCCTTGAGAGATAATTAAGCTGATCATTATTATGGAAACATTTGAAGCCAAATTATAGGGAATTCAGTCAGGTGGATGAGGACAAAGGGTTACATAGTTAGTACTAGCTACAAGCTTTGAAATAAGCTCTGTCTTCATATCTTGCTACCATTTAATCAACTATGGTTGTTGACAAGTTCCTTTAACTTGTCTATGGTTTGGGACTAACAAATGTTTCTGTGTGGGTGATCTTTTTTTAGTCATTTGGAATTACCTGAAACATGCCCTTGTTCCATCCATTTTTTAAGACATCTGTTTCCTAAAAGATAGAGTTGTCCCTTTGGGTTTTGGTAGGTCTTGCTGGACTACATTGGGACAAAGGTTTATTGCTGTCTTCTTTGTCATCTTGGAATCCAGCCTTGGGCTGTATTTCTTGTTCAGGAGTTAGATTTATATTATCCTGGGTACCAACTTTGCAGGATGATATTTTCAGAGAAAGCTCAGACCTGACTGGCATTTTGCCCCTGTTTCCTTCTGTGCCTTTTCCCCACCTTTTCTATTTATATATCTGTGTGTGTGTGTGTGTGTGTGTGTGTGTGTGTGTGTGTACACTAGAATCTCTTACCACTGCAAACAAACATCAGGTACATGCGCCACTTTGCATCTGGCTTTAAGTGGGTGCTGGGGAGCCAAACCTGGGCCAACAGGCTTTGCATGCAAGCACCTTTCACTGCTGAGCCATCTTTCCAACCCTTCCCACTATGTCCCTTTCTTAAAAAATATTTTTATTCATTTGACAGAGAGAGGGAGAGAATGTGGGCATGCCAGAGCCTCTTGCCATTGCAAATAAAACTTTGTGCTTTAAGTGGGTACTGGGGAATCGAACCTGGGCCAACAGGCTTTGCATGGAAGTGCATTTAACCACTGAACCATGTCCCCAGCCCTCCCACTATGAACTGAATACAAAGGATACTAAGGATTTCATCATGTCTTGATGCCCTAATTTCCCAAATGCTGATATGTGATATCTAGAAAGATAATCTTACACTACATAGCTCTGTGGTGAAGTTCCTGAAGAAGGCCAGGACAGAGGCAGTGGTGTTGAGAGTCCAGAACTTTGATGTCAGCTCTTTGTCAGTCTCTGTGAACTACAAAGAAAGGAAGAAGGGAGGAAAAAGGATTTGAAAGTTAAGTTTTGAGTATGAGGTTAATTGTCTCTGTCTAATCAGGACTTCTTGGGGCTCTGAAGAAGTAGGATAGGAAGGTAGGCTAGCTTTTGTGTGGTTAGGGCTTTTAATACTTTTTTTTTTGTTTTGTTTTTGAGGTGGGGTCTCTAGCTCAGGCTGACATGGAATTCACTCTGTAGCCTCAGAGTGGCCTCAAACTCATGGTGATCCTCCTACCTCTGTCTCCTGAGTGCTGAGATTAAAGGCGTGCACCACCATGCCTGGCCCTTTAATACGTTTTTAGTTAAATCTGAACAAGATTAGTGTTCATGGTGATCTGTTCTTTAGGTTAGAGACTTTTGCTATTTCCGCTTCTCCCTGTGGACCTGGTTAGATAGATAGAAGACTGTCTTTTATTGTGTATTGTGGCTTATTTCCTGTTTTTTTTTTTTGTAACTTTTTAATTATTTGAGACAGATGAGAGAGAGAGAATGGGCATGCTAGGGCCTCCAGCCACTGCAAATGAACTCTAGAAGCATGTGCCACCTTCTACCTCTGGCTTACATGGGTCTGGGGGAATTGAACCTGGGTCCTTAGGTTTTGCAGGCAAGTGCCTAAAAACTAAGCCATTTCTCCAGCCCTCTTTTTGTTAATTTTTTTTTAATTGAGTTTTTTTTTTTTTTTTTTTTTTTGGTTTTTCCAGGTAGGGTCTCACTCTGGTCCAGGCTGACCTGGAATTAACTCTGTAGTCTCAGGGTGGCCTCGAACTTGCGGCAATCCTCCTACCTCTGCCTCCCGAGTGCTGGGATTAAAGGCGTGCGCCACCACGCCCGGCTAATTGAGTTTTTTTTAATTGTTTATTTATTTTATTTGTTTGAGAATGACACGAGAGAGAGAAAGAGGTAGAGAGAGAGAATGGGTGCACCAGGGCTTCCAGCCATTGCAAACGAGCTCCAGATGCATGTGCCACCTTGTGCCTCTGTCTTATGTGGGTGCTGGGGAATCGAACCAGGGCCCTTAGGTTTCACAGGTAAGTGCTTAACCGCTGAGCCATCTCTCTAGCCCGTTAATTTTTATTTTTAATAATTTTTATTTGCAAGCAGAGAGGTAGAAGAGAAACAGGCAAAGAGAATGGGCCCACCAGGGCCTCTAGCAAATGGATTCCAGATGCATGTGCCACTTTGTGCATCTGGCTCTGAACTTGGGTTGTTAGGTTCTGCGTGCAAGCAACTTAACTGCTAAGCCATCTCTACAGCCCTTATTTGATGTTCTTAATGACCTCACTTATATGTAGTGGGTCTTAATAGGTATCTTCTTTCTTCTATTAGATGTACCAAAGCTGCAGCCTCACCCAGGATTGGAGAAGAAAGAAGAGGAGGAGGAGGAAGAAGAATATGATGAGGGGTCTAATCTCAAAAGACAGGCCAATAAGAACAGGGTGCAGTCAGGCCCTCGCACACCTAACCCCTATGCCTCGGACAACAGCAGCCTCATGTTTCCCATCCTGGTGGCCTTTGGAGTCTTCATTCCAACTCTCTTCTGCCTGTGCCGCTTGTGAGAACAAATGACCAGCCTAAGCATGATGGAGGGAGGGGAGTGGGAAAGAAACCATACCATGCTTCGGTTTCTGTATTTTTCACAGTGATTACAAAATGAAAAACAAAACTAAACAAAAACCCCACACACATAAATTAAAGGAGAGTAAAAGAGGCAGAATGAGTGGAGAGCAGCCCTAACCCACTACTGGTCCCAGACCTGCTTCAGTCCTACTCCTCTCTTTGTGACTGGCCCCCAGCTGTCTCTCTGCTCTTCAGGGTACTTAAGAGTAAATGGATTCTTCCTTTCCAAGGATCCTTTCGTATACCTAGTGGAAAGGACTCTGAACTCAGAGCAGTCATGGTTCCTTTTTTGAGGTTATAAATAAACAACAGGAAAATATTAACTGAGAAGACCAGCCCTGGGAATTGGGTACGTTCTGAAGTTTTATCTAGATGAGTTTTAAAGAAAGAAAAGTTGGTGCTTCCTTGCTCGGAAGCCTTTGTGGATTGATCCAATGATGGTTTCACCTCAAGTATTTGAGATTTGTTATTGCTTGTCTCCCTGACATGTGCCAGTTAGAGGACTGTCTGGTATCCAAGACGATAGTGTAAGTCACATTCTCAAATTGCCTCTGACTTGTTACCACAGCAAATCATTTTGAGTTTAGTGCCTGTTGGGGACTTGATTTCTTTTTGATTTTTTTTCCTAATCTGGCTCATTTGAAATCTCAACTCTCAACCATCCTAGTAAGTTATTGTCAAAAAGGGAAGGAGACAAGGAATTGGGGTTCTATTTTCTCTTTACTTGAGTGTCTTATCCTCTCCACCTTACCTTGTTGGTACTCCCTTCCTGGATCTCTGAGCCAGCAGCCAGGAGGACCTGAACCGGCAGTTCTGTACTGGCCCCTTTGTAGGGTCTTGCTGCTAGGGACAGGGAAGCTTTTCAGCCTACAGCAACAGAACACTTGACCTTAAAAAGTCTCTTCTGGTCTTTGGATTAGAAAAGGCTTATGCTAGCATAATTTAAGAGCAACCTCAGAGACTTGAGCCCTACTAAGTGACTGACCACTGTTTAGAATGTCTGGTATCTCATGTTCATTTAATTCCCATGTCCTTGGTGTCACAGTTCAGCTGGTTCTGGTTTATGTCTAGAGTTGTCTTAAGGAACTAGCCTGGCTGTACCAGCCCAGCTGTGTTTCTCACTGATCTGAATAGTAGCCCTTCTGTCCTTCCACCTATACAAGTAGCAGTCAGGTTCTTGGTGTGCTGAGACTGGAAGACTCTTAGTCTGCCATAGTCCTGGAAACTCTGAAGCGAACCTTAGCACCTAAATGTCTATCTTAAATTCCTTGTAAACATTTCTGTAGGAAGTGAAGCTTCTTTGTTCCTCCTATTTTTGGCCACCTCTATCCATTTCCCAGTTAAGGCAACAGTTAGAGACAACCCAGAGTCAAGCTAATAAAAGATTTTTCTAGGTGGGAGACAGTAGGGTTTAGCTTCAGCTTGGGCTGGAGCAGTATAAAATTTTTGGGCAGGCCCATCTATGTTTAATTTTACGTTTGCCTTATCAGTTAACATTTTTAGGAACTCCCTATATTTGAACACTTGCTCTTGTGAGAAAGAAAGTAGCTCATGGACTCATATCCTGGCTTTGGCTTTAATGATTTCTCCAGGCCAGCACTTAGTCATTTGAGAATTGTACCCCTTTATTTTCTCTCTGACTTGGGCTCAGTCCTAGGGTACTGAGTTGGGCAGCTGGATGGCTGTAGCCCCTGGCTGCAGTCAGAGCACTTCTGGAGTGCTTCTGAAGAATATGGTACTGCAACCTTGGACTTGGGGACCACCTGCCTACAGCAGTGGAAATCCTGACTAATTGGGCTTCTGACGGTGGCTTTGGTTCTTGTTTCATCACAATTTCCAAAGCTATGGGCAGCCATCAATGTAGGAAACAGGATGAAGGAGGACTAGCTCCTCATCTTGCCTTGTTTGCGAATCTCTGAGAAAGAAGGAGGAATACTGCCTTCTCAGTGACTCAGAGTCTCAGAAGGAAACCCTGACTCCTGGGGCCATTTCCTAATGGTACTGTAAGCCAAGCAGCTCTGCCTCTGTTTCCAAGTCCACCCCTTCCCCCTGGGATAGGGATAGGGATGGGTACTTTCCTCTCGTTGTGTCCAAAAGGAAGGAACATCTTTCTGTAGCTAATAAACACTTAAAAGGGAAGGGAGGAAACAGGCGGGAAGGAGTGTGGTGGGGGCTGGGGTAGACTCCCCTGGAGCCAAGCCCACCCAGCTAGCAAGAGCTGCTGAGGGCTGGCACATGATGCTGAACTTGAAAAGCTTTTTTTTTTTTTTTTCCTTTTTGCGCCTCCAAGATGATATAGGCTATAGGTACATGAAGTTTAGGTTAAAGGGGTGGGATGGGGCACGCCTTATTTTTATTTTTGTATTGTGTTTATCAAGAATTACTCAGTTCATCTTTTGCTTTTTGCACTGTTCCCTTATCTGTGTTATGAGCTAGTACAACCACTGAAGGTTGCACTTGAGGGAATCTGATCAGGGATCGGGGTGTGAGTGATGCCAGGGAAATGGGGAGGAGAGACCCAGGTTTTCTATACGGTCTGTAATCCCAGGTGTGTAGAACCTATTGATCCCATTTGGCCAGGGATGAGGTGAACTTTCCTTTGCCAGAAGTGTGGCTCTGAAAATTCCTGAGAGGAGCAAGCAAAGACATCTGGGCTGAGAAGCTACAGATTTAGGTTTGTTTGGGTCAGAGACCAATTGGTGTGCCTGAAACATTGTGCCAAGAAACCATTTGTGGAATCCATGGCCCCTAGGTCGGATCCATTTTTCTGGAAGGTCTCTGCTACTGAGAAAAGAAAACTCTTCAAGTGTCAGTGGTGTCAGACTCCCAGGAGGCTGTTTGAAAGTGAGACCTTTGTTCTCATGTTCTTACTGACCAGAAGATCCTGGGGTCACATTAGGGTTGGTGATGAAATGTTATAACATGTGAGTTAAACTTTGTGTCCCCCATTGGGTGCCTGGAAAGTGATTGAATTTTAAAAGTATGGTTTGACTTCTTTTGGTTTTTGGAGAAGCTTCTGTTTAAGGAATTTTTCTCCCTTTTTTGTACTGTCTGTAGCCTCTCCTGGGAAGGCCTGGCCCTGGCTTCTAGAGTCTGAGCTGAGAATTTCAGAAAAAAGCAACAGTGTTTTCTTTTTCCGAGTATTTAGATATCATTCCTTAGAAATCGGCTCACCTCGAGAATCCCAGGAAAAGAATGAATCACCTGGGAACTAGGGAAGGACCCATCCTGGTCAGCACAGTGCCTTTTCCTCTCCTGCTCTGAGCCAGGGTGGGATTCCCTCTAGATTCAGGTGTGGGCAGGGCTCATACAGTCCCTGCCGTGGGGCTGTTTCCCCATCCCTTCTCCCTCTCCTTGCTGGACTACTCTGACAAAATTCAAGTGTCTTCTTGCCATGAGGAGCCTTAGTGGCATTGTGGTAACGTATAACATTGTCTTTCATGGCTCTCTAAGAGGACCTAGGAAAGCAGGCAAGCTTTCCCAAGTGAGAGAGAGACTAATGAAAAGACAGCTGTGAGGAGGCCTTGCCCTGTCGGCCCCTCTGTGGCCCCGAGGAAGAAGTGTGAGGAGTGAGAGCAGGAAAGCCAAACCTTACACACCTTGCTGCTCTCAGAGGGCCTGGAAGCAATCTGTCTCTTCTAGGGAAAGACAGGATTAGGGATCAAAGCTCTCTAAGAAAATTGCAAAGAAGCCTTAATGTGTAAGCTTCACAGATCAGAGCCGGGAATCGTACTGTATTTGGACTTCTCTTGGGACAAGAATTCTTGATTCCCTTATGGTAGAAGACCAGGTTGGTACCAGGAGTTGCTGCCCAGTGAGGGCAGCGTCTGCACATGAGCGGCTTGTTGCTGGTCTGGTTTGTCTTTCCCTCGCTGCCTTTGTCTTGCTTGCTCTGGGTGGCCAAATCATTTTGATAAAAGCAGATGATTGGGGACTGGCTGGGTTGTCAGGAAAAGAGCGGGATGGACCTCTTGGGACTGCTCCTCTCAGGAGTATAAAAACAAGGAGCCAGGATCGCACTGGCAGCCAGGAAGAGTAGTAGTGCCTGTTTGAGTTGGCAAAGAGGGCCTTGGCACCACTCACATCCAGGCAGTCTTGTGCGATGGGAGCACATACCATCAGGAGAAACAGAACTCCATTCTCACCTCTATTTTGAGCTTCAGTGCTTTATTTCAGTATGTGGAAAAACAACAACAAACTGAAGTGTGCTTCCCGTCCTTTCAAAGGACAACTGTCGGGAAGGGAGAGCTGAGGTGCCAGGTGGGAGGGGAGAATTGGCAGGGAGAGAAATGGCAAAACCAGGAAAGACATTCTTGACTCTTCTCTTCCCTGGTGTGTCATGATCCAGGGAATGAAAAGAAATTTGACCCTGGATTAGTTCCATTACCTTTCCATGAAATTCCTAGGCTAGAACCAGCTGCCCATTCTGAGATCAGGGCAGTCTCTTCAGTCATTATTGGCCCAATTGGGCTTGTCAGGAAACCGATCTCCTCCAAATTAAGCCTGGCTGCTTTGTGTGGTATCAAGTATTGGAGAAAAGTGTCAAGTTCTTAGTAGCCCTTGTAGCTCTTACTCTGGCCTCCCATTCTCTCCCTGTAGAGGCCACACCGACCTTGTCTGTAGCCACAACATGCATTACAGCAGCACAGTGAGATGGACTTGAGCGGCTTTGTGCCTGGCTGGCCAGGGAAGCAGTAGGGGTGGATAGAGCCATCTTTACTGCCAGGCTGTCTCCATCTGTCCCTACCCCTCTCATGCCCCACCCCACTCCCACCAAAAAGTAAAAAATCAGGATGTTTTTCACTGTCCATTGCTTTGTGTTTTAATAAACAATTTGCAGTGACACTCTGTGTTGAGATTGAATTTGAGCTTGTTACAAGGAGGTGCTGGTGGAAAAAGGGAGAGACCCAGAAGATTCACTTGGCTGTGAAGAGTTCTGTGACCAGGCTGGTAGTTTTTCATTGAGCCATATGCTTTTTCCAGCACTTGAAAGGCTGAGAAAAGGAGGCTCATCTTGAGTTCAAGGCCAGCCTCTGCTGAAAATCATACAGAAATACCTCATCTCAGAAGCCACTTCCTGAATTGGAAATTACAAAAGAACCGGCAGACCATTTAGCCACATATCTTTTGCTTCTTGCCGTGGTGATATTCTGTAAAGCGTTGTCCTCATTTCAACCAACATTACACTCAGAAAAAATTGTTTTGTTTCCGCTTTAGCTGGAATACCAGGCCCTCACTCCTGTTCTGTGGGCACACTGGATCTATAGCTCTCCCTCCTCACTGTCCCCGTACCCTTAGGATCCCTGTGCACAAGCTATGCCGTGAGTCTTTCTCCACTTCCTTCTTCCTGGTGTGTTGTTAATATTGAGAAATACAATAGCAAAGATTTTTCCCCAAAAAAAAGTGTATCACCTCTGTTTTATAGCTGTAGAACAAGAAGCTCAACAAAAATTGAATAATTTCTTCCAGGCTGGTCAGTAAGTGGTCCGGCCAAAGTCCAGACCTATCAGTGCCCATGCTTTAAGGCTGTGAAAATAATTATCTCTCCTTTAGTGAACTCTTGAAATAGAGTGGGCACAGTGCCAAGCACTTAACAGATGTTCTCTCTTTTTTAAATCTCCTGCATGCTAGACGTTGCCCTTCAAGAGGGTTAGTGACCTACCCAAGGCCACAAAGCAAAGGCAAAGCTGAGATTTTAAACCAGGACTCTTGATTTTAATCATCACCCAACACTGCTGTCCATTTTCCAGGATGCTTTGTGACGTGGCTGTGTTTCTCCAAGGAGGCTGCTGATTTTGTTGGGTGTGTGTGAGGGGGTAATCTACCTCCTCAGTTGTCCTGTGAAGGGCAGAACTCACTGCTTCGCTACAGGAATGAAGCCAGTGTTGGTGGTGTCTATTCCTAGGACCCAAAGAAGCCACGAGGCCCTTCTTAGGTTGAGCCCACCCAGAATTTTGAGTTCTTTACTAATTCAGATGTAGCTGTTACTATTTCAGGTAGCATCTCAGGAGTGAGCTGCCAAATGGGAGAGACCTGAAGAGGCTCTGCTCTAGGGAGTTGCAGGGAGGGAAATCTGACAGAAGATCCTGGGCCAAATGCCGGGGTTGGGTTGGATCACTCTGTGGGTCCAGATCTTAATCTCACTAAGGAAATCAGGCTCCCAGTTGGCTGGAGCCCATGTATGTCAGACCTTCTTTCATTCTTAACACTTCCCCTGCCCCCAGTCATCCTCCAGATGCAGATGGGAGATTTCCCCACACTTACTGGAAAGCTTCTTGCTATAGCAGTGGTGAGGGTCAAGGCAGAATGGGGGTGGAGCACAGGGGCTCAGGAACTGGCAAGCCCAAGAGCCTTAGTTTTGTTTGTTCCTCACCACTTAAACTGCTTTTTGGCTCAGGATCTTGACCTAGTCTTCCTCACTGGCTACACTTGAAGTCTGTGTGTCGCCTTCTTTGAGGCCTGCCCCAACTGGTTTCTCCCCAGCTCGGACTCAAGTGTTCAGTCCCTGTGTGCTCACGTCCAACTCCATTGCTTCTCCACACCCAGTGAGCCAGTAGAGGGATCCCTAAGCACCAGTGACCACTCACTGGCACCGGCACGGTCCTTTCTATTGCTGTTTGCATCTCCTCTAAGAAAGACACTAGCCTGACTTAAAAATGAGGTTTATGCATTTTAGACAGGAACTCTACCAACCAGGCCCCATCCCCAGCCCTGTATTGTTTTTTAATGTAATATGTGTTTCCATATATATTCCCACGTGACATTCTTCACTTTGCTGTTTTATTTAATACATCTTAAGGAGTCTATACACATAAATAGGCTAATACATAGAGGTTTAAAGCACAACATTTGATGTGTGTGTGTGTGTGTGTGTGTGTGTGTGTGTGTGTGTGTGTATTTTTTTAGGTAGGGTCTCACTCTAGCCCAGGCTGATCTGGAACTCTTGTGCTCCAGGCTGGCCTGAAATTCAGAGCAATCCTCCTACCTCAGTCTTCTCAGCCCTGGTACATAGAGATTTCATTCTGAAGACCTGAATTTTATGCTTAGATTGTAATTTATTTATTATTTTTTATTTTTCATTGATTTGCAAGTAGAGAGAGAAAAAATATGACTGGGCACACCAGGGCCTCTAGCTAAAGCAAACTCCAGATGCATGCACCACCTTGTGCATCTTGTTTTATGTGGGTACTGGGGAATTGAGCCCAGGTTGTTAGACCTTTGCAGGTGAGTGGCTTAACCACTGAGCCACCTCCCCAGCCCTGTAATTTGTTTTTATTTAATTTATTTTTAATGTTTTTATTTTTATTTATTTATTTGAGAGAGAGATACAGAATGGGCATGCCAGGGCTTCCACCCACTGTAAACAAACTCCAGACACATGTGCCACCTTGTGCATATGGCTTATGTGGGTTTTGGGGAATCGAACCAAGGTCCTTTGGCTTTGTAGGCAAGTGTCTTAACCAACCACTAAGCCATCTCCCCAGCCCATTTGTGTTTTTTTTTTGGTTTTCCGAGGTAGGGTCTCACTCTAGCTCAGGCTAACCTGGAATTCACTGTGTAGTCTCAGGGTGGCCTCAAGCACAACTGTGATCCTCCTACCTCTGCCTTCAAAGGCATGTGCCGTCATGCCTGGCTCGCCGGTAGTTTACTTTTTAAAACATTTTTCTTATTTGCAAGGAGAGGGTGGGAGAGAGTGAATGGGCATGCAGGGCCTCTTGTCACTGCAAACAAACTCCAGACACATGTGCCTCTTTTTGCATCTGGCTTTATGTGGGTACTGGGGCATTGAACACAGGCTGTCAGGCTTTGCAAGCAAGTGCCTTAACTGCTGAGCCATCTTCTCCAGTCCAGAGTGTAATTTATTTTACCAGGTCCCTAGATGTATACTGAATACTTATTTTTCCTACTACAAATGGTTGCAGTGAACATACTTGCCCATACATCATTGTGAATGTGTACAAGTGTTTCTTTAGAACTTCTTTAAGGATACTGGATCGAACAATGCTGCATTTAAATATTTTTTAATACTTTATTTATTAGACAAAGAGGCAGAGAGAGAGAATGGGTGCTCCAAGGCCTCCAGCCACTGCAAGTGAACTCCAGGTGCATGTGCCATCATGTGCAGCTGGCTTATGTGGGTACTGGGGAATCGAACCTTGGTCTTTAGGCTTGGCAGGCAAGCACCCTAACCACTAGGATGTCTCTCCAGCCCCATTTAAAAATTTGAGAATAATACCCTTTACAAAGCTATATAAAGTTTTATTCACCAGTCGTGTATTTGACTTTGGAATATGCTAGAAATCTTTTTTTTTTGGAAACAGGTGTGGGATATAAATAATAAATTAGTGCTTTTTAAAGAACATAGTCCTCTCCTCAGCCAGGGAGTGAAGTGATTTAGACAGTATAAAATTACTAGCCCTTGGTCCCAGACCACAGGGTGTGCCGACCTACCATCCAGCCATGACTTGCTGATTTGATGCATGCCATCCTCGGGGAGGAGCACCCTTCCAGTCTCAGCAGAGAATAGCCCTGTGATGTCTTGCTTACCTTGGCTGCACCAGCTCTGAGCCCCACCTGCCTGTCCTGACTTGAGTCAGACTGCCTGGCTACTCGGGGACTGCCCTGGAAAGCAGCTGGGGTCACATCTCTCATAGCGGCTAGAGGGGCTCAGCACAGAGCTGGGGTGAAGGGAAGTCAGGCTTCCTGTGTCCTGTAACCTTAGTGTAGTTACCTAATGCAACCATTACCTGTTTTCCCTCTTTCCCAAAATGAACTGTTAGTATATTACAATTCCTGCCCCCCCCCCCCCAGGTAGGTTCTCACTCTAGCTCAGGTTTTCCTGGAATTCACTATGTAGTCTCAGGGTGGCCTTGAACTCATGACGATCCTCCTATCTCTGCCTCCCCAGGGGTGGGATTAAATGTGTGCAGCACCATACCCTGCTAAAAAAAAGAAGCAAAATTTAACAGACTTGAGAGCCAGACATGGTGGTTTGTGCCTTTAATCCCAGCAGAGGTAGCAGGATTGCTGTGAGTTCGATCGAGGCCAGTCCTAGGACTCCAGAATGAAATTCCAGGTCAGCATGAGCTAGAGTGAGACCCTACCTTGAAAAACCAAAAAATAAAAGTAAAATAAAGTCGGGCGTGGTGGCACACGCCTTTAATCCCAGCACTTGGGAGGCAGAGGTAGGAGGATCACTGTGAGTTCGAGGCCACCCTGAGACTACATAGTGAATTCCAGGTCAGCCTGAGCCAGAGTGAGACCCTACCTCGAAACCGCCCCCCCCCCAAAACAAAAAGTAAAATAAAATCCCCCTAAACAGTTTGGTCAGTTCCACTGGATGCTAATGTAAAAGTCAGGGCAGCATGTATACAGGAACCTGGTCATATACTATTTCCACTAAACTGAGTAGCTGGTGTGGGCCTCTGTCTAGGAACAATGTGAGGCCTGACAGCCAAACCCTTTGTGTCAGGTGATAAGGTCACAGAAAAGCCTGACACAGATGAGGTCTTGAGGCTGACCGTTGGTAGAGGGCTGAGGTTTCACACTGGCCTAAATTTGGTCCAGCAGACACCTTGTCAGGCCCAGGCCTCAACAAAGAAGAATGTACATCAAGAAGCCAGAGAGGGACTGGAGAGATGGATTAGTGGGTAAGGTACTTAGCTGCAAAGCTAAAGGACCTGGATTTGATTCCCAGTACCCACGTAAAGCCAGTGGCACATGTGCCTGAAATTGGTTTGCAGTGGCTAGATGCCCTGGTGTGCCCATTCTTTCTCTCTCTCTCTCTGCCTCCTTCCCTTTCTCTATCAAATGAATAAAATATTTTTTGAAAGATTTTTTGTTTGTTTATTTATTTGAGACCAACAGAGAGAGAAGGGGTGCACCAGGGCCTCCAGTCATTGCAAACAAACTCCAGATGCATGTGCCACCTTGTGCATCTGGCTTACATGGGTCCTGGGGAATTGAGCCTTGAACCGGGGTCCTTAGGCTTCACAAGCAAGTGCTTAACTACTAAGCCATCCTTCTAGCCCCTTCAACATATATATATATTTAAAGCTGGAGTGAAGGAGCCACATGGGGTATAAGAGCACAGCCTTTTCCCAACCTGCTCCTCCACTTGGTGAAACCATGGCTAACTTCCAGCTGAGCACCCAGGCGTCACCTCTGTTTACCGCGGTGAGATGATCCCTCCCCCTGACGCCAACCAGGCCAGAGTAACCCACTGCTGTCCACTTTTCTAGTGCTTTCGCTGCACCTGGCCACAGCACTCACTTCATACTCTAAAGGATCACACGATGAGCCTCCACAGAGGGAGGAGACACGACTCAGGCTTTTGCTCAATCAATCATTTGTTACCTACCCTTTGTGTCACACATTTGTTAAATCGCCAGGAATACCGTGGTAAACATGGCGGACTCAATTACTGCCCTTAGCTTTGTGTTTCCTGTAGTGGACCTAGTCCACTGCAGAGGCCAAAGCTTGGCAGGGCAGGGCTTCGAATGGCAATCTAATTAGAAAGGTTATCTTGAAGCTGGGCTTTAGATAGCAAGCACTCTTTTTACTCATATTCTACAACTGAAGAGATGGGTTAGCAGTTATAGGCACTTGCTACCAAAGCCACCTGCCGTTCTGGGTTTGATTCCCTAGTGCCCATGTAAATCCAGAGGCACAGAGTGGCGCATGTGTAGAATTTGCAGTGGCAAGAGCCCCTGGCACACCCATTCTTATTCTCTCTCCTTGGAGATAAAATAGAACTTATATTGTATGCTAATACAGTTTTAATTTTTCCCAAGTTTTGTCCATCCACACTTTCTACAACAGAAATTTGTAAGAATGTATTTTAGGCTTTTTGGTGGTGGCTTTTCTTTCTTGGCATGGACCTGTGAAAGCGGGCCAGCTTCCTCCCGGAACTGTGCCTGGCTTGGAAGTTCATCCCAGCTACCTAAATCTGTCTGCTACACCATATAAAGCCAGGTGCACAAAGTTGCACATGCATCTGGAGTTCATTTGCTGTGGTAGAGGCTCTGGTGTGCCCATTCTCTTATCTCTCTGCTTGGAAAAAAGAAAAAGAAGAAAAAAGAATGGCAGAACGTGGTGGCACACGCCTTTAATCTCAGCAGAGGTAGGAGGATCACTGTGAGTTGGAGGCCACCCTGAGGCTAGTTAATTAATTCCAGGTCGGCCTGGGCCAGAGTGAGACCCTACCTCGGGAAAAAAAAAAAAAAAAAAAAAAAAACTTTTTTCATTTATTTGAGACAGAAAGGGGCAGATAAAGAATGGGCATGGCGGGGGCTGGAGAGATGAGAGCGGTTAAAGCAGTTGCCTGCAAACCCAAAGGACCCAGGTTCGATTCCCCAGGACCCATGTAAGCCAGCTGTACATGGTGGGCAACGTGGCTGAAGGCCCTGGCGCGCCCATTCTCTATCTGCCTCTCTTTAGCACATAAATTAATTTAAAAAAATGAAAAAGAATGGGCATGTCAGGGCCTCCAGCCACCTTGCGCATTCAGCTTTTCATGGGTGCTGGCAACCTGGGTCCTTTGGCGTTGCCCGCAAGCACCTTAAACCGCTAAGCCATCTCTCCAGCCCCCAAGAATGTATTTTAGATATCAGAGGGGACCTGATGGAGCGTAGGGGGTTTCCCCGAGGTCCTAGGCCCACACACCTGCCCCCCGCCCCGCCCCAGGCCCCGCCCCCAGGCCCCGGCCCCGCCCCCAGGCCCCGGCCCCGCCCCCGCTCTCCATAGTTACGGCGCCGTGGAGGCGGCGGCCATCTTGGCGCCGGAGCGATGAACGGGTCGAGCGCGAAGGCTACGACCGCGGCGTCGGCGGCTGGGTCCGGGGGTCTGGTGGCCGGCAAGGAGGACAAGAAGAAGGCGGGCGGCGGCGTCCTGAACCGGCTGAAGGCGCGGCGGCAGGCGCCGGCCCCGCAGCAGCAGCAGCAGCAGCAGCACCACCGCCCGGCGGACGACGGCCTCGGCCCCGCGGTCACGGAGCAGGAGCTGCTGACGCTCGACGCGATCCGTCCCGAGCACGTTCTCCGCCTCTCCCGGGTCACCGAGAGTGAGTGTCGCGCCCGCCCTCCCCTCCCCTCCCCGCCCCGCGCCGTGACCCCGCAGCCCCGACGCGCCCCGCGTAGGGGGCTCCGCGCAGGCCCCTCGCCCGCCAGGCCGCGCCGCCCCGGCTCTGCCCAGACCGCCTCGCCTGGCCGGGGACCCGAGCCGAATCCCTGCTGCGACCCTGGGCCGCCTCCCCCGGCCAGGCCCGGCCCGGGTCCCCCGTACCTGCTGATCCCCCTTTTCCCTGGGCTCAGGCCCCTGACGGCCCCTCCCCCACGCCAGCCAGCTGCTGGAGTCCCCTCTGGGTTTGGGTCCCAAGCGTTGTACAAGTGGGCTCGTGGTGGTGGTTTTTTTTTTTTTCCCCAAAAAAATATGGATGTGGCATTTCGTGCAAATCTTTAAAAAAAAAATTAAAAACACTGTGCCACAGAAGAGGAAAATAAAGTTTCAGCGTCATGTACAAACTGTGAGAGGAGACACTTGCTCTTGATGTGTTTTTTTTCCCCCCCTCCTTCTACTGATTTAAGAATACGATTTTTGCATAGGCGACAACCATCCTGTATTCACTGATATAAGGGACAGTGGGGAAAAAAATATGTTGTCCACTCCCTGTCCCGGATGACCATCCTTTTTTCCTGCTCTCGGCCAAGTCCACTCCCAGCTTGACACCCTTTCTCTTGCTGCTGTTTCCCCTGCAGGAATTTACAGTCACCTGGTTAGGCCTGGCCTGCCCTCCCCACCTTCCCTGCCCTGCAGACTTCCAGCTGAGCTGCCTTGAAGGGTGCCAGTAATAACTACTGGGCCGCTTTACTTGGTGCAGGGCTGCTGGGGTGTCCTCCGGTGGCAGTTCTAGTGATTTGGGAGTGAGAGTTTGAGGAAAGTGACCCCTCGTTCATCCTGTGCAAAAGGGAACTCACCTCCATCCCCTAAAATAGTTTAAACTTGATTTTAGATATTAATTTACGTGGGAGTGGGAACGACACCAGCGTCTTCAGTCGCTGAGGCGATTTTTGGATACTTCGATGTTCCCATTTTCCATCTGTGTTTGAGTGAAGACTGCTTTGCATGTGTGGACTGTCATTTGCATCTTGTTTGTTTGTTTTTGGCCTCTTGCTCAGGCTGGCCTTGAACTCACAGCGATCCTCTTACCTCCACCTCCCAAGTGCTGGGATTAAAGTTGTGTGCCACCATACCTGGCTTGTCCTTTGCATCTTTAAACAGGCTTGCTGTCTAATATCATTGAAACTGGGAAAAGCTGCTCCCAAACTAAGTTTTCATTTGGGGCTTTGAGAGAGTACAGCATGCTCAGTGCCTGACCTCTGACCTCATGCTGGTTCATGCTCCAGATATCAAGGGTGAGTCAGGCCCCTTGAATGCCTGGCCCTGAGTGGCGTTCTAGTGGCACTCAGGTCTCCTGTGAGGGCTTGGGAGTGGTGTCCTTCCCCAAAAAGCCCTTAGAGACAGACAGCCACAGGCCAGAGCTTAGTAAACTCTTGATTTTGTTATTGTTCTTTAAATTTTTTTTAATTAATTAATTTGAGAAAGGGGGGGGATGGCATGCCAGGGTCTCCAGCTGAACTCAGACACATGCGCCATTGTGTATCTGGCTTATGTGGGTACTGGGGAATCAAACCTGGGTCCTTTGGCTTTGCAGGCAAGCACCTTAACTATTGAGCCATTTCTCTAGTCCCTCCTTACCGTTCTTAATGTCTCATTCTGTTCTGCAAGTTATTTATTGAGTACCCTCTAAGGGGGCAGAAACTATTGCAGGCTGTTATGGAGTTACAGAATTAGTAGCTCTCAAATATGCTGCCTTACTTGAGGCAGCTTGTAAAACATGAGACAGCTAACGCAGACAATCGGTCTGAGGTAGTGTCCAAATCAGTTGTGGGGAAGGTGCTGACAGGAGTCTTCATAGAAAGCAGTAACATTTTCTAGACATTCTCTCCCTCCCTCCCTTCTCCCTTTCTCTCCCTCCCTCCCTCCTCCCTTTCTCTCCCTCCCTCCCTCCCTCCCTCTTCTCCCTCTCTCCCTCCCCCCCTTGCGCTCGCGCGCTCTCTCTCTCTCTCTCTCTCTCTCTCTCTCTCTCTCTCTCTCTATATATATATATATATATATATATACTTTTTTTTTTTTAGGTAGGGTCTCACTCAAACCCAGGCTGAAGCCACTAAGCCATCTCTCCAGCCTAATTTTTGAGACAAGAATCTCACTATGTAGTCCAGGCTGGTCTTGAACTGGTGGTAATTCTGCCTCAGTTTTTCAGATGTTGGGATTACAAGTGTGCGCCACTATGCCTACCTTTATTATTTTTTTCTTTAAGGCAGGGACTCGTGTAGCCCAGGCTGCCCTCGCTCGAACTTCTACTCTTCCTGCTTTAGCCTGCTTAGTGCTGGGATTAGAGGTATGCACTGCCAAGCATATCATGTATTCTTATTTATTTATTTGAGAGAGAAAATGGGCACACCAGGGCCTCTAGCCACTGCAGACGAATTCCGGATGCATGTGCCACCTTGGGCATCTGGCTTATGTGGGTCCTGGGGAATTGAACCTGCGTCTTTTGGCTTTGCCGGCAAACACCTTAACTGCTAACTAGCATCTCTCTAGCTCTCATGTATACATATTTTATTTATTTATTTATTTTTTGGTTTTTCGAGGTAGGGGCTCACTCTAGCTCAAGCTGACCTGGAATTCACTATGTAGCCTCAGGGTGGCCTCGTTGGTGATCCTCCTACCTCTGCCTCCTCAGTGCTGGGATTAAAAGTGTGCGCCACTGTGCCTGGTGCACATATTTTATTTTAAAAAAATATATTTTTTTAAATTTATTTGAGACAGAAAGAAGCAGAGGGAGATAGAGAATAGGTACGCCAAGGCCTCCAGCGGCTGCAAACAAATCCAGAGACATGTGCCACCAGCTTACATGGGACTTGAACCTAGGTCCTTTGGCTTTGCAGGCAAGTGCCTTAACCGCTAAGCCATCTCTTTAGCCCTCATGTATACATATTTTAAAATTTTTTTTTTTTTTTCAAAGTAGGGTCTCACTTTACTCTGGTTGACCTGGAATTGACTATATAGTCTCAGGGTGGCCTTGAACTCACAGTGATCCTCCTTCTGCCTCCCAAGTGCTGGGATTAAAGGTATGCACCAACACGTCCGGCCAAAATGGACTTCTTAAACAAACTTTCATACAGACCGAGTCCCTGCTCTTTTCTCTTCTCTTCTCTTCTCTTCTCTTCTCTTCTCTTCTCTTCTCTTCTCTTCTCTTCTTTCCTTTTCCTTTTCCTTTTCCTTTCCCGTTCCTTTCCCGTTCCTTTCCCGTTCCTTTCCCTTTCCTTTCCCTTTCCTTTCTTTTCTTGTATTCCCATATTCTGTCCCCATAACCTTTGCTTATGCCAAGAGGACATTTGAGGGTAGGTATATTTTGAGTGAATTGCATAGAAGAAAAACAGCCCAGGTTTATTTTACAACTTGAGAATTAAATGTGTTGATTTTGGAGGCTTATTTAACAACATTGGTCTTTCATTTTCAGATTATTTGTGTAAACCTGAAGACAATGTCTACAGTATTGACTTTACCCGCTTCAAAATTCGAGATCTGGAGACAGGGACGGTGCTTTTTGAAATTGCCAAACCTTGCATTTCAGGTAGGCCTCAATACTCCAGGGATCTCTTGATAGTATAAGCAAAAAGCTCTTTGCAAGCAAGCATCTTTAACTGCTGAGCCATCTTTCCAGACTCAGCCAAAGGCCTTTGAAAAACTCAATATTTGTCTGCCATTACACCTGTTTCTTGAATCCCACTATATCCTACTTCTAGTGATTTTTTGTTTGTTTTTTGTTTTTTCAAGGTAGAGTCTTGCTCTAATCTAGGCTGACCTGGAATTCACTATGTAGTCTCAGGGTGGCCTCACATGATCCTCCTACCTCTGCCTCCCAAGTGCTGGAATTAAAGGTGTGTGCTACCATGCCTGGCTCTATTGACATATATATCTAAACTTTTTATTTATTTCACTTATTTGAGAGAGAGAGAAAGAGGCAGATGAGAAAGAGAATGGGCATGTCAGGGCCTTCAGCTTTGCAAGCAAACTCTAGGAGCATGTGCCATCATGTGCATCTGGCTTACGTGGGTCCTGGGGAATCGAACCTGGGTCCTTTGACCTTTTGCAGGCAAGTTCCTTAACCGCTGAACCATCCCTCCAACCCACTCTATTGATATTTTAAAAATATCTTACTTATATATTTATTTGCAAGCAGAGAGAGAAAACGAATATGAATGGGCACAATAGGACTTTTAGCCGCTGCAAACAAACTCCAGATACATATGCCACTTTGTGCATCTGGCTTTATATAGGTACTGGGGAATTAAACCTAGATCATTGGGCTTTGCAGGCAAGTACTTTAACCACTGAGCCATCTCCCTAGCTCCCTATATCATACTTCTGTGGTTGCATTTACCATCTGTTATGCCCTGGCTTGCCTTGTGTGCTGGTATGAAGCTATATTAAAAGGCTGATGGCCAGGCGTGGTGGCGCACACCTTTAATCCCAGCACTTGGGAGGCAGAAGTAGGAGGGTCACTGTGAGTTCGAGGCCACCCTGAGAGTACATAGTGAATTCTAGGTCAGCCTGGACTAGAGTGAGACCTTACCTCGAAAAAAAAAACCCAAAATATAAAATAAAATAAAAAAGGCTGATGTTTGAAGGTTTTTTTTTCCCCCAGAGGTAGGGTCTTGCTCTAGCCCAAGTCTAGCCCAAGCTGGACTGGAATACACTATATAGTCTCAGGCTGGCCTTGAACTCATGGTGATTTCCCCGCCTCTGCCTCCTCCAGAGAGCTGGGATTAAAGATGTGTGCCACCACACTAGGCTTTGTCTTTCTGTCTGTCTGTCTGTCTGTCTGTCTGTCTATCTATCTATCTATCTATCTATCTATCTATTTAGAGATGATCTATCTATCTATCTATTTAGAGATGATCTATCTATCTATCTATCTATCTATCTATCTATCTATTTAGAGATATGGTCCCATGTAGCCCAGGCTAGCCTAGAACTCACTGTGTAACTGAAGCTATCCTGGAACTCCTGACTCACCTCCCAAAATGTTGGGATTATAGGCATTTGTCCCCATGGCTGACGCAGAAGGCTGATGCTTGTGGAGTCTTGCACTGTCTAGGATTTGCTTTACCATAGGTAATTGTCCTGCCTCTGAGGAGTTGTAATCCCCATTTTATTTTATTTTTTTGGTTTTTTGAGGTAGGGTCTCACTCTGGCCCAGGCTGACCTGAAATTCACTATGTAGTCTCAGGGTGGCCTCAAACTCATGGTGATCCTCCTACCTCTGCCTCCCCAGTGCTGGGATTAAAGGCGAGCGCCACCGTGTCCTGCTGTAATCCCCATTTTACCAAGGACCTGAGACCTGGGATTTTCAAGGACACTTCCCAAAGGTTAGATTGTGTGCCCTATCATTGATTCATGTTACCTCCCTGTGTCCTTTCCTTCCTGAGGTGTAGAGGTTGGAATTCTGGACTGGGAATTCTGCACTGGAGTACATCCCAAGGCCTCGCCAGATCTTCACATACCGTCTGTGGCAAGGAGCCCTTCCCTGCAGCCTCTCTCTATTTCTGCTTGATGGCTTCATCTTCCTTGTCTCTCTCCCTAGCCTGCCTCTTGGGCTCTTTGAGGAGCTTCTGGCCACTTTCATGTCAGACATGGTACCTGCCACCCAGACCCTATCACCGGAACCCTTTGGATTTTACTCTCCAGCATTTCTGGAAGAACAAACCTGTGAGCTCATCTGAACAGTGCCTGTGCTCCTGCTGCAGTTCCGGGGTGATTCATTTCTGGCCCGGCGGACCACATAGGTCTGTGCAGCACACACATTAGTGGGGATTTAGCGCCCCTAGAGCTAGTCATTTGGTAGAATACTAGTACAGTACCCCCAGCATAGCTTCTGTGGTTTCTAGCAAGGTTTGTTACAAAGTTGTTTTTTTTTTTTTCTTTTTTGGTTTTTCGAGGTAGGGTCTTAACACCAGCCCATGCTGACCTGGAATTCACTATGCAGTCTCAGGGTGGTCTCGAACTCACAGTGATCCTCCTACCTCTGCTTCCTGAGTGCTGGGATTAAAGGTGTGTGCCACCATGCCGGGCCAAAGTTTTTGTTTTTGTTTTTTTTTAGGTAGGGTTCCAGGCTGACGTGGAATTCACTATATTCTCAGGGTGGCTTCAAACTCACAGAGATCCTCCTACCTCTGCCTCCCTACTGCTGGGATTAAAAGGGGTGTGCCACCACGCCTGGCTACAGTTTTTCCCATGTGATTTGCTACTGGGGATGAACGTGTAAATTTGCTAAGGTAGATATTAGGGTTCCAGAGAAATTTTTCCAAAACCAACTTCCCTGGCCTGGGGATGCCAGTTATCAATTGAGCAGTTGCATAGTATGAGTAAGGCCCTGGCTCTTCTCTGCAGTACTGGGAAAACAAAGTGGGCGTGGTGGCGCACGCACTACTCCCAGCACTACTCAAGAGGTAGGAGGCTCTTCATGAGTTTGAGGCCACCCTGACACTACATAGTTAATACCAGGTCAGCCTGGGCTAGAGTGAGACCCTACCTTGAAAAACAAAAACAAATCAAAACAAAATTGCTGAGCAAGTCCCAGCTCAGATCAGTTACAAAGCCCACGTTTACGTGGTCATAATCCAGTGCTAACCAAATTGCCTATAAGATCTTTGAGCTTTGCTGCAGATGAAGTGTGTGGGTGTTCATCTCTGCCAGTCTTTACACTTCAGGGCCTTGAGTCCCCTGGCATCTCTGCACCAGGCAGTGCCTTCTGCAGCCCCTGTTCTCAGGTCTGAAACACATTGTACATCAGTCTGCCTGCCCAAAGTTATATAAAAGGCAAACAGCTCAGTGTTTGAGGATGGGATGTCAGTCAGATGGACCTGAATTCACATCCTTGCTTCTTTTGTTTACTGCCTAAGGTTTTTTTTTTTTTGCATGTTGGTATGTATATTTGTATGAGGGTGGGTACATGTATGTGGGTCCATGTGCACATGTAGGCTAGAGGTAGGTCTCTTCCTTGGTTTCTCTCAACCTTATTTTTTTTAATTACTTTATTTATTTATTTGAGAGAGGAGAGAAAGAGAGAGAATAGGCACGCTCCAGGGCCTCTAGCCACTGCTGATAAACTACAGACACATGCGCCACCCTGTGCATCTGGCTTATGTGGCTCCTGGGGAATCAAACTGAGGTGTTTTGGCTTTGCAGGAAAACACCTTAACCACTAAGCCATTTCTCCAGCCCTCAACCTTATTTTTTGAGATAGGTCTGTGTCTTGAACTTGCTGATGGGCTAATATGTCTACCCAGCTTGCCTGAGGATTCCATTTCCACTTCCTGAGCACTCGGATTAGGCAGCCAGCTGGCATTTACATGGGTTCTAGGGTCTGAACTCAGGTTCTCAGGCCTGTGTGGCAAGTGCTTTACCAACCGAGCTATGTCTCTAGCCCCTACTTGGGAAATATTTTTTCCTTATGCTCTGAGATTTGTCTGTTTGTTTACAGGGAGGTAGAGAGGGATAGAGAGAAAGAATGGGCAAGTGGCCATTCCAGAGCCTCCTGCCAGTGTGTATGAACTCCAAAAGCATGTGCCACCTTGTGCATCTGGTTTTATGTGGTAACTGGGGAATCAAACCCAGCCATCAGGCTTTATAAGTGCCTTAACTGCTCAGTCATCTCTTCAGCCTTGCTTGGGGATTTTTTTTTTTAAGTTTTTTTTTTAAATTTTTATTTATTTATTTGAGAGCGACAGACACAGAGAGAAAGACAGATAGGGGGAGAGAGAGAGAATGGGCACGCCAGGGCTTCCAGCCTCTGCAAACGAACTCCAGATGCGTGCGCTCCCTTGTGCATCTGGCTAACGTGGAACCTGGGGAACCGAGCCTCGAACCGGGGTCCTTAGGCTTCACAGGCAAGCGCTTAACCGCTAAGCCATCTCTCCAGCCCTTGCTTGGGGATTTTTGACTAACCCTTTCACTGTTTGTTTTGAGGTAGGATTACAGCTTAAACCAAGCTGACCTGGAAGTTACTCTGTAACCCTGGGCTGGACTCGAGCTTATGGCAATCCTCCTACCTCAGCCTTCTGAGTGCTGTGATTAAACACAGGTGCCACTGTGCCCAGACTATTTAACCTTAAAAAAATTTTTTTTTAATTTATTTGAGAGAGAAAGAGTCTATGGGTGTTTCAGGGCCTCCAGCTACTGCAAACAAACTTCACCTTGAGCATATGGCTTACTTGGGTCCTGGGAATTCGAACTAGGGTCCTTTGGCCTTGCCAGCAAGTTTCTTAACCTCTCAGCCATCTCTCCAGCCCCGATTTAACCTTGAACTTGAGCTTCCTCATCTGTGAGGTGGAGATAATAGCACCTTAGTGCATGGCTGCTGGCAGGGGCCGTGAGACTTTAGCACAGAGCTGGGCGTACAGCAAATGCACAGGTAAACTGGGGTCGTGCTCACTACTAGCATGGACGTGTCAGTTGGCCATCGTTGTGCTGTATGGACTAGTGGTGCCCAGATGGCAGTCACACTGACAATTCTGTGTTCTTACAGACCAGGAGGAGGACGCAGACGAGGAGAGTGTAGATGTGGATATCAGCGCAGGGCGTTTTGTGCGCTATCAGTTCACACCAGCGTTTCTCCGCCTCCGCACCGTCGGCGCCACGTGAGTACCATTATTTCCTGAGAGGAGAACTCTACTTGTTCACGAGGAAGAACGTGCTTGGCTAGGTTTGGGCTGGCTTAAAAGAGGGGAAGAGGCAAAGTAGGGCTTACAGGAATTTCTCTCGCAGGGTGGAGTTCACAGTGGGAGATAAACCTGTGTCAAACTTCCGGATGATTGAACGGCACTATTTCCGGGAACGATTGCTGAAAAACTTTGACTTTGATTTTGGCTTCTGCATCCCCAGCAGCAGGAACACTTGTGAACATATCTACGAGTTTCCACAGCTCTCTGAGGATGTCAGTATGTATCCCCTGTGCCTCACAGCACTGTAGATTCTGAGAGCCACAAGGACTGAACACTGAAACCCATCTGTCTGGCCCACATTTTGCAGAGAAGGGCAGTGGTGACTTGGTGTGCACAAGGTCATCTCACTTCCCACTGCTGTCTTTTGTTTTCAATTCTGACCCTGCTGCACAGGAACCAGGAAGGATGTAATAACATGGGCCATCCTTTTCAGGCACCTGTTGGGGAAAGGGTGTGCCTGAGGGAGCTAGAAGAGGCTTGGTTCCGTTCCTGGGACTCTGGCTAGATCAAGCACTCCTCCTCTCCACTGTGTGTACTAAATGATATCATAAACCATTAGAGTAGACCCAGCAGAAGCTAGAATGTTGTTACAGGTCTTGGAGCAAAAAGAAGAGCCAGTGGAGAAGCAGTCTTAGGAAGAGAAATCCTGCAGTTACACAGGGTAGAACTGGGGAAAGAAAAGCACCAAAGGGAAGATATGGGCTTAGCTGGAAAGGAAAAACAAAACAGGCTTTATCAGTTCTTGGGACTTTGGTCTAGCTAGCTTCCTTTGCCAGTAGTTTAGGAAGCCGTGTCATATGCATGCAGATGTGAGTAGACTCCTGTGAATGATTAGTGGTGGCTGGTAGTTGTATTGTGAAGGATCCACATTCACTGACCAGTTTCACAGCATCCCAGGTGTGAAAGCCAGGTCCTCAGCAGGGCATGGTGGTTCACGCTTTTAATCCAGCACTCAGGAGGCAGAGGTAGGAGGATTGCCATGAGTTTGAGGCCAGCTTGGGACTTCATAGTGAATTCCAGGTCATCCTGGGCTAGAGTGAGACCCTACCTCAAAAAGCCAAAAAATAGCAACCAAAAAAAACAGGTCCTCAGGCTGGCGAAATGGCTTAGTGGTTAAGGCATTTGCCTGCAAAGCCTAAGGATCCCAGTTCGATTCCCTAGGACCCTCGTAAGCCAAGGGGGAGCATGCACCAAGAGTTTGTAGTGGCTAAAGGCCCTGGCACACCCATTCTCTCTTTCTGTCACCCTTTCTCTCTCTCTCTCAAATAAATAAAAACAAAACAAAAAAAAAACACAGATCCTCTCCTCACATGACAGTACTGTCCCTAGGACAGGGAGGACTTTGAGATGCGGGGCAGGGTGCTGATGGCAGTGTCTGATTCTAGCTTGGGCCTCTGCCACACAGTGGCCTGTAGTATGTAGGTAGATACATTAGAAGTTTTACTTGTGAAGCCAAATAAGCTGAAAGGCCTCAGAGGTCAGTCTGAATGAAGCCAAATAGATTTGGCCTGGATGAGTTCAAAGAACTTAAAAAAATCAGCTTCACTTTTTGAGAACTGCATATACAAAAGCATTTCCTCCAGAGGCCTTGAGCTGGCATGTAATATTAACTCAGAAACTTCTCTCCAGGTTGATAGAAGAGGCCAGGGCAAGTATGTGAACCATGCTCAAGTTTAAATGCCTAGGCAGGCAGGCCTTCGCTGGCTGTCTTGCAAGTGAATGAATACCCAGCCCTCAGTTCAGAACGCTTCTTGCCTTTTGTTCCCTGGAACTCATACCTAGGATTGCTGTCAGCCGTGCCCATAGGAAGTGGGCACAGAGAAGCACAACATCTGCACTTGTTCTGGAATGTTGTGAGGTGACAGAACACCAGAAGTCAGGCAGGCTTGAGTCAGCCAGGAGCATTGAGGACTGTTTTGCCACAAGGGAGAGTTTCCCAGTCATTGACTGGAAGAATCCAGGCTAGGGAGGACTGAGGAGTTGATTGCATCCTCATGTTCCAGTAGAAATCAGGTCCAGTTGGAACCTCTGGTCTCCCTGGCTCTGGAGGTTTGGCTCCTCTTGTTTCTCCCTCACGGTTGTGACCGTGCAGTCAGATTTTCAGGAGTATTGGCTTATGGATCTTGGAGGGGATACTAAGTTTGTCCTACCTAGCTGTAGGACAGATTCACATATAACTTTTTTTTTCCTTCCCCTAACTTGCAGTTCGTCTGATGATTGAAAACCCTTATGAGACCCGCTCTGACAGCTTCTACTTTGTTGACAACAAGCTGATAATGCACAACAAGGCCGACTATGCCTATAATGGAGGCCAGTAACTGCTGCCCTGAGTGGACAAGGAGGCGCTTTGCTGCCACCACAAGGCACGTGGAGGGCATTGCAGCTGCTGATTGTTGACACCGTGTGGGAACCTGGTCCAGAAAGCCACTGCTTGGGTGGCAGTGGTGTCTCGTGCTCCAAGGAGGTGCCAAGCAGCACTGTGTTTATTTCCCCAGTATTTCTTTTCTCTTTTTTCCCTGTCCCTTAGTTGTCAGAGGATTTATAGTGAGATAAAAGATTAGGATAAGGCTCTTGGAATACAGATGAAAAGAAAAAAACTTCTTTCCACGTAGCTTTAGCTGTCTGCTGGTTTCCCCGGCAAGCCTTTCTCTCCAGGACAGCTCTGTCTGGGTGAGAAGGCTCAGGCTGGCTGGCTGGGCTGCAGTTGAATGACCTCCAGGTTTCTGGGTGCTACAAGTAGCCAAAGGGCTCCTTTGCACACCACATCCTCTCATGTCAGCCTGCACATAGTCCTAAAGCAACTGGAAGAAACTTGAAAAGAGGTAGAGGGAGGCGCAGTGCCAAGAGCTGAGGCACCAGGGGCCAGCGATGATGTCTAGGTGAGAGAGCCGTTTTGTGGAGGCTGCTTCTCTGACTCAGGAGCCCCCGCTGGCCCTGGGGACGGACCAAGGTTTTAGCCCGGCAGTGCCTTCTTCGCATGCTGGAGCTCGGCGAGCTTGCGTCGCTTCTCCTGACTTTTACATCTCCAGCATACACCTAGTCTGTTTTGCTCACGGAGCTAGTGTGTCTCAAGGCCAGTGCAGGTCTATTGTACTTTTTTTTTTAATTTTCATATGTCTTTTGGGAAGTTTTCACAAAATGCCAGTGGTATTCCAGTGCCTGTGAGGTGTGGTTCGACCACTGGTGGTATTGACCAACAACGGGGGCTCATCTGGCTCATGATGGCTGACACATAGTCGCAAGTCAGCAGCTACTTAAAAAAGAGATTGTCTTGTCTACGCGGCTGAGTCCTGAAGATGAACTTTGGATGGAAATTTGCCTCCAAATCTCTGTGGATTTCTTACTTAGAAAGGTTTTTGTATCTACCTTTTTAGTGAAGTAGTTTTTGGAGTGATCTAGCAGGTCAGACCTAAATAATACATATTCTGATCCTTTGATTGGCTGATTGGAATGGTTTTGGATATTTGGAAAGGGTGACATAGGTTGAGGTAGCCTGTCACAGTGACAGTTTCCTGCACTTTCTGTGGGCTGCATGTGTCCACAGACCCTTGTTGGACTGACTCTTCTCCTCTTGGCTCCCTGGATCATCTTGTATAGGTAACTCCAGGCTCTCAGCCCCCATGACCTGTGCTGGTGGGGTCCATTTAGCATAGTGTAGTAACTGTCCTGACACTTCATATTGCCAGTTACAAGGGCTGTGTTGAAGGTGTCCATGAGAACGGCCATGTTGGGCCAAGGAAAGAAGGGCCAGGAATTCCCAGAAATCCTTGGGCATCCTCTGGCTGTCCAGCTCTCTGGAGGCTTCTAAAGCATGAAGTGGCCATGAACCTTAGCCCAGTGCTCTGTGTGTGGCCAAGAAATTAAGGATGTCACCGAGAAGGCCCTCTGTTACCCCTCACACTGACACTGGATGTACCTACTGAGGAGAGAGGGGCTGGGTGCCCAGTAGTATGGGTGCTTAATTACTGGGCTGGAGAATCAGAACTGGAGTCCTCTCCAAATCCAGGTGCCTTAAGTGTGGCTCTGTCCCACGTGCTGCTGAGGAAGCCACCTCACTGTCATTCCCAGCTCCCTGAGCGTAGAGGCTGCCACTCTGCATTGCGTCTCTCCTCGTGGCTCCTCTGATGGGATTTGATTTATGTATTCTTCTCAAGCCTCAGAATGTTCCTTCCTCTGTTACACAGCCTGTTTAGGATCGTTTTTGCTCTTCAGTATTTAAAACTACCTAGGATGAGCTTTCTGGAGCTATGGGTGGGCTGTGTCTCACCTGCAGTGCCACCTTTTGCTTGGAAGAGCGCTCTGGAGGATGGAGAAGGTGGGCGCTCTGCTCTCCTGTTCCGCTGCATTCTCACTGGAGACCACTGTAAGGGAGGCCAAGTGCCCTGTCTGCAGGATGGGATTTGCCGTCCTCTGCTGCTGCAGGCTCAGTGTTGGGTGTCTAGCGCTCAGGAATCTTGAGAAGCATTGTTACTTGGCATGCTTGCTGGGATGAGTTTGAAATCCAAGCATTTGTACATAAATTGAATGAATTGGCAGTGAGCTTTCTCAGAAAGTAACTGAACCAAGCAGAAATTGCATCAAGTGTAATACTATTAAGGAATGTCAAGTATTGGTAGAGGTTCTCTGTGGGTGATACAGTGGGAGGGAAAATCCAAGCTCCCAGCATGGGAGACCATGCCCTCTGTCAAGAGCAGGAATCTGAGTGAGTGCAGCTGCCAGAATGAGCTCACTCCAGCCGCTGAACAGTTCCCCACCCCCACCCCCACCCCACCCCACATAGTGCCCAGCCTCCCTCACCTTCCTTCCCTGCACGCCTCCCCACCCCCTGGCCTCAAAATCTGAAGAGAACCCCTCCTTCCCTTCAGGCCTTTGGGCTAAGCTGCCTTCAAGCGTCTCCAAAGTCGGCTCTGGCTTCGTTCTGTTCTAAAGCATAAGCGCAGGAAAGAACAACTCCCTGGACTTGTGGCTGAAGTTGGCTGCTGTTTCGCGTTAGCTCACAGCTGCCTTGCAGAAAGCATTCATCAGGGGTTTACACTTCCTGAAGATTCTTCACGCTTTGGGCCTCTGATTTCCGGGACCTGGGAATAGTGATTTACAGATGTCTGACCACAGACTGCACATTCTGAAAATGACAGCAACCAGGCAATCTTCAGCTTAGTATTTTCAGTTGAAGTGGACCCATTTCTTGACTGGGTTTAATAATCCATGTCTAATGTGCAGACTGGGCAAGTCATGCCTTAGTGTGCCTTGTCGTACCCCAGAATACTCTCCTTTTAAAAGTTCTTTTTCCTCTGTAAAGTCACAGTCTTCTGGTGGTCATGTCACGTGGACATCATTTATATATGATGATATATATATATGTTTAGGAGTCACAACACAGACTGCCTGCCAGTGCCTAAGGGTCCTGCTGAGGAAGACGCTGCCACAGCTCATCTTCAGACATCATGTTCCCGTTCCACATCCGGAACATGGTAGCCACAGAAGGACCTGGGAGTGGATTTACCCCTTGTTATCAAGGATCATGTGAAGTCATTGAGTTTTCCCTTGTAAATCTATTTTTTCATAAAATGTAAGAAAAATCAATGTCTTGATCTTCCCTTCCTCCTCCCACTTCACCCAAGATCCTTACTCCAAGTTTGTATTGTCTTTGTGTCCAGAGTAAACTAGGTGACTTTATCTGGGTGAAATGTTATTTTGCCACAAGAGACAGTAATAAAAAAGGTTTTTCACAATATACCTGCCTTGTCTCCTGACACAGACCCCTGGATGGGTAGGGGAGGGTTCCTAATTTTTCTTCTCTTTTTCTGTTGAGTGAACATAGCTGGTTTCTAGGGTAATTGAGGAATAAGATTAGACTTTATTTAATATTCTTGCCATGTATGTGTGTATATATATGTATGTATACATACACACACACACACACACACTTTTAAAAATTATTTACTTGAGAATGACAGAAAGAGGCAGAGAGAATGGGCACATCAGGACCTCCCTCTACTGCAAACGAACTCATGATGTATGTGCCACCTTGTGCATCTGGCTTATGTGGGTACTGGGGAATTGAGCCTTGAACCAGGATCCTTAGTCTTCACTTGCAAGCTCTTAACAGCTAAGCCATACCGTCCTCCCTCCTTCCCTCCCTCCCTTTCTCTCTCTCAATATATGTAAACTTTTTAAAAAGTCTTTTAAAGTTTTCTTTATTTGCAAACAGAAAGAGAGAGAATGGGCCGCCAGGGCCTCTAGCCACTGTAAACAGACTCGAGAAGCATGTGCCCCTTGTGCATCTGGCTTACCTGGGTCCTGGGGAATTGAATCTGGGTCCTTTGGCTTCATAGACAAACACCTTAGCCACTAAGCCATCCATCTCTCTAGCCCCATATATATAAACTTAAAAAAAAAAACTTACTTGAGAGGTGAGAGGCAGATATGAATATATGTATATATGGCTTTTTTGTTGTTGGTGGTGGGGTCTCACGCTAGCCCAGGCTGACTTGGAATTTACTGTGTAGTCTCAGGGTGGTCTCAAACTCAGGGTGCTCCTTCCACCTCTGCCTCCCCAGTGCTGGGATTAAAGGCGTTAGGTAGGACAAGAGTCAGGAGAAGGAATCAAGATGAAGGAAGAGGAAGACAGCAGCCTGACTAATGCAACTTTAGATGTTCACATTGCCTAACCCTTACTTCCCTGACTTAACAATGCCTTGGCTATAATTCCCTGGCCAATTTTTATCTTAGAGATAACCTGGTCCTCTTCTGATGTCAACTCATTTTCTGATTGATTACCACCTCTGTTTGGTCTCTGTCCCCCTGATTACTTAGCTTCTCCTTTTGGTCCCTGTTCTCCCTTGAATTCTTCAGTCCTTTGTTTTCTGTACCCCTTCCCAAGGCAAAAACAAAAACAAAAAACCCTGTATAAAAACCCAAACTATCTAGACTTAATACCAGTTATTCTCTCTCCTCTCATGAGACAACCCAGCAGCTCAGGTCTTAATAAACAGTTCTTTTCCTGCCTCACAGTGATCATAGGTGGGCTTTGGTCTTTCAAAAAAAAAAAATCCTTACATCTGGTGCCGATACCCGGATAGGAGGCTTCTGGTTGTCCTCTTGGGTGGCCAAACCGGCCCCCCCCCCCCCCACTAGGCTACTGACCCTACGAAGGCCTCAGACCATCTGCCAGATTGCCGGATCCCTCCCTCACCACTGTTTGGCTTCACTTCTTCCCTTGGCCTCAGTAAGTGTCCCTCACAGTTCGGCCTGCTCTTGGAGATACACTCTCTTGTCTAAGCTGTACCAGTATTGTCAGGCCACACCCACTCGCCTGCTCTGGGTTCCCCAGGTCTGGGAGATTCATTCTCAACACCTTGGGACTCCCTGGCCCACTGAGCCCTAAGGGGCGCCTTTTGGCTCAGTTTGCTGGCTTCGGGACACACTCCTCCGTCCTCCTCCCTGCCAAACTTCCTCCTCTCTCAGAGAGGAGCCCACGCTCCATCATCCTTCCCTCTCCTCTCCTCTGAGCTCCCTCTGCCCCTCTCAGCTGCTGGGGCGCATACCTGCTGCTGCTTTATGTGGCAGCTGGTCTCCGCTCTGCCTTGGGCCTGAGTGCCACTGAGCTACTACTGTGATCTGTGTCCCCTGCCCAGCCACCACCGCTGTGGCCGCCCCAACTGCTGCTAAAAAAAAAAAAAAAAGTCTCCTTCCCTCTCTCCCTCCTCCTCTTGAGATCTTATCCTTCACCTCTAATTACTCCTTCAGGAGCACGTCTGCTTTCTCTCCTTTCTCCTCCTGACATCTCACCCTTCACTGCCACTTGCTCACCCCTTCGGGAGCTCGGACACACACCTTGCCCACTAAGGTTAAACCCCTGTCAGACCCACCTGAACAGCTTTTGCCTACATGGGAGGCACAGGCCCCCATTCACCCTCAGGAGCCAGGAGGTCATATTGGTGCTTTTCTGTGTAAACCCAGCTTGAGCTCTGTTTTTTTCTTTCTTTTTTTTTTCTTATTTTCATTTTTCTATGAGAACCTCCTCTTCATACTCTTCTCCTTCTCATCTGAAATGAGAAATCGGACTTCCAAAACTGTACATCCCAGAAGGCTGAGCTTGTTGCCCTCACCAGAGCTCTGACTTTAGCCCAAGGAAAGAGTTAATATATATACTGACTCTTAAATACTCTTTTCATATTCTACACCACCATGCTGTCATCTGGAAGGGGAGAGGCTTTCTTGAAGTGAAGGGAACCCCAAATACCAATGGGCCTCTTATTCTTAAGCTACTAGAAGCTTCTTACCTCCCCACAAAAGTGGCCATCATCCATTGCAGGGGCCATCAGCCTCTAACCTCATCTGGGGCTTGGGGGGATTCATTTACAGGGAGAGTAGCCAGAGAATCTAGTCTTCAGAGTACAGACATATCTTCAGCTTTTGTCCTTGCCCAAGCCTCCTTTATCCCTTCCTATATTCGTGAACAATATCAGACTTTTCTAATCAGGGTGCTGTCCTGGGCCCAGAGGGCTAATTATTCTTGGGAGACCACTACTGCCTGCCTGCTTGATAATCCCAGGCCACTCCCATATTCACTCACTTACATAATCTTTTCCATATTGGTGCTTGCCCCCTTCAAAGATTTCTGACTCCATTTCCCTTCCACCATCCCTCTCCTCACTGACTTCTCTGACTCAAACCTACTCCCTTTGTGCCAAAGCCTCTCCACAAGATGAAACCCGACCCCCTCTTTTTTTTTTTAGATTTTCTTTTAAAATTTTTTTGTTTTATTTTTATTTATTTATGTGAGAGTGATAGAGAGAGAAAGAGGCAGAGAGAGAGAGGAGAGTGGGTGCGCCAGGGCCTCCAGCCACTGCAAATGAACTCCAGATACGTGCACCCCCTTGTGCATCTGGCTAACGTGGGTCGTGGGGAATTGAGCCTCGAACCCGAGTCCTTAGGCGTCACAGGCAAGCGCTTAACCGCCAAGCCATCTCTCCAGCCCTAGATTTTCTTTTTAAAAAATTTTTTTATTCCTCAATTTTTATTAACATCTTCCATGATTATAAAAAATATCCCATGGTAATACCCTCCCTCCCCCTACTCTCCCCTTTGAAATTCCATTCTTCATCATATCTCCTCCCGCTCTCAATCAGTCTCTTTTATTTTGATGTCATGATCTTTTCCTCCTCTTATGATGGTCTTGTGTAGGTAGTGTCAGGCACGGTGAGGTCATGGATATCCAGGCCATTTTATGTCTGGAGGAGCACGTTGTAAGGAGTCCTACCCTTCCTTTGGTTCTTACATTCTTTCTGCCACTTCTTTCACATTAGACCCTGAGCCTTGGAAGGTGTGATCAAATGTTTACTCAGTACTCCAGTCACTTCTTTCCAGCACTACGATACCTTCTGAGTTGTCCCAAGGTCACTGCGATCTGAAAAGAGAAGATTCTCTACCCAAAGTGAGAGTAGCATTAATATAAGGGTATGAATATTAAGAGAAGTGCTTACTGGGCAGTTTGATAAACATAGTATATACATTTATCCAGACATCAGCAGGCGTTGCACCCCTAGGGCTCATGACTACCCCTGTTTTAAGCTTTCAGTATCAGGGATGTCTTCCCTCCCATGGAGTGGGCCTCCAGTCCAATTAGAGAGCAGTTATTTTCCACCATGACAGACGTGCCACTACTGCACCTGTGGGCTCATTTGGCCTGGCTGGCCAATTATAAGGCTTGCAATGTCCACTGTTGAGTATCTTCACTGGTGGTATCTTTTTCTCCCATTGAACTACATGTAGAATGGCTTCCAGCTTTCTGTCAGCTGGTCTACATGGAGGTTTTCAGCTCAGCTCTAGCAGGGTTTTTCAGTGACCTTGTAGCCCAAGTATGTGGAGTCTTCAGCAATAGGGTCTTACCATCTATTCCTGGTGGGAAACCAAGGGCCTTGGCAATGGCCTATAATGTTTTGGGGGCATCAGGGAACTTCCTGGCCAACAACTCACTGAAAGGTATCCCATCCCTGGCACTGAAAAATTTCTAGCCACCATCTATGGCTCCTGAGTGTTCCATTGTCCAAAATTGGAGGATTCCATATGATTTATTTATATCCTCTTAGATTTTGATTAGCCCTCCCTCATTTAAAAAAAAAAATCTTATTTTATTTATTTGACAGAGAAAGAGAGAATGGGCACGTCAAGACCTCCAGCTACTGAAAATGAACTCCAGACACATGTGCTACCTTGAACATCTGGCTTTCTTGGGTCCTGGAGAATCAAACTGAGGTCCTTTGCAGGCAAACGCCTTAACCACTAAGCCATCTCTCCAGCCCTCCCTCCTTCCTTCAAACCCAACCAACACCAGGATTCTCTCTCTGGGGTTGATTGGCAAATAGACTTCGCTCACATGACTTCTCATAAAAAGACTAAATACTTTGTCACTGTGGTAGAGACTTTCTTGTGATGGGTTGAAGCCTTCCCAACAACTGGGGAAACTGCAAACCTAGTTGCCTCTCACCTTCTAGAGCCCATTCTACCTCACTCCGGCCTTCCTCTTACTATCCAATCTGACAGTGGACCAGCTTTTATGTCTAAGGTAACACAGGAAGTATCCAGATCCCTGGGAATAGACTGGTGACTCCATATCCTGTACAGACCCTAATCCTCAGGTATGGCAGAAAGGGCAAATGCCATCCATAAAACCCACCTGTCAAAGTTAACCTCTGACCTCCACCCACCTTGGACCCATCTCCCACTTGCCCTTGCATGAATCAGATCTACCCCCCGAGCTCCCTCCTTTCTCGGCCCTTTTGAACTCATGTATGGCTGTCCTTTCCTCCTGAGAAACCTTCCTCTCCTAATGGACACTCCTTTCCATGGGTACTTACTGGCATTCATTCTTGTTAGAAACCTCCAAGAACATGTCAACTGCCTCCTTCTACCTCAGCCATCAAAAGAACCCACTATTCTCTTAACTCCTGTGATTAGGTATATCTTAAGCAATCTCACCCCCAGAGCCTCAGACCTCACTGGACTGGACCCCACCTGGTTATTCTCACCACTCCTAGGGCAACAAAGCTCCAAGGCATCACCAACTGGATCCATCTGTCCCAACTCAAATGGGTCAAGACCCACTGCCTGAGTCCAGCCCAACAGGCGATAAGTACTCTTCTACCTTGACTGGCCCCCTTAACCTCAAAATCTCCTGTATTCCCGCACTCCTCACCATATCAGAATGTACCCCACAGGGGTACTAATAACTCTGTCTAGCTTTTATTTCTGTTTTAATATTTTTATTTATTTACTTGAGAAAGATAAATAGGCAGGAAGAGAGAGAGAGAATAGATGCACCAGGGCCTCCAGCCACTGCAAACGAACTTCAGATGTATGTGCCCCTTGCGCATCTGGCTCATGTGGGTCTTGGGGAATCGAACCAGGGTCTTTTGGCTTTGCAGGCAAACACCTTAATGGCTAAACCATCTCTCTAGCCCAAGGTTGTGTTTTTAACTCCTGTAAACTCAACCCATCATGGCCCAAACTTCTTTGCCTGATTCAAGACTATACTAACCCTGACTGCAGAAGGCCTGACTACACTAGGCTGGCTGTGGCATCACTCCATGACAACTCAGACAACACAGGAAAAGCATTACTTTTACGATTAACGAGCCCTGGAACCAAAAAAAGGGCGGACAAAATAGAGGGAGTGGCTTGGCACACTTGACCCATTCTGTGGAAGAAAACTTAAGATTTTCAGGTTACTCCAAGCAGCACCAGTGATAGCCCAAAATTTCATCACACATGCAGTCTGTGTTATACAACAGGCTCACGATGGTCTTCAACATAAGCTCCATGACCTTTTCTTTTCCACAGGTGTCTATCCTAAATTCCTCACTCTCCCTGCTCAACCAGCTCAGTTCAGCAAACCATACTGGCAGCTTTTGTTTCGCCTCTCTTCAACGACCTCTTTTTTTTAAAATTTTTATTTTATTTATTTATTTATTTTTTATTTTTAAGTTTTTATTAACATTTTCCATGATTATAAAAAAAAGTCCCATGGTAATTCCCTCCCACCCCACCCCCACACTTTCCCCTTTGAATTTACATTCTCCCATCATATTACCTCCCCATTACAATCATTGTACTTACATACATACAATATCAACCTATTAAGTACCCTCCTCCCTTCCTTTCTCTTCAACAGCCTCTTATCACTGCAACACCCCTATTCAATGTCACCTCCCCTTTAGACTCCATGTGTCCCTGAGAACTCCATCTCTTCTTTTCCTGTTCCTTTCTCCCCTTCAGGCCTTCTTGACTGTTGGCATAAGGACACTTCTAAGTGTTGGCCAGGAACATTCAGAAACACCTCTCTCTCTAACAATCACACCCTACTGGCAGGGATTTACTTCTGCTGTAACTCTCCTCTGTTATCAACAGCTTTCCACGGGACTGAGTAAGCCATTAAGGATTCTGCCTATAGCCCTTCACTGCCACAGCAGCAGCTCACCTCACTGACACCAGGAGTCCTTCAGAATTGTCGAGCCTTCGACCTCATCACAGCTGAGGAGGGAGGAACCTATCTCTTCCTAAATGAGGAATGTTGTTTTTATATATATCAGTTGTGTAAAGTAGAATTAGAAATAAGAAAGCTCCAAGCTCACCAGGGGTGGTGGCGCACGCCTTTAATCCCAACACTTGGGAGGCAGAGGTAGGAGGATCGCCATGAGTTCGAGGCCACCCTGAGAATACAGAGTGAATTCCAGGTCAGCCTGGGCAAGAGTGAGACCCTACCTCAGAAGAAAAGAAAGAAAGCTCCAAACTCTGGCTGACAGACTATCCTGGCTCCCCACTGTCCTTAGAATCATGAGGTATCTTTGGAACTATTTGGTCTTGGCTATGTTTACTTGGACCATTAATGGGGGTACTTTACTCTTGATAGCCTGCTGTCTTTGCAAATGCATCCAAAGCCAGCTAGATAATCTCACACATCACTCATTCAACCAACTTTTTTTTTTTCATCTATCTTTTTTTTAAATATTTTTTGTTCATTATTTATTTATTTATTTGAGAGTGACAGACACAGAGAGAAAGACAGATAGAGGGAGAGAGAGAGAATGGGTGAGCCAGGGCTTCCAGCCACTGCAAACAAACTCCAGACACGTGCGCCCCCTTGTGCATCTGGCTAACGTGGGACCTGGGGAACCGAGCCTCGAACTGGGGTCCTTAGGCTTCACAGGCAAGCGCTTAACCACTAAGCCATTTCTCCAGCCCTCAACCAACTTTTATTAACCTATCCCTCTTCCATTCAGTACCAACTTTTAGCCTCCTTAGACTCAACTCCCTTTAGAGACTTGCCAGCTTTGACACCATGATCCCCAAAAACACCTGACCATGCCCCCTCAAGCAGGAAGCAGTAATGAGATGGCCACACCCCTTATCCTTAACAAGATGCTGGAATGTTAGGTAGGAAGAGAGTTCCAAGATGGAATCAAGATGAAGGAATAGAACATCTCCCCAGCCTAGATATACATTTTTGTTGTTGTTGTTTTGAGGTAGGGTCTCACTTGGCTCAGGATGACATGGAATTCACTATGTAGTCTCAGCATGGCCTCAGACTCATGGTGATCCTCCTACCTCTGCCTCCTGTGTGCTGGGATTAAAGGCATGTGCCACCATGCCTGGCTGGATACACATTTTCAAAAATCTCTTTTATAGGCTGGGCAAAATGACTTTAAGTTCTTGTGCCATTCTTTAACTAGATCTTATTTCAGTAATCAAATGTGCTATATATGTACATACATCCAGGTTGGTGTAACTTTCTAAGTATATTAATAACCTGGGTCCTTAGGCTTTGCAGGCAAGCTCCTTATCCACTAATCCATCTCTCAAGCCCTTATAAGGTGTATTCAGTTGAAAATTTCTATATTTCTCTTAAATGTAGTCTGGGGGGAGGGTCAAATATTGGAGATTCCACCTGGTGCTTTATGCATTATGAGCACTCCACCATTGAAATATTTCCAGGGGCTGGAGAGATGGCTTAGCAATTAAGGTGTGTGCCTGCAAAGCCTAAGGACCCAAATTTGATTCTCCAGGTCCCACATAAGCCAGATGCACATGGTGGTGCATGTGTCTGGAGGTTGTTTGCAGTGGCGGAAGGTCCTGGCATGCCCATCCTCCCTCCCCCTCTCTATGTGTCAAATAAATAAATAAAAACCTTAAAAAAAACATAAACATCTTCCAGCCCTAATGGTAGGCTTATTAAGGTATACTTGACAGTAAATTGGAGCCAGGCACAGGGGTTCATGCCTGTAGTCACAGTACTCAAAAGGCTGAAGCAAGAGGGCTCATAGTTCAAAACCCATATGGACTACATAATAAGAGCCTGTCTAGACAGAAAACAATACAAAAATCTCAAAAGTACAGTTTGGACTGAGGCTCAGTGGTAGATGTTTGTGTAGCTTTTGTGAGGCCCTGGTGTCAATCCCCAGCATTTTGACAAGTGCATGCAGTCATTATCTTCATCACAGTCACCATGTGGTTCATTTCCATCACAGCCTCCCAAAGGCTTCCTCTGGGGTTCTGTGTGTTTACACGTGGTTCCTTCCCCACACCCCAGCTACTTACAACCAGTCTAATTCTGTCTCTATTGAAAGACTTGTATGCTTTTTTTGGGGGGGGTGGTGTAGATGTATTTTCAAGGTAAGGTCTCACTCTCACTCTAGCCCTGGTTGGCCTTGAACTCACTCTGTAGCCCCAGGTTGGTCTCAAACTCACTGTGATTCTTCAGCCTCTTACAGGCAAGCACCAGCACACCCAGCAAATATATACTTTCCAACATAAAACACAAACACTCATAACTTAATGTCACATGGGTGTGGTGGTGCACACCTTTAATTCCAGCCCTCCAGAGGTTGAGGTAGGAGGATCGCTGTGAGTTCAAGTTCAAAGCCAGCCCAAGGCTACAGAGTGAGACCCTAATTTTTAATTTTTTTTAATTTTATTTTTTTGGTTTTTCGAGGTAGGGTCTCACTCTGGCTCAGGCTGACCTGGAATTAACTATGTAGTCTCAGGGTGGCCTCGAACTCACGGTGATCCTCCTACCTCTGCCTCCCGAGTGCTGGGATTAAAGGCGTGTGCCACCACGCCCGGCGAGACCCTAATTTAAAAACAAACCAAAGTGAAAACAAGAAGAGTGTGGGGCTGGGAATGTAGTTCAGTTATAGAGTGTACCTTTGATATACTCAAGGCCTGCAGTATCAAAATTAAAGAATTGGTAAACATGGAGCTGGGGAGATGGGTTAGTGGTTGAGGGACTTGCCTGCAAAGCCAAAGAACCTCAGTTCAATTGCCTAGGACTCACATAAGTCAGATTCACAAAGTGGCACATGCACCTGGAGTTAGTTTGCAGTGGCTGGAGGCCTTGGTGTGCCCATTCTCTCTCTCTCTTTATCTGTTTCTCTGTCTCAAATAAGTAAAAATTAAAAAGAGAAAAAGAATTGGGGCTGGAGAGATGGCTTAGTGGTTAAGGCGCTTCTGTGCAAAGCCAAAGAATCTCGGTTCAATTCCTCAGGACCCACGTAAGCCAGATGCACGAGGTGGCACATGCATCTGGAGTTCATTTGCAGTGGCTGGAGGCTCTGGTGAGCTCTCTCTCTCTCTCTCTCTCTCTCTCTCTCTCTCTTTCTCTCTCTCTCTGCCTCTTTCCCTCTCTCAAATAAATGAATAAAGGAATAATTAAAAAAAAAAAAAGGCCAGAAATGTTGGCTCACATCTTTAATCCCAGCACATGGGAGGCAGAGGTAGGAGGATCACCGTGAGTTTGAGGCCACCCTGAGACTCCATAGTGAATTCCAGTTCAGTCTGAATTAGAGTGAGACCCTACCTCGAAAAACAAAAACAAAAACAAACAACAACAGGGCTGGAGAGATGGCTTAGCGGTTAAGCGCTTGCCTGTGAAGCCTAAGGACCCCGGTTCGAGGCTTGGTTCCCCAGGTCCCACGTTAGCCAGATGCACAAGGGGGCGCATGCGTCTGGAGTTCGTTTGCAGAGGCTGGAAGCCCTGGCGCGCCCATTCTCTCTCTCTCCCTCTACCTGTCTTTCTCTCTGTGTCTGTCGCTCTCAAAAAAATAAATAAATAATTTTTAAAAAAATGTCGGAAGCCAGGTGTTGTGGTGCATGTCTTTAATCCCAGCACTTAGAAGGCACAGGTAGGAGGATTGCCCTGAGTTCAGGCTGTAAATGTCATGTTTGACAATTCTTATTTATTTATTTATTTATCTTGGTTTTTCAAGGTAGGATCTCACTGTAGCCTAGGGTGACCTGGGGTGAAAGGTGTGCACCACCATGCTCAGCTGCTTCCTACTTTTCTGTCTTCTACCCAGGGCTGGTGCCTCGGTGGGGAGGATGACTAGGCCAGGAAGACCTCAGAGCACTGGCTAATGGCAGGCATTTAAAGCACTAGATGGAAAGACCTTCCTTCTTCCCTTTTGCCCTCCCTCCTCCTGTAGCCTGTGTTGGCCTTGAATTCATTATCTTAGCCGAGAGTAATCTCAAACTCCTGACCCCTGGATTCTACTTCCCAAGTTCTGGGTTTACAGGCATGCCCTACCATGCCTGACATTGTGTGTACACATGTGTGCACATGTGTGTGAAGGCCAGAGGTCAACATTGGATGGCTCACCACCTTATTCTTGGACATGGGATTTCTTAGTGAACCTAGAGCTCACCAATTTGGCTGGATTGGCTAGCCAATGAGTCCCAGGGTGCCCAAGTCTCCTCCCCAGGGCAGGGAATTGCAGGTGTGCCACCATGCCAGCATTGTATATGGGTGCTGGGGATCTAAACACAGGTCCCAAGAACTTTAACCATTGAGCCATCTCCCCAGCCCCCAAAGGCTTTCTCTTATATGCATTTAGAAAAATTGTTTATTTGCAAGCAGAGACAGCAAGAGGGGGAGAGAAGGGGACAGAGAATGGGCACAGCAGGGCATGGTGCCACTGCAAATAAACTGCAGACACATGTGCCACTTCATACATCTAGCTTGATGTGGGTGCTGGGAAACTGAACCCGGGTCATTAGGCCTTACAGGCAAGTGTCTTAACCACTGAGCGAGCTCTGCATTCGCTATTGCATTAATTAATTTGTTTATTTTGTTTTTTCAACGTAGGGTTTTGCTCTAGCCAGGCTGACCTGAAATTCAATATGTAGTCTCAGAGTGGCCTCAAATTCACAGGGATCCTCCTACCTCTGCCTCCCAAGTGCTGAGATTAAAAGCTTGTGCCACCACACTCAACTACATTTTTTAAAATAAAAGGGACACAAAAAAGTAAAAAAAAAAAAAAACAACTAAGGTAATATATTTTGCTATATCCTTTTTTTTTTTTTGCTTTTTTTCTCCTTAAAATATTTTATTTGAGAGAGAGAAATAGACAGATAGAGATAATGAGTGTGCCAGGGCCTCTAGCCACTGCAAATGGACTCCATATGTGTGTACTACCTTGTACATCTGGCTTTTCGTGGGTACTGGGGAATCGTACCTGGGTTCTTGGGCAAGTGCCTTAACTGCTAAGTCATCTCTCCTTTTTTTTTTTTTCAAGGTAGGGTCTCACTCTAGCCCAGGCTGACCTGGAATTTACTATGTAGTCTCAGGGTGGCCTCGAACTCATGGTGATCCTCCTACCTCTGCCTCCCGAGTGCTAAAGGTGTGTGTCACCACACCCAGCTTCCCCCTACCCCCATCTTGATTGTTCTCTAGGAAGTAGAGCTAGGTTGAGAAGGAATGAGGGAATTTTTAAAAATTTTATTTATTTGAGAGAGAAAGAGAGAGAATGGGTATGTCAGGGACTCCAGCCACTGCAAACGAACTCCAGATGCATGCGTCTCCTTGTGCATCTGACTTACATGGGTCCTGAAGAGTCGAACTGGGACCCTTTGGCTTTGCAAGCAAACGCCTTAACCGCTAAGCCATCTCTCCAGCCCGAGGTAATTTTTGTTGTTATTTTGTTTTTTCTAGGTAGGGTTTTGCTTTAGCTCAGGCTGACCTGGAATTCACTATGTAGTCTCAGTGTGACCTTGAACTCATGGCGATCCTCCTACCTCTGCCTCCTGAGTGCTGGGATTAAAGGCGTGCATCACCATGCACGGCTCAAAAATATATTCACTTTTGAGATGGTCTTATTAATTTGCCTAAGGTTGGCTTTGAACTCACTCTCTAGTACATGCAGGCCTTGAACTTGGGATCCTCCTGCCTCAGCCTCTTGAATAACTACTGTTGGATCAGAGTCAAGGCTGAGACCAACTAGGGTGAGGTAGAAATAAAGAAAGAATATACGACCTCAACAGCAGGCTATTCTTTATTGGAGAGCAGGCGAATAGTGAAGGAGGTGGCTGTGCTCAGACACAGCTGAGCTGGATATTTAAAGGCTTTGGGTAAGCAGGGCAGAGAATGGGAGAAAAGGAAAAATGCAATTGGAACAGACCTATTTCTTTTGCTGACTTATTCCCAGATATGACTCTTAGGTCAGGTTTGACTAGTTCTTTTTTCTTTTCTTTTTTTAAAAATGAATTAATTAACCTAAAAATTTTTTTGTTTATTTTTATTTATTTATTTGAGAGTGACAGACAGAAAGAGGCCGAGAGAGAAAGAGAGAGAGAATAGGCGTGCCAGGGCCTCTAGCCACTGCAAATGCACTCCAGATGCGTGCATCCCCTTGTGCATCTGACTAACATGGGTCCTAGGGAATCGAGCCTTGAACCAGGGTCCTTAGGCAAACACTTAATGGCTAAGCCATTTCTCCAGCCCAATTAATTGACTTTTTTTTTATTGGCAACTTTCATAATTGTAAACAATATCCCATGGTAATTCCCTCCCTCCCCCCACTTTCCCCTTAAAAACTCCACTCTCAGCTGGGCGTGGTGGTGCACGCCTTTAATCCCAGCACTCGGGAGGCAGAGGTAGGAGGATCACCTTGAGTTCAAGGCCACCCTGAGACTCCATAGTTAATTCCAGATCAGCCTGAGCTAGAGTGAAACCCTACCTCGAAAAACCAAAAAAAAAAAAAAAAACCACTCTCCATCATATCGCCTCCCCCTCTCAATCAGTCTCTTTTATTTTGATGTCATGATCTTTTCTTCCTACCATGTTAGTCTTGTGTAGGTAGTGCCAGGCACTGTGAGGTCATGGACATCCAGGCCATTTTGTGTCTCAAGGAGTACACTGTAAGGAGTCCTACCCTTCCTTTGGCTCTTACATTCTTTCCGCCACCTCTTCCACAATGGACCCTGAGCCATGGAAGGTGTGATAGAGATATTTCAGTGCTAAGCACTCCTCTGTCACTTCTTCTCAGCACCATGGTGCTTTCTGAGTCATCCCAAGGTCACTGCCATCTGAAAAGAGAAGGTTCTCTAGCCAAAAGTGAGAGTCACATTAGTATACAGGTATGAACATTAAGAGAAGTGGTTACGGGCAGTTTGGTGAGCATAGTATATACATTTAGCCAGACAGCAGCAGACCTTACACCCCTAGGGCTCATGACTACCCATTTTAAGTTTTCAGTATCAGGGATATATTCCCTCCCATGGAGCGGACCTCTAGTCCAATTAGAGGGCAGTTGGCTTCTACCATGACAGACGTGCCACTATTATACCTGTTGGCTCATTTGGCCTGGCTGGCCAATTATAAGGCTTGCAGTGTCCACTGTTGAGTATCTTTACTGGTGGTATCTCTTTCTCCCATTGAACTACATGTAGAATGGCTTCTTCAAGCTTTCTGTCAGCTGGTCTACATGGAGAAGGTTTTCAGCTCAGCTCCAGCAGGGTTTCTCAGTGGCCTTGTAGCCCAAGTATGTGGAGTCTTCAGCAATAGAGTCTTACCATCTATTCCTGGTGGGAAACCAAGGGCCTCGGCAATGGCCTGTAATATTTTGGGGGCATCAGGGACCTCCCTGGCCAGCAACTCAGTGGAAGTTATCCCATCCCTGGCACTGAAAATTTTCTAGTAACAATCTATGGCTCCTGTGTGTTCCATTGTCCAAAAAGGTAGGTTTGTGTATGACTTATTTATATCTTCTTAGATTTTGATTAGCCTTCCCTCCACCTTTACTCAGTCTCTTCCCCTGGTTTCACTTAGGCCTTTTCACCCCATTAATCTGTTCTTCTACTTACATATACATGTACATATACTTATTTTTTTGTTTTTGTTTTTTTGAGGTAGGATCTTGCTGTAGCCCAAGCTAATTCCAAAATTCCTAATGTGTTCCTTGTAAATGCTTAAGGGGCCAGCATCCTTCAATTTCATGGGTATAACACAATTAAAACACGTTACAAATGTAACAGTAAAAAACAACAACAACAGAAAAAGGGCTGGAGAGATGGCTTAGAGGTTAAGGCATTTGCCTCCAAAGCCAAACCATCCAAGTTCGATTCCCCAGGACCCATGTAAGCCAGATGCACAAGGGGCACATGCGCCTGGAGTTCGTTTGCGTGACGCACCCATTCTCTATGTTTGTCTGTTTTCTCTCTCTCTCTCTTGCAATCTGCTTACAAATAAATAAAATTAAAAAAATATTTTAAAAGGTAAAAATAAAAGGCCAGGTGTGGTGGCTCACACCTTTAATCTTAGCACTCTGGAAGCCAAGGTGGGAGGATCGCTGTGAGTTTGAGGCCACCTCGGAATTGCACAGTGAATCCCAGGTCAGCCTGGGCCAGAGCGAGACCCTACCTCGAAAATGCAAAAAGCAGACAAACAGACGAAAACAGATAAATAAAGCAACGTCTGTGGCCTTTTGGCGAGGCTCATTTCCGGCCACTGTGCTGCCGGGACTCCTGTAAACCTAGGAGGACGCTGACCAGCAGCAGCGGGACGTTCGCTGGCACCTCTCCCACGGGCTGGGCGCCGGAGGAGGAGCGGAGCGGGAGCCCCGCCCACCGCAGCGAGGGGCGTGGCCTGGGCGCCGCCGCCCCGCCCACCGCAGTCCGGAACCCGGAGCTGTGCTGGAGGTCGCGGAGCTCGAGGCCCTCGTCGCGTCCGTCTTCCATGGCCGCCGCCGCGCTGCTCGCCCGGGCCTGTGGCCCGCTCTGCCGAGGTGAGAGCGCTCGGGCTGCGCACCGCGGGACCGAACCCGCGGGCAGCCGGCCGGGCGCGTCACCCCGAGCCCGGTCCTGCCGCTGCCCCGGGAAGGCGGGGGGCGGGCGGGGGGCGGGCGGGCACGGCCTTTGCCCCACTTAGGTTGCCCCCGCCCCCCGGGTCAGCGCCATGCACCCTGCCGCATCCATTCCCATGGCCTTCTTTTCACCCCAGCGGAGGTTCTGCGTTCCACTCCCCCACCCCGCTCCCGAGCTAGGCCTGGCCTTGAACTTCAACTTAGATATTTGACCTTGGACAAAACAGCCTTTCCGCCTCAGTTGGCCCAAGTGTGAAATGGCCACAGCGGCCTCTTAGTTACTATCTCCAGAGAGTCGTTAAGACCCAGGATACATAGAAGACAGTACCGTGGGGCTGGAGAGATGGCTTCGTGGTTAAGTCACTTGCCTGCGAAGCCAAGCCGACCCACGTTCGATTTCCCAGGACCCACATAAGCCAGATGCGCGAGGGGCCCGTGCATCTGGCGTTGGTTTGCAGTAGCTACAGGTTCTGGTGTGCCCATTCTCTCTCTCTGTCCGTCTCTCTTCTATCTCTCTGCTTGCACATAAATGAAATTTAAACAAGAAAAAAAGAACACAGCGGTTGAAGTGTTTTTCTGAAAAGTCAAAGGACCCAGGTTCGATTACCCAGGACCCACGTTAGCCAGATGCACAAGGGGGCGCACGCGTCTGGAGTTCGTTTGCAGTGGCTGGAGTCCCTGGCGCGCCCATTCTCTTTCTTGCTCTCATTCTCTGTCAAATAAATAAATAAATAAAAATAATTTTTTTAAAAGCAGTACAGTGGCTGGGCTCCAACAGGTGTTGCCACAGTGTTAGCCACTATAGGTTATTGAACACGGGACCTTTCCCATCTGTCACTTGTCCCCTAGCTGCAAAAGCCCTGACACTGTGGTCAAGGCTTCCTTTGGGTAATCTGTATCCTCAGCAACCTGTGACCAAAACCTGTGCCGAGTGTTGCCATTAGAATTTCTTTAATCTACTGAGTGATTTCTGTTGTTCACTTTTGTTTTGCTTTGTTTTGTTTTATCGAGGTAGTCTAGCTCAGGCTGACCTGGAACTCACTCTGTAGTCCCGGAACTCATGGCGATCCTCCTACCTCTGCCTCCCAAGTGCTGGGATTAAAGGTGTGCACCACCACACCCGGCTTGTCCATATTTTATAGACAGTGAGGTTAAACCCTTTGAGTGTGGTGTTGTTATAATTGCTGTGCTGGGGACTGAATGAGGTAGTATATAGAAAGTGTTTAGCAAGAATGGCTAAACTGTCAGTGCTTTTCAACTGCGGTGCAGTACTGTTGGCATTTGTATCAATAACTTTTTTTTTCTTTTTTTTGAGATGGGGGTCTCAATATATTGCTCAGGCTGGCCTGGAACTCCTGGACTCCAGATGGTGCTACACTGCGCCTGGCACGGGTGTATAAATCTTTGTTATGGGAACTGTCCTGTGCATAATAGGACACATAGCAGTATCTTTACTGATTGGTTATCAGTAGCACCCTCCCCCTTGGTATGTGTATGTATGCACATGTGTGTACAGGTGTGTGTGTGTGCATGTAGAGGCCAGCAGTTAATGCTAAGTGTTATACTCAATCCCTCTCCACCTTACTTATTGAGACATGATACCTTGCTAAATCCACAGCTCACTAATATGGCTAGACTAGCTAGCCAGCCAGCCAGCCCCAGGGATGCCCCTGTCTCCATTTCCCAGGCGCTGGAATTATAGGCACACTACTGCACTTGGCTTTTACATAGGTGCTGGGGGTCTGAACTCATGCTTTTGTTTTTTCAAGGTAGGGTCTCACTGTAGCTCAGGTTGACCTGGAATTCACTCTGTAATCTCAGGGTGGCCTTGAACCCCCAGCGATCCTTCTACCTCTGTCTTCCAAGTGCAGGGATTGAAGGTGTGCACCACCATACCTGGCTGAACTCATGTTTTCATGTTTGAATAGCAAGCACTTTATTGGCTGAACCATTGTCCGAGTCCCAGCTTTCCCCTTTCTAGTTGTGACAGCCAAAAATGTCACTGGACATATCTATCTATCTATCTGTCTGTCTGTCTGTCTGTCTGTCTATATTTTGGTTTTTCAAGGTAGGATCTCGCTTTAGCCCAGGCTGACCTGGAATTCCATATGTAGTCTCTGGGTGGCCTCCAACTCAGCAATTCTCTTACTTCTGCTTCCCGGGTGCTGGGATTAAAGGCATGCACCACCACGTTCAGCTTATATATATTAATTAGAAAAAGAGAGAGAGAGAGAGAGAGAGAGAGAATAGGCACACCAGGGCTTCTCTAGCTCCCACAGACAGACTATGTGTCCAGACACATGTGTCACCTTTTGCATCTGGCTTACATGGGTTCTAGGGAATTGAACCTGGGTCCTTGGGCTTCACAGACAAGTGCCTTAACCATTAAGCCATCTCTCCAGCCCACCAGACATATCTAGATATCTTGATGGTAGTAAGGTTCTTCATTATCCTTTTTTTTTTTTTTTTACTTATTTATTGACAACTTCTATAATTGTAAACAATATCCCATGGTAATTCCCTCCCTCAATTCCCTCCCTCCCCCCACTTTCCCCTTTGAAGCTCTGCTCTCCATCACATCCCCTCCCTCTCAATCAGTCTCTTTTATTTTGATGTCATGATCTTTTCCTCACTGTCCTTTCTTAAACTTTTTTCCCAAGATAGGGTCTCACTCTAGCCCAGGCTGACCTGGAACTCACTCTGTAGTCTCAGGCTGGCCTCGAACTCACAGTGATCCTGTTACCTCTGCCTCCTGAGTGCTGGGATCATAGGTGTGCACCACCACACCCGGTTTTCATTGTCCTTTATTTCTTGCTTACTTTATTTAATAATTTTGAGACGAGGCCTCTTTATGTAGCCCAGGCTGGCTTTGAACTTGTGATCCTCAAGCTCTTGAGTGCTGAAGTTATAGGTATATGCCACCATATCTGGCTATTATTATTAAGGTCTCTTTTACTCAACTTTGCTAACTTCTGCTCTTCTTACTGGTAGCTCTCCGTCCTCGGGAATGGCGGAGGTTACACACTGTCTACCAGTCTGTGGAGCTGCCCGAGACACACCAGATGTTGCGCCAGACATGCCGTGACTTTGCTGAGAAGGAGCTGGTTCCTATCGCAGCCCAACTGGACCGGGAGCATCGCTTCCCGGCAGCTCAGGTGAGAACAGGCGCCTCAGTAATCTTCTCTCGTATGAGTGGTGACAGTGACAGCTGGATGCTGAGACCTCAGCGGAGCCTGGGACTCTGAAAATGCTCCAGAATTTTCCACTGTGACAGCTTTAGTCGAAATTTTAATTCCAGAACAACAACAAAAAAGAAATGCCTGGCTGGGCGTGGTGGCACAGGCCTTTAATCCCGGCACTTGGGAGGCAGAGGTAGGAGGATCTCTGAGTTCGAGGTCACCCAAAGACTACGTACTGAATTCCAGGTCAGCCTGGACTAGAGTGAGACCCCACCTCAAAAAGCCAAAACATGGGCTGGAGAGATGGCTTAGTGGTTAAGCGCTTGCCTGTGAAGCCTAAGGACCCCGGTTCGAGGCTCGGTTCCCCAGGTCCCACGTTAGCCAGATGCACAAGGGGGCGCACGCGTCTGGAGTTCATTTGCAGAGGCTGGAAGCCCTGGCGCGCCCATTCTCTCTCTCTCCCTCTATCTGTCTTTCTCTCTGTGTCTGTCACTCTCAAATAAATAAAAAACATTAAAAAAAAAAAAAGCCAAAACATTTAAAAAAAAAAGAAGAAATGTCAGGTGCTCCAAGTGCTTACTGTGTGTAGGCTTTGTGCTAATCAAACAGTAAATGGAGAGAATACTGGTTCTGACTTCACACTGTTTTGAGCACTTGAGGTGGGATATTTTTTTGTGGTCAAGCCATTTTATTCAGGGGCTTGAAACTGGAGAGTGAAGAAGCCAGTGGAACCATTTGCTGAGAAAGTGAGACAGAAGCTGGGTGTGGTCTTTAATCCCAGCACTCAGGAGGTTGAGGTCGGAGGATTGCCATGAGTTCAAGACCAGTCTGAGACTACATAGTGAATTCCAGGTCAGCCTGGGCTAGAGTAAGGCCCTACCTCAAAAAAGCCAAAAAAAAAAAAAAAAAAAAAGGGCTGGAGAGATGGCTTAGTGGTTTGCCTGCAAAGCCAAAGGATCTGTTTGATTCTCCAGGCCCCACGTAAGCCAGATGCACAAGGGGCCGTGTGCATGTGGAGTTTGTTTGTAGTGCCTGGAGGCCCTGGTGTGCCCACTCTCTCTCTCTCTGCCTCTTTCTCTCAAGTAAGTAAATAAATAAATAAATAATATCTTTTTAAAAGGTGAGATAAGTCATTGTGGTTATTTGAATTAGGTGTTTCTCATAAACTCCTGTGTTTTGAATCCCTCATGCCCAGCTGCAGGCAGTTTGGGAGGTGGGGTCTTGTTGGAGGAGGTCCGTTGTTAGGGGCGGGCAGAAGGGTTCGGTCAGTCTCCTGCTGCTGTTGTCCACCCGCCGTGGCAGAGGAGATGTCCAGCCTATGCTCATCCCATGCTTTCTCCTGCCATCATGAAGCTTCCCCTTGGGAATATAAGCAAAAATAAAAAATCTGTCCTTCCAGGCTAGATAGATGGCTCGGCAGTTAAAGGTACTTGCATGCAAAGCCTTATGATCCGGGTTTGATTCCCCAGTACCCACATAAAGCCAGGTGCACAAAGTGGTGCCAGTGTCTGGAGTTTGTAGCAGCAGGAGGTCCTGGCATGCCCATTCTCTCTCTCTCTGAAATAAATAAGTTAATTAAATTAAAAGATACTAAATTTAGTACTGAGTGCCCAGCAGTCACTTCTCAGCCCTTTGATGAGTATGGGCCCTCCACAGTGGCCCCTCGCTCGGCAGTCATGGTGTAGGTGAGGAGCGAAGCTCAGACTGAGACACCTGCAGAGCCTGACGCTTAGAGATTTTTTTTCCTGAATAATTTTTTGTTTGTTTGTTTGTTTGCTTGTTTGTTTACTTGCCAGGCAAGCAGGTTTTTAGAGGTAGGAGAAAGGGGAAAATGTGAGCAGGTAGGCCAGAATTGGGTCCAATTTCTGCCTTCTTGGCTGTTGGTAACCTTAGTTGGACTTTAGTCTTTTTATGTCTAAACTAAAAGATGAAAGAAGCAAATATGACTTTATAATGTCATTTTGTCATAAAGGAGAACAGGAAACAGAATGGCGTCTCCACCCTGTTTTGGACTTTTTTTTTGAAGTAGGGTCTCGCTGTAGCCCAAGCTGACCTGGGAGCAGGGGCCAAAACGTTGGCCATTTTAGCTCTGGTGAATCCAGTTGGCTTTGGCTTCTACGTAGGTTATTAAAACACTTAGATAGGGCTGGGGTCTGGCTTAGCGGTTAAGGCATTTGCCTGCAAAGCCAAAGGACCCAGGTTAAACTCTACAGGTCCCGCATAAGCCAGATGCACAAGGGGTTGTTTGGAGTTTGTTTGTAGTGGCTGAAGGCCCTGGCACACCAATTCTCTCCCTGTAACCCCCCCAACTCTCACAATAAAGAAAATTAGAAAGTGGGGCTGGAGAGATGGCTTAGCAGTTAAGGCACATGCCTGTGAAGCCTAAGGAACCCAGTTCAATTCTCCAGGTCTCACGTAAGCCAGATGTACATGGTAGTGCATGCATCTGGAGTTCATTTCAGTGGCTAAAGGCCCTGGTGCACCCATTCACACTCTTTCTCCCTCTCTTTAATAAATAAATAAATAAATATCTTAAAAAAAAATTAGAAAGGGGTTGGAGGGACGGCTTAGTGGTTGGGGTGTTTGCCTGCAGAGTCAAAGGACTCAGGTTCGATTCCCCAGGACCCATGTTAGCCAGATGCACAAGTAGGCACAAGTGTCTGGAGTTTGTTTGCAGTGGCTGGAGGCTCTGGCGCACCCATTCTCTCTCTCTCCCCCTTCCTCTTTCTGTGTCAAATAAATAAATAAAAATAAAATATTTTTTAAAAATAGGAAGAGAAAACACTGACAACCAATGCTTTTTGCTTAAGCTTGGATAGCAATTAATCTGATATATATTAGAAATTTTCGTTTTTTTTGGTTTTTCAAGGTAAGGTCTCACTCTGGCTCAGGCTGACCTGGAATTCATTATGTAGTCTCAGGGTGGCCTTGAACTCTCAGCAATTCTCCTACCTCTGTCTCCCGAGAGCTGGGATGAAAGGCATGCGCCACCACACCCGGCTAGAAATTTTCTTAATATAAAGCAATTTTATGTTTTACCCATGACTTAAAATTGATAAAGCTTAGGCAATCTATCCCAACATTATTTTACCTAACAGGAGGATAAAAGTTACAATGACTGAAGCCAGGTGTGGTGGCTCATGCCTTTCATCCCAGCACTCGGGAGGCAGAGGTAGGAGGATTGCTGTGAGTTCAAGGCCACCCCGAGACTACATATTGAATTCCAGGTCAGCCTGGGCTAGAGTGAGACCCTACCTTGACACCCCCCCAAAAAAAAAGTTACAATGACTGAAATGAAATCAGTTAACATTAAATGATTAAACCTAGTGATGACCACTTGATAGAATTAGGATAAATAAAACAGGAGCTGTCTTTAAAGTCTCAATGTTTGTAAGTGTGATACCCTTATCTTTGGAAATTAAACACAAATAAGTGAACCTTTACCTTAAGACTCAGTTTCCCCAGTAGCTAATGCCTTGGCAAATGGAGAAACGTAGTTAACTTGGCTGAGAAAAGTCCGGCTACCTTGAACTGATTGATTTTGATATGTTTACCACTGATAAGGAAGCTCTTCCCACAGTGCCATTATCCATAAAGAGTAACTCCACAATCCAGGGAGAGATCATGCCACTCAGGGGAAGAGTGTTCCTTCTGGAAGAAACTATTAGTGTCGCAGGAGGCGGGACTAGAGGACTGTCACTCAGAAAACCACCATTCTTTTCTTTTCTTTTTTTTCTTTTTCAAGTTAGGGTCTTACTCTAGCCCAGGCTGACCTGGAATTCACTATGTAGTCTGAGAGTGGCCTCGAACTCATAGTTATCCTCCTACCTCTGCCTCCCAAGTACTGGGATTAAAGGTGTGTGCCACCACGCCCAGTACCACTTTTTTTATGGACCCAGTTGTTTATAAGGATGAGAATATTACCATGAAACTAACTCTCACGAAGAAGCCACTATATTTTTTTAAAAGGACTGTAACACTCGGGGGATGATCTCTCATGTTGGGTCAGTAATAGTTAATCTAGTTACTTCTGAAGACAAGTCACTCACAAAGTCTTTTAAGAAATCTGCCACGATGGGCTAGAGTGATGGCTTAGTGGTTAAGTGCTTGCCTGTGAAGCCTAAGGACCCTGGTTCAAGGACCCCGATTCTCCAGGACCCAAGTTAGCCAGATGCACAAGAGGGTGCATGCATCTGGAGTTTGTTTTCAGCGGCTGGTGGCGTGGTGCACCCAATCTCTCTCTCTCTCTCTCTCTCTCTCTCTCTCTCTCTCTCTGTCGCTCTCAAATAAATAAATAAAAAATAAACAAAAAATTAAAAAAAAGAAATCTGTCACGAAGGATTCCTTTCACAAGGTGCCATCTTATCAAACCCAGCTTTCAGGCTTTACAAGCAAGTGCCGTCAACCACTTAGCCATCTCTCCAGCCCTAACATTTCATTTTATTTATTTATGTATTTACTTATTTGAGAAAGAGAGGAGGGAAAGAGGCAGATAGACAGAACAAGTGTGCCAGGGCCTCCAGCCACTGCAAACAAACTGCAGAAGCATGCACCACCTTGTGCATCTGGCTTTAGGTGGGTACTGGGGAATAGAACCCAAGTCCTTAGCTTCATAGGCAAGCAAGCACCTTAACCACTAAGCCCATCTCTCTAGCCCGACAGCACCCATTTCTTATCCCTTTGTTTCTATAGATCCTCTTGTGGTATCAGTGGATGGAGTCTGTGCCAAGGGTATTACATGGTGAAATCTCACCTAGGGGTTTCCCTAAACTCATTCAGGTTGTTGGCAGAATGCAGTGCCTGTCAGCTGTAGAACGGAGGCCAAGAGTTGTAGAGGGATCGTCTCTCCACATGCAGGTTGTTGTGTGGGTGCTGGCTTCTAAAGGCCAGCACCAGAGCTTCTCTGTTTAAATTATCTCAGTTTTTTACTGTGATAAACTTCAACTTACCTAGTTTTTCTTTGTGTTTTGGTATATAGTTAAGACTCTACTGCCAAATCTCCTAACATCTTTTATTTTTGACTTAAAAAAAGTTATTATAGAAAGAGAGAGAGAGAATGAGAATTGCATGCCAGGACCTCAGCCACTGCAACCAAACTCCAGATGCTTGTGTCGTCTAAAGGGCATGTGTGACCTTGTGCTTGCCCCACCTTTTGCATCTGGCTCACATGGGAGCTGGAGAGTCATACAAACATTTTTTTTTTTTTTCGAAGTAGGGTTTCACTCTAGTCCAGGCTGACCTTAAATTCACTATGTTGTCTCAGGGTGGCCTCGAACTCACAGCGATCTTCCTACCTCTGCCTCCCCAGTGCTGGGATTAAAGGTGTGTGCCACCACACCCGGCAAACGTTTTATTTTTAATTGACACATAGTAATTGATACTTTTCAGGGTACAGTGTGGCATTTCTACGCACGCTGTAGTGATCGGATCAGATCAGAACAACTGGCATTTCTGTCATCTTAGACGTTTTTCATGTTTGTTTTGGGAACATTAAAACCTCTCTCTAGGGCTGGAGAGATGGCTTATTGGTTAAGATGCTTGCCTGCAAAGCTAAAGGACCTCAGTTTGATTCCCCAAGACCCATATAAGCCGGATGCACAAGGTGGCACATATGTCTGGAGTTCATTTGCAATGGCTGGAAGCCCTGGCATGCCCATTTTCTCTCTCTCTCTCTCTCTCGCTCTGCCTCTTTCCCTCTCTCAAATAAATAAATAAAAAATAAGCTGGGCTTGGTGGCGCATGCCTTTAATCCCAGTACTCAGGAGGCAAAGGTAGGAGGATCACCGTGAGTTCAAGGCCACCTGGAGAATACATAGTGAATTCCAGGTCAGCCTGGACTAGAGCAAGACCCTACCTCAGAAAAAAAAAAAAAAAAAAAATTCTAGCCACAGAAGTATCACAGGCATCAGAAGCATCACAAGAATGTGTGATTAGGGCTGGAGAGATGGCTTAGTGGTTAAGCACTTGCCTGTGAAGCCTAAGGACCCTGGTTCAAGGCCCAATTCCCCAGGACCCACGTTAGCCAGATGCTCAAGGGGGTAGAGGCTGGATGCCCTGGCACGCCCATTCTCTCGCTCTCTAACTGCCTCTTTCTCTCTCTGTCTGTCACTCTCAAATAAATAAAAAAAATACGCAAAAAAAAAAATAAAAGAATGTGTGATTAAATAACTAGTTCACCTAGGGCATTACGGCCTGTGCAGAGGCTGTGATAAGGAGTGTACCCATGCACATGTAGATGCTGAGGGAAGGTCAGTGTGGTGCACTGGCTGCTCGTCGCCTCCAAGCGCTGCAAAGGCTTCCCGTGCCCTCTGCCTGCTCACCGGTGTGGCTATAGCCAGGTGGGCATGTGTGGAGAACGTTGGCTGGTGTCAATGGTACTGTCGTGCAGACAGACCTCATGTGGGAGAATCAGGGGCCAAGATGTGGATGGGGGAGAATGGCCTGAGCGTGTGTGAGTGCTGGCTGGGACCAGGAGGGTTGGGGTTGGGCTTGCAGAGTTGGGGAGGGGAACCCCCATCAGCTACCCCTGCTGTGACCTTCCTCCCTGGGGCCAGGTGAAGAAGATGGGTGAGCTCGGACTGCTGGCCATGGACGTGCCTGAGGAGCTTGGCGGGGCGGGCCTCGACTACCTGGCCTACTCCATCGCCATGGAGGAGATCAGCCGGGGCTGCGCCTCCACCGGAGTCATTATGAGTGTCAACAACGTGAGCCCTCCTGGGCCCTGGGAGGCTGTCTGGGGATGGGTGGGGTACCCTGGTCATGCAGCTGGCCTAGGCACTAGCCTCTTCTCTCCTGAGCTTTGGTGCCCTGGGTGGGCCCCTGGAGAGAGCTGACCTCCAGCTGCTCCTGCTATCCCCCCAGTCTCTCTACTTGGGACCCATCCTGAAGTTTGGTTCCCCGGAGCAGAAGCGGCAGTGGGTCGCCCCTTTCACCAGTGGTGATAAAATTGGCTGCTTTGCCCTCAGTGAACCAGGTACAGCACAGGGCAGGAGCAGCCCTTGTCCCCTCGCCTCAGAGCCAGGGTGAGACTCAGTTGGGAGCTGCGTCCAGCTGGGGGGGGGGGGGGGGCGGGGGGTTCTGCTGCTTGATAAGTCCTGAACCCACAGACCTCTGGTGTTGGCATCTGGGTTGCACTGTAGGCTCCTGGGTGTACCCAGGCTGTCTCTTGGCCGTGGGGGTATTTGCTCTGGGGTCCTTTTCCCTTGGAGGATGTCTCATTCTTGCACTGACCCCTGTGTCCTTGGAGAAGCCAGAAGCTTTGGGAGCAAGGGTGGGCTGGAGTTTTCTCTCGGGAGCCTGGTCCAGACTTTGGAGCTAAGTCACAGGGTCTTCATGTTTGCCAGTCAGGGGGTGAGGTAGGTGCCCTGTGTCCCCCTGCCCTGGGTCCTGAGTCTGTGTGTGGGGGGCAGGGAATGGCAGCGACGCCGGAGCCGCCTCCACCACAGCCCGGGAAGAGGGAGACTCATGGGTCCTCAATGGCACCAAAGCCTGGATCACCAACTCCTGGGATGCCTCAGCCACCGTAGTCTTCGCCACCACGGACAAGTCCCTGAAGAACAAGGTAGGGGCCCCGGCAAGGGCCAGCAGAGGCTTGGGCTGTTGTGCATTTCCGTTTCTGGATGAGAACTCCCTGGACCTTACTGGAGCTGTTCTGGCCCAAGGGTGAGGTAGGGTCTCTCCTCCCTGGAATCAGCACCTCGTCCCCAAGTGAGGAGGGGGACCTAGCTGCGGCTGAGACCAGAGCTTGAATGGGGGGCATTGGTGTCAGGGTGAGGCCAGTGCAACAGCTCTGAGGACTCACTCTACTTGTGGGGGCCTTCCAGGGTATCAGTGCCTTCCTGGTTCCCATGCCAACACCTGGGCTCACACTGGGCAAGAAGGAAGACAAGCTAGGCATCCGGGCCTCATCCACAGCCAACCTTATCTTTGAGGACTGTCGCATCCCCAAGGAGAACCTGCTGGGGGAGCCAGGGATGGGCTTCAAGATAGCCATGGTGAGCCCGGCCCTGGGGTAGATCCCTGGGGCCAGGCCCTTGGGCCCGGCCTGCAACCACTGACCCAGAGGTCCCCACAGCAAACCCTGGACATGGGCCGCATCGGCATCGCCTCCCAGGCCCTGGGTATTGCCCAGGCCGCTCTGGATTGCGCAGTGGGCTATGCTGAGAGTCGTGTGGCCTTTGGGGCGCCCATCACCAAGCTCCAAGGCATCCAGGTTGTGTGGGTGGGGAGGGCTGAGGGTGCTGGGCCTGGGTGGAGGGAGGGAAGCTCGGCCTTTGGGGCACCCTTCTCCAGGCTCCAAGGTATCTGGGTAAAGGGGGTGGGGAGGGCTGAGGGTGCTGGGCCTGGGTGGAGGAAGGGCAGCTTGGCCTTTGGGGCACCCTTCTCCAGGTTCCAAGGTATCTGGGTAATGGGGGTGGGGAGGGCTGAGGGTGCTGGGCCTGGGTGGAGAGGGAAGCTCTGTTCTTTACCCAACTACTGGGCGGGGGCCTTGCTATTGCAGTTCAAGCTGGCAGACATGGCTCTGGCCCTGGAGAGCGCCCGGCTGCTGACTTGGCGTGCTGCCATGTTGAAGGACAATAAGAAACCTTTTATTAAGGTACCTGTGGTGTGTGTGGGGGCGGGGTTGGTGGTGGAATGAGACACTCCCTGGGGGAGAAGTCTGGTGTGGATCCATGGGTTTGTTGTGTTAAGGGGAGGCTGCCACAGGTCGCCCTTGCTGCGGGCCAAGAGCCCCTGAAGGCAAAAGTGCTGACTGTACCATTCCTGGTGGGTAGGAGGCAGCCATGGCCAAGCTTGCCGCATCAGAGGCTGCTACTGCCATCAGCCACCAGGTGAGCACCCCACCATGAGCGCAGGCCCGCCTCCCTCACCGCGGGTGGCTTGTGCCTCTCCCCAAGCGCCTGTTTTCTGTCTCAGGCCATCCAGATCCTGGGCGGCATGGGGTACGTGACGGAGATGCCCGCCGAGCGGCACTACCGCGACGCCCGCATCACCGAGATCTACGAAGGCACCAGTGAGATCCAGCGGCTGGTGATCGCGGGACACCTGCTGCGGAGCTACCGGAGCTGAGCCTTCCCAGTGAGCCGCCCTATGGCCTGGGGGCCCAGGAGAAGGGCAGAGACACGTGGCCTTAACCTTGACGCCTGGTTAAACTTCGGGGAAGCCCCTCACCTCGACCCTGGCTCCCCCGTAAAACTGGGAGGGGCAAGACCAGCAGCCATGTGTGACCTGCAGCCGAGGCCACCCAGCCTGCAGTTAGGACGCTACCTCGTCTCCACCCCTTCAACCAGGAGAGGACCGAGTGACCCCAGTGTCCCCCCAGAGCTGTTCCTGTGGCCCTGTCTGTGGTCAGGAGGAGGGAGTGCCCAGCGAGCCAGGCCTCAGTTGCAGTGTCTCATTCGCAGGGCCCCAGTCTTGGCAAGGCTGGGGGCTGGGTTCTGGGCCCTCAGTAGAGGTTCAGTGGGTTCAGGTGTGCGGCCCGCCGCGCGCCGGTGGAAACCACCTGAAGCCAATAAAGCGCCCTGTGGCCTAGCCTTGGCCTGTGTCTCTGTCTGTTCTTTGGCCACAGCCCCTGCCCAGCAGAGAGGGAGGGAAAGGGAGTGTGCCCTGCCTGGGCGGGCAGGCGCTTCTGGAGCCCGACAAGTCTAGAGTGAGTGTCTGGGAAAGTGGCCAGTAGTGGGGGGAAGGGGCCTTGGACTGGAGGGTGCCCTGATTGGGGGCCTGGCCTCCCAAAAGCAGGTGGGAGGGGGAGGGACTTCCATGAGAACCCAGAAGAAGGCCAAAAGGCTGGACAGGCGCCTGGGGGGGGGCAGGGGTAGTAAAGACCTGAGAGGCAGAGGTCTGCTCAAATGTGCCAAGGCCCAGCCCTCAGCCACCGGCCATGGAGGGCAAGGACCTGGTCCCGCGTGAAGCAACTGAAAGAGAAAATAAGAGCGAGAAGGCAGGGACAGAACAGGCAGACGTCCTTGGTGTGAGCTGTCTGGAGGGAAGGCAGGAGGGTGACCAGTGATCCTTCAGGAGCCATCATCCCGGAGGCACAAGCCTCCGGACTGCCGCCTGCATCTGCCGCTGGTGCCCGGTCTTAAGGGACCTGGGGGGGAGGGGACCTGTGAGCTCCCTCCCACCCCACTGCCCAGGTGGGCTCCCGCAGGTGGGTGGGGCAGGCACGTGTCTCCCCAGCACAGGAGGCGCACTTCCAACACTCCTGAGGTCAGGTGGCCTGCAGACACTGGGGCGTCTCTCTTCCTCCTGGTTCTAGGTGAGCACCGGCGCGGGGCGGGGGTGGGGGGTGTCTGTCTCCTACCTCCCATCGCATGCGAGCATCTCTGCCTGCCACTACCCCGCACTCAGGTGCAAGCGGAAGGACACAAAGCAGAACGAATAGCCCTCCCTCATCCCCACCCCCACCGGGGTGACTGTCCCCCTTGAGTTAATGCCTGTGGGTGGAGACCCTGTGGGCCCAGGAACAGTGGACAGGGGTGTTCGAGAGCTCCCTGGCCTCTCCAGCTGCATAGCACTGGCTTCTGGCCTAGGGAAGGAGTAGAGAGACGGTTCTCTGGAGGGCACCCTCCAGGTTGTGGGGGAGGGGCGCGGCATATGTGTGAGACTTAGAGCCCCTGGGGACCCCGTGGTCCCGGCTCAGGACTTTGCCCCACCCGGCTTGGCGCTCAGGCCCAGAGGTACTCAGTCCATGTGCTCTACCCACTGACAGGTGTGTGCACGGAAGGGCTGTGAAAGCCACCTTGAGCCAGGCTGTGCCCAGCGGGGAAATGGCTCAGCCAGGGCCAAGGAGCAGACCTATGCGTGGCTCCGTTTCTCACAGCCTGGCGGGCACAGGGCAGCATTAGAGGCCACGGCGTGTCCGTTGCCCAGATGGCGTGACCTTGCCTATCTAGAAAACCCAGAGAGTGGGAGGCTAGGAGCCTAGACTGGGCCGCTTTAGGGGTCTGACCTGAGTCTGAGGTCCGTGGCTCTACCACTGTCCTTCAGCAAGGACGACCTGTTTGCCCAAACTCTGCTTCGCTTAGAACTGAGTTCTAAATTCTACCCTTGGGGATGGACGGAATGGCTTAGTGGTTAAGGCGTTTGCCTGCAAAGCCAAAGGTCTCGGGTTCCATCCCCCAGGACCCACACAAGCTAGCTACACAGGGTGGCACATGCGTCTGGAGTTCGTCTGCAGCGGCTGAAGGCCCTGGTGTGCCCATTCTCCACCCACCCCCGCCTCTTTCTCTCAAAAAGATAAATTCTACTCTTGGCTCCACTTGAACCTGGACTGTTGGGAAGGAAGTTGCAGCCGCGCTGCCCTTTCCACTCAGCTGCAGAAGGGGCCCTTGCTAAAGCCGGGAGAAGGCCTCTGTGAGCTGAGTGGTTGCGACCTGCTCAGGTCTTGCAGGTCTTTCAATGTGCTTGGGGGGGGGGGTGTTTCATTTGCTGAACTTATTTAAACAAATCAATTTAGAAGTACCATAGACTTAAACAAAACTTCTGACGACTAAACGTGCTGCGTGTGTGTGTGTGTGTGTGTGTGTGTGTGTTTCATTTGCTGAACTTATTTAAACAAATCAATTATTATAAGTACCATAGACTTAAACAAAACTTCTGACGACTAAACGTGCTGCCTGGTTCCTGAAACAATTGTTCACACCTGATTAAAGTTAATTGCTCGTGAGGCAAGCTGTCTATTAATAAGGCCGGTCTTTAGCAAAACGAAAGTCAGTTTGTTTCTTTTAGCTTTTGTCATCTGACAACACTATTAAGCTACAGCCAAATATAATCAAGACACTATTGGGTGGATAGATCAATAGCATTGGTTACAGCTGTTAAAACAGGTTCATTCTTGGTGCCACTTCAAAACAATTAAGCCACCCACGTAAAATCATGGCTTTTTTTTTCTTCATCACGATCCACTAAGTGATATTAATTATGGTCCTTGTCAAACATGTTTGGTTAAGGCTATTTACAGTGCATATATTATTTATAGTTACAAAGATACCTTTTATTTTATTTTTGCGGTAGTCTCTCTCTGGCCCAGACTGACCTGAAATTCACTATGTAGTCTCAGGTTGGCCACATACAGTGATCTTCCTTCCTCTGCCTACCGAGGGCTGGGATTAAAGATGTACACCATTACGTCCAGCCAGATTGTGTTTCAAAGTTATGCTTGATAGTTCTTCCTTCTACATTATTATTTTTTTTTCCTCCTGGGTACCAGGAATGGAACCCAAGGGCCTCTTTTGAGGCCAGGTAAGCAACCTGTCATGTGCTGTTATACCCTCAGATTTCTGTTGTTATTGTTTTTGTTTTTCGAGGTAGGGTCTCACTCTGGTCCAGGCTGACCTGGAATTAACTATGTAGACTCAGGGTGGCCTCAAATTCACGACAATCCTTCTACCTCTGCCTCCCAAGTGCTGGGATTAAAGGTGTGTGCCATCACGTTTGGCTCATTTTTTTTTTTTTTTTAACAAGGTGTCAGGCTGGAGAGATGGCTTAACTGTTAAGACACTTGCCTGTGAAGCCTAAGGATCCAGGTTCACTTCCTCAGTATCCGTGTCATGCAGATGCACAAGGTGGCACATGTGTCTCAAGTTAGTTTGCAGTGACTAGAGGCCCTGTCACATCATTCTCTCTCTTTCTCTTAAATAAACAAGGTGTCACTATATAGCCCAGGCTGGCGTCAAACTCGTGATCCAAACACAGGGCCTTGCATCTGCTAGGCAAGAGCTCCACCACGGTGCTGAACCGTAACCATCACTGCAAATGCTGCATGTTGTGTTTGCATGGCTGCCTGGGTTCCTGGGTTCCACAGCACCTGCTCCATTGACTTGGCAGTTATTTGGAAGATGTTTTAGTAAGGTGGACTTTATTCAGGTATATTTTGGTACTGATTGAAAAGATTGTCTTTACGTGCTGAAAAGATGGTTCAGTGGTTAAGGGTGCTTGCTTGCAAAACCTGATGGCTCAGGTTTGAGTACCCAGTTCCAAGTTCCCATGTAGAGCCAGATGCACAAAGTGGCATGTGCTTCTGGAGTTTGTTTGCAGTGGCAAGAGGCCCTGGTGCACCGTTCTCTCTCTCTGCTTGTTAATAAATAAAAATATATTCTTTTAAAAAAAATTATTGACAGCTTCCACAATTGTAAACAATATCCCATGGTAATCCCCCCCACACACTTTCCCCCTTGAAATTCCAGTCTTCATCACATCCCCTCCCCCTCTCAGTCAGTCTCTTTTTTTATTTTGATGTCATGATCTTTTCCTCCTATTATGATGGTCTTGTGTAGGTAGTGTCAGGCACTGTGAGGTCATGGATATCCAGGTCATTTTGTGTTTGGAGGGAGCATGTTGTATGGAGTCCTACCCTTCCTTTGGCTCTTACATTCTTTCTGCCACCTCTTCCGCAATGGACCCTTTAGCAGACAGTTTTGGGTTTGCTGAGATGAACTTCCAGACCAGGCACAGTTATGGAGGAAGGAATATTTATTGAAGCTTACAGATCCAGGGGAAGTTTCATAATGGCAGAAAAAGCTGGCCTTCTCTTACAGGACCAGGCAGAAACAGAGAAGTGCAAAAGCCAAAAAAGTCACACAGCATGGCACACTTTGCAGATCTTAGATTGAAATCTCAAACCCACCACCACACCTCAGGGCTAGACCCTAAGATCCACCCAGTGACACTGCCTTCAGCAAGGTGGCTGCAGATCCAACATACAAGCTAATAAAACCCTACATATATTGGGAGCCATCTATTCAAATTACCACAGACCCTAAGCCTTGGAAGATGTGATAGAGATATTTCAGTGTTGAGCGCTCCTCTGTCATGTCTTCTCAGTACTATGGTGCCTCCTGAGTCATCCCAAGGTCACTGCCATCTGAAAAGAGAAGGTTCTCTAACCAAAAGTGAGAGCAGCATTAATAAATGGATATAAACATTAAGAGACGTGCTTACTGGGCAGTTTGGTGAGCATAGTATATACATTTAGCCAGACAGCAGCAAACATTACACCCCTAGGGCTCAACACTACCCCTGTTGTAAGTTTTCATTATCAGGGATATATTCCCTCCCATGGAGCAGGCCTCCAGTACAATTAGAGAGCGTTTGGTTTCCCCCATAACAGATGTATCACTTTTGCACCTGTTGGCTCATTTGGCCTGGTTGTTCAAATATAAAGCTTGCAGTGTACCCTGTTGAGTATCTCCACTGGTGATTTCTCTCTCCCATTGAACTGCATGCAGTGTGGCTTTTTCCAGCTTTCTGTCAGCTGGTCTACATGAAGAGGTTTTCAGCAGGATCTGCACATGAGAGAGAACATGTGATGTTTGGCTTTCTGGGTCTGTGACTAAGTATAATCCTTTCCAGATCCACCCATTTTCCTGCAAATTTCATTAACTTCATTTTTCTTTGCTGAGTAGAACTCCATTGTATAAATGTGCCAGATCTTCATTATCCACACATCAGTTGAGGGACATCTAGGCTGGTTCCATTTCCCAGCTATTGTGAATTGAGCAGCAATAAACATGGTTGAGCAAATATCTCTAAGGTAAAGAGATGAGTCCTTAGGATGTATGCCTAGGAGTGCTATGCTGGGTTATATGGTAGATATATTTTTAGCTGTCTTAGGAACCTCTTCACTGATTTCCACAATGGCTGGACCAGATTGCATTCCCACCAACAGTGTAGAAGGGTTCCTCTTTTGCCGCATTCTCGCCAGCATTTATGGTTATTTATTTTCATGATGATAGCCAATCTGACAGGAGTGAGATGGAATCTCATCTTGATTTAATTTAGCTAGGGCATATAAATCAAGGAAATCATCCATTTCTTTCAGATTTTCATACCTAGTGGAGTATATGTTTCTACAGTATGTCCCTATGATTTTTTTAAATTTCTCTGGTATCTGTTGTGATGTTGCCTTATTCATCTCTAATTTTATTAATTTGTGTCTCTTTTTCTTTTGGTCAGATTTGCTAAGGGTTTATCAATCTTGTTTATCCTTTCAAAGAACCAACCCAACTCTTTGTTGTGTTTGGTAGTTTAATTATAATATGGCAAGGAGAGGTTCTTTCCAGGTTTTGTCTGTTAGGTGTTCTAAAGACGTCCTGTATCTACACTAGCATCTCTTTCCCAATTTATGGGAAGTTTTCTTCTGTGATTTTGTTGAAAATGTCTATTATGCCTTAGGAGTGAAATTTTTCGCCTTCTACTATGCCCTGAATTCTTATGTTTGATGTTTTCATAGTGTCTGAAATAGCTTGAAATTAGCTTGTCTTTCTCTTTGTTGGATTGTATTAGATCTGCCACCTGGTCTTCTAGTTTAGATATTCTGTTCTCTCTTTCATCCATTCTACTAGTAAAATATTCTGCAGTTTATTTGACTGTGTTTTTCATTTCTAATATTTCTGACTGGTTGTTTTTCTTTATTATTTCTATTTCCTTATTCATGTCTTATATTGACCTTCTTATTACATTAAATTGGTTTCCTGTGTCTTCTTTGATTCTTTTAATTTCCTCTTTCATTCCTTTGATTTCCTCTTTGACTTCTTTGAGCATATTTATAATCATTCTTTTGAAATATTTCTCAGGCATTTCCTCTAATTCATTCTCACTGGAGGTCATTTTTGATGCATTAATATTTTTTGGTGGATTTATATTGTCTTTATTTTTGGTGTTTCTTGTGTTATATATATTTTTGCATCTTGGATTAATTTAGTGCTTGGATTTTCTAGTTAGCTGCAGTATTATTAGATGTATCAGTCAATCTGATGTTACATCTCTTCAGGGTAGGAGCTTAAGGTGCTAGGTGTGGCTCTCAAGACTCTCAGAGTATCTACAAAAGTGGCCCTTGATATTGGGTTTGCCACTATGAGAGTATTCAAGTAGGCCGAGTGGAACAAAATTCAGGCAGATTCTAAAATTTAACTAAACAGTGTACACATTCAATGAGAAACAGCACAGAATATTTATGCAAGAGTAGGTATTATGACAACCAGATCCTTTAATAAAGCCACTGTCCCTTAGGGTGTATGTTGCCCCACACCCTTAATCCTGTCAGCTAGGAGGTTAAGATTTATGGCCTGTTGAGGGTTCCAAGACAGCTTGTGACCAAGTGAAACCCTTCCCTAATGAACAACAGAAGAGGAAGCAAAGCCACTATAAATCAAGAAGCAACAAACAACAAGCCCAAAATGTAGCTTATTTAAGAATGGCAAATCTGTGGCTGTGGATGGTGGTTCTAGTTCTCCAGCTGGTCCACGTGATCCTCTACCTTGTGACCTGCTCCTGCATTGTTAGCTGCAGTCCTCTCTTCCTGTTTCTTCAGTTTGTGAAGAGCTCCAACGTGAGTGGAAAATCCCCTCACCTGGCTTATCCTGCAGCTCAAGCCTCACCTTGCAGCTGAGGACCTGGTGCCACTGCTGCTGAAGCCACTTCTGCCAGCCTGTGTGGGCTCTGGATGCTCTGGATCTCTCCTACTTCTCTGCTGCCATTGATGATTTCTTGTACACCTCACTTTTTAGTAGAAGAGTGTATGTTGCTGAGTTTTTTATTTTTTTCTTTTTTTCTTTTTCTCCCCTAGGTTGCTTTGGCATGGTTCCTACACTGCCATCTTAAGCAGAAGTCTACTTGGGAGATTTTTGATAACTGCTTGGATCTCCATACTTGTTATAGATCTATTTAAGTAGTTAATCTCATCTTGATTTAATTTTGGTAGGTCATATAAATCAAGGAAATCATCTATTTCTTTCAACTTTTCAAACTTAGAGGAGTATATGTTATAGTCTGTCCCTATGATTTTAAAAAAAAATTTCTCTGGTATCTGTTGTGATGGTGCCTTTTTCAGATCTAATTTTATTAATTTGTGTATCTTCTCTCTTTTTTTTTGGTCAGATTTGCTAAGGGTTTATCAATCTTGTTGATTCTAAGAACCAACTCTTTGTTTCATTGATTCTTTGGATTGTTTTTTGATTTCTATTTCATTAATTTCTGCTCTCATCTTTATTATTTCTTCCCATCTACTGGCTTTTGGTTTGCCTTGTTCTTCTTTTTCCAAGGCTTTAAGGTGAAGCATTAAATTGTTTACTTGCAAACTTTTTAGTTTCTTTTTTTTTTTTTTTTTTAACACAGAGAGGTGAATGTTGATACCCACATAGTTTTCTTCTTATTTATTTATTTGACAGAGAAAAAGAGGGAGGGAGGAGGGAGAGGGAAGGAGGGAGAGAATGGGTGCACCAGGGCCTTCAGCAACTACAATTGAACTCTAGACACATGTACCCCTTTGTGCATCTGGCTAATGTAGGTTCTGGAGAATTGAACCTGGGCCCTTTGGCTTTGCAGGCAAGCACCTTAACTGCTAAGCCATCCCCTCCAGCCCCTTTTTAATTTTGTGTATGCTCTATTACTTTTCATGATACTGATCTGTGGTTTGATCCCATTGTGATCAGATAGAGTGCAAGGAATTATTTCAGTTTTCCTGTATTTGTTAAGATTTGCTTTGTGCTCTAATATATGGTCTATTTTAGATAATATTCCATGTGCTGCTGAAAAGAATGTATATTCTGCAGCACTTGGATAAAATGTCCTGTGTATATCTGTGAGGTCCATTTCTTCTATGACCTCATTTCATCCAGATGCTTCTCTATTTTTTTGCTGGGATTTCCTGTCAATTGATGAGAGTGGGGTGTTGAAGTCACCCACTACCACTGTGTTTGGTGTTGTCTGTGACCTTAGTTCTAATAGCGTTTGTTTGATGAAGTTGGGAGCCCCGATGTTAGGTGCATATATGTTTAGGATTGTAATGTCCTCCTGTTGGAGTATTTCTTTAATCAATATAAATCAATATAAAGTGACCTTCCTTATCTTTCCTAAGTAATGTTGGTCTGAAGTCTATCCTGTCAGAAATTAGGACAGCAGCCCCTGCTTGTTTTCTAGTCCCATTTGCTTGCCACACCATTTTCCAACCTTTCACTCTAAGATAGTGTCCATCCTTTGTAGAAAGGTGAGTTTCTTGGAGGCAACAAATTGAAGGATCCTGCTGTTTAACCCAGTCTGCAAACCTATGTTTTTTGCTTGGGGCATTGAGGCCATTGATATTAAGAGTTATTATTGAAGGGCATGTATTTATTTTTGCCATTTTTCTTGTTTTGTAGTTCTTCCAGTTTTACCTTTGCTCTCTTGTATTAAGTAGTATCTGAGTATGGTTTGTTTTTTCCAGGTTCCTTATATTTGTGTTTTTCTTTCTCTTCAACATGAAGAATCCTGTCAAGTATTTTCTGTAGAGCTGTGTTTTTAAATTATTTTTATTTATTTATGAGAGATTAAAAAGACAGATGGAGAGAAAGAGAGAATAGCATGGGCATGCAGGGCCTCTAGCCAGTGAATATGAACTCCAGACACATGTGCCCTCTTGTGCGTCTGGTTTACATGGGTCCTGGGGAATCAAACCCAGGTCCTTAGGCTTCACAAGCAAATGTCATAACCACTAAGCCATTTCCCCAGTTCCCTGTAGAGTTGGTTTTGTCTTCAAATATTCCTTTAGCCTGCTTTTGTTATGGAATGCCCTTACTTCTCCATCTATTTGAATAGATAGCATAGTAGGATAAAGTAACCTTGGTTGACAGTTATTCTCTTTCAGAACTTGGTATGCATTATTCCAAGCCCTTCAGGCTTTTAAAGTTTGTGTTGAGTAATCTGTTGTAATCCTGATGAGTTTGCCTTTGTGTGTGACTTTTTAATCTCATTTGTTGTTGTTTTGAGGTAGGGTTTCACTCTAGCCCAGGCTGACCTGAAATTCACTATGTAGTCTCAGGGTGGTCTCGAACTCACAGTGATCCTCCTACCTCTGCCTCCTGAGTGCTGGGATTAAAGGCATGCACCACCATGTCCAGCCTCTCTAACTTCTTTCAATATATTTTCTTTGGTTTGTGCGACCCTAGGTGATGGGTTTGCCTGCTATGAGAATTTTTAAGTAGGCTGAGTGGAACAAAATACAGGCAAATCCTAAAATTTAACTGAACAATCTACACATTCAATGAAAAACAGCACAGAGTATTTATGCAAGAGTAGGTATTATGACAACCAGATTCTCTATAAAGTCACAGTCCCTAAGGATGTGTGTTGCCCTACCCCTTAATCCTGTCAACTTGGGGGCTAAGATTTCTGGTCTGTAGGGTCACCTTGTGACCAAGTGAGACCCTTCCCCAATGAAGGACAGAAGGGGAAACAAAGGCACTATAAATCAGGAAGCAACAAATGACAAGCCCAAAATATAGTTGATTTAAGAATGGCCAATCCGACCATCTATCAGATTTAACATATAATTTACCCTGACATGGAAGGTGCAATTAGCCTATTCCGATTCAAGCCTACATACCAGGTTTTTTTGGTGGGTTCTGACCTGGTGTAATCCCAGTTCCCTTTTGGGGTGGCTTTTGTCTCAATTATGCCGTGCTCCTGCTTGGGTCCCTCCTTGCTGCGCCGTGGGCTCAGGTAGGCTGGCTGGGTTGGTGTGTCGCTGCTCTGATGGCCTGTGCCGGGTGCTGTGTGAGTGCGCTCCCTTCCCCAGGTCTCTGCTTCTTGCACTGGTGGTGGGGGAGGGGAGGCTGTGGATCATGGCTGATGTTCTCCTGCTGTCCCTTGCTGTCCTCTTCCTCACGAGCTGCTTTGTTGGTCCCTGCTGTCCTCCCTTCACGTTTCTTGAGTTTTTGAGGAGGAGGAGGGTGGGTACGAATGGAGACTCCCCGCACCTGGCTCTTCCTGTGGCTCATGCTGAGTCTTGCAGCCATGGCCACTTCGACCTGGTGCTGATTCTGCCTGTTTTTGTGGGCCCTGGATTTCTGTTTCTCTACTGCAGTTGATAATTTCTTATACACCTCACTTTTTAGTAGAAGAGTGTATTTTGGTGTTTGTTTTTTTTGCTTTTTCTCCCCTAGGTTGCTTTGGCATGTTTCCTATGCTGCCATCTTAACTGAAAGTCAATAAAAATATTCTCTTTTTCTGTGGTTTTTTTTTTTTCAAGGTAGGGTTTCATTCTAGCCCTGACTGACCTGGAATTCACTCACTCAGGAGGCTCAGGATGGCCTTGAACTCACAGTGATCCTCCTACCTCTGCTTCCCGAGTGCTGGGATTAAAGGTGTGCACCACGATGCCCAGCTTATATGTATGTATGTGTGTGTGTGTGTGTGTGTGTGTGTGTGTGTGTGTGTGTAGGTTCAATAAAAATATTCATTAAAAATTGTCATCAGGGGGCTGGAGAGATTGCTTAGCAGTTAAGTGCTTGCCTGTAAAGCCTAAGGACCCCAGTTCAAGGCTCAATTCCCCAGGACCCAAGTTAGCCAGATGCACAAGGGGGCACACAAGTCTGGTGGAGTTTGTTTGCAGTGGCTAGAGGCCCTGGCATGCCCATTCTCTCTCTCTATCTGCCTCTTTCTCTCTCTGTTGCTTTCAAATAAATAAATAAATAAAATAAAAATAAAAATAGTCATCATTGCTACAGAGATGGCTTAGCAGTTAAGGCACTTGCCTGTGAAGACTGAGGACTCATGTTTGACTCTCCATAGCCCATATAAGCCCCATGCAGAAAGGTGAGGCAAGGTCACACATGGCCACTAGGTGACGCAAGCATTTAGACTGCAATTGCAATGGCTGAGACCCTGGCACACCAATTCTCTCTCCCTGTCTCTCTCTCTCTCTCTAAAAATAAAATAAAATTTAAAAAATTTTCATCAAATGGGCTGGAGAAGTGACTCAGTAGTTAAGACATTTGCCTGCAAAGTCTAACAACCTGAGTTTAATTCCATAGTGTCCATGTATAACCAGATGCAATGTGGCACACACATCTGGAGGTCATTAGTTTATTTAGGGGGAATTAAAAATTGTGGGGGGTTCATTTAAAGGATGTTGAGTTTTGTTTTGTTGTTTTTTTTTTTTTTTTTTTTTTGGATTTTCAAGGTAGGGTCTCACTCTGGCTCAGGCTGACCTGGAATTCACTATGGAGTCTCAGGGTAGCCTCAAACTCATGGTGATCCTCCTACCTCTGCCTCCCCGAGGGCTGGGATTAAAGGCGTGCGCCACCACACCTGGCTGGATGTTGGGTTTTAAGAGAAACTGAGGCTTTTAAAAAATATTTTGTGGGCTGGAGAGATGGCTTAGCGGTTAAGCGCTTGCCTGTGAAGCCTAAGGACCCTGGTTCGAGGCTCGGTTCCCCAGGTCCCATGTTAGCCAGATGCACAAGGGGGCGCACGCGTCTGGAGTTCGTTTGCAGAGGCTGGAAACCCTGGCGCGCCCATTCTCTCTCTCTCCCTCTATCTGTCTCTCTGTGTCTGTCGCTCTCAAATAAATAAATAAATTTAAAAAAATATTAAAAAAATATTTTGTTTTAATTTATTTATTTGACAGAGAGAAAGAGGGAGAGAGAGAATGGGCGTGCCAGGGCTCCAGCCACTGCAAATGAATATATTTTTATTTATTTTTTATCTATTTTTGGTTTTTCGAGGTAGGGTCTCACTCTACCCCAGGCTGACCTGGAATTCACTTTGGAGTCCCAGGGTGGCCTCGAACTCATGGTAATCCTCCTACCTCTGCCTACCAAGTGCTGGGATTAAAGGCGTGTGCCACCACACCCGGCTATAAATATATTTTTATATGTCATCAAATTTACCTTTTTTTTGTTTGTTTTATTCTGAGGCAGAGTCCCACTGTAGCCTGGGCTGACCTGTAACTCAATCTAGTCCCAGGCTGGCCTAGAACTCTTGGAGGTCCTCCTACCTCAGCTTCCCTAGTGCTGAAACTAAAGATATGTGCTACCACACCTGGCCTCCTCTCTGTTTTATTAACTGCACAGTACATTCTTTCCCCATTGGGAAATTCTTCCCTGTTTATCCTTCTGCCCAGTTCCTGGCGACAACCCATCTGAGGACTTACCAGTCCTGGAGACCTCCCACGAATGCAATTGTAGACGGTGACCTGTGTCCTGGGACGTCTCTCCTTTAGCAGCATACCGTAGAATCATCACGCGGTATCATGTGTCAGGATTCTCCCCCATGACTTAGTGTTCTCTTTTGAGAGCGGTTTCTTCTTTTTTGGCTGATGTGAATGGTGTCATAATAAGAATTCTTATATAAGATTTAAAAAAATATATTTTTATTGGGCTGGAGAGATGGCTTAGCAGTTAGGGCAGTTGGCTGCAAAGCCAAATGACCCAGGTTCAATTTCCCAGGACCCATGTAAGCCAGATGCACAAGGTGGTGTATGCATTTGGAGTTCGTTTGCAGCAGCTGAAGATCCTGGCATGCCCATTCTCTATATGCCTTGCTCAAATAAATAATAAAATAATGAAAATTAAGAAATATCTTTAAAATTAAAAGAAATACTTATTTTTTGATATTAATCAACCTAAAACATGTAATAGCTGCCCGATTTAGAGTCATCAAATAGTATAAAATTAGTGAATATTTTCATAGCATCAACCATTCAAGCATCACCCACTCCTCCTTTTTCCAGTGCTGGAAATAGAACCCAAGGCCTTGCTCATGCTAGGCAGGTGCTCCACCTCAGAGATATAAGCTGAGCCGATTGGGTTAAATGTTAGACATCTCTGAGAGGGTTTCGTTGTTGCTGCTGTTGTTTTGTTTTGTTTTGTTTTGTTTTTTCTTTTTGTTTTTAAGATAGGGTTTCACTCTAGCTCAGGCTAACCTGGAATTCACTAGGTAGTCTCAGGGTGGCCTGGAACTCACAACGATCCTCCTACTTCTGCCTCCTAAATGCTGGGATTAAAGGAGTGTGCCAACATGCCTGGATTGTTTTTGTTTGTTTTGTTTTTAAAATTTTTATTAATAGCTTCCATGATTATAAAAAAAAAATCCCATGGTAATATCCTCCCTTCCCTCACTTTCCCCTTTGAAACTCCATCATATCCCCCCCCCTCAATCAGTCTCTCTTTTATTTTGATGTCATGATCTTTTCCTCCTATTATAATGGTCTTGTGTAGGAAGTGTCAGGCACTGTGAGGTCATGGATATCCAGGCCATTTTGTGTCTGGGGGGCTGTTTAGGTTTTTGTTTGTTTGTTTGTCTGTCTGTCTGTCTCTCTGTTTGTTTGTTCGAGGTAGGGATTCACTCTAACCCAGGCTGACCTGGAATTCATCGGTACTCTCAAGGTGGCCTCGAACTCAGAGCGATCCTCCTACCTCTGCCTCCCAGGTGCTGGGATTAAAGGTGTGTGCCACCACGCCTGGCTCAAGAAGGGCCTGTTCGTTACACAGCTATGCCTACCTAACCTCAAAGTGTTCTCAGTTTTCAATGTGTAAGGACAAAATATTCTTTTAGAATATTAATTTGATACAATGTCTAAGATGTACTTTCTTTATTTTGGGGTCTATTTGTTGTTATGATGCTGAGGGTGTGACCCAGGGCCTCCCTCCCATAGGCTCACAAGTGAGTTAAGTGCTCTACCACTGAGCTGTACCTCCAGCCAATGTTTTCATGAATAAAATTGTATAGTTTAATATAACGTCAAAAAAAAAAAAAGAAATATCTTTATTCATTTGCAAGCAGAGTGAGAGACAGAGCGAGAGAGAGAATAGGCACATCTGGGCCTCTGGCGACTGCAAGTAAACTCCAGATGGATGTGCTACTTTCTGCATCTGGCTTTACATGGGTCCTGGGGAATTGAATCCAGGTCATCAGGCTTTACAGGCAAGCACCTTAACTGCTGAGCCATCTCTCCAGCCCATTTTTTTTTTTTTTCAAAGTAGAGTCAGAGTCTCATTCTAGCCCGAGCTGACCTGGAACTCACTCTGTAGACCGTGACTGGCTTCGCACTCAAACGCTCTTTCTACCTTTGCCTCCCAAGTGATGGGATTACAGGCCTGACCCTACCTCGAAAAACAAAACAAAGCAAAAAAAAAAAAAAAAAATTACAGGTGTGATGACACACACCTTTAATTTCAGCACTCAGGAGGCAGAGGTAGGAGAATCACCATGAGTTCAAGGCCACCCTGAGAATACAGAGAATTCCAGGTCAGCCTGGGGTAGAGTGAGACCCTACCTCAAAAAACAAACAAACAAACAAACAAACAAACAACAACAGAAAAAACAAACCAGGTGTGGTGGCACATGCCTTTAATCCTAGCACTTGGAAGTCAGAGATAGGAGGATTGCCATGAGTTCCAGGCCACCCTGAGAACACAGAGTGAATTCCAGGTCAGCCTGGGCTAGAGTGAGACCTTACCTTGAAAAACAAACAAAAATAAATAAATAAAATTAAAAAAATATAAAACCTAATGTGAAGTATTTTAGACTCTCAGACATGTAGTATATGTATTTTTTATTTTATTTTATTTTTTGGTTTTTCAAGGTAGGGTCTTGCTCTAGCTCAGGCTGACCTGAAATTTACTATATACTTTCAGGGTGGCCTCAAACTCACAGCAATCTACCTACCTCTGCCTCCTGAGTGCTGGGATTAAAAGAGTGCACCACTACCACGCCTGGCTTTCGTACCGTGTGTGCACACGCACGTGCATCCATCTGTCAGTCCTTTGTCCCTACTTGTCTGTCTTTTCAGATTCAGTACCGTCACGTGGTTCTCAAGCTAGTGACTGCTCGCCTCTGCTTCATGAGACTCTTGCTCCTTCCTCCTCCCCGTGGACAGGGTTCCCTGGGTAACCCCAGTTGTGATGGTGGTGTGCTACTCTTGCTGGGTTTAAAGAGGGAGAGATGTTTGCCCCCAGGAGGAAAATGAACTTGGGGTATAAGCAGACTTGGGGCTCAGAAGGAAGCTGGAGGGATGGCTTAGCAGTTAAGGCGTTTGCCTGCAAAGCCAAAGTACCCAGGTTTGATTCCCCAGGACCCACGTTAGCCAGACGCACAAGGGGGTGCACACATCTGGAGTTCCGGTGGCTGGATGCCCTGGTGCACCCATGTCTCTCTCTCTTCCACTCTCTCCCCTTCTTTCTCTGTCAAATAAATAAAAATAAAATATAAAAAAAAATTAGAAAAAGAAACCCTGGAGTTGTTTTTAAGAAAAAAATTATTTACTATCGTTACTATTATTGTCACTGCTACTACTATCATTGTGATAGTTTTTAAGCCGGGCGTGGTGGTGCACACCTTTAATCCCAGTACTCAGAAGGTAGACGTAGGAGGATCACTGTGAGTTCGAGGCCACCCTGAGACTACAGAGTGAATTCCAGGTCAGCCTGAACTAGAGTAAAACCCTACCTTGAAACTGCACCTCCCCCCCCTCCCGAAAAGTATTTATTGATTTGAGAGAGAAAATAGGTGTTCCAGGGCCTCCTGCCACTGCAAATGAACTCTAGATACGCGTGCCAATTTATGTACCCAGCTTTACATGAGTACTGGGAGCCGGAACCGGGGCTGCCAGGCTGTGCAGGCAAGAGCCTTTAACCACTAAGCCCCCTCCCCAGCCCTTAAAGCGTATACTTACCATTTTAGTTGTGCGGCTCAGTGGCAACAAATACATTCACACTGCCTGAGGCGATCGCACCACTCCTGCCACCTCTATAACTTTTGCATCCTCCCAAATTGAGACTCTCCCCATCACCCCAGGCCCTGGAAGCCACCACTCTACTTTCTGTCCCGGGCTGGGGCGATAGCTCAACAGGTAAAGGAGCTATTCTTATGAATTTAATGACTCAATAAATATAATCATTGGTGCTTGGATTATTTCACCTGCTTCTGGTAGTGCTGGAGAGTGAACCCAGGGCCTTTATATGCATTAGGCTTTAGGCAAGTGCTCTATCATAGAACTAAAATCCCAGCTCCCCCCAACCCACAGGTAGGGTCTCGCTCTAGCCCAGGCTGACCTGGAATTCACCATGTAGTCTCAGGCTTGCCTCAAACTCATGGGGCTCCTCCTACCTCTGCCTCCCGAGTGCAGAGATTGAAGGTGTGCGCCACCATGCCCAGCATACTTCCTTTCTTTTCTTTTTTTCTTTCAAGAAAAAAATTTTAAATACTTATTTGAAGGACAAAGAGAAAGGGGAGGGGGGCAGAGACATAAAGAATGGACACGCCAGGGCCTCCAGCCACTGCAAACAAACTCCAGATGCATGAGTCACCTTGTGCATCTGGCTTATGTGGGTAATGGAAAATTGAACCTGGGTCTTTAGGCTTGACCACAGGCAAGCACTTTAACCCACTAATCTCTCCATCCCCCTCCTTTTTAACATGAGTATTTTAATTTTAATTTTTTTCACATTTTTATTAACAACTTCCATGTTTATAAAAAATATCCCATGGTAATACCCTCCCTCCCACCCACTCCCCTTTCCCCTCTGAAACTCCATTCTCCATCATATCCCCTTCCCATCTCAATCAGTTTCTCTTTTATTTTGATGTCATGATCTTTTCCTCCTCTTAGGATGGTCTTGTGTAGGTAGTGTCAGGCACTGTGAGGTCATGGACATCCAGGCCATTTTGTGTTTGGGGGAGCACGTTGTAAGGAGTCCTACCCTTCCTTTGGCTCTTACACTCTTTCTGCCACATCTTCCGCATTAGACCCTGAGCTTTGGAAGTTATGATCGAGATGTTACTCAGTACTCCAGTCACTTCTTTCTAGCACCATGATATCTTCTAAGTCATCCCAAGGTCACTGCCATCTGAAAAGAGAAGATTCTCTACCGAATATAATATAAGGGTATGAACATTAACAAAAGTGCTTACTGGACAGTTTGATAAGCATAGTATATACTTTTAGCCAGACAACAGCAGACCTTACACCCCTAGGGCTCATGACTACTCCTGTTGTAGGTTTTCAGTATCAGGGATGTATTTCCTCCCATGGAGCGGGCCTCCAGTCAAATTAGAGGGTGGTTGGTTTCTCTTATAACAGACATGCCACCTTGCATCAATTGGCTCATTTAGCCTGGCTGGCCAAATATAAGGCTTGCAGTGTCCACTATTGGGTATCTTCACTGGTGATTTCTCTTTCTCCCATTGAACTGCATGCAGTGTGGCTTTTTCCAGCTTTCTGTCAGCTGGTCTACATGGAGGAGGTTATCAGCTCGGTTCCAGCAGGGTTTCTCAGTGGCCTTGCAGCCCAAGTATGTGGAGTCTTCATCAACAGGGTCTTACCATTTATTCTTGGTGGGAAACCAAGGGCCTTGGCAATGGCCTATAATGTTTTGGGGGCATCAGGGACCTCCCTGGCCAACAACTCACTGGAAGGTATCCCATCCCTGGCACTGAAAATTTTCTAGCAACAATCTATGGCTTCTGAGTGTTCCATTATCCAAAAAAGTAGGATTCCATATGATTTATTTATATCCTCTTAGATTTTTATTAGCCCTCCCTCCACCTTTCCTTTACTCAATCTCTTCCCCAGACCTCCTCACTTTAGGCCTTTTCACCCCCATTAATCTATTCTTCTGCTTATATATATACAATACCACCCTTTTAAGTATTCCCTCCCTTTGTTTTTCTTCCTTTATATTTCTTTTTTAATTTGCTGGCCTTTGCTACTGAGTTTTCTTCCTACTCACACAGAAGTGTGATCAGCTGTAGCTAGGATCCACATATGAGAGAGAACATGCTACGCTTGATTTTTCTGGGCCTGTCCCCGCTTTTTTTTTGCAGTAGACTCTTACTCTTGTCCAGGCTGACTTGAAATTCACTATGTAGTCTCAGGCTGGCCTCGAACTCACAGTGATCCTCCTACCTCAGCCTTCCCAGTGTGGGATTAAAGGTGTGCACCACCGTGCCTGGCCACCAACACTGATTTTGATGTGTGTCTTCCCCACCCCCAACTGCTCTTTTAAAAGTGTTTTTAATCTTTATTTATTATTTATTTGTAAACAGACACACACACACACACATGTGAGAGAGAGAGAATGGGCACTCCAGGGCCTCTTGCCACTCACTGCAAACAAACTCCAGATTCATGTGCCACTTTGTGCATCTGGCTTTATGTGGGTACTAGGGCACTGAATACGGGCCATCAGGTTTTGCAAGCAAATGCCTTTAACCGCTGATCCATCTCTCTATCCCCTCTCCCCCACTCTGCTGCTTTTTTTTTTTTTTTTTGCCTGTATATGTATAGGATATGTGGTGTGTATGTTCAGTAGTATGTGCATGTGTGGGTGCCCCATGTGCATGTGTGCAGAGGCCAGAGCTTTCACCCACTGAGCCATGTCCTCAGCCCCATTGTTACTGTCTCCCATAGTTGCTGTTTGCCTTGTTTTTCTGTTTGTTTTGGTCTATGGATTGTTGACAAATTTTTTCATTTCCTCCAATAGAGTGAAACCCTCCCCACCCTTTTATTTTTTTTCAAAGTACAGTCGCTCTTTAGCCCAGGCTGACCTGGAATACTCTGTAGTCTTAGGGTGGCCTTGAACTCTCAATGATGCTCCTACCTCTGCCTCCCAAGTGCTGGGATTAAAGGCGTGCACCACCACGCCTGGTACCCTCTTTTGATTCTAGTTTTTCTTTATTTTATTGAGAGAGAGTTAGAAAGAGGGAGAGAGAGACAGAAAGAGAGAGAGAGCGAGCGTGTGTGCACACACCAGGGCTTTCAGCCACTGCAAACCAACTCTAGAGACGTACCACCTTGTGTATCTGGCTTAGGTGGGTCCTGGGGAATGGAACCTGGGTCCTTTGGCTTCGCAGGCAAGTGCCTTAACCATTAAGCCATCTCTCCAGCCCTTGGTTCCATTTTCTACACGCAATCAGGCACCTCACATCCTAGAAGTTCATGTTTTTCCTGGTGCCCTCCCACAGGAGGTCTCCAGGAAGAGAGGGCAGGATGGGACTAAATTTGCGGAGCCATTATGAATGGCGAGAGCAGTCAGACTGAGATGGATGTCACCAAGTGAGGGACAGAGGAAGGGAAGGTCTTGCGGAGCGTCCTGCACTGTTGAGCCTCTAAAGAGGGCTCTTCAGTGCTGTTAGAGAAATCTGAAGCCAGAGTTGGCTACCAGAGCAGTCCTGCCTCACCCAGGCACTGACCTGCCTCCGTCTCCCTGGGGTGCTACTCTGTGGCAGAGTGGCCCAGGGAAACTTAGCTTCAGCATGGAGGGAAGGTGATGTTCAAGTTCAACAGCTGGGCCTTCAGGTTCACCATTGGCTCCCTACCACACAGGCCTGCAGCAGGCACGGTTTTAGTTCTGTTTTTCTTTTTAAACTTTTTTTTTTTTTTGAGGTAGGGTCTCACTCTAGCCCAGGCTGACCTGGAATTCACTATGGAGTCTCAGGGTGGCCTCACGGTGATCCTCCTACCTCTGAATCCCAACTGCTGGGATTAAAGGTGTGTGCCACCACGCCCGGCTTAAACTTTTTTAAAATTTGACAATTTCCGTAAATATAAACAAGATACCATGATCATAATCCCCTCCCACCACATTCCATTTCCCCCTTCCAAACCTCCCTCCACTGAATCTTTTCTTCTAAGTACTCCCTCTTCTAGTTTGTCCCCCCCCCCCCCACCTTCCCAAGGTAAAGTCTTGCTCTAGCCCAGGCTGACCTGGAATTCACTATGTAGTCTCAGGCTAGCCTCCAACTCACACTGATCCTCCTGCCTCTGCTTCCCAAGTGCTGGGATTAAAGGCGTGCACCACCACACCTGGCTCTCTGTTCTATTTTGATGCCATCCTTTTTTCCCCTCCTATTGTGCAGGTCTTGTGTAAGTAGTGTCAGCCACGGAGAGGTCATGAATATCAAGGCCAGTTTGTGTCTGGAAGACAATATTGTGAGCACTCTTTCCCTTCCTTTGGCTCTTACATCCTTCCACCTCTTCCTCAATGGCCCCTGAGCCTGAGAGGATGTGATAGAGATGTCTCACTTAGTGCTGAACACTCCATTGTCACTTCTCAGCACTTTGGTGAGTCTTGAGTCACCCCGGTGGTCACTGTCATCTAAAAAGAGAAGTTTCTCCAACCAAAAGTGAGATTAGCATCAACACATGGGCATAGAGCTGGAGAGATGTCTTAGCTATTAAGGTGCTTGCCTGTGAAGCCTAAGGACCAAAGTTTGATTCCCCAGAACAGATGCACATGGTGGCGCAGACATTTGGAGTTCATTTGTAGTGGCTAGAGGCTCTGGTGCACCCTTTCTCCCTCTCTGTCTCTAATAAATAAGTACAAATTTAAAAATCCAGACATGATGACTCATGCCTTTAATCTCAGCACACAGGAGACAGAAATAGGAGGACTGCTATGAGTTTGAGGCCATCCTGAGACTACATAGTGAATTTTAGGTTAGCCTGAGCTAAAATGAGACCTTGCCTTGAAAAAAAAGAAAAAATATTTTTATTTATTTGTAAGGGGGGGGCAGAGAGAGAGAGAATGAGCAAGTCAGGGCATTGTGCCACTGCAAACAAACTTCATATGCATGCACCACTTTGTGTATCTGGCTTTACATGGGTCCTGGGGAATTGAACCTGGGTTGTTTGGCTTTGCAGGCAAGCACCTTAACCACTGACCTATCTCTCCAGCCCCTCCCCTTTGCATCTTTGAGTATAGTTATAGTTTATATATATGTATTTATCATACATACTATAAATTATAATTATATAAAAAAATATAAATATATTAAAGACTCTATACTAAAATATATATTTATATATATCATCTTTGTACTTTCTACATATGTAGTTTATATATAATATATATTTTATATAAAGATTATAACTATACTCAAATATATATATATATCTGTCAACTTTAATTTCCATATATAGTTTCTACGTGATATATATTGTATGTATAAAGGCTATAATTATACTAAAATATATATATTTATGTGTATCATTTTTAGTTTATATAGTTTCTATAGAATATATTGTATATGTATATATATAAAGACTATAACTATACTCAAATAAATATATATTCATATATATCATCTTTTAGTTTCTGAGCATGATGGCCCAGATACTTTTATTTTTTTGAGGCAAGCCCAACAGACTGTCTTCTTTTCTGGTTTTTGTTTTTTTTTTTTAATTAATTAATTAATTATTTATTTATTTGAGAGCAACAGACACAGAGAGAAAGACAGATAGAGGGAGAGAGAGAGAATGGGCGCACCAGGGCTTCCAGCCTCTGCAAACGAACTCCAGACGCGTGCGCCCCCTTGTGCATCTGGCTAACGTGGGACCTGGGAAACCGAGCCTCGAACCGGGGTCCTTAGGCTTCACAGGCAAGAGCTTAACCGCTAAGCCATCTCTCCAGCCCCTTTTCTGTTTTTTTGAGGTAGGGTCTTACTTTAGCTCAGGAACTCATGGCAATCCTCCTACCTCTGCCTCCCAAGTTCTGGGACTAAAGGCATGTTTCACCATGCCCAGGAGACTGTCTTTTTTTTTTTTTAATTTTTTGTTGTTTGTTTTTATTTATTTATTTGAGAGAGACAGACAAAGAGAAGGAGGCAGAGAGAGAGAGAGAGAGAGAGAGAGAGAGAGAGAGAGAGAGAGAGAGAGAGAATGGGCATGCCAGGGCTTCCAGCCACTACAAATGGATTCCAGACGCATGCGCCCCTTGTGCATCTGGCTAACGTGGGTCCTGGGGAATCGAGCCTCGAACCGGGGTCCTTAGGCTTCACAGCCAAGCGCTTAACCACTAATCCACCTCTCCAGCCCAAGACTGTCTTTTTTTAATGCAAGAGTGAGAGACAGAGTTGGCGTGCCAGGCCCCCAGCCACTGAAATTGAATTCTAGATGCTTGTGTCACCTAGTGGGCAGATGACCTTATGCTTGCCTCACCTTTGTACATCTGGCAAATGTGAGATCTGGAGAGTCAAACATGGGTCCTTAGGCTTTGCAGGCAAATGCCTTAACCACTGAGCCATCTCTTCAACCCTCAGATACTTAAAAAGCTGTGACAAGAGGATCGCTTGAGCCCAGGAGGAGAGAGAGGGTTGAGTGGACAGGAGCTCTCCTCTGTGAACAGAGGCAGAGCCCTTTTCATTGCCCTTCAGAATCTAGTTTCTGTATTTCATTATTTCACTTGCATTATTTATTTGTAAGAGAGAGAGGGGGAGAGACAGATGAGAATGGGTGCACCAGGGCCTCTAGCCAGTGAAAAGGAACTCCAGACACATGTGCCCCCTTGTGCATTTGGCTTTACATAGGTTCTGGGGAATTGAACCTGGGATCTTAGGCTTTGCAGGCAAGTGCTTTACCCACTGAGCCATCTCTCCAGCCTCTGTTTCACCCATGTTTTCCAAGTTGCTGCGAAGTGGAGTGGTTTGAACAATAACTCCCTATTCCTGGAGGTTGGAACAGGAGTGACAATTGTGTTCACTTTAGCAGTGGGGATTCACGGTGTTAACTAACATTGAAATCTGGTTGCCTCGACTGCTCTGGAGTTTCTGCTTGCTGGACCCCGACTGGCTAGGAGGCATGCATCTCAGCCCCTCCTTCCTTGGGAGCCCTGATGAAGGAGGCAGCGCACTTCTGCCTAGGTGTCAGCGTCCCACAGCCCTGGTCCAGGCAGCCATGACCCCAGCTCTTCTCTGTCTCCTCATAGGGTTGGTGGTTTTCCACCTCCATCAAGGTGCTATTTGCACAGGCCTGCACTGTCTACAGAAAGTCCTCCATGGCTCTTCAAGTTTGCTGAACAAAGACGTGCCTGTAACCCTTGGCTGTGACTACCTTCTCCTGTGCGGGCAACAGGCTCACGTTCAACCAGCTGACCTTGAGGCTTAGCTTCCTGGTTTATAAGATGGATAGTAAAGCTTGTCCAGCCTATATCATTGTATAAGGTTAAAGAGCTGAGATGATAGCTGCTGGTTTTGTGCACAGTGTGGAATGTACACTGGATTGGGGGAGGTCCATTCATGGCCTTTGCCAAGAAACATCTGCTTTTGACAGTCGACGGGCTTCATACGTGTTTCGTGCTGTGAGTAGGCCACCAACTCACCATGAGGTTTAGTGCGTCGTCTGCACTAGGGACAGTAATAGCATCTACTTCAGAGGACTCTTGGGTAGTGCTGCTGCTCTCTGGTGGCTGTCATTTGCCACCCATCATCCAAATTCAGTAGGTTTAAGCCAGGTGTGGTGGCCCATGCCTTTAATCCCAGCACTCTGGAGGCAGAGGTGGGAGGATTGCTGTGAGTTCCAGGCTACCCTGAGACTATATAGTGAATTCTAGGTCAGCCTGAGCTAGAGGAAGAACCTATCTCGGAAAACCAAAAAAAAAAAAAAAAAAAAAAAGAAAAAATAAATAAAAACAAAAGAAAAAAAAATCTAGCTTTGATACCCCCTTCCTCTCTTCCCTTTTCTGTCCCTCATGCCTCCCTTTCTCAGCGTTGAACATGGGCTCTCAGGCCAAAGGCCTGGCTCCAAGCCCGGCTGCACCCGTCTAGTGATGTGACTCTGAGCTGCACTTTCTCACCCATGCGGGCAGTGTGTGGAGCAAGTGTCTGAGGCGGGACTGAGGAACTGGCACTTGGCGCTCTAGGTCTGTGATTCTAGCAAGTGGCTATCTTTCTGCTCTGTTCCATCTTTGTTCTCTGAATAGCCCCTTTTTTATAAGTCATTTATCACAAGGCGAAGGCCCATTACCCATCACTTGGCAGACGCCCCCCACCTGCCTCTCAGGGTTGCTCCCTCTCCGAGCAGCCTCCCTCCTCCACTCCCTCAGTCTTCTCTGGCCTCAGTGGGGGCTTCTGAAAGCTCATGGGGTCACCTCTTTTGGGATCCACAGTGGCTCTGTTGTCTGGAAAGTTTTACAGGTTCTGGTCAATAGGCTTGCAACTTGAAGAAATTGGCCAGGCAGAACTAAATGAAACATGAACTAAATGTGACCTTACCACATGATTTTTTTTTCCAAATTTTTATTATCAACTTCCATGATTATAATAAATATCCCCATGGTAATACCCTCCCTCCCCCCACTTTCCCCTTTGAAACTCCATTCTCCATCATGTCCCCTCTCCATCTCAGTCTCTCTTTTAATTTTGATGTCATGATCTTTTCCTCCTCCTATGATGGTCTTGTGTAGGTAGTGTCAGGCACTGTGAGGTCATGGACATCCAGGCCATTTTGTGTCTGGAGGGAGCACATTGTATGGAGTCCTACCCTTCCTTTGGCTCTTACATTCTTTCTGCCACATCTTCCGCATTAGACCCTGAGCCTTGGAAGGTGTGATAGAGATATGGCAGTATTGGGCACTATGGTCACTTCTTTCCAGCACTATGGTACCTTCTGAGTCATCCCAAGGTCACTGCCATCTGAAAAGAGAAGATTCTCTACCCAAAGTGAGAGTAGCATTAATATAAGGGTATGAACATTAACAGAAGTGCTTACTGGGCAGTTTGATAAGCACAGTATATACTTTTAGCCAGACAACAGCAGACGTTACACCCCTAGGGCTCATGCCTATCCCTGTTTTAAGTTTTCAGTATCAGGGAGGTATCCCCTCCCATGGAGTGGGTCTGCAGTCCAATTAGAGGACAGTTGGTTTCCACCATGACAGACATGCCACTATTGCACCCGTTGGCTCATTTGGGCTGGCCGGCCAAATATAAGGCTTGCAGTGTCCACTGTTGAGTATCTTCACTGGTGATATCTCTTTCTCCCATTGAACTGCATGTAGAAGGGCTTCTTCCAGCTTTCTGTCAGCTGGTCTACATGGAAGAGATCAGCTCAGTTCTAGCAGGATTTCTCAGTGACCTTGCAGCCCAAGTATGTGGAGTCTTCAGCAATAGGGTCTTACCATCTATTCCTGGTGAGAAACCAAGGGCCTTGGCAATGGCCTATAATGTTTTGGGGACCTCCCTGGCCAACAACTCAATGGAAGGTATCCCATCTCTGGCACTGAAAATTTTCTAGCAAAGATCTACGGCTCCTGAGTGTTCCATTTTCCAAAAAGTAGGATTCCATATGATTTATTCATATCCTCTTAGATTTTGATTAGCCCTCCCTCCACCTTTTCTTTACTTGATCTCTTCCCCTGACCTCATTTTGGGCCTTTTCACCCCCATTAATCTATTTGTCTACTTACATATATACAATACCATCCTATTAAGTACCCCCCTCCCTTCTTTTCTCTTCCCTCTATATCTCTTTTCTCGCTTACTGGCCTCTGCTACTGAGTTTTTTCCTTCTCACACAGAAGCCCAATCATCTGTAGCTAGGACACATATATGAGAGAGAACATGCCATGCTTGGCTTTCTGGGCCTGGGTTACCTCACTTAGTGTAATCCTTTCCAGATCCATCCATTTTCCTGGAAATTTCATAACTTTATTTTTCTTTACTGCTGAGTTGAACTCCATTGTATAAATGTGCCATATCTTCATTATCCACTCATCAGTTGAAGGACATCTAGGCTGGTTCCATTTCCCAGCTATTGTGAATTGAGCAGCAATAAACATGGTTGAGCAAGTATCTCTAAGGTAGTGAGAAAAGTCGTTAGGATATATGCCTAGGAGTGCTATACCTGGGTCATTTGGTAGTATGGTAGATCAATTTTTAGCTGTCTTAGGAACCTCCACACCGATTTCCATAATGGCTGTGGACCACATTGCATTCCCACCAACAGTGTAGAAAGGTTCCTCTTTTTCTACATCCCCGCCAGCATTTATGGTTATTTGTTTTCATGATGGTGGCCAATCTGATAGGAGTGAGATGGAATTTCATCATAGTTTTAATCTGCATTTCCCTGATGACTAGGGTTGTAAAACATTTTTTCAGATGCTTATATGTCGTCTGTATTTCTGCTTTTGAGAACTCTCTATTTAGTTCCATAGCCCATTTTTTCATTGGTTTGTTTGATTTCTTATTAATTTTTTGAGTACTTTTTACATCCTAGATATTAATCCTCTGTCAGATGTATAGCTGGCAAAGATTTTTTCCCATTCTATAGGTTGCCTCTTTGCTTTACTCACAGTGTCCTTTGCCATGCAAAATCTTTGTAATTTCATGAGGTCCCAGTGGTTAATCTGTGGTTTTATTGCCTGACTAATTGGGGTTATATTCAGAAAGTCTTTGCCAAGACCAATATGTTGACTTCTTTGAACATATCTACAATCATTCTTTCGAAATCTTTCTCAGGCATTTCCTCTAACTCATTCTCACTGGAGGTCATTTCTGATGCATTAATACTTTTTGGTGGGAATTATATTGTCTTAAATTTTGGTGTTTCTTGTGTTATAATGTATGTATTTTTGTATCTTGGATTAATTTAATGGTTGGATTTTCTAGTTAGCTGGGTATTATTAGATGTACCGATCAATCTGATGTTCTATATCTTCAGGGTAGGAGCTTAAGGTGTTAGGTGTGGCTCTTAAGACTCTCAGAGTATTTACAAAAGTGTTCCCAGGAGTTGGGTTTGCCTGCTATGGGAGTATTCAAGTAGGCTGAGTGGAACAAAATACAGATAGATTCTAAAATTTAACTAAACAATGTACACATTCAATGAAAAACAGCACAGAATATTTATGCAAGAGTAGGTATTATGACAACCAGATCCTCTATCAACAAGGAGGTTAAGATTTCTGGTCTGTTGAGAGTTCCAAGTCAGCTTGTGACCAAGTGAGCCCCTTCCCTAATGTATAACAGAAGAGGAAACAAAGCCATTATAAATCAAAAAGCAACAAATAACAAGTCCAAAATATAGCTTATTTGAGAATGGCAAATTTGACCATCCATCAGATTTAACATATAATGTATCCTGATATGGAAGGTGCAATTAGCACTTCTGGTTCAGGCCTATATACCAGGTTTATTAGGCGGGTACTGACCTGGTGTAATCCCAGTTACCTTTTGGGATGATTTTGGTCTCAGTGATGCTGTGCTCCTGTCTGGGTCCCTCTTTGGTGCACTGTGGGTTCAAGTAGGCTGGCTGGGTCTGCTGAAGCTGCTGCTGCTGGAGCCACTTCTGCGTATGTGGGCTCTGGCTGCTCTGGATCTCTCCTACTTCTCTGCTGCTGTTTTAATTTCTTATACACCTCACTTTTTAGTAAAAGTGTGTATTTTGCTGGTTTATTTATTTATTTATTTATTTATTTGAGAGCGACAAACACAGAGAGAAAGACAGATAGAGGGAGAGAGAGGGAATGGGTGCGCCAGGACTTCCAGCCTCTGCAAACGAACTCCAGATGCGTGCGTGCGCCCCCTTATGCAACTGGCTAACGTGGGACCTGGGGAACTGAGCCTCGAACCGGGGTCCTTAGGCTTCACAGGCAAGAGCTTAACCGCTAAGCCATCTCTCCAGCCCAGGTTTTTTTTTTTTTTTTTTTTTTGTCTTTTTCTCCCCTAGGCTGCTTTGGAGTGGTTCCTATGCTGCCATCTTAACTGGAAGTGCCTTTTTTTTTTTTTTTTTTTTTTTTAAGACAGGGTCAGGCTGGAGAGATGGCTTAGTGGTTAAGGCATTTCCTGCAAAGCCTAAGGTTTGACTCCCCAGAACCCACATAAGGCAGATGCACAAGGTGGCACATGCATGTGGAGTTTGTTTGCAGTGGCTAGAGGCCCTGAAATGCCCATCCTCTCCCCCCTCCCCCTTTAAAAAAAAAAAAAAGGGTCTCGGCTAAGGCTGCTCTAAACTCATGATTCTCCTGTCTCAGTTTTTCAAGTGCTGGGATGCCAGGTTGTGCACCACCATGCGAGGCCTACATAATTTTTACTTTATTTTTTTTGATTTTTGAGGTAGGGTCTCACTCTAGTCCAGGCTGACCTGGAATTCACTATGTAGTCTCAGAGTGGCCTCAAACTCGGTTATCTTCCTACCTCTGCCTCCCAAATGTTGGGATTAAAGGTGTGTGCCACCATGCCTGGCCTACATAAGTTGTTTGTTGTTTTTTTTTCGAGGTAAGATCTTGCTCTAGCCTAGAACAAGCTGACCTGTAACAAACACTCTGTAGTCTCAGGCTGGCCTTGAACTCACGGTGATCCTCCTACCTCTGCCCCTGGAATGCTGGGATTAAAAGTATGCGCCACCACACTTGGCTTTTTTTTTTTAACTTTTTTTTTTTTTAATCAACCTAGATTTTTATTAAACATTTTAGATTATTTGCAAGCAAAGAGAAGAGGGTCCAAGAGAATGGGCACACCAGTGCCTGTTGCCACAGGGAATGAACTCTAGATATATGCTCCACTTTGTCCATCTAGCTTTATTTGGGCAGCGAGGAATCCAATTCAGGCTATCAGACTTTGCAAGCAAGTGCCTTTAATAGCTGAGCCAATTCTCCAGCCATTTTTAATTTAATTTTTTTGTTTTTCGAGGTAGGGTCTCACTCTAGCTCAGGCTGACCTGGAATTCACTAAGGAGTCTCAGGGTGGCCTCGAACTCACGGTGATCCTCCTTACCTCTGCCTCCCGAGTGCTAGGATTAAAGGCATGCGCTACCACACCCGGCTCCAGCCATTTTTTAAAAATTGATTTTCTAAGGAGGTAAGGTCTCACTCTAGCATAGGCTGACCTGGTACTCACTCTGTAGTGCCAGGTTAGCCTTGAACTCTGATTCTCTGCCTCCTGAGTGCTGGGATTAAAGGCTTGCACCACCATGCCTAGCTCTGCCAAATGTTTAGGATTAAATATCTAGGGCCACAGCACAGTGGAGCAGTTGGCTATAAGCATGCCCAGTTAGGATGGCCAGGCCCCCTGCAGCCCTTTAGATGAGTGCTTGCTAACTGCCTGTTCTTTTTTCTCTTTTTCTTTCTCTTTATTATTATTATTATTTTTTTTTTTTTTGACATAGGGTCTCCCTCTAGCCTAGGTTGACACAGAATTCACTATTAGTCTCAGGATGGACTCAGATTCATGACGATCTTCCTACCTCTGCCTCAAAGTGCTGAGATTAAAGGCGTGCACCACCACACCAGGCCTTTTTTTAAAAACTTATTTGCAAAGAGAGGAGAGAATAAGAAAATGAGAACTAATGGGTACACCAGGGTCTCTAGCCGCTGCAAACAAACTCCAGATGTATGGTGCCACTTTGTTCATCTGGCTTTATGTGCATGGGTACTGGGGGCTCAAACCTAGGTTAATAGGCTTTGCAGGCAAGTGCCTTAACTGCTGAGCCATCTTTCCAGCTCCAGTGTCAGTTCTAAATGTAGCTTTGCGGACCCTTGTGATTGGGTGGGGATGGAGGGGTGGGTGGGGAATGTATTGCTTGGGGAGGCTTTATGCACCCGTGAAACAAATGGGAAAGTGTTCATGTTCTTGCAGATAGAGAATAGTCTGTGTAGCCATGATTTTCTGATTGTTCTACTTTTTAAAAAATTAAAAAAAATTGGGCTGGAGAGATGGCTTAGTGGTTAAGCGCTTGCCTGTGAAGCCTAAGGACCCCGGTTCGAGGCTCGGTTCCCCAGGTCCCACGTTAGCCAGATGCACAAGGGGGCGCACGCGTCTGGAGTTCGTTTGCAGAGGCTGGAAGCCCTGGCGCGCCCATTCTCTCTCTCCCTCTATCTGTCTTTCTCTCTGTGTGTCTGTCGCTCTCAAATAAATAATTTTAAAAAAAATTAAAAAAAATTATGAGAGGGAGGGAAAGATAAAGAATGCATGCCAGGGCCTCCAGCCACTGCAAATGAACTTCAGATACATGTGCTACCTTGTACAGTTGGCTTATGTAGGAACTGGGGAATTGAACCTGGGTCCTTTGGCTTTGCAGGCAAGCACCTTACCTGCTAAGCCATTTCCTCAGACTCAGAGTGTCCTACTTTGCAGCAGAGGGAGGAGGCAAGTTCTATCAAAGGACTGACTGGACTACAGGTGTGGTTGGCACTAGGAGTCATTGTTCCTGGTGATTTTACTGCTGGAAACTGCCAGTGAAATAGGGTTGAACAACAAGGCTGTGCTGACCAGGATGTATGGACAATGAGCAAGAGAAGCCTGTCTTGTCTGCGCTGTTCTTATGGGGGGGTGGGGCTGCAGGTTGACAACTTTTTTTTTTTTTTTTGAGGTAGGGTCTCATTCTGGCCCAGGTTGACCTGGAATTCACTATGTAGTCTCAGGCTGGCCTCGAACTCACAGCGATCCTCCTACCTCTGCCTCCGAGTGCTGGGATTAAAGGCGTGCACCACCACGCCCAGCCTCCCCTCTACTCTTCCTTGCTCTTGGGCACTGTAACATACATGGTTAACCACAGGACTTGTGCTGCATGACTGACTTACTGAGAAGCGGCCTGTCCTGTGGCATGAGTGGATCATGCCAGGCTATAAGTAATGTGCTACTCTATCTTCTCTGGCTCAGGAGAAAGCAGGTAATATACTACCCCGAGTAGCTTCCCTGCCAGTGGTGAGGGGAGTCCATGCTGATGCCCTGTACCTGCCGTTACTAACAGACACTCAAGTATCAAAACCGCCAATGTTTGAGAAACCAGAGTAGGATGAAGACTTATCAGATGGCGTTGGGGACTGTTGTAAAAACCTAAATAAAGCATGCTGGGCATGGTGGCACATACCTTTAATCCCAGCACTCGGGAGGCAGAGGTAGGAGGATCGCTGTCAGTTCAAGGCCAACCTGAGACTACTGACTGAATTCCAGGTCAGCGCTAGACAGAGGCCCTACTTTGAAAAACGAAACAAAACCAAACCCTAAAGCGTGAGTTTTTACTGCAGCCGCACCTCCCCTAACAGACAGGTCCTTTGAGATAGAGATGCCAGGGCCTCTTTCCACTGTAAATGAACAGATACACTTTGTGCATCTGGCTTTATGCAGGTCCTGAGGAACTGAGCTTGGGCTGGCAGGCTTTGCAAGCAAGTGCTTTTAACCACTGAGCTCTGTCTCAGTTAATTTTACATGAGAGGGATTTGTGCTTCGGTGGTCCAAGTGCTATAGGGACTAGCATTTGGAGTTCCGGTCACATTCACAAGCAGTTTGTAAGAATTCCCCTCCAGACTTGTGCAAAAGCAAGGATAAGGAGTTATATTCCTTCAGGCTGGCACTATTGAAGTGACTAATGGCCAGGATGACACTAGGGGCACGTGCCCTCCGCCTGAATCACGCTGGAACCCTTTGCAGGTCTGAGGCTGAGAAAGCACGGTTGCTGGCTGCTTCTGAGGCCTCAGCGCTGCGGCCCAGCAGCAGGTACCTGGGAGCTCCGCTTGGCAGCAAGCACCAAAAGTGAAGATAGGACAAAGGCTAGAAAACAGAGTCATTTATTAGAAACAACAAACGGGGGGGGGGGGGGACCCTCAAACCCCTAAGCAGGATTTGAATACAACAGAGGAACCCGACACCCTGAAGGCACCTTGCTCTGCTGACAAGATATACAAACCATGTGATCTCTCCAGCAGCCCTGGAGAGGACGGCATACCAATTCATTGCGCAGGACACAGGCCCTTCTCCAGCCTCTGTCAGTATTTCAGGACAGTTCCAGGCTTTATGTAACAGCAAGCAGAACCGCATTCTAGTTACTGCCGCAATTCTAGGCTCTGCAGACTGCATAGCACAGGGACCCACTCTAAGGGGCAGAGCAGTCTGCTCTTTCCTGGGCTCCTGAACTTTGGTGCCAGTCCAGGGAAGCATTTCTCTTTTCTGCCCAGTTATCACCACAGGAAAACCCAGACTATAATCACAACAGCAAGGAGGACAGGATTGTGTTGCATTTTCCTTTTTTTTTTTTTCTTCCTTAAAGGGGTGAGGGCATGGAAAATACAGCACACCAATGAAACAAAATGCCAAAAAAGAAAAATACAAAAAAATATAAAATAGAAAAATGTATTTACAGGTAGTACATTACTATGATGAGAAAGCACGAAGACATCTGGCTGCTATGATACATGCACTGGTTCAAGAAGAAACACTACAACCCTGCAAGGGAGAAGCCTGTACAAAGAAAAGGGCCACAAAGCTGCTAGCTTTCCATCCCTAACCGATACACTGATCCACACGGGAGTCCCGACGCTCTACCACGCTGTGGCTGAGGGTCGCTCGTGAAGGGAGACGGCAGCGCATACAGGGAAGCCAGTCAACTGCTCTACATGCGCAAACTTACAGCAAGCCCCATCTGCTACACAGCATGAGCTTAGCAGGTTTTCATCTTTGTTTATTCATATATATCTATGTGCGCGCGTGTGTCTATATATATGTGTGTATATATATATTTATATGTACGTATGTATAAAAACCGTGCCCTTGTTCACTGCCAACACGACATCTGGGTGGACATGAACTCATTACAACAAATCCTTAATGTGAATGTTGTAAGAAGTCATTCAATGTCTGTGGATTTTATTAAGTCACTTCACACCACAGAAAATATTTAATAAATCCCAAAAAAAAAAAAAAAAAAAAAGGAAAGAAGAATATAAGGACAGAAGAACTTCTGTCTGGTTCTTTGAGTCCCCCACAGGAAACTGGTCCCAAAGTTTTGGAGGGTTTACTGAAGAAACTTCGGTTTCCTAATTTTTAAAAATCCTTTTAGTGTTCAAAAGTTCTAGAACAACTCCTTGCTCTTTGCAGTTTTTTAACAGTCAAATCTCCATCTCCCTGCAAGGTAACAGTCTGGTGTGCAGATCCGTATGAAGAGGAAGGGTGCTGTGGAGGGCCTGTCACTTCTGGAATGAACTCCATCTCTCCATCTGCAGGAAGAGAAGGACCCAGCAGAGCTCCAGCATCCTCTCCCGCAGACACGCTTCCTTCCGCTGCAAACTCCAGTCACACTGTAGTTCCTTAAACGGTACACCTCTGGGTACCAGGCCAGCTTTAGGAAGAAACAAAACCACGTGGTGAGAGAAAAGGACAATGACAGCCATTCTGGGTGCTTTCGAGGTGACCTATCATACTTCCAGGAACCGGGAGCTGCTGGACTTGGAGTGGAATGGCTCCGACCACATCCGCCGTAAGTCACCCTGAAAGAGAGATTCTCCTCAGTGACAGATTCAAATAAGGTCCCTGAGTCCTCTCAGGTTAGAATGCTTATACACTTGGATTTTATTCTAGACAGGACACTCTTAGGCCACTGTGGGGCTTACATACTGCCTCTGTTTTATTTGACGTTTTAAATTCCTTCAAAACGAGTACATAGTGTTAGGTGGCAACAGGACACAGCTTTTTTTTTTAAAGTTCTGATGTTGAGACATGATCTTGTAAGTACCCAGACTGGCCTTGAAAACCAGATCCTCCTGCCTCAGCCTCCTAAGGGCTGGAATGATAGGCATGTGCCACCATGTTTGGTTATCATTTTGAGTAAGATGTTTGAGTAGAATGGCTCTTGTGATACATTAATGCATTACTATGCAGTGTCATTACTAGCATTTTCTGCCACTGGCTCTAAGAATCCCAAAACCTCAGAGACTTCTGATTATAGGCCTGATCAAAGCATATACCCCAAAGTCACAAGGTCCTGGCTTCCCCGATCTCTAGCAGCCCCTCACCTTTAAATAGGCCATGGTGAGGAGTGGCAATAAGGTAAATGGCACCAAGTAGAGGAGGGCGGGCTGGGCGGCTCGGTGGATGCGAGATGCCACAGTAGCAGTGAGCAAACCTAGAAGCAAAGACACTGGTGAGTGGTGAGAGGCCAGCGACAGCAGAGGACCTGTAACGACCCACTCCTTGCCCAGGTTTCTTGCCTGTCTCCCGTGGTGTGCAAGGAGGGATGTGGAAGCACTTAGCCCTCTACCTGCCTAGTGGGAGTAATTCCATTTGTTGGGTCCCTCTCAGAGTTCTCAGACTGACAGGAGCTCGTGTGTGCGGAGGTGTCTTCCCACTCACTGTGCAGTACCAGCTACGAGTGTGCATGGGTGACTGCTGTGCCGAGCTAGGAACTGTCTCTTCCTGTTTGCCTGTAGTGAGCTGGTGGGAGAAATGTGAGCCCGGGGCACAGTCCAAGGTGAGAGGTGACAGACCCTACGAAGGCAGTATCAAAGCAGGAAGTAGCGCAGAATCACTAAGCCCATGGCCAGGTTACATAGAGCCTCATCCCCAAGCATGCAGCTAAGGAGCAGTCACACTTTTCCTGCATGTCCCACTGTGAAGGAGGACCTGGGCCCTTGGCATAGGGAGCATGCATCATCTCAAGGGCTGAAAGGACTCCTTTTGGTTCCTACACCACACCAGAGCTACTGTTTTTCTGGTTAAATTCCAACGGTTGGAGGATGGGCTCTTACCTACAAAGTACCCGATGAGGGTGCAGTGGAAGTAGGAGACCTTCTGCATGCGCCCAGAGATGTTGGCAGGGCCAGGGGCGCTGCCGGAGTCACCACTGGCTTGTTTCTTGTAGTTGTCATAGCGAAGGACAAAGCACAACAGGAGGCCAGGCATCACGATGTCCCCAATGCCCAACATGGAGAAGTGGCTGCCAGTGGAGCTGAAACAGAGTCACACGTCAGGGATATGGCAATCCAATTCCTACATCTTCTGTGAAAGTAGTTCTCTGACAAGATCAGGTGCGTTCAGGGTGTTATGGCTGTAGGGCAAAGAAACGCTAGCTTTAATTTTTTTTTTTTTTTTTGAAGATAGAGCTTCAGACTGGCCTGAATCTGCCTTACCCTCCCCTCTTAGAAAGATGTCCTAATAAACTTGTGTGTTCTCAATGGTGGAGCCTTATTAGCCCACAGCTCTCCAGTGTTAGTTGGCTCTCTCCCATGCTGTGGCAGGTGATGTGCAACCTCATGGCAGCTTTCCCAGCCACTATGAAGCCTCTCCTCGAGACTATAAGCCAAAATAAATAATTCCTCCCAGCAGATGCTTTCAGTTGGGTGTTTGTCCCAGCATAAGGAGGTAACTGCAGCACCTTCTTAGTGCTGGGATTACACCAGGATGAACACCTTGGAGCACTGGCCATAGCAGCTGTTGCCTGACTACTCGGTGTCTGAGGAGGGCACTAAGGTGATCTGCAAAAGCATGCTGCTGCTTCTGGAAAAGTCAGGCAAGTTGTTGCGACTCACTCTTGACACTGCACATAAGATCCAATGACTACGTAGACATCAAAGGTGTTCACTGATTTTGCCAAGATCATGTTTCACTATGAGATTGTTACCATGAGAACATGTCTTTACAAATGTCTCAGAAGTAAAAAAAAGACCCCAGAGTTTTTATAGCAGGGATGGCAGAAATGTTCTGTTCTAGTATTAAGCAGCATGTGTATCACCTGAGCAAGATGGTGGCCTGGAAGCTCCCTCGGTGAATGACAAGTGTGGAGAGAGGAACTAGGCAACAAGAACATGGAAGCCGGAGTGCTAGCTTCAGGACAAGCCCACAAGTCCTCAAATATGAGGAAAAAGTATTTCATTTTGCCATTCCCTGTATCACAGAGGGCTTACAGCCAGCTGCCATATTATGGGTACTGGTAGGGCTTAAAAACAAGGAACAGAGAGCCTGGGGCTACCGTGCCCACAGTCAGCTAGAACAACACAGTGTGTCTGGTAGCTGTGGAGACTGTCTCCCTGCCAGTGGGACTGGGAACTCTGAGACTCAGGTTCAATGAGCACTTCCTTCCTGCAGGAGTTTTGTTGCTGAGGGGTAGAAGAAGACCTGGAATCAGTCTTCAGCACAGAGCTCCACGCCATTTGTTTCCCCCATTCTCCAACAGGCTAGAGACACCTCTTGCTTTGGACATTAGCACCCCACCCCCCCAGGGTATATAAACCGGGGAGTCTCTGGAGTGAGTGAGACCCTGCATGAGCTGCAAAGCTAAGTATGGTCAGCAGTAGCTCCTGGTGTGGAAAGTCCTAAAGTAAACTCCGTTCTGCTGGAGACGAAATGACCCTGGGCTGTCAGGACTCAGCACCAGCCTGAATGGAATAAAAGACCCAGCAGAATAACCTCCAGGACAGAAGACAAGGCCCAGCACGTAAGACATTCAGAAATCAGTAAAAACACAGCTTTCAAGAACCCTTGGTGAGACCAAAACACAGAGATGGAGGTAAGATACAAACTCAAGCATAGAAAAATTATAGCAGAAATGTTACCCAATCTACGAAAATGAACAGACATCCATTCACAACCCCAAATAGACAAGACCAGAAAATAATCTTTTCCTTAACACCTTATAGTTAAAATGCCAACTAACTCAAAGGCAAAACCAAGAACAAGCCAACCCCAATATGAACAGAGTTTTGAACCAAAGTATAGGAATCTACAAACTCTCAGTAAATAAATGTAATGGTCTTATCTTTCCAATTAAACCCATACTCCCAGTCCCACTGGCAGGGAGACAGTAGCTGCTGCTGGACTACTGCTTGGCAAAGACAGACGGAAAGTGAGAGAACAGACACAGATATATTCAGGGATGGAAACAATTGGAAGTAGCCATACTCAAATCTGACAAACTTCAAGTTAAAATTACATTAGTGCATATATAGTAATCCAAGGAGTTGTAGTGATTATAAAATGTATCACTGGGATGCTCAATTTCATAAGCTGAACAAATTAGGAACAGGACGTTCCAGATATAAAAATAGTAACTTCAGTATGCTACCAATAAATCATGTAGACATAAACCCAAGCTGGGTGTGATGGCATACACCCTTTAATCCCAGTGCTTTTGAAGCAGAGGTAGGAGGATCGCCATGAGTTCAAAGCCACCCTGAGGCTACATAGTGAATTCCAAGTCAGCCTGGGTTAAAGTGAGACTCTACCTTGAAAACAAAAAACAAACCCAAAATAGCCAGAATTAAACTATATTATGGAGCAAATGGACTTAACAGAAACCCGCAAAAGGCTGGCTTAGCAGTTAAGGCATTTATTTGCAAGCAAAGCCAAAGGACCCATTTTATCCAGATGCACAAGGGGGTACACACATCTGGAGGCCCTGGAGCACCCATTCATTCTTTCTCTCCCTCTTTCACTGTCGAATAAAAAAATAAAATGTTAAAAAAAAAAAAAGCTCTGGTATGCTCATTTTCCTATTCTCCCTTGCCTGATTTGTACAGATCTGGAGAGGATTGCTTGGTCCCTTTTCAGACCAGAATGCTGAATACAGAAAGTCAGATGACCAAGGCAGGGAAGGTGGGCATGAGGGCCCACAAGTTAGTCCTACCTTGGGAAGACTAATTTTCCAGGCAGAGACAGGCGAGGAACATCACGTCCAACATTGGGCCCCAAGTGAAGCTTTCGGGACAGAACGTCAAGGGGATTGTCTGCTGGCTGTGTGGCCACCTTCACCATGACATTGCTGTTGAAGATGTAGGCTGAGAAGAATACCTGCAAAGTGGAGAGCGGCCTTTAGCAGAGGTAGCTGCAAGAAGTCCTTTAGGAGCATTTGCTTTCTTCCTCTGCAGAGTGCAGGGTCAGTGCTTTGAGGACAAAGAGAATCTTTGCTTTCCACATCCCCAGACAGTACATTCCAGTGGAATGGGGTGCTCCCACAAAGAGGCGCTCATCAGCTTGCTGCCCTTTCCACCCTGAGTCTCACACACACTACATCCTGTATCATGGATGCTTGTGCCTTGTCAGCACAGAGGTGAGCAGGACTTGCTGGCAGGCAGACACTCACCCAAAAGACATCATAGATGAGAAGCCCTGAGAGAAGCAGGCAGGACACCTTGAGACTTGGCAGGCGGACAAAGGCAATCATGGCGACACAAAGACCCATGGCCAGAGCTGGAAGGAGACAGCACAGGCATCAGTCAGTGTGGACAACAGATCTCTTCAAGTTGTCAACCCTACAGAGTTTACCATCCCCTCAAAACTGGGGTGGACCTGTGCTCCAGTTTCAGACACTACCCACACGGGCCCAAGTACTAGCTGGGATTTGGAATGACTCCTCATGTCCACACAGTGCTGAACTGCTGGAGACTGTGGTCCCCTTGTACACATGTCCTCCATACATGCAGGTGCTCTGAATGCTTGGTCCCAGCTGATGGCAACTTGCTCGGCGCAAACCTTAAGGTTTATTAGCCTCTAGCTTGCTAGCATTCGCCCAGCTCACTCTCCTGCTGTGGCACAGGTGATGGCCAGCCTCTGCTCATGTCATGCTGTCTCCTACTATCATGGTGCTTCCCCTTGAAACAATAAGCCAACACAAAAAACTTTCCATCTATCAGCTGCCTTTGTTCAGGTGCCTCATCCCAGCAATGAAAAAGAAAACTACAACAGAGGCCCAGGAGGCTGCTCCATCCACAACCACACAGCTGCAGGCCAGGCTCATTTGAGAACTCCTGTTTCTTATGGACATATTATCCTTGCATTCAAATGCCTACTTTATACCTTAAACCAGACATCAGGGCACACCTATGATCCCAGGACTGGGGAGGCTCAGGTAGGAGGATCACTGTGCATTTGAGGACTGCCTGGGCTAGAGCAAATGAAACCCTACCTCAAAAAAAGGAGGTGGGGGGAGCCAGCTTGCACCCTAAATCACATAACCTTTAGTCATTCTTGGACATTATTCTAATATGCACTCTTTTCTTGCTACTACATTTCCTCCTATCAGTATATGAATAAGCAATATTTCTATCTTAAACACAATATCTAACCTAAAAAAAAAAAAATCTTTCCTGTAGCTACTCCCACTTCATGGCTTGACAGCTAATTCATCTCTCCAGCCTTAGCTTACATTCTTAAAAATAAATATACTTTAAAGACTTTTTTTTTTTTTTTTTTTTTTTTGAGATAGGGTCTCATTCTAGCCCAGGCTGACCTGGAACTCACAGCAATCCTCCTACTTCTGTGTCCTGAGTGCAGGGAATTAAAGGTGTGCATGCCACACCCAGCTAAGAAGTCTAACTTCTGAAACTGTGGTTGGTCAAAAGAGAATTAGTTAACAGTCTAAGGTTTCTGCACACACAGTGGCCCAAAATCAAGCATGTAACAACAAGTGTGAGGTGTTTCTCACAACCTGACATACCACATGGTGCCAACAAATGTTGCTTGGAACAGCTCAGATTTGATACTATTGTATGCTATGAATTCATTTTTTTTTCTGCACATAGAAACTTGAGTATCAAATTAGTATGTATTTGGAATGTACTGTGTCACAATGTTTGATTTGAAAAACTGCTGTTTGAACCGAAAAGTGGCTTACTGGCTTAGGTACTTGCCTGCAAAACCCAAGGATCCAGGTTTGACTCCCCAGTACCTATGCACAAAGTGGTGCATGCATCTGGAGTTGATTTGCAAAGGCTAGAGGCCCTGGTGCACCCATTCTCTCTGCTTGCAAATAAATAAAAATTATAAACAAAAACTCTAGTTTGATTTGTTGACTTGAGTGTCATGAAAAATTGTCAAATAAGGGCTCAGCGGTTAAGTTGCTTGCCTGCAAAGCCTAACAATCCAGGTTCAATTACCCATTATCCACATAAAGCTAGATGCACAAAGTGGTATCTGGAGTTCATTTGCAATGGCTGGAGATCCTGGGATGCCCATTATCTGCTTGAAAATAAATATTAAAACAAAATTGATATATGAATTTTGATTTGGGGTCAGGGTGGAATTTCCAGCAATTTTGATATGGTATTAAGCATACCTCTGCCACTTTGTGCTGTACTATGTTTTTACGTGAAGTGGCATTATGATCAAGATGCCAGTCAGCTTTGAAAAACAGCAAAAGATACTCTATATGTTCTGCAGTATCAAATATTCAGCAGATTTGTTTATATAAAAACAAACACAGGGGCTGGAGGGATGGATTAGCAGCTAAGGCATTTGCCTGGAAAGCCAAAGGACCCAGGTTCAATTCTCCAGAACCCATGTTAGCCAGATGCACAAGGTGTGCACCCATTCTCTCCCTTTCTCTGTTAAATAAAAATATTTAAAAACAAACACTGCTGCCTCACTAGCATAGAAATATGCTTTTGTCTTTAATAAATAGTAAAATTATAAAAAATTATATAAAAATTATAAAAAATTATATAAAGAATTCTGGGGGCTCGAGAGATGGCTTAATGGTTAAGGCACTTGCCTGTGAAGCCAAAGGACCCAGGTTCGATTCCCCAGGACCCACATAAGCCAGATGCACAAAGTAGCACATACATCTGGAGTTTGTTTGCAGTGGCTGGAGGTCCTGGTGTGCCCATTCTCTCTCTTTCTGCATTGCTCTCAAATAAAAAAATTAAAATAAAAAAAATAATTTTTAGAGACTGGAGAGATGGCTTAGCCATTACAGCACTTGGCAGCAAACTCAAATGACCCAAGTTCAATTCCCCAATATACACATAAGCCAGATGCACAAGGTGGCACATGTGTCTGGATTTCATTTGCACTGGCTGTAGGCCCTGGTGTGCTCATCCTTTCTCTCTCTTAAAAAGATAAATAATGGGCTGGAGGGATGGGTTAGTGGTTAAGGCATTGGCCTACAAAACCAAAGGACCCAGGTTCGATTCTCCAGGACCCATGTTAAAGTTGCACAAGGTGTTGCATGCATCCGGGGTTCGTTTGCAGTAGCTGGAAGCCCTGGCGTGCCCATTCTCTCTCTCTCTGTCAAATAAATAAAGAAGTGTTTAGGGCTGGAAAGATGGCTTAGCAGTTAAGGTACTTGCCTGTGAAGGCTAAGAACTCAGGTTTGAATCTCCAGGTCCAACAAAGCCAGTCGCACAGTGATGCAAGTGTGCATTGTTGCACATGTGCAGAAGGGGGTGTACACATCTGGAGTTTGTTCACCTTTAATCCCAGTCCTCTGGTCAGGAGGTAGGAGGACTGCTATGAGTTCAAGGCTAGCCTAGAACTACAGAGTGACTTCCAGGTCAGTCTCGACTAGAGTGAGACCCTACCTCAAAAAAAGAAAAAGGTTTTAAATAAATTTATGGTTTATTATCAGTAAATGATTTGTATAGCTATTTTATATACCTATATACTCAAGGTTACATAAAAATTTGTTGGATGAAAAGTGATCATGGGGGGATGGAGAGATGGCTCAACGATTTAAAAAGGCACTTACTTGCAAAGCCTTCAGGCCTGGGTTCAATTCCATAGCATTCATTCACAGTGACAAGAGACCCTGAGTGACTGCCCCCACCACACATGCAAATAAATAAAAAACTGAAACATGGTCATAAGTGAAAAAAGTTTAAGAAGCTTTCCTCTAAATAGTTGTGGATAAGCTAGATGTCACTGGGAAGGCTGAGGCAGAAGGATTTTGAATTTGAAGCCTGGGCTAAATAGCAAATTCCTGCCTACTCTTGTTTTTAAAGTATCTTTATTGCCGGGGTGGTGTACACCTTTAATCTCAGCACTCTGGAGGCAGAGGTAGGAGGATCTCTGTGAGTTCAAGGCCACCTTGAGACTACACAGTGAATTCCAGGTCAGCCTGGGCCAGAGTAAGACGCTACCTCGAAAAACCAAAAAAACCAAACCAAAACAAAACCATATATATTTGTAAGCAGAGAGAATGGGTGCCTGAGAGGCCCTGACTGCTGCAAACAAACTCCAGATGAATGCACTACTTTGTGCATCTGGCTTTACGTGGCTACTGGGGACTTGAACCTGGACCAGCAGAAAAGCAATGGAGTAGGACACCTGACATTCCATTGGCCACCACACCCCACCATACCACATGTGTGCATGCACACACAAGCAAAAACAGATCAAATAATTACTTATAATAAATCATCTTCGGTCTAAATGTAGTTTTACCATTTTCTTTCTTTTTTAATTTACTTATTTATTACTTTAGTGTAGGCAGAATGGATGTGCCAGGACCTTCAGCCACTGCAAATGAACTCCAGGCACATGTACCACCTGTGCATCTTTAACTGGGTCCTGGGGAATTGAACTGCTTCGCAGGCAAGCACCTTGAGTGCTAAGCCATCTCTCCAGCCCCCATTTCCTTTCTTCTCCAACTTTTCCTTCCTTTTTCTCTTTCATTCTTTTCTTTGAAACAGGGTTTTAGGTAGCCCGAGATTGGCCTTGAATTCCCTATAGAGCTGAGGATGATTTGACTGTTTCCACTTCAAGTGCCAGGACTCATAGGTAGGTGTAGGTGTAGCTCCCTCCTGCCCCCGAGTTCCATGTGGTGCTGGGCCCGTGTCCATGTGTGCAGACTGGGCAAGCATTCTGCCCACCACACCACACCTCAATCCACCATTTTTTAAAGACAAAAGCAAATTCGCATAGTGATGAGATGAAATGTGTTTCTTTAGTTTACATGAACAATTAAATCTTGGCTAAATACTGGAGACTGTAGGACTAAGGTATCTTTAATGTTTTTCAGAGATAACTGATACCTTGATTTCATAATCATCAGTGCTGAGAATACTGCTTCACATAAAAACAGAACAAAATGACAGAAGTATATTTAAGACTACTTCAGAAAAATTTGGAAATTCTGTTCTAATCCCAAAATTCATTTAGCTTTTTTAAAAAATTAAACTCAAATAGCAATTTTTAAAATCAATTATTCATTTTTAGGCAGGGGTAGTGTTTTTTTTTTTTTTTTTTTTTGAGGCAAAGTCTCACTCTAGGCCAGAATGACCTGGAACTCACTCTGTAGCCCAGGCTAGCTTTGAACTCATAACAGCCCTCCAACCTTAGCCTCCTGAGAGCTGAGATTATAGGCATGCACCACCATGCTGAACTCAAATATTTTAACACAAAAAAATCCAAAGCCATACTAACTCGATACTTCATGCTGCGGAATAATGGTAGAAAAATGGTAAGTCTTTGTTTTCCATAATTAAACCATACTTTTCTATAGGAGCAGAAAACTACAGTTCATAGCACACAAGAGTCTTGAAATGAGCAGAGATATTTGGTGTGGTGTAGTGTGACATCACATGCAGCAACACTGAATATGCATGAAGAATGTTCAGAACCAAGGCTGCAGTGAAGTTACATGAAACAACATGGGTGAGTACTGGCAAGTTTGTTACATGTTTGTTTTGCAAGCAAGTGCATTTAACCACTGAGCCATCTCTGAAGCTCTACACATTTGATTTTGAACGAATTCTTGGGTCATTGTGTGTTTAGAAACTTTTTTTTGATTTTCAAGGTAGGGTCTTACCCCAGGCTGACTTGGAATTCAAGTTTCAGAGTGGCCTTGAACTCATGGTGATCCTCCTACCTCTGCCTCATGAGTGCTGGGATTAAAGGCATGCACCACCATGCCTGGCTTAGAAACCTTTTATTGCTAACATTTTTTTCCAATCAGCACAATTATGTGAACTCATATGGGGACCACGACCCACAATTTAAACTGTGATCACTAATCAAATAAAATTACAATCTGTCCCATATTACTCACCATCCATAAGAAGCCAATGGCCAGTGAGAACCCAGATGAGGACGAGCATAACAGACAGAGAGAATGACAGTAACTCAGCAGCAGTAAAACGCCCGCAGCAACCAAAGGAAATCCTGGAAAACACATGGTTACTGGACTGAGGAACACTGATTCAGTAACTAAAATTTCCCTTGGTTCTTCATGATCAGAACAGTACAAAATACCTACATGCCTAAAAAGCTATGAGATCCAAACCTCTCCAGAGTAAGCTATGGAAGCTTAGAGGAATTATACTTTTACTTCTAACTGATACATTGTTTAGACTAAATTATCAATATAGCGTTTCAAAGTTTAATGTGACAATAAAGAATAGTAGGGGAAGCCAAGGATAAAGGAAATTTTATTTATTTATTTTTAAAATATTTTATTTATTTATTTGAGAGAGAGAGAATGGGCATGCCAGGGCCTCCAGCCACTGCAAATGAACTCCAGATGCATGCACTCCCTTGTGCATCTGGTCCTGGGGAGTTGAACCTGTGTCCTTTGGCTTTGCAGGCAAGTGCCTTAACTGCTAAGCCAGCTCTCCAGCCCGGAAATTTTATTTTTAGGAAGAAAATATAGTAATTAATTTCATTTTGCAAAGATAGTATTTTTGAAGATGGGAAATCTACTTGGTTAGCACTAATTCTTGGGAAAATCAGCAGCTCCTGGTGACTGGTGTCCATGTATCATGCCCACGAGAAAGAACTTTGTTTCCATGGAGCAACGGCCCTGAAGCTGAGTGGCCGGCATAGCCAGGTCAGCAAAGCAGAAAGGTAGAGACTGTTTGAGTCAACAATAATCTTCCTATTCCACTAACTCACCAGTGAAGAAACAAAAGGCCTGCTTTAAGAGACACTGCAGGTCTTTCATGATTCAAGTGGGAAGCACATTACAGTGATCCCACCTTCCTAGGGTTTCTACTTCCTCTGCCATAAAGGTACAAGAGGAAACTCTATCATCTAGTTTTTAATAATGTGAGACCAAACAACTCATTTCCCAATCTCTTGGCATTTGTGTAGTCTGACCACTATCTGACACTTAGGCTTCTAATAATGCGTAACAGAAAAGTGCACACACATTTATCACTCAGAGGCCAAGTCCCAAATCCTTACTTGTTCTGAGGTGAACAGGGTCTTGTTAAATACTGGCACATGGGGAGAAGAAGAAAAGCAAATGCTATTGTTGCAAGAACTAGAAAAGAAAATACATGGTTAACTTTTAAAATTTTTTACCAGATAAAAATGGCATAATTCATAGAAAATCATTTCCCAAAACTTTTCTGACAAGTAGAAATCATTACCTAGAAAATTTCCTTTCTTCCCTCCTTTCCTTCCTTCCTTCTTTCCCAGAGAAGTATTTCTTTACTCTTGCCAGATTACCACTTAAAAAAAGAATTTTTGATGGTTGTACATGCTTTTAATCCCAGTACTTGGGAAGCAGAGAAGAGGATCCCTGCTGAGTTTGAGGCTATCCTGAGACTACAGTGAATTCCAGGTCAGCCTCAGCTAGAGTACTGGGGTGACAGTTGTGCATCACCATGACCAGCTTATTTAAAAACAAAACAAACCAACCAAAAAAAAAAAAACTTATTTGAAGTAGGGGAAAATCTAGATTTTTTTTCATTCTCTCTCCTTTCTTCCTTCCTCTTCCCTCCCTTCTTCCCCCTTCCTTCTTTCCCTTTTTTTTTTTGAGGTATGTTCTCATTCTAGTTCTAGGAGTAAAACTGTACACTACAGCTGGGCGTGGTGGCGCACGCCTTTAATCCCAGCACACGGGAGGCAGAGGTAGGAGGATCACTGTGAGTTCGAGGCCAGGCTGAGACACTACCTCGGGGGGAAAAAAAAAGTGCACTGCAACACCAGTTTCATTCTCTTTTAACTCCACAAGGTAAACAGTAAGATAGGAGGTGAGCCCTCATTAAGTATATTAGCTTAAAAAAATTTTTTTTTGAAACACACTGGGCAAAGTACCAACTTATTTTTATTAGCAATCAATGTTTTTATCTACACAGAGATTCACAGAAGCTGTTAACCAGCATCATGCCAAACTATGCCTTTGGGTTACTTGCCAGAAAAGGAAACACATACAAATTTGGTGTCATTAAAGCTCCTGAGTTTTCAAATCTCTGGGCTTTCTTTCAGATTGTATTAAGACATTTGAACAGATGAGGTATATATCAAGTGGTTCAAGGAAGAAAGGGGGGGGCAGATTTATTAAGATAAAACTGACCAACAATAAAAAATACAGTATTTTGGGCTGGAGAGATGGCTTAGCAGTTAAGCGCTTGCCTGTGAAGCCTGAGAACCCCAGTTCAAGGCTTGTTTCTCCAGGACCCACATTAGCCAAATGCACAAGGGGCACACGTGCCTGGAGTTCATTTGCAGTGGCTGGAGGCCCTGGTGCGCCCGTTCTCTCTGCAGGCCAACCTGGGCTAGAGTGAAACCCTACCTTGAAAAACTAAAAAACAGTATTTTTCCTTTTAACATGCTAAGAGTACAGAGACACGCATTTACCTGCGGTACATATCGTGAAAACGACTTGCACTGAGTCAAAGAAGAAGAACATCACTAGAAGAGAGACAGACGCTCCAATGGGAAGGAAAAGAGCTTGAGTGGAGTCAATTGTTTGGATACCTGGAAGACAGAAAACAGGGATGCTATTACACTTACTACATAACAGCACTGTGCCACACACCATCAATATGAGCTCACTAGCGTGCAGGTGGTTCTTTGCCATGACTATGTGAAGCATGGATTTCCAGGCCCTATAATTCTCTCTTAATGAGATTCTGAGCTCTAGGCGCCCCTTGGTGCCTTCACTATAATATAATATGTGCCCAATAAATGCAAGCTCAAATCCCACCCCCATCCTATGGAGTATCTTTTATGCCCTCCCCTCAGAATTTTCAAATACAATATGTTTCGGTTGATTCTCATTCCTCTTCTTATCCACCCCTCCATATCTTGTCCTTTTGCTCTTTTAATAAATCTACACTTAAAAAATTGTTTTCACACAAGAGAGAAAAGAGAGATAGAATATTAGCACACCAGGGCCTCCAGCCGAACTTCAGATGCGAGAGCCACCTTGTGTGCATGTGTGACCTTGTACGCTTGCATCACTTTGTGAGTCTGGCTTAAGTGGGACCTGGAGAGTTGAGCATGGGTCCTTAGGCTTTGCAGGGAAGTGCCTTTAACTGCTAACCCATCTCTCCAGGAACTAAATCTACACTTTAAAAAACAATGAGGAGCTGGGTGTGGTGGCGCACGCCTTTGATCCCAGCACTTGGAGGGAAGAGGTAGGAGGATGGCTGTGAGTTTGAGGCCACCCTCAAACTACATAGTAAATTCCAGGTCAGCCTGGAATAAATGAAACTCTACCTTGGAAAAAAAAAACAAAACAAAACAACAAAGACGTCTAGTTAATGCTGGGCATTAATCAATCAGTAAATTAATGTGGTGGCGCACGCTTTAATCCCAGCACTTGGGAGGCAGAGATAGATGGATAGCCATGAGTTCAAGGCTACCCTAAGACTACATAGTGAATTCCAGATCAGCCTGTGCTAGAGTGAGACCCTACCTCGAAAAACAAAACAAACCAAAGTCCCCCAAAAAAGACTTCTAGTTAAGATGGCGGCATAGGAACCACGCCAAGGCAGCCTAGGGGGAAAAAAACACAACCCAATAAAATATACTTTTCTACTAAAAAGTGAAGGTATATAAGAAATTATCAACCATAGCAGAGAAGTAGAGAGATCCAGAGGTCTAGAGACCACAGAAGCAGGCAGAAGCGGCTCCAGTAGTGCTGGTAAGTAAGTCTGCGCGGCTGCCAGGCTTGGCCTGATCTGCAGGAAAAGTCAGGTAAGGGGATTTTCCACTCACACCAGCCTCCTCGCAAACTCAAGAAATATGAAGGGAGGATGGCAGGGACCAGCAGAGCAGCTGTGAGGAAGAGGATCGCGAGAATCAGCAGAACTTCAGCCACTGTCTCCTACCCACCCCCACCGGCACAAGTGCCAGCAAGCACCAGAGACCTGGGGAAGGGAGCTCACCTACAGTGTCCGGCACAGGCTATCACACAGCAGCGACCCACTGACCCAGCCAGCCTACGTAAGGCCACAGTGCAGCAAAAAGGGACCCAAGTGAGTACATAGTATAACTGAGACCAAAGCCATCCCAAAAGGTAACTGGGATTACACCAGGTCAGTATCCACCAAAAAAAAACTTGTATATAGGCTTGAACTGGAAGTGCTAATTGCACTTTCCATGTCAGTGCAAATTATATGCTAAATCTGATGTATGGTCAGATTTGCCATTCTTAAATAAGCTATATTTAGGACTTGTCATTTGTTGTTTCCTGATTTATTGTGTCTTTGTCTCCTCTTCTGTTGTTCTTTGGGTAAGGGTCTCACTTGGTTACATGCTGACCTTGGAACCCTCTATAGACCAGAAATCTCAGCTTCCTAGTTGACAGGATTAAGGGTGTGGGGCACCACACATTTAGGGACTGTGACTTTTGTAGATGATCTGGTTGTTATAATATCTACTCTTGCATAAACACTCTGTGCTGATTTTCATTGAATGTGTATATTGTTTAATTAAATTTTAGAATCTGCCTGTATTTTGTTCCACCCAGCCTACTAATAGCAGGCAAACCCAACACCTAGGGTTACTTTTGTGGTTACTCTGAGAGTCTTAAGAGCCACACCTAGAACCTTAAGCTCCTACCCTGAAGATATATAACATCAGAGTGATCGATAGATATATCTAATAATACTGCAGATAACTAAAAAAACTCAAGAATTAATCCAAGATGCAAAAATCTCTACATTATAATATAAGAAACACAAAAAGATCAAGACAATATAAATCTACCAAAAGTACAAATCCATCAGAAATGACCTCCAGTAAGACTGATTTAGAGGAAATGCCTGAGAAAGATTTCAGAAGAATGATTATAAATATGCTCAAAGAAATTAAAGAGGAAATCAAAGGAATCAAAGAAGACACAGCAAACCAATTTAATGAAATAAGGAGGTTAATACAAGACATGAATAAGGAAATAGAAATAATAAAAAAAAAAAAACCAGTCAGAAATACTAGCAATGAAAAACACAGTCAAATAAAAAACTGCAGAATATTTCACCAGTAGAACAAATGAAGGAGAGAACAGAATATCTAAACTAAAAGACCAAGTGGCAGATCTAATACAGTCCAACAAAGAGAAAGACAAACTAATAGGAAGGTATGAATGGGAATTTCAAGCTATTTGGGACACTATGAAAAGATCAAACATAAGAATTCAAGGTATAGTAGAAGGAGAAGAATTTCACTCCAAAGGCATAGTAGTTGTTTTTAACAAAATCATAGAAGAAAACTTCCCACAAATTGGGAAAGAAATGCTAGTGTAGATACAGGAAGCCTTTAGAACACCAAATAGACAAAGCCTGGAAAGAACCTCTCCTTTCCATATTATAACTAAACTACCAAATACACAAACCAAAGAAAATGTTGAAAGCAGTTAGAGAGAAAAATCAAGCCACATACAAAGGCAAACACATCAGGATAACAGCAGATTACTCAACATAAACTTTAAAAGCCAGAAGGGCTTGGAGTAATGTATTCCATTCTGAAAGATAATTGTCAACCAAGGTTAGTTTATACTGCAAAGCTATGCATTCAAATAGAGAAATAAGGACAACAAAAGCATGCTAAAGGAATATTTGAAGACAAAATCAGCTCTACAGAAAATACTTGACAGGATTCTTCATGCTGAAGAGAAAGAAAAGCACACATATAAGGAACCTGGACAAAACAAACCATATTCAAATACTACTTAATATAAGAGAGCAAAGGTAAAATTGAAATACCTACAAAACAAGAAAAATGGCAAAAATACATACCTTTCAATAATAACTCAATATCACTTGCCTCCATGTCCCCCCCCCCCCCAAAAAAAAAGACATAGGTTTGCAGACTGGGTAAAAAGCAGTATCTGGTGAAATCCTACCTCGAAAAACCAAAAAAAAAAAAGAAAAAAAAAAAAAAAAAAAAGCAAAAGCAGTATCCTTCAAATGGGCCTAGACAACAAGCAGGGGTTGCTATCCTGATATCTGACAGGGTAGACTTCAGACCAACAATATTAGTTAGGAAAGATAGGAAGGTCACTTTATATTGATTAAAGGAACACTCCAACAGGAGGACATTACAATCCTAAACATATATGCACCTAACATGGGGGGGGGGTTCCCCAATTTCATCAAACAAAAGCTATTAGAACTAAGGTCACAGATAACACCAAACACAGTGGTAATGGGTGACTTTAACACCCCACTCTCAAAAATTGACAGGTCATCCCGGGAAAAAATAAACAGAGAGGCATTTGGGTTAAATGAGGGTCATAGAAGAAATGGACCTAACAGATATATACAGGACATTTCATCCAAATGCTGCAGAATACACATTCTTTTCAGAAGCACATGGAACATTCTATAAAGTAGACCATATGTTAGGACACAAAGCAAATCTTAACAAATACAGGAAAATTGAAATAATTCCTTGCACTCTATCTGATCACAATGGGATCAAACCACAAATCAATATGAAAAGCTATAGAGCATACACAAAATCATGGAAACTAAACAATACACTACTAAATGATGAATGAGCCAATGAAAAAATCAAGAAGGAAATTAAAAAATTTATAGAGTCAAATGATAATGAGAACACAACATACCAAAACCTTTGGGACACAATGAAGGCAGTCCTAAGAGGGAATTTTATAGCTTTAAGTACCTATATATTAAGAAATTAGAAAGCTGGGTGTGGTGGCGCACACCTTTAATCCCAGCATTTGGGAGGCAGAGGTAGGAGGATCACTACGAGTTCAAGGTCACCCTGAGACTACACAGTGAATTTCAGATCAGCCTGGGCTAGAGTGAAACCCTACCTTGGGGGAAAAAAAAAAGAAATTAGAAAGGTCACAAGTAAACAACTTAATGTTTCACCTTAAAGCCTGGGGATAAAGAAGAACAAGGCAAACTGAAAATCAGTAGATGGGAAGAAATAATAAAGATGAGGGTGGAAATTAATGAAATAGAAACAAACAATCCAAAGAATCAATGAAACAAAGAGTTGGTTTCTTGAAAGGATAAATAGGATTGATAAACCCTTAGCAAATGTGACCAAAAGAGAGAATAGACACAAATTCATAAAATTAGAGATGCAATTTTTAAAAAAATCATAGGGACATACTATAAGAACATATACTCCTCTAAATTTGAAAATCTGAAAGCAATAGATGATTTCCTTGATTTCTATGACCTACCAATATTAAATCAAGATGAGATTAACCACTTAAATAGACCTATAAGTATGGAGATCCAAGCAGTTATCAAAAATCTCCCAACTACAGGGCGTGGTGGTGCACGCCTTTAATCCCAGCACTAGGGAGGCAGAGGTAGGGGGATAACTGTGAGTTCAAGGCCACCCTGAGACTACATAGTGAGTTCCAGGTCAGCCTGGGCTAGAGTGAGACCCTACCATGAAAAAAAGAAAAAAAAGTTCTTACTGAAAAAAGTCTAGGCCCAGATGGATTCACTAGTGAAGTTTATCAGATCTTCATGGAAGAACTAATACCAATGCTTCTCAAACTTTTCCATAAAACAGAGAAGGAAGGAATCCTACCAAACTCCTTCTACAAAGCCAGCATCACCCTGATACCAAAAGCAGACAAAGATAGAACAAAAAAAGAAAAGTATAGACCAATCTCCCTCATGAACATAGAAGCAAAAATTCTCAAAAAATTGACAAACAGAATACAAGAATGTTAGAAAGATCATTCACCCCATCCAAGTAGGCTTAATGCCACAGATGCAGGGATGGTTCAACGTACACAAATTGATAAATGTAATACATACACTATATAAATTGATTGAAGGACAAAAGTCACATGATCATCTTATTAGATGCAGAAAAAGCATTTGACAAAATCCAACATCCCTTCATGATAAAAGTCCTACAGCAGGCAGGCATGGTAGCAAACACCTTTAATCCCAGCACTCAGGTGGCAGAGGTAGGAGGATCACCATGAGTTCGAGGCCATCCTGAGACTACATAGTGAGTTGCAGGTCAGCCAGGGCTAGAGTGAAACCCTACTTTGAAAAAAAAAAAAAAACTCAACATAATAAAGGCTATTTATGACAAACCGACATCCAAACAAGTGATAGGATTGCTCAGTACTGCAACACCTCTATCACACCTTCCAAGGCTCAGGGTCCATTGCGGAAGAGGTGGAGGAAAGAATGTATGAGCCAAAGGAAGGGTAGGACTCCTTACAATGTGCTCCTCCAGACACAAAATGGCCTGGAAATCCATGACCTCACAGCGCCTGATACTACCTACACAAGACCATCATTAGAGGAGGAAAAGATCATAACATCAAATAAAAGAGACTGATTGAGAGAGGGAGGGGATATATTAGAGAGTGGAGTTTCAAAGGGGGAGGGAGAGAATTACCATGAGTAGTTGTCTGCAATTATAAAAGTTGTCAATAAAAAATTAAAAAAAATCTGGGGTTGGAGAGATGGCTTAGTGGTTAAGGCACTTGCCTGTAAAGCCTAAGGACCCAGGTTCGATTCCTCAGACCCCATGTAAGCCAGATGCACAAGGTGACACATGCGAAGGTCATGGATGCCAACAAGGTGGCACGTGCATCTAGAGTTTGATTGCAGTGGTTAGAGGCCTTGGCACACTAATTCTCTCATTAAAAAAAAAAATTAAATATCTTTACTACTTAGAAAAAAAACCTTGAAAATTTGGACTACTACCTTCTAGAGTTGACAATATGAACAAAAGGATACAAAAGACAGCAGCAACAACAACAACAACAAAAAACCAAAACAAGCCAGGTGTGGTGACACACGACTTCAATCTCAGAACTTGGGAGGATGATAGGAGAACACCTGTGAGTTTGAGGCCAACCTGAGACTACATAGTGAATTCCAGGTCAGCCTGGGCTAGAGCAAGAGCCTACCTAGCAAAAACAAACCAAAACGAAATGAAACAAAATCCCCAACCTCCCTCCAGATAAAGTGTATCAAGAGGCAATAAAAATTAAGATTAGTCTATTTAAGCATGTATGTGGTATGTATAGTTTTAGTAAAGGTGGTAGTTTAAACCCAATTAAGATGAGTTCTCTAACAGGGCTGCAATATGCTTTCTTTATGTTTATTCTGATAGAGATAGGATGAACAAGATAACTCTAAAGAGCCAATGAGAAAAAGTTGAGAACACTTTGATTCTCAGAATAGGAGATTAGTGGGGCACAATGGCTTGGCATACAGTACAGTTTAGCTCAGTGGTTCTCCAATCTTGTAATCCCCTGGAGAGATTTTTAAATATTACAATGCTCAGGTTATTAAGCCAAAACTTCTGGGAATTGGGCCCAGATAAAAATTGTACTTTGCACCCAGAGCTGGTAACTACTAATAGAGTATTTAGTAGAGAAGAAAAAACATGGCAAATTCTGTTAACCATTGAATGAAGAGAAAAAACCATCAGCTTTGTTATGTCACCCAAGTCCAAATGAACCCTGCTGAGATGTGAAGTACATTAAAGTAACTAAAAAATCATCATATAACACTGAGAGTGGTGCACACCTTTAACCCCAGCACTCAGGAAACAGAGATAGAAGGACTACTGTGAGTCTGAGGCCAGCCTGAGACTACAAGTGAATTCTGGGTCAGCCTGGGCTACATACAGTGAGACCCTATCTTGAAAAACAAAAACAAAAAAAATTTAAAAATTATCGTATGATCTATTATAATGAAATGTTTGACGTAAAAGTTTCATTAAATCAAGGCTATAAATGAAACATCCAGCCAGGATGAGCCAAGACACAAAAGGCTACCAATGATAAAACCAACCATTCAAACCAGGCATGGGTGGAAGCCCAGAATCTCAGCACTTGGGAGGTGGTGGCCAGGGAACAAGGAGTTCAAGGCCATTCTCAGCTACACAGCAAATTCCAGCTCACCTTGGGATACAGAAAACATTTTTCTGTTTTATGAAGCAGGGTCTCACTCTAGCTGACAACTCACTATGTAGTCCAGGCTGTTCTCAAACTCATAGCGAGCCTCTTTAACCTCAGCTGGGTGCTGGGATTATAGGTGGGAGCCACCACACTTGCCTACAGCCTGGGCTACAAGAAATCTATCTCCCAGGCCCTCTCCCCCCATAAAAGAAAAGTAAAATCAAAATTAAAAATAGACAAACCACCCCCAATATTAAGTATTTAAGTTTGTCATCAAGAGCTATTTAGGAGATTTTTTTTTTTTTTTTTTTTTGGTTTTTCAAGGTAGGGTCTCACTCTTAACTCAGGCTGACCTAGAATTCACTATGTAGTCTTCAATGTAGCCTCCAACTCATGGTGATCTTCCTACTTCTGCCTCCCAAGTGCTGGGATTAAAGCATGCACCACCACGCCTGGCTATTTAGGAGATTTTGTGAAAGAAAATATTAAATATTTCTTCAAAACAAAACTGCTTCCTAGTGGTTAGGTAGATAGGTGAAATAATTTACTAAGGAATGGGGCAGTTCAGCTTAAGAAAAGTGGTCTATGGGCTGGAGATATGGCTTAGTAGTTAAGGCACTTCCTGCGAAGCCTAGGGACCCAGGTTCAATTCTCAGTACACATTTAAGTCAGATGCATACGGTGGTGCATGTGTCTGGAGTTCATTTACATGGCTAGAGGCCCTGACATGCCCATATTTTCTATCTATAAATAAAAATAAATAAAATTTATTTAAATAATTTAATTTACTTAAATGAAAAATAGTTAAAATTTTTTTAAAATTTTTATTTACTTGAGAGTGACAGAGAGAAAGAGGCAGATAGAGAGAGAAAGAGAAAGAGAGAGAGGATGGGTGGCTCCAGGGCCTCCAGCCACTACAAACTCCAGACACGTGCGCCCCTTGTGCATCTGGCTAATGTAGGTCTTGGGGAACACAGCCTCGAACCAGGGTCCTTAGGCTTCACAGGCAAGCGCCTAACTGCTAAGCCATCTCTCCAGCCCAATAAAAAATATTTTTAAAAAAGGTGACTGAAGTATGACAAACAGATATGACCTGGGAATGGTCTACCCTGAGCTGCAGTCAAATCTGTTCAACATGGTGCATTGATAATGGATTGTATGTGTGTGCATTTGCAGTACAAAATGTTCTTTTCCCTAAATAGTTCTGAACTTTGGTGCTGGGCTAGGGAGGTAACTTGACATATCAAAGGCACTTGCTTGAACTTGGGTACTCTGTATTTCAAGGAAGATCTAGAGAAAACTATAGGTTCTAGGTATCTTTCACAGCAGAAAGTAATGGTTTTGATAATAAGTGATAATTTGTTACAGGATGAAAGACGAATCTTTTTAAAAAACCCAAAAATCTTAAAACATGCCCAAATTCTCCCATCTGTAGAATAAAACATCTTACAGTCCATAGAGAGTAGAATTAGTTCAGCTGTGAGTTTGGTGACACACACTTGTATTCCCAGGACTTCAGTAGAGGAAAGAGGATCAGAAGGAAATCAAGGTCTAGGCTCCAGAGACCCTGTCTCTCCACCCCCCCCCCCAAAAAACAGTGTATTTGCTCAATATATAAACAGAAAAATTAAATGGCTGCTAGAACAAAGACTGTATTAGCCAGACTACGTAAGGTGTGTTTATAATGAATCTAAATTTTAGTTTAGTGTATAATTAAAACAAAACTGACATAAAGGGAAGAGAAAGGAAGGGAGGAGGCTACTTAATAGGTTGATAATGTATATATGTAAGTACAATGATTGTGATGGGGAGGTAATATAATGGAGAATGGAATTTCAAAGGGGAAAGTGTGGGGGGGGGAAGGGATTTTTTTAATAATAATGGAAAATGCTAATAAAAATTTAAAAATGCTAATAAAAATAAAATAATAATAATAATAATAATAAAAATCCCAGGGCTGGCGAGATGGCTTAGCAATTAAGTGCTTGCCTGTGAAGCCTAAGGAGCCTGGTTCAAAGTTTAATTCCCCAGTACCCACGTAAGCCAGATGCACAAGGTGGCACATGCATCTGAAGTTTGCACTGAAAATTTTCTAGCAACAATCTACAGCTCTGGTGTACACATTCGCTCTCTCTCTTTCTCTCTCTGCCTGTTTCTCTGTCACTCTCAAATAAATAAATAAAAATAATTTGGGGGGGGGTGCTGGTGAGATAGCTTAGCAGTTAAGTGCTTGCCTGTGAAGCCTAAGGACCCTGGTTCAAGACTTGATTTCCCAGGGCTCATTTTAGCCAGATGCACAAGGGGGCGCCTGCATCTGGAGTTCCTTTGCAATGGCTTGGAGGCCCTGGCACACCCATTCTCTCTCTCTCTCTCTATCTGCCTCTTTCTCTGTCGCTCTCAAATAAATAAATAAACATGAAAACAAAAACAAAAACTGAGTACAAAGAACAATGCTGAATATTCAATAGATCATACACATTTTCTTTTCTGAAAGTACAGATTTTAAATACATTTAGTTTTAGTGTATGTGTTTGTGTGTCAGCCAGGTTGGTGGCTAGTATCTTCCTTGACTGCTTTCAACCTTATTTAATGTAGAGGGACTCTCACTTGAACACACAGCTTGCTGATTTAGCTAGTCTAACTAGCCAGCTTGTCCTGAGATCTTGTCTCTACCTCCCCAATTCTGGGATTACGGGCAGGCTGTCATGCCCACTTGGCATTTATGTGGGTGCTGGGAATCTAAACACTAGCCCTCATGCTTACACAAGTGTTTTATTGATTGTTCCAGCCTCCAACTGCATTACTTTTAAAGCCAAAATCTATCTAAGGAGAAGGCATGCCATAGAATTAAAAATTATGTATAATAAAATCATTTTTATTATTTTATTTTTACTTTTATTTGTTTTGATTTTTCAAGGTAGGGTTTCAGGTTTCACTCTAGCCCAGGCTGACCTGGCATTCACTATGGAATCTTAGGGTGGCCTCGAACTCATGGTGATCTTCCTACCTCTGCCTCCCAAGTGCTGGGATTAAAGGCGTGTGCGACCATGCCCAGCTCATTTGGTAAATTTTGATGCATTGATTCATATAGCCCATCGAATCCTCTGTCATCACCTAATGTTTCTAGCTTGTTTTATAACCTGTTTAATTACTTCTGAAAAAGCCAATGTATGGGCTTGGAGAGATGGTTCAGCAGTTAAGGTGCTTGCCTACAAAGCCTACAGACCTGAGTTCAATTCCCTAGTAACTAAATAAGGCCAGATGCAGAAGGTGGAGTATGCATCTAGAGTTTGCAGTGGCTAGAGGCCCTGGCATGCCCATTCTCTGTCTCTATCTGCCTCTTTCTGTCTCTTAAATAAATAAGTAATTTTTTAAAAAAGCCAAAGTTGGGATGGAGAGGTGGCTTAACAGTTAAGGAGCTTGCCTGCGAAGCCTAAGGATCCAGATTCAACTCTCTAGGTCCCACATAAGCCAGATGCACAAGGTGGCACATGTGTCTGGAGTTCATCTGCAGTGGCTAGAGGCCCTGCCATACCCATTCTCTCTCTCTTTCTCCCTTCTCTCTGTCTCAAATAAAAATAATAAATAAAAAATTTTAAAAAAGAGCCAAAGTATGAGGGCTGGAGAGATGGCTCAGTGATTAAAGGCACTTGCTTGCAAAGAATGACAACGAGAGTTCAATTCTGCAGTACCCACATAACATCAGATGCACAAAGTGACTCATGCATCTAGAGTTCCTTTGCAGTGGTAAGAAGCCCTGGTGTGTGTGGGTGGTGGTGGTGGTGGTCGTGTGTGTGTGTGTGTGGGGGGGTGTTATGTGCCTGCTGGTCTGCTTGTCTCTCTCTCTCACCTTGCCAATAAATATTAAAAATTAAAGGATGGGGAGATGGTTCAGCAGTTAAAGGTACTTAGTTGCAAAACCTGACAGCCTGGGTTTGATTCTCTGGTACCCAACCAATAGCCAGATGCACAAAGTGGGGCATGCATGTGGAATTTGTTTGCAGTGGCCAGAGGCCTGGGCATGCCTATTTTCTTTCTCTGCCTCTTTGTTTTTCTCTCTCAAATAAATAGAAAAATTTAAAAATAAAATTTTAAAAGTTGGGCTTGGCAATAAGCTAGAAAGGAGATCTAAAGGGAATAGAAAGGGAGGGAGGGGGCACCTAATAGGATGTTATTGTATGTATGTAAGTAGAAGAATAGATTAATGGGGTGAAAAGGCCTTAGTGAGGTCAGGGGAAGAGATTGAGTAAGGAAAGGTGGAAGGAGGGCTAATCAAAATCTAAGAGGATATAAATAAATCATATGGAAACCTACTTTTTTAGGCAATGGAACACTCAGGAGCCATAGATTGTTTATAGAAGATTTTCAGTGCCAGGGATGGGATACCTTCCAGTGAGTTGTTGGCCAGGGAAGTCCCTGATGACCCCCAAACATTACAGGGCATTGCCAAAGCTCTTGGTTTCCCACCAGGAATAGATGGTAAGACCCTATTGCTGAAGACTCCACATACTTGGGTTGCAAGGTCACTGAGAAACCCTGTTGGAGCCGAGCTGAAAACCTCCTCCATGTAGACCAGCTGACAGAAAGCTGGAAAAAGCTACACTGCATGCAGTTCAATGGGAGACAGAGAAACCACCAGTGAAGATACCCAACAGTGGACACTGCAAGCCTTATAATTGGCCAGTCAGGCCAATGAGCCAATGGGTGCAATAGTGTTATGTCTGTTATGGGGGAAACCAACAACCCTCTAATTTGACCGGAGGCCCGCTCCATGGGAGGGAATACATCCCTGATACTGAAAATTTAAAACAGGGGTAGTCATGAGCCCTAGGGGTGTAACGTCTGCTGCTGTCTGCCTAGAAGTATATACTATGCTTATCAAACTGCCCAGTAAGCACTTCTCTTAATGTTCATACCCATAAATTAATACTACTCTTACTTTTGGCTAGAGAACCTTCTCTTTTCAGATGGCAGTGACCTTGGGATGACTCAGGAGGCACCATGGTGCTGAGAAGAAGTGACAAAGGAGTGCTTAGCACTGAAATATCTCTATCACAGCTTCCATGGCTCAGGGTCCATTGTGGAAGAGGTGTTGGAAAGAATGGAAGAGCCAAAAGAAGGGCAGGACGCCTTACATCACGCTCTTCCAGACACAAAATGGCCTGGATATCCATGACCTCACAGTGCCTGGCACTACCTATACAAGACCATCATAATAGGAAGGAAAGATGATGACATCAAAATAAAAGAGACACTGATTGAGAGGGGGAGGGAATATGATGGAGAGGGGATTTTCAAAGGGGAAAGTGGGGGGGGGGGAATTACCATGGGATATTATTTATAATTATGGAAGTCGTCAATAAAAAAAAAATATCAAAAAAAAAAGTTGGGCTTAGTGGCAACACAGCATTAACCCAAGCATTTGAGAGGCAAAAGGAAGAGGATCACCATGAGTTTGGGACCAGTCTGAGACTACATAGTGAATTCTAGGTCAGCCTGTGCTAGACCAAGACCTTACTTTGAAAAACCAAAATAAATAAATATATTTTTTACAAGACTAAAGTATGTGATCTATACAGTAACCTCTCATCCTGACTCTCTCTCCAGGATGGTGGCCTATGCTTACACCCTTCATGTTCTCCCATGTATGTTGGAAGTAGGCAACTTCAAACTTAAAACAACAACAACACTATCTCATTACTTTCATCTTTAACTGGTCCAAGACATTTGATCCACTCTTAACACTAAACTCTTATCTTCCTCTTCATGAATTCCCCTTCCTCAGCTCTTGTGCACTGTCCATCACCGACACCTACACAATCTCCTGTGCTTTTGTTCATCTTCCTGGTTACTACTATTTCATAGATTCTTGAAAAACGGACCTATTTTTCATGCTCTTCTTTCAATCTGGAATGACAGCATACTCTGTAATCAAGTACTGGTCTTCTTTGCAATGGCTATTTATTTCATGTCTTCCTGATTACATAGGACTATATTTTATACTAATCTATCTGTGGTGGTTTGATTCAGGTGTCCCCTATAAACTTAGGTGTTCTGAATGCTAAGTTCCCAGCTGATGGAGATTTGGGAATTAATGCCTCCTGGAGGGAGTGTATTGTTGGGGGCGGGATTATGGGCTTTATAGCCAGTTTCCCCATGCCAATGTTTGGCACACCCTCCTGTTGCTGTGGTCCATCTTCTGTTGGCCAGGGGGTGATGTCTACCCTCTGCTCATGCCATCGTTTTCCCCTGCCATCGTGGAGCTTCCCCTCGAGCCTGTAAGCCAAAATAAACCTCTTTTTCCCAGAAACTACTCTTGGTTGGGTGATTTCTAACAGCAATGCGAACCGGACTGCAACAGTAAAGTGGTACCGAGGAGTGGGGTTGCTGCTAGACACCTGACTGTGTGGCTTTGGCCTTTTGGAGCTGATTTTCAAGAGGAAAGTGGAAGGAGTTGAAACCTTGGCCTAAGAGATGCCTTGCAGTGCTGTAAGTACAGCTTGATGGACTATTATGGTCAGAGCTACAAGACCTGAATGCAGTAAGAACTATGGACTGTGAGGTTTGGTTTATGAGGGTGAGAAAAAGCTTTGCTTGGACTGGGCTAGCAGTTTGTGTGAGAAGCTTGCTCTTATGCCCATGTCCTGAGAAGTTGTGCAGGGTTGCTTTGCATAGAAATGAACTGGTGTGTGCAGAGGGATATGGCACAGAAAGAAAAATCTTTGGGTGAACTATTGCCCGTTCAGCTGCAACTGAGAGATTACAACCTTTGAGACTGGGCTAGCTGACCTGCGCTGGGGCAACAAGAAGAATGTAGACTCTTTTGAAGGGGCCTGAGTGCTCAAGGAGTCCTGTTCTTCAAAGTCTGCTTTATTCCCCCCTGGATTAACAAACTGGCACCCTACCTGGTATTGTGGAGTATAAGAAATGCTGGAAAGAGGGTCATTGAGTTTGCAACACGGTCTTGTGTTTTGGAAATGGCCATGGGCAGTGTGAAGCAGGTTTGCTGGTTGCCTGCATAGAGACCCCATGGGGTCATGAGGATGAACCGTGGCTTGCAGTGGAGACCCCGTGGAGATGCCGGGACCATGAGATGGCTGCCGAGGAGCTGCCGGCCCCGATGAAGTTTCCCAGGACTGTGAGTAGCCTAGCTGGAGGGGCAGAATTGGAATGCCAGAGACTTGTTGCTGGTTAGAATTATCGGACTTGAAGATTTGTCACTGGCTAGATAGAGTTGCTGCACTTGAAGCTACAGAGTTTGATGTTTGCCCTGGTTGTTTTAAATCTTGTATTGATTGAATGTTTCTTTGCTATGCTCAATGCCATCTTTTGCAGTGTGAATATTTATTCTGTGCCATTATGGGTTTTTTGAGGTTATATTTTGGTATTATGGCTCAGTTAAAAGATCTTGAACTATGGGGATGTATGAACATCATTGGGATTGATAAAAACTATGGGGACTCTTAAAGTCAGACTGAATGCATTGTATTTTACATCATGTATGGATATCAGTTTATGGGGGTCAGGGGCGGAATGTGGTGGTTTGATTCAGGTGTCCCCCATAAACTTAGGTGTTCTGAATGCTAAGTTCCCAGCTGATAGAGATTTGGGAATTAATGCCTCCTGGAGGGAGTGTATTGGTGGGGGCGGGCTTATGGGCTTTATAGCCAGTTTCCCCATGCCAATGTTTGGCACACCCTCCTGTTGCTGTGGTCCATCTTCTGTTGGCCAGGGGGTGATGTCTACCCTCTGCTCATGCCATCGTTTTCCCCTGCCATCGTGGAGCTTCCCCTCGAGCCTGTAAGCCAAAATAAACCTCTTTTTCCCAGAAGCTACTCTTGGTTGGGTGATTTCTAACAGCAATGCGAACCGGACTGCAACATATCCTATTCCTTTTGGTTGTATCTGTGACTGAGCATAGGTACTGAAGAAATACACGTTGTGGAGGATAATTCAGCACAATATAAGGGGTAGGTTTTAGGAAACCACCATTAAAAATGAGGTGTTTGAGGTTGGAGAGCTAGCTTAGTGATTAAGGCACTTACTTGCCTGCAAAACCTAAGAACCTGAGTTCAATTCCAAGTATCCAAGTAAGGCCAGATACACAAGGTGGCACATGCGTCTGGAGTTTGTTTGCAGTGGCTAGAGGCCCTGGCATGCTCATTCTCTCTCTCTCCCTCTCATAAATAAAAAAAATAAATAAAATGAAGTGTTTGATGGGGCTGGAGAGATGACTTACTAGTTAAGGTTCTTGACTGCAAAGCCAAAGTACCCAGGTTCAATTCCACAGAACTCATGCATCTGGAGTTTACTTGCAAGCAGCTGGAGGCCCTGGTGCACCCATTTTCTCTTAAATAAATAAATGATAAATAAATAAATATTTTTTAATGAGGTGTTTGAGCCAGGCGTCGTAGTGCAACACTTTTAATCCCAGTACACTGGAGAAAGAGGTAGGAGTTCCAGGCCACCTTGGGCTAGAGGGAGACCCCACCATGAAAAGACAAAAAGACGTGAATATGTTTTAAATTTTTTATTGTTATTTTTGGTTTTTCAAGATAGGGCCTCACTCTAAGCCAGGCTGACCTGGAATTCACTACGTACTCTCAGGCTGGCCTTGAACTCACAACTATCCTCCTACTTCTGCCTCCTGAGTGCTGGGATTAAAGGTGTGCACAACCATAGCTGGCTCTGAGTACTTTTAAAACACTTTGGACAGAGCTTCTCTTGCTTTTTACATCTTTCAAACTATGTAAGTATAAATCTGTTAACACTGCCTAGTCTCCTTTTTAGCTTTTTGGTGGTGCTGATTAGCACAGCCCAGGCCTCACCTGAGGTAGACAAGTACTCTACTACTGAGCACCATCTTTATCCCTTAAGTTTCCTTATTTCTAATTTAATTCTTGCCCGTAATGAGTACCACAGATTTTCTTTTTTAAATTAATTAATTAATTTATATGAAAGTGACAGGCAGAGAGAGAAAGAAAAAACATATATATATATATAAATAATGAATGGGCACACCAGGGCCTCCAGCCACTGCAAACGAACTCCAGATGCGCGCACACCCTTGTGCATCTGGCTAACGTGAGTCCTGGGGAACTGAGCCTTGAACCGGTGTCCTTAGGCTTCACAGGCAAACATTTAACTGCTAAACCATCTCTCCAGCCCTACAAATTTTCTATAACTCAATTAAAGCAGAATTCGTACAGCACAAAATTTCCCCATCTTAGGTATATAATTCAGTGAATTTTTCTGCAACCTTAGGAACCATGAAAAACCATCATCAGAATATAGTTTTTGAACATTTTCATCATCCCAAGAAGATTCTGGTGGTTGGTGTCTCAGCAACTTAGAGCTGACTGCAACAAAGACTTTGGGTTGTTTCTACTTTTGGGCCATTATGAATCATGCTCCTAAACATGTGCCTAATAGCATACTTCCATTTAAAAAAAAATAGGTATTCTAATAAGATCTTAAATATTAGACTGGTGCAACAGTGGCATGACTGTTAGTGGAAAACAACTGTTTTCAGACTATATTTGAAACCTGAATCACAGGAGGAAATTCACATCTGGTGCAGTAAACCTGGTTAAAAAGCCTATGGCTGGGAAGCTCATAGGCTCTAGTAGACACACTACTATTATTATTTTGCTATGCAGGTATAATTGCTTTCCACATATTTATGTTTATGCTCATAGATTTTTTTTTTTTTGGGGGGGGGTTTCGAGGTAGGGTCTCACTCTGGCTCAGGCTGACCTGGAATTCACTATGTAGTCTCAAGGGTGGCCTCGAACTCATGGTGATCCTCCTACCTCTGCCTCCCAAGTGCTGGGATTAAAGGTGTGTGCCACCACGCCCGGCTTTGTTCATAGATTTTTGCTGCCAACAGAGAATCACTAATCAGAAAGCATCTTTTTGCAATGGGTAGCAGTTACTGACTTATACCTGCTGAAGTGCTTAGAATAAGTGATGCATCTGCATCACCTCCCTTCCCCTAAGGCTCAGGGAACATCACTGAACAGGGGTGGAAAGAATGTAACAGCTGGGGAGCCGGACATGGTGGCACACACCTTGAATCCCAGCACTCAGGAGGCAGAGGTAGGAGGATCACTGTGAGTTTAAAGCCACCCTGAAACTACATACTGAATTCCAGCTCAGCCTGTGCTAAAGTGAGACCTATCTCGGGGGGGGGAAAAAAAAAAAGAGAGAGATGTAAGAGCTGGAAGAAGGGGTAGAGTGCTGTGGAATGCTGTCCTTTGGACACAACATGGCCAGTACACTCTTAAATTCTCAGCAGTTATGATCACCTGCAAGATTGGGCCTGTCTACATTCTGTCATGGCATGGGGAGGGGCTCATGAGGCCTCACCCCTTTCTCAGGATTTATAGACAGTTAATGACTGCTGAGGAGGGAAAGAAATTTTGTTCACTGGTGTAGCCACTGTTGTCTATGATCCTGTGAATAACCTCTCACAATGTTCCTGTAGGTAACTCCTAATCAAATTCATTGGATTTAAAAAAAAAAAAAAAGAGAGAGAGCTTGGTGTGGTGGAGGATGCCTTTAATTCCAGCACTTGGGAGGCCAAGGTAGGAGGATTACTGTGAGTTCAAGGCCATCCTGAAACTATAGAGTAAATTACAGGTTAGCTTGGGCTACAGTGAGACCCTACCTCAAAAAAACCAAAGAGAGAGAGAGAGAGAGAGAGAGAGAGAGAGAGAAAGGGAGAGACAGGAAAAAAAAAAAGATATTTGAATCATAAGGGGGACTACTTGGGAAGTAGAAGGCTGGAAAGGGATCAAGTAGGAGAGGGAAAGGGACAACTGACAGTATCAAAGTATGTTTTTTCTATATATGTATGAAAATGTCACAATGGAACACATTATTTATAATTAATAATATATGCTAATAAAAACTTTGGAAAAAAGGAAGAGAGGATATGAGGAGACCAGCAATTAAAAACAGGCTGGTTAGTACAGTATTCAAATCAAAACATTTTAAAAATGAGGGCCTATTATATTATAAGCACTTAACATAATAAAGACACAACAATGAATGGAAAAAATCTTATGATAATCAGGAGGGATACTTTAAAAAATACATCTGATTCTTAAAATTTTATTTATTTATTTATTTATTTATTTGGGGGAGAGGAGAATGGGTACTTAACCACTGCAAACAAACTCCAGATGCATATGCCACTGTGGGTACTAGGGAATTGAACCTGAATCCTTAGGCTTTGCTGGCAAGTGCCTCAACCACTATGCCTTCTCTCCAGTCCCAGGAGATACTCTTTATGCATACTTTTATAAGTACCTCAAAGAGTTCTTTACAGAGTGAATAAAGTTGTGATCAATACAAAGTTATCAACCTTACCAAGGAATATAAATGATGTCATAAGCAGACAGGCACTAATCTACCCTCCTTACCTTTAAGAAACAGAATCTCAGCAGCAAGCCTGTAGGTCTGAGTTTACATATGTGAGAACCAGTGAGTTCACATTCAGAACATGGAGTTCAATGCACACAGACTGGATTTTATTGTTATACCAAAGATAAAGCCTTGAGCCTAGTAAATTGCTAACTGGAGGTATGAATATTAAAGTGACAACATGGAGGAAATGTCAATGACATCAAATGCCTTACTATTACTGGTGCTGTTGCCGTTGAAAGACCCAGAGGAGCTGTTACTGTCTTTCTCCTTATCTTGATTTTCAAAGTCCATATTAAGAGACCTGTGTAGAGGGGAAAAGTTATTGTTAAATTTTAGTTTTGTTTAAGAAAGAAGCCAGCAAAGTCAGTAATGAAACAATATTTTTAAATGCTTTAGGAAAAAGAGGAAGATTTCTTTTGAACTATGAAAAAATAGCTCTTGTTACCACATCTAAAAAATACTCTACATTCCTTCCAACATGTCAGTTCAAGTGACTACAAATAAAAGCATTCCATCATGGTTCAATCTTCCAGCTGTATCTGTATGCACATTCTTAATTACTTTCTTATGATAAAACCTGGAAGGAGAAAGGATGGAAAAAGAACAAACATTCTAAGACTTTTTACGTGCCACTCAAATGCTTCAGAAAGGATGTGCCAATTAATTCTACAACAGTGTTTCAGAGCATTCCTTTCTCTCCATCTTGCCAATTTTGAATCAACAACAAAGACTGCCTTTTCTCTACACTGAAATAGCTTTAGGTATGGATGGATATAAAAAGTGACTAGAATATGATTATATTGTATATCCAAGACCTTTACATCTAGAGGAGGAAGGAGATAGAAGACAATAATGAAGAATGGGCTGGAAAGATTGCTCAGTGGTTAAGGCACTTGCCTGCAAAGCCTAAAGACCCAGGTTCAATTCCCTAGTACCCATGTAAAGCCAGATGCACAGAGTGGAGCATGTGTCTGGAGTTGGTTTGCAGCAGCTGAATGAGACCAATCTACAGTATATGTTACTTGTAAGAGCTAAGAAGGAAAAGGCAGGAAATGGAGGGGGCTGAAATTTTAGTGGGGTGGGCAGGGAAGACATCAGTCTTCAATGTAGGCCTGACAATGGCATCTCACTTTAATGTTTTTTTTTTTTTTTTTAGGCAGTCTTACTCTAGCCCAAGCTGATCTGGAACTCACTCTTCGAACTCATGGCAATTTTGCCTCAGCCTTCCAAGTGCTGGGATTAAAGGTGTGAGGCATCATTCCTGACCTAGAATTCTTGAACAACTTTGTGTACAATGAGATCTGCTGTTCATTTCTTTGGAGAACTACTTGTTCAAGTTCATGGCTCAGCCACGTGTGGTAGGGCACACCTTTGATCCCAGCACTAGGGAGGCAGAGGTAGGAGGGTTGCCATGAGTTTGAGGCCACCTGAGACTACAGAATGAATTCCAGGTCAGCCTGGGCTAGAGTGAGACCCTTTCTTGGAAAACCAATAAATTAATAAATACATACATACATAAATAAATAAATAAAGTTCATGGCTCATTTTAATTCTCTCCTCCTTTCCTCTCTCTCTCCCTTCCTTCATTTCTTTCTTTCTGTGTGTATATAGCCATGGCATGTGTGGAGGTCAGAGGACAACCTTGGGCTGTCAATCCTTGCCTTCTACATTGAGACAATCTCTAGCTGTTTGGGAAATTGATGCCCAACTAGCTGGCCAGCGAGCTTCAAGATTCTCCTGATTCCACCTTCAACTAGCTTACTCTGGCTGGTTTTAAGTTAGTGATGGGGATCCAAACTCCCATGGGCAGGCTTGTGTAGCAAGTGCTTCTGGTCACTGAGCCATCTCCCTGAATCCCCTGGCCCTCACCTTACTTTTTTTTTTTTAATACTGTTGTTGGGGCTGGAGAGATGGCTTAGCAGTTAAAGCGCTTGCCTGCGAAGCCTAAGGACCCAGATATGATTCCTGAGATCCCACGTAAGCCAGAAGCACAAGGTGGTGCACATGTCTAAAAGTTTGTTTGCAGTGGCTGAAGGCCCTGGCACACCTGTTCTCTACCTGCCTCTTTCTCTCTCAAATAAATAAATAAATAAAATATTAAAAAATACTGTTGTTGGAAGCAATAAGTTTTTTTAATTATTTATTTTTGAGAAAGAAAGGGAGTGCCAGGCATGGTGGCGCACACCTTTAATCTCAGCACTCGGGAGGCTGAGGTAGGAGGATCACCGTGAGTTTGAGGCCACCCTGAGACTACACAGTGAATTCCAGGTCAGCCTGGGCTAGAGGGAGACCCTACTTTGAAAAACAAAATCAGAAAAAAACCAACCAACAACAACAACAACAACAACAAAAAAAAAAAAAAAAAAAAAAAAAAGGAGAGACAGAGGGAGAGAGAAAGAGGCAGAGAGAGAGAGAGAAGTGGCGCGCCAGGCCTTCAGCCACTCTGAACAAGCTCCAGATAGATGCATGAACCCTCTTATGGCATGTGTGCACTTTGCATCACTGTGCTGCTGGCTATGTGAGCATCTGGAGATTCAAACTTAAGTTCTTAGGCTTTGCGGGCAAGTGTCCTAACTGCTAAGCCACTTCTCCAGCCCAGAAGCAATAAGTTTTTAACTATTTTTAGAGACAGTACCCATTTCTTTTAAATTTTTATTCATTTATTTGAGAGAGAGAAAGAGACAGAGGGTGCGCCAGGGCTACCAGCCACTGCAAACAAAGTCCAGATGCACGCGCATCTAGTTTACATGGGTACTGGGGAACTGAACCAGAGTCCTTAGGCTTCAAAGGTAAGCACTTTAACCACTAATCCATCTGTCCAGTTCCCATTTCTTTTTAAAAATTATTTTATTTATTTGAGAGAGGGAGAGAAAGAGAGGCAGATAGAGAGAAGAGGCATGCCAGGGCCTCTAGCCACTGCAAACAAACTCTACAAGCATGTGCCATCTTGTGCATCTGGCTTTATGTGGGTACTGGGGAATGGAACCTGAGTCCTTAGCTTCACAGGCAAGCAAGTGCCTTGGTCACTAAGTCCATCTCTCCACTTCGACAGCACCCATTTCTTATCTCATAGTTTCTGTTGATTCTTGTGTGGTATCACTCGAGTCTGTACCAAGGGTATTACAGGGTAAAATCTCACCTAGGGGTTTCCCTAAACTCATTCAGGTTGTTGGCAGAATGCAGTCCCTGTCAGCTGTAGAACTGAGGCCAAGAGTTGTAGAGGGATCGTCTCTCCACATACAACAGTTTTTTACTGTGATAAACTTCAACTGATCTAGTTTTTCTTTGTGTTTTGGTGTATAGTGCCAAATCCAAGGTTAAAAAGATTTTACTGTTTTCCAACAAGAATTTTATTATTTGGAACCTTGAGCTATTTAGATTACTCGAAATAAAATAAAATTTCAGACTGGCTGAGTATGGTGGCACATGCCTTTAATCCTAGCACTTGGGAGGCAGAGGTAGAAGGATCACGATGAGTTCAAGGTCACCCTGAGACTACAGAGTGAATTCTGGGTCAGCCTGAACTATCGTGAGACCCTACCTTGAAAAACAAAAACAAAACAAAACAAAAAAATTCAGGCTGGAGAGACAGGTCCGTAAAGGTGCTTGCTTGCAAAGCTTCCTGGTCTGGGTTTGATTCCCCAGTGTCTATGTAAGTCAGGTGCCAAAAGTGGTACATGCATCTGGACTTTGTAGCAGGAGGCGGCCCTGGCATGCCCATACTCTCCCCTTCCCTAATCATTCTCTCAAATAAATATTTTTAAAAAGGGCTGGGGAGGGGGGGTTTAGGGAGGGGATTACCATGGGCTATTGTTTACAATTACCGAAGTTGTAAAAAAAAAATAAATTCAAACTGGGTGTGGTGGCTCACACCTTTAATTCCAGAACCAGGGAGGCAGAGGTAGGAAGATCAAGGCCAACCTGAGACTACATAGGAATTCCAAGTTAGCCTGGACTAAAGTGAAACCCTACCTCGAAAAAAAAAAGGGGGGAGGCTGAGAGATGGCTAATCAGTTAACCTTACATATTTACTTCCCCCCAAACTTTGTACTAACATTGTCATGCATTTTATTTTTACATGTTTAAAGTTCTATAGAACATTATGCATATATTCTTTTAAAGTGCTTATAAAATAAAAAAAAAACCCTTATATATTTATCAATGTTTATCACTTCTGGTTTTCATTCTTTTGTGTAGATAGATTCTCAACTGGCACTACTTTTACTTGGCCCTGGGAATGCCCTTTTATTGTTTGCCTCTGTAATGCTGGAATTACAGGCAGGCCACCATGCGCACTAGCAATCACATGGGTGCTGGGGTCTGAACTCGCCTCACCCAGTGAGCTGTCCCTCTCGCCCCTTTCAACATCTCCTACAGTGTAACTGACTAGTGATGAACAGCTCAGGCTGTGGTGTCTACAAACAACTGTGTTTTCATTTCTGAAAGTTATTTTGCTATGGAATCCAACTTTTTTTTTTTTCTTCCTGAAGCTTTCAAGCTGTTGTCCTACTTTCTACCTGCGCTGTTGTGAACAATACATTTGATGTTAACTTTAATCCTTTTTCCTCTGTATGTAACAAGCTCTTGTGCTGCCTTTAGGACTTTTCTTTCATCAGTGGCTTGCAGCCATGATGGACCTTGCTGTATTTTTCTTCACATTTCCTGTATGTGGGGTTTATTGAGTCTCTTGGATCTGTGCATTACGCTTTTTAATAAATTTGAAAAAAACATAGCTTTTCTTTCTTGTTTTCTTTTTTTTTTCGGATTTTCGAGGTAGGGTCTCACTCTAGCTCAGGTTGACCTGAAATTCACTATGTAGTCTCAGGGTGGCCTCGAACTCACAGCGATCCTCCTACCTGTCCTCCTGAGCGCAGGAGATTTTTTAAAAAATATATTTTGTTTATTTATTTGAGAGAGAAGAGGTAGAAGAGAGAGAGAGAAAGGGAGGGAGGGAGGGAGGGAGGGAGAGAAGGAGGGAAAGAGAGAGAGAGAAAGAAAAAGAATGGGTATGCCAGGGTCTCCAGCCACTGCAAACAAACTCCAGATATATGCATCACCTTGTGCATCTGCCTTATGTGGGTCCTGGGGACTTGAACTGGGATCCTTTGGTTTTGCAGGCAAACGCCTTACCCGCTAAGCCATCCTCTCCAGCCCAGGAGATTTTTTTTTAAAGGACTCAAATCAAGTGTCTAGAAAGGAAAGTGAAGGCTGGGAAGATAGCTCAGTCAGTGCTGAGATTAAAGGGAGCCCCTTCCCTCTCAGCCTCCCAGTACTGGAATTATAAGCCTGTGTCACCACACACATTAAAAAAATACTTATTTAAAGTCAAAGAGAAAGGGGGTAAGGCAGAGAGAGAGAAAAAAAATCAAAGTAGTGCACCAGGGCCTTCTGCAATTGCAAACAAACTCTGAATGCATGTGCCACTTTGTGCATCTGGCTTTATGTGGGTACTTGGGAACTGAACCCAGGTCATTAGGCTTTGTAATCAAGTGCTTTAACAACTAAACCATTTCCCCAGCCTATACACTTTTAATTTTATTCATTCATTTATTTGAGAAAGAGAGAGCATGAGTATAGATGGGCATGCCAGGGCCTCCAGCCCTTGTAAATGAACTCCACACGCATGTACCCCCTTGTGCATCTGGCTTACATGGGTTCTGGGGAATCGAACCTGGGTCCTTTTGCTTTGCAGACAATCACCTTAACAACTAAGCCACCTCTCCAGCCTATATCTTTTTTTGGGGGGGGGTTCAAAGGTAAGAGTTTTCACTCTAGTCTTGGCTGACTTGGAATTCACTATGCAGTCTCAGGGTGGCCTTGAACTCATGGTGATCCTCCTACCTCTGTCTCCTGAGTGCTGGGATTAAAGGTGTGCGACACCATGCTGGGCCATTTATGCATTTTTTTTTATTTTAAATAGGTAGGTTCTCTGGGAATAAACTGAGGTCTGCATGCTTGCCTAACATACTTTACTGACTGAGCTATCCTCCCAGCACTCACTTTCCTTTCTACACATTTGATTTGAGTCCTTTAAAAAACTATCTCCTGCACTCAGGAGGCAGAGGTAGGAGGATTGCCGTGAATTTGAGGCCACCCTAAGACTACATAGTTAATTCCAGGTCGGCCTGGGCTAGAGTGATACCCTGCGTAAAAAACAAACTACAACAACAACAAAATCTGGGGCTGGAGAGATGGCTTAGTGGTTAAGGTGCTTACCCGTGAAGCCCAAGGAGTCAGGTTCAATTCTGCAGTACCCACAAAAGGTAGATGCACAAGGCGGTGCATGTATCTGGAGTTTGTTTGCAGTGGCTAGAGGCCCTGGCATGCGCATACTCTCTCTCACTCTAATAAATAAGAAAAAAAAATCCTATGTATCTTTTTTTGTGAGCCTGTGGAACCTAGTTAACATGTGTTTCAAGTCAATCTCTGATTATTTTAACATATGTGCCAGTTCTGATTCGTCTCATCATCATGAGTTTTGATCATTTTCAGAACAATTTTACCTTGTCTCAACATCTTTTTTTCTTATTTTTGTAGTGCTGGGGATCATACTCAAGGTCTTGTGCATATCAGGCAAGTGCTCTATCACTCTGCCCCTGTCCCACCTCAACATACATACATACATACATACATATATATATATATATATATATATATATAGATATATCACATACATATATATATATGTATATATATATATATTTAGTTTCTACTTAATAACAACTTAATAAAATAAATAAAAATAACCTAGTTCAAAGGCAACTATCCTCAGAACTAGCCATTAGCTTTTAGAGGTAAATAGAGAAGGAGGTGAGGGGAAGGATTTTGTTTCTCATTTTTTTTTTTTGTTTCAATTATTATTAACATTTTCCATGATTATAAAAAGTATACCATGGTAATACCCTCCCCCTCCACCCCCCACTTTCCCCTTTGAAATTCCATTCTCCATCCTATCCCCTCCCCACACCTCAATATTTTTATTTATTTATTTATTTATTTATTTTTGGTTTTTCAAGGTAGGGTTTCACTCTAGCTCAGGCTCTCCTGGAATTCACTATGTAGTCTCAGGGTAGCCTCGAACTCACAGCAATCCTACTACCTCTGCCTCCCGAGTGCTGGGATTACAGGCATGCGCCACCATGCCCGGCAACACATCAATATTTTTATATGCCTATTGCCTGTTCAATATTTTCATGCTGTCATAAAGTGGGAGCTTTTACCTACAATGCCATCAGTTACTTGTAACTAGTTTGTTCAGGTCTTGCTTTAAAAAGTTTTTATTTGTAGGTGGGGGGGTAGGGGGAGACAGGGAGAGAGTATGGGCATGCCAGGGCCTCCAGCCACTGCAAATGAACTCCAAATGCATGTACTATTTTGTATATATGGCTTTACATGGGTATTGGAGAATCGAACCCAAGTTGTTAGGCTTTGCAGGCAAGCACCTTAACTGCTGAGCCATCTCCTCTACAGCCCTCAGGTCTTACTTTTATGATTTATTAGGTTATTTTCTTTCACTGGGGAGGGCAAAATCTTTCTGAGTATTCAGTGCCATGAAGTTTCCTACTCTGAGAAGTAGGAACAGACACTCTTCCCTCTAATCCTTTCACATTATTTTTCTTTCTTTTTATATTGTAGGTACTGATCAATATGAATGCTCAAAGGGTCTGTCTACAGGGTTTTCTTTCTCTTTGAATCTCCTTTCTTTTGGACTCTGTCCTACTAACTCTTGCTGCTTCTGTCTTTATGATTTCTCAGACCCACCTCCTTGATTGAGAGACTGTACGTCCTTGCACTGGGACTGGAAACTTGAGAAAGCATGCTGGGAGATTGTTCATCATTAGTCAGGACTGCTGTCCTTTGCTTCTTGAAGAATATGACCTCAAAAATAGCCATTCTGGGGCTGGAGAGATGGCTTAGCAGTTAAGCGCTTACCTGTGAAGCCTAAGGACCCCAGTTCAAGGCTTGATTCCCTAGGACCCATGTTAGCCACATGCACAAGGGTGCACGCGTCTGGAGTTTGTTTGCAGTGGCTGGAAGCCCTGGCGTGCCCATTCTCTCCCTCTCTTTCTCTCTTCCTTTTTCAAATGAATAAAAATTGAATAAAAAAATTAAAATAGCCATTCTGTATATTTTATAGACACACACACTTCACAACAGATGAGAATTATGTCCATGTTCTTCCATCTTGGCTGAATGCAGGAAGTATCTCTGGGTGGTTCTTTTAAGTAGGTCTCAAACCGAAAAGATTATAAAGTGAAGGAGAGATCTGTTTTTCCTACTAATACTTTCTACAAGTTCTTGGGGACACTGGAAGGGGTTTTACTCCTCTTGAAGATGGCAGAGGATGCTATCCTGAAGAGGCCACAGTCCTTTCTCGAAGAGACTCTCAGCTAAACTACTAGACTCAGGTCATACTGACAATCTGCTCGACTTCAGTTTCTACCCCTCATTCAAAAAACCCTTGCTGGATTTAAAGAGATTTGCCCTTACATTCTGACTCTGCTACTTAGTTCCACATACACTCACTGTTAAATTCCTTTACAATTGTTATTGGTACTAAAGAAGTCCCAGTTGGCAATGCATGCAATTAAAATGGGTGACACAAGCAAAGCATTATGGCCCCTACAGATTTAGCTAATTACTTGTTTAGCAAACTTACTTAAGACAGTCCCAATAAATATATATATTTTAGATGGAGTAGACTTGTTTTTGTTTTTTAGTACTAGGGACTGAATGCAGAGGCTATGCCCATGGTAGGCAAGTACTCTACCACTGATTTATATCTCCAGCTCTACCTGGGCTGGGCTTTGTGAACCATGGTTGAAACACGGTCAGAACTCCTCTACTAGAAAATGATCAGTCTCTGGCAGGCTGCTTTCTTGGAGGCTTTTAATGAAAAATAGCAAGCTAGATTTTTAAATTTAAAAAAAAATTACTTATTTATGGGGGGGTGTCAATGGGCATGCCAGGGCCTCGAGCCACTGCAAACAAATTCCAGACGTGTGAGCCACCTTGTGCATCTGGCTTCACATGGGTACTGGGGAACTGACCTGGGTTCTTTGGCTTTGCAGACAAATGCCTTAACACTAAGCCATCTCCCCAGCCCTAAAAAATATTTTTATTTATTTGCAAGTAGAGAGAGAAAGAATAAGAAGAGATAAGATAGAATTAATGTGCCTGCCTGGGCCTTGTGCCACTGCAAAAATACTCCAGATGCATGTGCCACTTTGTACATCTGGCTTTAGATGGGTGCTAGGGAATTGTACCCTGGGCTTCAGGCTTTGCAAGCAAGCGCCTTTAATCACTGAGCCATTTCCCCAGCCCCAAGCTCCAGATTTTAAAACATTCATCTACACACACACACACACACACACACACACACACACACACAGCCTTATGTTTATTTCTACACCCATAGGAGGAAGATACTGACAGGGTATAAGCATAAATTTACTACCCTATGTCTGATAGTTCTAGAAGAACTGTTATAGTAACTGGTTACCAGGACAAACTTTTCACCAATTTTTACAGAAATGCAGTATTATTTACCTACTTCTGCCAAGATACCTGTTGTAATTTTCAATACATGGTTTCATTATTATGGTTCCCCGGCCCCACCCCACAAGGCAGGATCTGGGTCTAAATTAGTCTAACCTGGAATTTACTATGTAGTCTCAGGGTTGTCTTGAATTCACAGTGATCCTCCTACCTCAGCCTCCTAAGTGTTGGGATTAAAGGAACATGCCACCATGCCCAGCCCGTCTTTTACATTTTAATTCATGTTTTCTCACAACAGAGCTAGACATCTGAAAGGATCTGAAGTCTAGGACTGGTGATGTAATTAATTCAGGGGAATATGTTTGGCTGGAGTCAATTAAACATGAATATTGTGTTTTCCCTGTGGGTATGCTTTGGAAAGACATGTATGAATTGAGTTTTCCAAATCTACTTATTAATGTAATAACAAAACTACACTTGCTTTGTCTATTCTGCTACTCAGTCTGGTGTCAGCAGGATAAACTTACAGGAGTCTTTACCCACATCTCTACCCTGGGGGCTAGCTATTACAGAATCATTAGCTATCCTACTCTTCCTATTGATACTGTATTGATATTCTGCACTGGAAAGTTGCCAGAGATGGAGCCTTTAATGAGGCAATTAAAGGTAAAATGGTATTCTTATTAAAGTAGGAGAGGAGATGGGCCAGGGGGAGAGGAAAGAGATACAGGGTTGGATTGACCAGACTGCTGTCAGAGACTAAAGAGGAGATCGCACCATCTACAGGTGAAGATCAGCATTCCCAAGCCAAGAAGGAAGGTTAGGAATGAAAGCCACCCTGCTAACATCTTATATCTTGGATATACAGCTCCCAGAATATTAAACCACTCAGTTGTTTAAACAAATCAGTCTGTGATAATTTTTTCAGGCAGCCCTAGCAAACCAATACAGAAAGGCCATATTAACACCTCTACATGGTAAGGAAACAAAGCTCCTATTACGTCATCCTGCCTCAGCATTTATCTCCTTTCCCTAAATAAACTTGTATTTTCTTGAAAAATAACATGGATATCCATTATAATACATAATGTGTATTTTTATTTATTTATTTATTTATTTGAGAGCAACAGACACAGAGAGAAAGACAGATAGAGGGAGAGAGAATGGGCGCGCCAGGGCTTCCAGCCTCTGCAAACGAACTCCAGACGCGTGTGCCCCCTTGTGCATCTGGCTAACGTGGGACCTGGGGAACCGAGCCTCGAACCGGGGTCCTTAGGCTTCACAGGCAAGCGCTTAACCGCTAAGCCATCTCTCCAGCCCATAATGTGTATTTTAAAGATTTTTTATATCTTATTTTTATTTATATTTGAGAAAGAAAGAGATGGGGGGGGGCAGGTAAGAGAGAAAATGGGTATGCCAGGGCCTTCAACCACTGCAAATGAACTCCAGAAGCATGAACTACATTGTACATCTGGCTTACGTGGGTCCTGAGGAACCAAGTCTGGGTCCTTTAGTTTGCCGACTAGTGCTTTAACTTCTAAGCCATCCACTGCTTCAGCCCCATAATATGTATTTTTACAACAGAAAGGTTGGGAGAGAGAAAACTGTAGTATAAAGCAAGAGAACCCCCAAATCCTCCTTATTCTCCAGAGATATACACATTTAGTAGCATTTGTATTTTTTTTTGCAAGCAGAGAGAAAGAGAAAAAGAGGGAAGGAGGGAGGGAGAGAGAATGAATATGAATGATAATGAATGAGAATGGGCATGCCAGGGCCTCCAAATGAACTCCAGATGCATATGCCACTTTGTGCATCTGAGTTTACATGGGTATTGGCTTTACAGGCAAGCTCCTTAACCACTAAGCCATATCTCCAGCCCAGCATTTGGGTTTTTCTTTCATTTTAAATTTTTTCTGGTTTATTTTGATTTATTTGTTGAGTGATTAGAGATAGAGAGAGGGACAGAGAGAGTGAGAATGGGCACGCCAGGGCCTCTAGCCATTGCAAATGAACTCAAGACACATGTGTCACTATGTGTAGCTGGCTTAAGTGGGACCTGGAGAATTGAACCTGGGTCCTTAGGCTTTACAGGCAAGTGCCTTAACCACTAAGCCATCTCTCCAGGCCCAGCATTTACTAAGAAGTATGTTAAATATTCTCTACATGTGCCTATGAGAGAAAGACTGATCTTCAAGTCTGATTTTAAGACCAAGAACAGTTGTTAACTCACCTGAACAACTAGGTTTTTTTGTTGTTTTTGTTTTCTTTTTTTGCTTTGTTTTATTTTGTTTTTCAAGGTAGGGTCTCACTCTAGCCCAGGCTAACCTGGAACTCACTTTGTAGTCTCAGGGTGGCCTTGAACTCATGGTGATCCTCCTACCTCTGCCTCTGGAGTGCTGGGATTAAAGGCATGAAACTTATTTTTGGGCGGCGGGGGTGGGGGGTGAAAGGAGTGGGGGGGGTCTTTTTATCTAGGGCATTCAAAGCAAATTTTAGATTTTTTTTCTTGCTTCTTCTAGTTGGTTGCTATCTAGCTCACCATAGGCCTCATGAACCATGTAAAGGGTGTTGTCAATGGTATGTATTTTTAAGGTTATGTTGTTTTTACATATTAATTTAGCTTGCTATCACAAAAGGTTATTAGCAAACAGTCTGGGATATTTTGTAACAGAGCAAAAACAATTTCAGGAAGCAAAATGGAGGCACAACTTATGCTACTGAAAGTTACATTTGTTCATCCATTTGAATTCTCACAAGGAACACAGTGAAGGGGAAAATTCTCCTGATCATGGTAAACTCTAGAAGAATGAGCTTCAATTTAAGTTAACTGAGTTCCTAGAAAACACAGTTTTTCCCTAAGTTGAATACTAAACATGAATTGATGGAATTGTTACCATGTAAAGAACTTGCCTATATAAATTACAATGCGCATAACCTACATTACTTGACAAGTTCGTAGAAGCAATACAGGATGACATATAGCAGCTGAGGGAAGATAAAAATCACACTGAACACCGTTAAGTACATAAGGTTTGCGAACAATGACCCTTGTTTTGATTGACCTCATCTGACTGCAATTACATGCACTCGGTATGAAGGGAAGCACTGGCACAGAGATGCAGCTCTCATTTCCTAGTAAACTGATGACATTGTCTTCCTAGCATAGGTTTGGGTCTAAGCAAATAACTACCCTTGCCATTAGGTAAACTGGATATGGTGGCTCATGCCTGAATACCAGCATTGGGACGCAGAGACAAAAGGATCCTGAGGCTTGTTGGCCAGCTAGTCTAGCCACATGGTGAACTCTGGATTCAGTTAGACTGTCGCCAAAAAAAAAAAAAAAAAAAAGTGGAGAATGACTGAGGAAGATACACGACATAGAACTCTGGCCCCCATACATGTACATGTGAACCTGCACATACACATGCCGCCCCCACACATACAAGCTTTATCTGTATCTCATAAATTTCGGTACATTTGCCATCCCTTGGTAGACCTCTTTAAAGCTTCTTGTGTTAAAGCTACCTCTATCTCTATCTCACCTTACTCTTTCCAGATGGTGAGGGAAAACACATACAACGTAATCAATTAATTACTCATAGTCAGTATGTCCCAGGTGAGTTTGTTAAACATACAAGAGAATATTAACAGAAAGAGACTCAAAAGTTAAAAACAAAAAACAGGGCTGGAAAGATGCCTTTGTGGTTAAGGCACTTGCCTACAAAGTCCAAGGACCCAGGTTTGACTCCCCAGGACCCATGTAAGCCAGATGAGCAAGGTGGCACATGTATCTGGAGTTCCTTTTCAGTGGTTGGAGGCCCTGGCATGCCCATTCTCTCTCTCTCAAATAAAAATGTTACAAAAAAAGAATTATCCCAGCTCAAATCCTGCCAAAGTCCTGTTTCTCTTCATAGAATGTATATGGTGCCAACATTTTCAAAGCCTTACTTTTTCCTAGCCACCAAAATCAAGGACTAGGGACATGGCTCATTGGGTTAAAGGTGCTTGCATACAAACAACTGTAATCAACCTTGAGAATGTCTTACCTGAAACTACCATAGACTATAAGAAGAATGGATATCAGAAATGTAGACACTTGACTGGAATCCACCAGGGAATAGGCCCTAGAGAAACAAGATGAAAAACATTAAATAACATGCAGCAAGTCCTCATGGAACTTACAGTCCATGCCTTTGAGCAGGAAAAAAATGTATATTGTTGCATTAGCAAAATAACATCAAAAAATTAGATTTGCTAGCTTAACATAAGCAATAAATTGATAGGTTCATTAACTATTATCAGTTAATATTCACAAGATGTAAAATAATACTAATGTAAAATCTCTTCTGTATGATACATATTATGGTTAGAACCATCTACTAGCAACTTAAAAAGTATCCCAGTATCTACCACACCTATTCCAGTGGTAAAATCACAGTGATTACACTTTCATCAGCTTCCAGTGGAATCGTCCATTCTATTTTAGTGGGTCTGTCCACTCAGTGATGAGGTAAAGCCTCTCTTCTGAATTCCATTTCCACTTTCTTGCTGCTGGTTACCTCCACCTGAAGCTCTGGAGGGGCTTCACAGCTTGCAGGCTACATTTATCACCATTTCCCCCACAGAAATGACCATCCTGACACCTGCTCCTCTTACTTTCTTTTTTATTTATGTATTTGAGAGCGAAAGAGAGAAGGAGGTGGAGAGAGAGAGAGAGATAGAGAGAGGGGTGGGGGGAGAATCAGCACGCCAGGGCTTCCAGCCACTGTAAACGAACTCCAGACACATGTGCCCTCTTGTGCATCTGGCTGACATGGGTCCTGGGGAATTGAGCCTCGAACTGGGATCCTTAGGCTTCACAGGCAAGCACTTAACCTCTAAGCCATCTCTCCAGCCCTCCTCTTAACTTTCTGCATCTGACAGTACTGCAATTTCCACATCTTTGGCTCCTCCCCTTCTCCCAGCCCAGCTGCCATTTCTTTGTTCCTTTTCATGGCCTGACTACCAACATCCTGCTTTCAGTGTCACCGTGATTTCACCATTCAAATTACCCAGTCCTAAGTAAAACATTTTTGTTGTTGTTGATTTTTCGAGGTAGGGCTCACTCTTGCTCAGGCTGACCTGGAATTCACTATGTAGTCTCAGGTTGGCCTCGAACTCATGGCGATCCTCCTACCTCTGTCTCCCGAGTGCTGGGATTAAAGGCATGCGCCACCATGCCAGGCTTTTTTTTTTTTTGAGGTAGGGTCTTGCTCTGTGATCAGAGGCATGCATCACCACACCTGGCTGTTTTTTTTTTTAATTTAAATAATGGATTTATTTGAGGGAGAGAGACAGAAAGAGGTGAGGTGGGGGGGGAGGGGAGGGTAGAACATAGGTATGCCAGGACTTCCAGTTGCTGCAAATGAACTCCAGCCACATGTGCCACCTTGTGCATCTGCCTTTACATGGGTACTGAGGACTCAAACTTGGGTTGATAGGCTTTGCAGGCAAGAGCCCTAACTGCTGACCCATCTCTCTAGTGACCCCCTTTCTTAAAAAAAATATTTTATTTATTTGACAGGAGAGAGAATGGGTGTACCAGGGCCTCTGGCAACTGCAAATAAATTCCAGATATTTGCTCCACCTTGTGCATTTGGAGCATGTGGGTACTGGGGAATTGAACCTGGGTACTTAGGCTTAGCAGGCAAGTACCTTCACTGCAAAGTCATCTCTCTAGCCCCCCCTTTCTTTCTTTGTAATTGTTTATGGTGGGGGGAGAGCAAGAGAGAGAGAACTGGTACGCCAGGGCTTCCAGCCACTGTAATCGAACTCCAGATATGTGTGCCACCTTGTGCATATGTGCAACTTTGCATGTTTGCATTATCTTGTGTGTCTGGCTTATGCAGGAGAGTTAAACATAGGTTCTTAGGCATCAGGCAAGTACTTTAACCACTAAACCGTTTCTCCAGCCCCTGCTTTTTTTAACTTAGGAAAAATTTAATGATGTCTATGTGCCAGGCCCTTTAACAACCACTGGGAATAAACAGAAAAAATTAATCTAAGCAAGTCAATATAATTGTGCAAAGTACTGCAAAGAGGGGGAAGACAGATACAGGGTGCTATGTAAACATGTACTAGATAGACCCCTATCTAGGAACAGGGTGCAGGAACCTTTTTGGCTTAGCAGTTAAGGTGCTTGCCTGCACCAGGTTTGATTCCCTAGGACCCACATAAAGCCAGATGTACAAGGTAACACATGTGTCTGGAGTTCATTTACAGTGGCCAGGAGGTCCTAGGGTGCCCATTCTCTCTCTCTGAAATATAAGTAACTAACTAAATAAAAAGAAAAGTAAGTGAATCAAACATATAAGACACAATAAACAGGACTTGGTGACTTTATGGGAACGAGGGATGATTACCAAGTTTTTAATTAGAAAGAAGGAAGAAAGGAAGAAAGGGAAGGAAGGAGGAAAAAGGTGAAATAGGAGGAAAAATTAAGAGTTAAGTTTCAAATATACTGAGAGCTTGATACTTAAGAGTTCAGAGCTCTGAGCCAGATACATACTGAAAGCTTATCACCTTCCAAGCTTTAAGGTTAAGTGAAGCCACAGGTATGGGTGAGAGCTTTACAGCAATGAAAAAGGACCAAAGATTAAGACCTGAGAAACTTCTAAACTTAGAGATAAGATAGGAGACAGCCCTGGAAAGGAAACCAAAATAGAGATGGAAAACTCAGGATAGCAGATGTTTGAAAGAGGCAGAAGAATCGGAGGTTTAATCCTGTGACCAATCACTTAGTAGTGGCTAAGCTGCATACTTAACCTCTCAAACTTCAGCTTTTCCATCTGTGAAAAACACAATAGTAACACCTACAAGAACTGTTACAGAGATTAACAGAGTAAATAACTAATGTTCATTATTTGTTTAGGAAGGAGAGGTGACCTGTGTCCAATGCTTCAGAAAGATCATGCAGAATGAAAACTGGTGCCCACTGGATGGACTTATTTTTACATGGACCAGTGACCCTTAGCAGAGAGTTTTAGTGGAGTGATAGGTACTAAATCGGTGTTAATGAGAAGTTAATGTTAAGGAAATAGAAAAAGACAGCCTTTTTTTGCGTGTTTTCTGAGGCAGGGTCTCATTCTAGCCTAGGCTAACCTGGAATTCACTATGTAGTCTCTGGCTGGCCTCGAATTCGATGTTCCTTCTATCTCTGTCTCTCAAGTGCTGGAATTAAAGGTGTGCACCTGGCAACAGGAGGAGATTTTTTTTTTCAAATTTTTATTGACATTTTCCATGATTACAAAATATATCCCATGGTAATTCCCTCCAGGAGATATTTTTACTTATTTAGTTTTTCATGGTTGGGTCTCGCTGTAGCCCAGGCTGACCTGCAATTCACTATGTAGTCTCAGGGTGGCATTGAACTCACAGCGATCCTCCTAAGCAGGAGATATTTTAGAAGAGAAATCTAAGTTGTTTTCTCTGACTGCAGGGCTATAAAAAACAAAGAGGGCTTTCTTCTGGGAGCTTTTCTTTTGACGTTTTCCCTGAACCACTTGGCTGTGTGTCCTTTGCTTTCTACAGCACATTTTATCACCTAAAGAATGATACAAGTCAGGGTAGCGAGCCTAGAAAATTAAAGCTCAGCAAGCTTATTTCACCACCTCCCCTAAGCCTATACATTTTAGATGCTCTCAAAGCATCAATGGAAATGTGTGTCCCTTAGGCCTCCAACAGAGGTGGTCTGTTCCCAAAGACTTCAGATGGATGCTAAGGATAGGAGCTAAGCTTTTTCTGAAATAAGGGAATTCTTATTGAAATGCAACAAGAAACTAAAAACATACATCTGAGCCAGGAGTAGTGGCACACACCTTTAATCCCAGCACTTGAGAGGCAGAGGTAGGAGGATCATCATGAGTTTAAGGCTACCTTGAAACTACATAGGTCAGCCTGAGCTAGAGAGAGACCCTACCTAGAAACAAACAAAAATAATAATAAATAAACCAAAAAAATAAAATAAAAACATGCATCTGAGACAGGCCAAAATCAGGTTAGCCAACTGTACTTCACAGACTTGAACACTTGACCAAGTATAGGTCAGGTGCTGAGCCACTATATTTTATTTTATTGTATTTAAAAAATAATTTATTTGAGAGAGAAAGAAGCAGTAAGAGAGGAAGAGTGAGAGAAAGAAGACAAAATGGGCACACCAGGACCTCTAGGCACTGCAAACAAACTCCAGATGCATGTACTACTTAATGTATCTGGCTTACGTGGGTATTGGGGAATTGAACATGGGTCCTTAGGCTTTGCAGGCAGGTGCCTTAAACACTAAGCCATCTTTCCAGCCTGAGCCAATATATTTTACATGGCCAGTATGAAAGTATTGATTCTTTAACCTCATCATCCTCCAGTCTTCACCATAACTGGCAAAGTCAGAAAGTTTCTACAAAGTCCTCTTATACCAAAGCCTACTCTACATTCTAATCACTTCAACATCATGCTGGATTTTAGTCACTCACTATAGTCAACATCCATTCAAGCTGCTTCACCAACAAGTGCTTACAACATATATCCTGTAAAAGTCATGACAGAGAAGCTGAGCATGGTGGCACATGCCTTTAATCCCAGCATTTGGGAGGCAGGAGGTAGGAGGATCACCATGAGTTTGAGGCCAGCCTGGGCTACAGCAAGCCCCTATCTCAAAGAAAATATAACAAAATTATGACAGACACACAGTATTGTTCTATAATGTGCTCTATGTGTCGGTCTGCAACAAAAACATTCTTAGGGCTGGAGAGATGGCTTAGTGGTTAAGGCATTTGCCTGTGAAGCCTAAAGACTCAGGTTCAATTCCCCAGTACCCACATAAGCCAGATGCACAAGGTGGCACATGCATCTGGAATTCATTTACAGTGGCTGGAGATCCTGGTGTGCCCATTCTCCCTCTCTTTCTCTCTCAAGTAAATAAAGCCAGGTGTGATGGTGCATGCCTTTAATCCTAGCTGAGGTAGGAGGATTGTTCTGAGTTTGAGGCCACCCTGAGACTACATAGTGAATTTCAGGTCAGTCTGGGCTAGAGCAAGACCCTCCCTTGACCCACCCAAAAGTAAATATATAAAAAGAAATTCTTGTCACTCAACAACTATTTCAACCTTCCAAAGACATAATGCCTTAGACTAGTACTTGAAATTCTTAAAACAGTACTTGAACATTCTTAAAACTGAGGATCCCTAGTTATAGTTCAGGATATTTCCTATATTAGAAATTGATTCGGGGTGATTGTGTATGTCTGAAATCCTAGCACATGACAAGTAGAGACAGCGGGTTCAGGAGTTCAAGGACAGCCTATACTACCTAAGACCCTGTCTTAAGCCATGCCCCTGCCAAAAGCAATTAACAGTTAAATGTCTAGTTTATTTACAACAAAATCATCATATGTTAACATAACAACATCTTTATTTTTTATTTTTATTTATTTATTTTTTGTTTTCCAAAATAGGGTCTTACTCTAGCTCAGGCTGACCTGGATTCACTAGTAGTCTCAGGGTGGCCTAGAACTCTTGGCAATCTTCCTACCTCTGCCTCCAAAGTGCTGGGATTAAAGACATGCGCCATTAATACCCGGCTAACATAATAACATCTTTAAATGAAAAATATTTTGAGGGCTGGAGAGATGGCTTAGCGGTTAAGGTGCTTGCCTGCAAAGCCAAAGGATCCTGGTTCTACTCCCCAGGACCCATGTAAGGCATATGTACAAGGGGGCACACACATCTGGAGTTTGTTTGCCGTGGCTGGAGGCCCTGATGTGCCCATTCTCTCTCTCGCTCTACCTGCTTATTTTTGTATCTCTCTCTCTCTCTCTCTCTCTCTCTCTCTCTCTCAAATAAATAAAAATTAAAAAAAATTAAAAACAAAATAAAATTGAGATGATTCTTTCTTTTTACAATTTTGTAAACTTCATTAGTCTGATTCAGAGAGGGAAGGAAGGAGGGAGAAAATGGGCATGACAGGGCCTCTTTCCACTACATGTGCCACTTTGTGCATCCGCCTATAAGTGACCACTGGGGAACAAATCCAGATCACCAGGCTTTATAAGCAAGCACCTTAACCATGGAGCCATCTCTCTAGCCCTAACTGGCAGTTTAACCTAAATAATGCATTAAACATTATAATGTCCATAGTCATTTCTTTTCTACATTTCTCTCTATTTTATAGGGAAACCCAAATATAGACCATGATGAAATGAGGCACCTCATGACATTAAAAATATTTTATCTATTTATTTATTTGAGCGAGAGAAAGAGGCAGATAAAAAGAGATAATGGACACACCAGGGCCTCTAGCCACTGCAAACGAACTCCAGAGGCATGTGCTCCCCCACCCCCACCCCATGTATCTGGCTTATGTAGGTCCTGGGGAATTGAACCAGGGTTCTTGGGCTTCGGAGGCAAAAGCCTTCACCACTACGCCATTTCCCCAGCCTGTCACATGACATTTTGGTCAACAACAGACAGAACAGCATATTGAGGGTGACTCTATAAGATTATATATATAGTCTAGCTAGGTGTGATGGTGCATGCCTTTAATCTCAGTACTCAGGAGGATCACTGTGAGTGATCCAGCCTGGGACTACAGAGTGTGTTTTACATCAGCCTGGGCTAGAGTGAGACCCTACTTCAACAAAACAAAAAGATTATATGGGCTAGAGAGATGGATCAGCAGTTAAGGCATATGCCTACAAAGCCTAAGGACTGGGGTGTGATTCTCTAGTACCCACATAAAGCCAGATACACAAAGTAGTACATGCATCTGGAGTTTGTTTACAGTGGCTAGAGTCTGAGAGTGCCCATTCTCATTCTCTCTGCTTACAAATAAATAAATCAGTAAATATAATATTACAAATACAAAAAAGATTACATAGCACAGTGATATTGTTCATGGAAGTATAACCCATGTTTGTACAATAAGAACTCTACCTAATGACACAGTTCTGTTATTAAGCAATACAGGATTGTATTTTAAGCTTATAGGAATTTTATCAAATAAAATTTAACAAGTTAATCATTTATGTGCTGATTATTTTATAATTTTTATTATTTCATAAGAATAATTGAGTAAAATTAGATAGAAAGGTTACAGTGTAGTCAAGAAAAATCATACAGGGTGGGAGAACGTAATTTACTCTAAAAATGGTGCTCTAGAGGAAATGTTACGGGTTACCACATACTAGGAATTGAAAAACTATGACCTGTTATTACTCCAACAGACAAAGCCAAGTCCAATCCTTTAGGTGTTGTGTATGGCTGCTTTAGAACTTCAACAGCTGAATACTTGTGACAGACACCATAGGCCTCGCCATGCCTCACTTACTTATTATTTGGACACTTACAAAAAGTTTTTAGACTCTGCTACATTCTTTTGTTTCTTGCAGAAGGGTAGCTGGCCAAGGGGGAGGATGCTTCGGTGCCAGGCACAACCTCCTGAGTGCTGGGGATTAAAGGTGTGCACCATCACACCCAGTTCATGGTTTTTGTTTATAGTTTTACAGACAGTTCTAGAAACAGAGTTGGTCAGCATACATACATTTCCAAACTCAAGACTTTAAGAAGAAAATTTCCAGTGACTTATGCTGTGGTTATTTTCTGGGGTTCACTTCTCCCTCCTAGTGACAAGTCTACTTCTGTGGATAAGTGGAATGGAGATGAATAATGTAAGGCCCAGTACTTCTATTACTTTTATTCTAGTACTTCCATTATATTTATTTACTTATTTATTTAAGAGAGAGGGGAAGAAACAGATAGAATGGGTGCACCAGGGCCTCCAGCCACTAGAAATGAACTCCAGACTCATTTGCCACATTATGCACCTGGCTTACATGAGTAATGGGAAATCTAACCTGAGTCCTTAGGCTTCATAGTCAAGTACCTTAACCACCAAGCCCTCTCTCCAGCCAACTTCCATTACTTTTATCAATATAAACTAGAAACTGAAAAGGAAATGTCTCCTGAATACCAGAACAAGGGGAATTTCACAGACTGAATTTCAGTAACAAATATCCTATGCCCTTAGGGATTTACTCACCTGTATATACCATGACCACCTCAAATTCACTGTATCTAAAAACCACACTGATCTTCTCATCCTGCAGTATATAGTACCTGTTTACAAGCTCCAACTTGCAAAACTGTTTCTGGCACTGTTCTAACCTATCTTATGCACAGTGCATGCATGACAATTTAGTAAATGCTCTGCCAAGCGCGGGTACTCCATGATAAAGACTTGGTTCCTACCACACTTTAGGAATTATCTAATGGAGAGACAAGAGATAAAAGCAGGCTACCAAATGAAGCCCTGACCAAGACAGACATGGGAATGTGGGTAACTGGGGTACTGAGAGATCACAAGCAGTTGAGCTGGGTTAAAGAGAAGACAGCAAGGGAGCCTGGGTGCAAGAGACAGAAGGGAAGATGAATAGCAAGCAGAGAAGAAAAAGCAAGAACAAGAGCCAGTCCCACAAGGGAGGGGAGAGTGGCCATCTCTTACAGGGGATTTAGGTTACTGTCCATGTCTCCTTGCTACACCCTCTCACTCTACCTTCATTATACCATGGAACTTGCCTGCAAAGCCTAGTAACTTAGGCGACCTAGGTTTGATTCCCCAGTACCCGCGTAAAGCTAGATATACAAAGTGGCACATATTTCTGAGGTTCATGTGCAGTGGCCAGAGGCCTTGCAGCATGCATGCGCTCACTCTCTCTTTTCTTGCAAATAAATACAAATACTTAACAATTAAAAACAAATTAAAAAAATAAAGATGGACTGGAGAAATGGCTTAGTGGTTGAGGTGCTTGCTTGCAAAGACAAAGGACCTAGGTTCTATTCTCCAGGGTCCACGTAAGCCAGATGCGCAAGGTAGCACATGTGTCTGGAGTTCATTTGCAGTGGATGAAGGCCCTGGTGTGCCTATTCTCTGCAGCCCCCCTCAAAAAAAAAAAAAAAACGAGAAAAAAATTGAAGTGAAAGCACAGAAAACTGTTAAAGGAAGAAATTAAAGACCTAGGTATCACATAATTATAGAATCCTAGTGGTTGTGTTAAGAAAAAACCTATGTGTTAGTTATTGGCTAACTTTTCCAATTAAACACTAAAAGTTTATGGTCTATAGTTAAATGTAGAATTTAGTAACAGTACAGAATAAATACTATCACAAAATTAATTTTCCCAAGACTCCAACTTGAAAGCAATTTTCTTATGCCAGGTCTAGTGCTTCAAGTCTATATTTCCAGCACTAAGAAGGCTGAGGCAGAAGGATCCAAAGCTTGAAGCCACCCTCGAGTATATAGCAAGATGGGTCTCAAAACAAACAATAAAAACCGCACATGAAAAACATTTTAATTATATTTAGATTGATTTAATCACATAAGCATCAGCTGAAGTCTTGGTTAAGCATTAAGTGCTACAGACACGTAAAGGCTTATTTTGTGGTGACTGGTACTGCTTTTCACAAAGTAAATAAGAACAAACTCCCATATCTTATTCATTTGAAAAGACAACTTAACATTTAAGTAGCTACTACAATGGATTTCCAGAAACAGGTTTAGAGCTTGAGTGAAGATGGACTGGATCAACACATAGAAGTCACTGTAACCCTCAATCCCTCTCTTCTGGTATGTTCCTTCCTATTCATCTTTTTTTTTTTTTTTTTTTTTTAAATTCAAACCTGGGTCCTTAGGCAGGCAAGAACCTTAATCATTAAGCCATCTCTCTAGCCCAAAATACATCTAAAATGTATGGGATAGCCAAGTTTTGTTAGCCAAACTGAATCTTAATTACTAAAGCCTTAAACCTATTTTTTTTGTGTGTCTTTGAGACAGGATTTACTATGTAGCCCAGTTTAACCTCTATCTTGTCACCTCCACTGAAATTACACACATGTGATACCACACCTAGCTTAATTTATTAATAGATGACAGCTTGGGGTTGGGAAGATTCCCCAGTGGTTAAAGATGCTCCCTTGTAAAGCCTGCTGGCCCCAAGACTGATTCCCTATTTCTCATGTAAAGCCAGGTACACAATGTGGCACATCCATATGCCACATTAGTTTGCAGCAGTAAAAGGCTCTGGCCTGCTTATACTTTTCCTCCCTCTCCCTCTCCTTCTCTTCTCTCATAAATTAAAAAAAAAAATTAAAGACAAAAGTTAGTTGGACATGGTGGTGCACATCTTTAATCCCAGCACTTGGGAGGCAGAGGTAGATGAATACCGTAAATTGGAGGCCAGCCTGGGCTAGAGTGAGATCTGACTTCAACTCCCCCCACCCCCCAAAAATGAAAGCTTAAGGTCAGTTTGATCCAGAACAATTTTCACAAAATTTTAATTTGTTAAATTCAAAATATTTTAGTAAGTAAATAATTATATGATCAATCCAATTAATTAGTTTAAAAAATTACTCCACCACACTGAAAAGGAAACTGTTGCAAAACTTGCTTCCAAACCAGGTGTGAGGGTCCACGCCTGTTTACGTTAGCACCCAGGAGTCAGGTGCCCACCTCAAAACAAAAATGAAAACACCACCCAAACTAGACCCCTGAAGTCAATTTGCAATAAAACAGAAATGATATACCTTAGGGAAATATTTTCTTTGTATTATAAAATATTAAAGCCAGGTGTGGTGGTACATGCATTTAATCCCAGCTCTCGGGAGGCAGGAGGAGGAGGATCGCCATGAGTTTGAGGCTGCCCCAAGAAAACAGAATGAATTCCAGGTCAGCCTGGGCTAGAGTGAAACCCTAGCTCAAAAAAATAAAAAAATAAACAGCATTTAGGAGCAGCACAGAAAAGTTTAAAATAGGGCCAGGCATGGTGGCACACAGCTTTAATCTCAGCATTTGGGAGGCAGAGGTAGGGGGACTGTTGTGAGTTTGAGGCCAGCCTGAGACTACATAGTGAATTCCAGGTCAGCCTGGGCTAGAGTGAGACCCTGCCCTGAACAACCAAAATAAATAAAGGCTAAAAGACATCATCTTACTCCTTGAGGAAGAACATCTGATTCACTGGAAAGCAGTTATAATTATGGAGTAATTAATATCCAATAGGAACAAATATCCCGCCCATGGAAAAGCTGAATCCATGGAAAAGTGAACGGGTCACTTCTGTTTGAGTTACAGTTACAGCCTTCTGGTAATCCGAGGCTCCCGGTTTACCAGGCAGGATGGAATCTAGTTAATCAATAGGATTTTGTCTGCTAAGGTTTTACCTGTACCTCTAAATCCTACTTCTCTTCCTCAGTGAAGTGTAGCCCAAGTGTAGTTCAACAGTTGTGGTAAGAAAGCCACACAGACTGAAATAGTGGGTGCAGTAGGCAGAAGGGGCTGAAGGAAACTGGGCAGCAAGGAGGTCATCTAGGACTCTTACAGTCATCTAGGACATCACGATGGGTATGGAGGTTTGAATAGATGGCTCCCAATATATTCAGTTTTTTATTAGTTTATAGTTTGCATCTGCAGCCGAGGTGGTGTCACTGGGCAGATCTTAAGGCGTGGTGGTGGGTTTGGAATTTCAATTTAAAGAGATGCAAAGTGTGCCTAGCTGGAGTTCTGAAGTGTGCTGTGCTATGTGGTTTTTGGCTTGTGCTTCTCACTGTCTCTGTTTGGACCTCTGAAGGCAGGACAGCTTCTGCTGCCATTATGGAACTTCCCCTGGATCTGTAAGCTTCAATAAATCCCTTCTTCCATAACTGTGCCTGGTATGGAAGTTCATCTCAGCAAACCTGAAGCTGTCTGATACAATGGGTAAGCAGAGTAGGTGGAAGAGTGGACACAAAACAGACTGTTCTGAAAGAACTGAGAGACCTGCTGATACGCTGGAGAAAGGCTGTGGAGGAGACAGAGCGGAGCATTAATCTGACCACTAAGTTTGCTCACTGACCAGGTTCCTAAATCCTGATTAAGTGACCTTTATATGTATTGAAAGACAGCAGGAAACCATGACTGGAAGCAGACACTCTCTGGATGCAACCTGGCCCATTGTTTATGTGATCATCCAGTCCAAAGAGTACCAACAATCAGCACATCTAGACATTCTACTTTCTTGAGATGGAATAGGGGCATTCTGTGATCTTTTGACTTTGATAGACCTTATCTCGTTTTCTTCAAAATCATCATCTCCTTGAGTCTGAAGGACTGGGCTCCTTCACAGAAAAATACTTATAGCACTCAATCTTTGGTTTCATCTTTTCTTCTTCTTCTTCTTTTTTAAGGTAGGGTCTCAGTCTAGCTCAAGCTGACCTGAATTCACTATGTAGTCTCTGGGTGGCCTCCAACTCACAGCGATCCTCCTACCTCTGCCTCCTGGTTCATCTTTTTTTTTTTTTTTTTTAATGAACAGTAGGCAAAATGGAAGTTAGTAGACACTACATGAGAAGATGAGAAATAATCATTTGGGGATACAACAAAAGAAGAATTAGGGCTGGAAGGATGGTTCAGTGGTTAAGGAGCCACAAAAGCCAGATGCACAAGGTGGCACATGCATATGGAATCTGCTTGCAGCAGCTGGAGGCCCTGGTGTGCCCATTCTCTCTCATTCTCTCTCTCTCTTAAATATTTTTTTTTAAAAAAGAGGAATTAAACACTAAGTGCATGTGCAGAGCCAATTAAGGCAACAAGATCTAAGAAATGTGCTCAGAGTAACATGGTCTGAAATTGCTAAAAACTTAATGTAGGGGCTAGAGAGATGGCTTAGCGGTTAAGGTGCCTGACTGTGAAGCCTAAGGACCCAGGTTTGACTCCCCAGAGTCCATGTAAGCCAGATGCACAAGGTGACGCAGGTGCAGAAGGTAGAGAACAAGTCTGGAGTTCGAATGCAGTGGCTCGAGGCCTTGGCACATCAATTCTCTCTCTCATAAAAATAAAAACAAGCCAGGTATGGTGGTGCATGCCTTTAATCCCAGCACTTGGGAGGCAGACGTAGGAGGATCACTGTGAGTTTGAGGCCACCCTGAGACTACATAGTGAATTCCAGGTCACCTTGAGTTAGAGTGAGACCCTACCTTGAAAAATCAAAAAAAAAAAAAAAAAAAAAAATTACCGATGAAGCCAGGTGTGGTGGTGCATGCCTGTAACTCTAGCACTTGGGAGGTGCTGGAAGAAGAATCAGGAATTCAAACTTTTCCTTGACTACATAAGGAGTTTGAGGCCAGCGTGAGATGAATGAAAACCCTGTCTCAATAGGGAAAAAAGTTTCAGGTAATTCTCAACAGAATTATGGCTACAAAATAGACACAGCAGATTGATATCATATCCTGAGTAAGCTTAGCACTAGAGGATAGGAAAGAAACTGAACGGCACCATCAAAGATCAACAGAATGATTACAAACAAAAACTCAGTCTACTGAGTGCTAGTATTAAAGGAGTGCACCACCATGCTTGGCTATATATATGTATATATTTTAAATTTTTTATTGTATGAGAAAAAGAGAGAGAGAAAGGGAAAAAAAGGAAGGAAGGAAGGAAGGCAGAGAGAATGGGTGTGGCAGGGCCTCCTTCCATTGCAAATGAACTCCAGACGCATGCACCACCTTGTGCATCTGGTGTTATGTGGGTACTAGGGACTTGAACCTGGGCTGTTAGGGAAGTCCTGTGTCATTATAAGGACAATATAATTTTTTTTTCATTTCTTTTTTTCTTTTCTCCTTTTTCTTGTTTCTCCCTGAGGTAGGGTCTCATTCTAGCCCAGGCTGACTAGAACTCATTCAGTATCCCAGTCTGGCCTTGAACACACAGCAATTCTTTTACCTCAGTGTAGGTTGTAGGAATAGGTGTAAGCCATCATACCCAATGAAATAAAGCTTTTTACAGAAAACAGTCCTGACAGCCAGAGAAAGAAGGATATGATTGTATGGGGAGAATTTTGAAAAGAAGAAGTATGAATTAGTTTTGAAGAGGAGAAATACCTTCTCTACTGAGAACAGAGGGGTCAGCAGAATACTAACAGCTAACACAGGGAAGAGTTTTCATCAAAGAACTCATACCAAAAGGTTGCCGTCATCTACATGAAGTGCAGTTAGTTATTTAGTATGCAAGTGAAGGGATGACAGGTTAAAATAAAAGCAAATGTTCACAGATATATAAAGCTAAAATTTTCTTAAATTCAAAGATTAATTTCATAAAATAATCACCTACTATTACAGAATCCATGGTGGTAATTCTCTAGATTGAATTAACATACACAGAGACATTGACTCCCCCACCAAGAGCAGAGAGTATCTATGTAGTGTGGAAATCAGCCAACAGAAGATACAAAGACATGAAGAGTTGTGTGATGTGTTTCATATTAGACTGTTGGAAAGAGGAAGGCATTTTAAGCAGAAGAAAAGGCATAAATAACGTGATTTAAAAAATGAAAATGGGGCTAGAGAGATGGTTTAGCGGTTAAGCACTTGCCTGTGAAGCCTAAGGACCCCAGTTTGAGGCTTGATTCCCCAGGTCCCACGTTAGTCAGATACACAAGGTGGTGCATGCATCTTCATTTGCAGTGGCTAGAGGCCCTTGCGTGCCCATTCTCTCGCTACCAATCTGCCTCTTTCTCTCTATCACTCTCAAATAAATAAATTTTAAAAAATAAACAAAAAATGAAAATGCACCTATAGCTTAATTTGAGGAGCAGCTACTAAGAAAACGAGACAAGCAGTTTTATGTGGAAGACAAAGAGCACAACACTGGAGAACACAGGCCTGGCAACTCTGTCCTGACAGCTATGTGACCTTGGGCATTTACTTAACCTCCTTAGTCTTCAATGTTCACATCTGTGAAATGACATTGGAAATAATACGTATCTCAGAGAGCTAAGCCCACTCCTAGTATAACGCATGCCAGAACTAGCTATGAATGCAAGTCAGTTGTAATAAAACACAACTGACCACTTACAACCTTATAGAGGTAACTTTTAACTGCTTCCTAATCAGTAGCAAAGGGTGAATTTCCAAACAATGTATCCAAAAACAAAAGCATTTTTAGAGTTTTAAAAGTATTTTTAAATTTTTATTTATTTGCAAGAGGAGTGAGGGAAGGAGGAAGAATGGGTATGCTGGGGCCTCCAGCTATTGCAAGCAAACTCCAGATGCATCTGTACCACCCTATATATCTGGCTTTACATGGGTACAGGGGTATCGCAGCCAGGCTGTCAGGCTTTGTTTGCAAGCAAGCACCTTAACCACTGAGCAATCACTCCAGCCCCTAAGTTCTAAAAGTTTTAACCAATCTTCCTAGCAACCAACCTCTCTCCTTCTCCCTCTTTCCCTTCCTACCTCTCTTTCTACCTATGTATCTGTCTTGAGACAGGGTCTCAGGTAGCCCAGGCTGGCCTTGAATTCTCAATCATCTACCAGCACCCGTGAATGCTGAGATCATCAGTAGATAACACCATGCCCAGCTCAACATCACATTTTATTATTTACAGTATAAATACATTTAGATAAAGCCAAGCCAGGGATGTTGAGACTGACTTTAGAAATAGTGATCTAACTCCAGCACGTTAACCAAACATGGCTAGTACTCATTAGTGGGATACAGATGGCAACCCCTACTGCAGGACTCATGTACTGTGAGTGCTTTTACCATCAACAGAGAGCTTTGCTGTCACAGTCCCCTGATCTTAATTTAAAAAAAAAAATGTTTTTTTTTTGTTCATTTATTCATTTGAGAGTGACAGAGACAGAGAGATTGAGAATGGGCGTGCCACGGCTTCTCAGCCACTGCAAACGAACTCCAAATGCGTGTGCCCCCTTGTGCATCTGGCTAACGTGGGTCCTGGAGAACCAAGCCTCGAACCAGGGTCCTTAGGCTTCACAGGCAAGCGCTTAACTGCTAAGCCATCTCTCCAGCCCCAATCCCCTGATCTTACACACAGATGTTTATACTAAGCTTGTATCTGAATAGCAAGTTCTCCTTGGCCTCATCTACTTTCATTTGCCCAACTTCCACCCCAAGCTTTTACAGTGTCTATTTTAAAGTGCTTCAATTATATCAAGGACTGAGTGACCCAGAGGAAACAGAAATGTAAGGCAGCACGCTGCATGCACTTCAATGGGAGAAAGAGAAATCACCAGTGAAGATAACCAACAGTGGACACTGCAAGACCTGTATTTGGCCAGACAGGCCAGATGAGCCAACGGGTGCAATAGTGGCACATCTGCTATAGGGGAACCAACTATGATCTGACTGGAGGCCTGCTCCATGGGAGGGAATATATCCCTGATACTGAAAACCTACAATAGGGGTAGTCATGAGCCCTAGGGGTGTAAGGTTTGCTGCTGTCTGGCTAAATGTATGCTCATCAAACTGCCCAGTAAGCACTTCTCTTAATGTTCATATCCATATACTAATGCTACTCTCACTTTTGGTGGAATACCTTCTCTTTTTAGATGGCAGTGACCTTGGGATGACTGAGAAGGCACCACGATGCTGAGAAGAAGTGACAGACGAGTGCTTGGCACTGAAATATCTCTATCATATCTTCTAAGGCTCAGGGTCCATTGCGGAAGAGGTGGCGGAAAAAATTTAAGAGCCAAAGGAAGGGTAGGACTCCTTACCACGTGCTCCTACAGGCACAAAATGGCCTGGATATCAGTGATCTCACAGTGCCTGACACTACCTACACACATTAAAATAAAAGAGAGACTGACTGAGAGGAGGAGGGGATATGATGGACAGTGGAGTTTCAAAGGGGAAAGTTGGAGGAGGGAGGAAATTACCAGGGGATATTGTTTACAATTATGGAAGTTGTCAATAAAAAAAATAAAAAAAGAAGAAACAGTAAGACAGAACTTAAATAAAACCATAACTGGACTGTCTCTGAGACAAAAGTAAGTGCAACAGCATGTAAACACTTGGCAAAGTTGAATCAGAGAATTCTTAAAGTGTTTCCTCAAATCAGATTTTATGATACAAAAGTTTAATAATTTTGAGTCATCTGACTAAAAGCAGTGATGTACAAATAGATATGGTAAATGCCAAGCCAAACACAAAACTTGTTTTTCTTTCTTTCTTTCTTTCTTTTTTTTTTTTTTAAAGAGAACTTCCTGAGAACTACCCTTTTCATGAAACTTTCTCCTCCTCTCTTCCTTTGTTTTCTTAGAGAGATTAACAACTTTTATATTCTGTAGCATATATTTTGGGAAGCACTGTTCCAAGAGATTCTTTTTTTAAACTAAGGCTAGGGAAGAACCTGCCAATTAGCTTCTGATTTAAGAATTAAGTACAGATCACAATCACAAAATAAGAGCACATAATTTATATTTAAGTATCTATTATATGCAAGTAACACTTTATGAAACTTTAATAATTTACCATACTACATAGAGGGTTAAGTTTTATAATCTCTGATATACATAAGGAAACATGCACAGGAAAGTCAAACTTACTCCATATTACAATGCTAGTAAGTCAGGATTCAAATCCAGAACTCAAAAATACTATGTGCTACATCTGTACAAAGGACATGTCCTTAGTTGTCTAAGAAACTGTGCTGTCCTTAGCAGTGACTAGAATAATTTAATTAGTATTCTTGTTTTTCCAGAGGTATATACAAAAGATCAGTAGTTGAGACTGGAATCAAGCCTTTTTTATTTTTCTAAAGATTCAAATCAAACAATTGCTGTCTAATACTCTGCAAGGGGAAAAGTACAAATACAGAATTAGAAACTCAAACAGGAATACAAAACCTTATGTGACTTTATGAATTTTCTAATTAATCTTGATAAAAGTGACACATTTATAAAATGCATGTCAAAACTTAAACATCGTCCTAAGAAAAGATTATTTTGACTGCATTCTATTTTACATTTGGAGATTTATGCCAAACCTAAGAATGTTTTTAGAGGAAACCTGATTTTGAGTATCAAATTCTTGGTTAAGAGTTTATATCAAAGTACCTTAAAAGCTTAAACTATATATCAAGCTCCCAAACTTGGTTTTCTTCTACACAAGGGCATTATGTCATCTGGAATCCTGATATAATAAACAGAAAAATCTTTAAAAAAAAAAAAAGTAATTCTTTATACTTTACAAAGTAAGCAACAAAAGCTCTAGCTAAAAGATCAAAAAATAATACTGCTACTACAGCAGTAGCCAGTACTTTTGGGGTTCCTCTCATGTGCTAGACAGTGTACAACACTACTTGTAACCTACTTCATCTCCGCAACATCCCTTTGGGAAGAACTTTTACCATGGACTCAGGACATATGAGAAATGAATTAAAAAACAGAAACAAGGACTGGAGAAATGGCTTAGAAGTTAAGGTGCTTGCCTGTGGAACCAAATGATCCAGGTTCTATTCCCCAGGACTCATATAACCCAGAGACACAAGGTGGTGCATGTACCTGGAGTTTGTTTGCAGGGCTGGAGGCCCTGACATGTTCATTTTCTCTCTCTGCCTCTTTCTTTCTCTCACTCAGGAAAGAAAACGAAAAGGAAAGGAAGGAAGGAAGAAAGAGGGAAAAAAAATGAAAACAAGAGCTGGAGAGATTGCTTGGTGGTTAAGGTGCTTGCCTACAAAACCTAAGGACCCACTTCACTCCCTAGGTCCCACATAAGCCAGAAATACAGTGACACATGCACAAAGTTGCATGTGCTCACAAAGTGGTGTGTGCATCTGGAGTGTGATTACAGTCACTGGAGACCCTGGCTTGCCAATTCTCATTCTCTCTCTCTCTCTCATTAAAAAAGGCCAGACTGTTGGGCTTGCACCAAAATAAATAAATAAATAAATAAAAAATAATGATAATAAATAAAAAGTAAATAAATAATGAATAAAAGCTGGGCATGGTGGCACAGGCTATTAATCCTAGCACTCAGGAGGCAGAGGGAGGAGCACTGCTATGAGTTTGAGGCCAACCTGAGACTACAGAGTACATTCCAGGCCAGCCTGGGCTAGAACAAGACCCTACCTCAAAACAAAAAAAGAAAGGAAGAAAGACAGACAACAAACAAGCCAGGTGTGGTGGCTCACGTCTTTAATCCCAGCACTAGGGAGGCAGAGGTAGGAGAATTGCTGTGAGTTGAAGGCCACCTTGAGACTACATAGTGAATTTCAGGTCAGCCTGGGCTAGAGCGAGACCCTACCTTGAAAAATCAAACAAAAAAACAAACAAATAAATAAGATAATAATAAATAAAAATAAGGCTGAGTGCGGTGGCACATGCCTTTAATCCTTTCACTTGAGAGGCAGAGTAGGAGGATCACTATGAGTTCAAACCTACCCTGAGACTACATAAGTGAATTCCAGTCAGCCTGGGCTACAGCATGACTCCAAAAACAAAAGACAAAAAAAGTGTTGGTAACAAGTACTGATGACTAAGCAAAGCTACTAGAAATGTCACACCTAGTTGGTGGGAGAGCATGCCACTTCAGAAGCAGCTTGGCAGTTCCTTACAATATGACTCAATAAAAATGCAAATACTTGCCTGCACGAAATCCCAAGCAAAAATGTATGACAGCTTTATTCAGAAATGCCCCAAACTAGAAACAACCCAAATGACTATCAATGAGGACAAGAAATAAGTTGTGGCACTTTTCGAAAATGATGTACTTAGGAATAAAAATAAACAAATGGCTGACAGATGCCATGTAGATTGATCTCAAATGCATTATGCTAAGTAAATAAAGCAGACTAAAAGGATGACAAATGGAACTCCATGTATATGGCATTCTAGGAGAAAAGTGGACAGTACTGAACCCTGTATAGTTTACCATGCCTTTTCACTATATCTATGATTAATTTAATTTATAAATAAGGCAAATAAGAATTAAAATAAATATATAACATAACATAATAAAACAGAATTAATAGTAGCTAATAATAAAATAGAGCAATTATAAGTTATATGAATATGATCTCAAAGTAATCTTATTGTACTTTACTTACTCTCTATGGGAAACTGGACTCTAAACAAATTTCCAATAAGAAGGCAGCCCTGTAAATGTTTGTGAAATTAATTATCAGAAAGGAAGGCAGGAAAGAATTCTTAGCTAGATAATTGCTATAAACTCAAATGAAAACTTCACTGCTCTACCTGACACCACACCCACATTTCCTCATGATTTCCTAAACACTCTTAGCATGTAGCCCTCAGTGAGCAATTGCTTTTTAGTTACTTCTCTTTCTATAGTTCTCTGCACGCTTACTCATTCTTGTGCAACAAATGATCAAGTCTGCCAAACAAAGTCCAAGACCTGACCTTTGACCTATTGCCACTTTTTTTTTTTTTTTTTTTGGTTTTTCGAGGTAGGGTCTCACTCTGGTCCAGGCTGACCTGGAATTAACTCTGTCATCTCAGGGTGGCCTTGAACTCATGGCAATCCTCCTACCTCTGCCTCCCAAGTGCTGGGATTAAAGGTGTGTGCCACCACGCCCGGCCTTTGCCACTTTCTTAACAAAGTGAATTGAACACTTCATAGTCAGAAAGATCTTGAGAAAATGCTCTCATCTGAACTCCTCAGCTGCAGGAGCATCTCCTTCCTTCTTTTCCTCCTAAAAGGTTTCTTGTATGCCCAGATTTGAGGGGGGGGGGAGGGAGGGGGAGAGGGAGAGAGAGAGAGAGAGGGAGGGAGAGGGAGGGAGAGGCAGAGAGAGAAAGAATAGGTGTGCCAGGGCCTCCAGCCACAGCAAACAAACTCCAGATACATGTGCCCCTTTGTGCATCTGGCTTACATGGGTCCTGGAGAGTCAATCCGGAATCCTTTGGCTTTGCAGGTGAACGCCTTAACCACTAAGCTATTTCTCTAGCCCCAATAAAAAAATATATTTTAAAAAGTCTCTTCTGTGAAGCTGAAAACATCTTAAAAAAATAGGGCTGGAGAGATGGCTTAGCGGTTAAGCGCTTGCCTGTGAAGCCTAAGGACCCCGGTTCGAGGCTCGGTTCCCCAGGTCCCACGTTAGCCAGATGCACAAGGGGGCGCACGCGTCTGGAGTTCGTTTGCAGAGGCTGGAAGCCCTGGCGCGCCCATTCTCTCTCTCCCTCTATCTGTCTTTCTCTCTGTGTCTGTCACTCTCAAATAAATAAATTAAAAAAAAATAAATAAATAAACAAGATCCTTATGCCTTAGCTAAAACACTTCGTGCAGTTTGTGTGGTCTCTCAAAGTTAGTACTACAGAAATCTGGAACTGTGAACACAGGCCCCTGCTATTTTAAGAGCAGAAGAAATAGCAAGCCTGGGAAAATAAAGAGATGAACCATTCCTAACATCTTAACAGCCACTTTAAAGCAGGCACTTGTTCTGCAAATACCTACGCTCCTTGGGAATCCTTACCTCTAGATGATTAAGGTAATCTTGGCAACTTGGCTTGCATCAGAACTGTTTTAAAACTGGCACTATGCCGGGCATGGTGGCGCATGCTTTTAATCCCAGCACTCGAGAGGCAGAGGTAGGAGGATCACCGTGAGTTGAGGCCACCCTGACACTCCATAGTGACTTCCAGGTCAGCCTGGGCTAGAGTGAGACCCTATCTCGAAAACAAAACAAACAAACAAAATACTGGCACTAGCAAAAGATAACTAGGCAACCTTATCTCATTCTACTCTCTACTTCTTATAAAGTTGAAATTTACATTTCAAAAATGAGGTAATGGGGCTGGAGAGATGGCTTAGCAGTTAAGGCACTTACCTGCAAAGCCAAAGGACTCAGGTTCGATTCCCCAGGACCCATGTAAGCCAGATGCACAAAGGGGCACATGTGTCTGGAGTTCATTTTCAGTAGCTGGAGGAACTGGCATGCCCATTCTTTCTCTCACTCTATACCTTTCTCTCAAATAAATAAAATAGAAGTATTTTTAAAAATGAAGTAAAGGGCTACAGACTTGGCTTAGTGGTTAAGGTGACTGCCTGTGAAGAAGCCTAAGGACCAAGGTTTGACTCCCCAAAACTAACAAGCCAGATGCACGAAGTTACACATGTATACAAGGTCATGCACACACACAAGGCAGCGCCTGCATAAAAAAAATTAAGTAAAGCAACATAACAGATCCAAGCAAACACTGCTATTATGTATATCCTTACTCTATCTAGATCATCTACAAAGCTGTCCGTTAGCAGTGCCTGCATTCCTGTACACACTTGGGGCTCCTCCCATCAAGAGTCAGTCCATCTACCCTGCCTTGGAACCTGGGCCATCCCTGCAATGTGTTCTACAGAAAAGATTGTTAGAAATTGCAGTATGTCAATCCTGGGCCTAGACATGTTCCTTTTTTGTTTTCTTGGAGCTAGGAGCTAGTGTGGAAGGAAGTCCAGGCTCTTCTGATGGAACAAAAGGCCACATGGAGAAAGACATTCCAAAGAAGACACATGAGAAGCCACGTGGGAAGCATGTAAGGCTCCCTAACTGAAATCCAGGGCCAAAGATCTAGCCATGACAATGAGACTATCTTGGACTCTCAAGTCCCAGGAGAATTTAGCATATGTCATGTGGAACCAAGATAAACCACTGAGTCCTCCACAAAATCATGAGCATGTATAAGGTTTCTAAAGGGATGAAACTTTAGAAATGGAAGAAAAATTGCTGATGGCCAGTGGTTAGGGATCAGGGTGGGAATGGACAGTCAGCATGGGAAGGGAGGTGGGTTTGTGATGTACTTACAAAAGGGCCATATGAGAATACATTTAGTTTTAGTCCTGCTCATTTACCTTGACTGAGGTAGTATATATAAAAATGCAGATACACGACAAAAATATACACCTTAGTATACCTTATATACAAAGTGGCAAGTAACTTGGGGAGAGATGAATAAAATCACTGGGTTATATCCATGACAGAACTTTTCAATTTCCATTGTTTGTTTTTGAGGTAGGGCCTCACTCTAGCCCAGGCTGACCTGGAATTCACTATGTAGTCTAACGTTGGACTTGAACTCACAGCGATCCTCCTACCTCTGCCTCCCAAGGCCTGGGATTAAAGACATGCGCCACGATGCCCAGCTTTAATTTTAGTTTTTTATTACTGACAACTTCCATAATTACAGACAATAAATCATGATAATTACCCCCTCACTCTCCATCATATGCCCCTCCCCTCTCAATGTCTCTCTTATTTTGATATCTAGAAAAATTTTTTAAATTTTTATTTATTTCAGAGCAACACACAGACAGAGAAAGAGGCAGAGAGAGAGAGAGAGAGAGAGGGAGAATGGGTGTGCCAGAGCCTCCAGCCAATGCAAATGAACTCCAGATGTGTATACCCCCTTATGCATGGGTCCTGGGGAATTGAACCTAGGTCCTTTGGCTTTGCAGGCAAGTGCCTTAACCGCTAAGCTATCTCTCCAGGCCTAGTTTTTTTTTTTTTTTTGTTTGTTTTGTTTTTTTGTTTTTCAAGGTAGGGTCTCACTCTGGCACAGGCTGGCCTGGAATTCACTGTGTAGTCTCTCAGGGTAGCTTTGAACTCATCGCGATCCTCCCACCTCTGCCTCCCAAGTGCTGGGATTAAAGGCGTGCACCACCACACCCGGCCTCTAGAATTTTTTTTAACAAAATATTCCCACTGGGAAAAACTAGGCAAAATATATATGTGGTCCATTTTCAAAAACTGTTTTGATTTATCTGAGAGAGACATAGACAAAAAGAAAGAGGCAGACAGAAAGAGACTGAGTATGGGTACACCAGGGCCTTCCACTACTGCAAATGAACTTCAGATGCATGTGACACTTTATGCATTTGACTCTATGTGGGCACTGGAGAATTGAACCAAGGCCATAAGGCTTTCAGGCTTTGTAAGCAACTGCCTTTAACCACTAAACCATCTCTCCAATCCCTGGTCCATTTATTTATTTATTTTTTTCTATTAGTTTTAAAAAAATTTATCTATCTGTTGGGGCGAGGCGGGAGAGACAGAATGGGTATGTCAGGGCCTCTAGCCATTGCAAACAACTCTAGATGCATGTACCACCTTGTGTATCTGGCTTACATGGATTCTGGGGAATCAAACTTGTGTCTTCAGGTTTTGCAGGCAAGTGCTTTAACCACTAAGCCACCTCTCCAACTCCCATTTATTTTTAAAACTACAAAGTTAATCTATAATTATCTAAATAAAAATTTCAATTAGAAATGGTGATGGTGGGTGTGGTGGCACACACCTTTAATCCCAGCACTTGGAAGTCAGAGGTAGGAGGATCACCGTGAGTTCAAGGCCACCCTGAGAGTACACAGTGAATTTCAGGTCAGACTGGGCCAGAGTGAGATCCTACCTCAAAAACCAAAAGAACAAACAAGGTGGCAATTCCAAGCCTTAACAGACATTGGGTCTTTGCCCTCCTCTCCATGTAATGCCTGCTGGTATCTGGCTAAATGCATATATATGCTCACCAAGCTGCTGGTAAACACTTCACTTAATGCTCATATCCATATATTGGTTAGAGAAGTTTCTCTTTTTAGATGGCAGTGATCTCTGGGATGACTCAAAAGGTTCCAGAGTGCTGAGAAAAAGTGACAGAGGAATGTTCAGCACTAAAACACCTCTATCACACCTTCCAAGGCTCAGGGTCCATTGCGGAAGAGGTGGCGGAAAGAATCAGGCTGGAGAGATAGCTTAGTGGTTAAGGTACTTGCCTGCAAGAGCCAAAGGACTCAGGTTTGATCCCCCAGGACCCATGTAAGCCAGATGTACAAATGTGGTACAAGCATCTGGAGCTTGTTTGTAGTGGCTATAGGCCACTCTATCTGCCTCTTTCTCTCTCAAATAAATAAGAATGTAAGAGCCAAAGGAAGGGTAGGGGACAGACTTATTACAATGCACTCTTCCAGACACAAAATGGCCTGGATACAGATGACCTCACAGTATCTGGCAATACCTACACAAGCCCTAAATAAGTGGAGGAAAAGATGATATCTCTGTAAGAGAGAGAATAATTGACAGGGGGAGGGGATATGATGGACAGAAGAGTTGTGAAGGAGAAAGTGTGGGGGAGGTAATTATCATGGTTTATTGTCTATAGTTATGGAAGTTGTCCAAAAAGTTTTTAACTATATTAAGAAAAAACAGACTGGGGTGGGGATGTAATTCAGTGGTAGACACTTGCCTATCATGCTTGAGGCCTTGGATTCAATCCAATATATAAAAAATAAACAAGCCATAAAATAGCACAGTAATTTTGGAAAACAATCCAATAGTTCCTCAACATGTTAAACACAGAGTTGCCATATAACCCATCAATTCTCCTCCTGGGTATAGGAAAGGGAATTGAAAACATGTTTACATACACACTTATGCAAACATGGACATAAATGTTTAAAGAAGCAGTATTTGTGATAACATAAGGGTGAGAGCACAAAAATATCTACCACTGTAGTACCAGATAAACTGTGGTATATCTATGCAGTTAAGTTACTTTGAGTCACCAAAAGGAATGAAGTGCTGACTCAAGGAAGCATGAAGTCCTTTGCAAATATCATACTACACCAAAGTAGTCAGGCACACTGTCCATTTGTACCAGAAGTCCAATAAAGGCTAATCTATATACAGAGAAAGCAGAATTCGTGATTGCTTAGGAGTGAAATAGAGAGACAGGAGGATGAAGAGTGACTTTCTGTATAGGTTTCTCTTTGTGCAGCTGAAAGTTAGAAACTGTTTTTCTAGTACTTAAAACAGTGCTGGGGGCTGAAGAGATGGCTTAGTGATTAGGTGCTTGCCTGCAAAGCCTAAGGACCCATGTCCTACTCTCCAGATCCCACATTAGCCAGACGCACAAAGGTGAGGCAAGCACAAGATCACACAAGCCCACTAAGTGGCATAAGCGTCTGGAGTTGGATTGTAATGGCTGAGGCCACTGTGCACCAATTCTATCTCTCCTCTCTCTCGCTCTTAAAAAACAAAACAAAACAAAACAAAACAAAGTCAGGCATGGTGGCACACACCTTTAATCCCAGCATTTGGGAGGCAGAGGTAGGAGGACTGCCATGTGTTCAAGGCCATCCTGAGACAATATAGTAAATTCCAGGTCAGCCTGAGCTAGACCGAGACCCTACCTCAGAAACCCCCCCCCCCAAAAAAAAAAAAGCAAGTGTCTGGTTCCTAGCAAGAACTCCATAAATGGGTAAATGAATTGCTGGGACACACAAGGGAATCAATACAATGAATACAGGATGTCACATGTGCTTGCTATGGCAGTTTATCCAAGATCTCTGTTGAGCTACTCAAATAAAATTTTAATTATATTAAAAGCATGGGATTTTGCTATTTTATGTAGATAAGAACAATTTAGAAGCTGGCTTACTCACGCAGCTGTTAGCTAGTTCAGTTTACAACAGTTGTCCCAGAACCATGTTTACCAGACACTGCAATAGAACTCCAGACACGTGCACATGTGCAACCTTGTGCACTTGCGTCACTGTGCATCTGGCTTATGTGGGATCTGGAGAGTTGAATATGGGTCCTTAGGCTTTGCAGGCAAGTGCCTAACTGCTAAGCCATCTCTCCAGACATTTCCTTTTTTAAAAAAAAAAAAAAGATTATTTTTACAGAGCGAGGGAGGGAGAGAGAGAGAGAAGAGAGAATATATTAATATGGGTGTGCCAGGGCCTCTAGCCACTGCAAATGAACTCCAGACACATGCACTACCTTGTTTATCTGGCTTATGTGGGTACTAAGGAATCAAACTTGGGTTCTTAGGCTTTGTAGGCAACTGCCTTAACTGCCAAGCCATCTCTCCAGCCCTAAGAGTTTCTTAACCAGTATTTTAGAACTACTGCACTATTTTTATTTTATTTTATTTTTTTGTTTTTCAAGGTAGGGCCTCACTTTAGCCCAGGCTGACCTGGAATTCACTATGTAGTCTCAGGGTGGCCTTGAACTCATAGTGATCCTCCTACCTCTGACTCCCAAGTGCTGGGATTAAAGGCGTACACCACCATGCCCGGCTTACTGCACTATTTTAACTGGGCATATTTTACATATGCTTGAGTAAGTAACCTATATACAGGTTAAAGGAAGTCAAATTTATAATTTTTATAACTACCTACCCTGATTGTTCCAATTCACAAAAGTAACCTAAAAGACTTCAAAGAGAACAGCTGGGTTTTCACAGATGCTCTAAAGTACTGTTCTTTTGGCTTTGCTCACATGTAAAGTGTAAGAAAAGTAAGCCAACAGTAAGAAAAAATATGTTAAAAATGTGCATACACACATGAACATGTACACAAACCCATACAAATACATGAAGGCATGTATAAATGACTAAACTCTGTTTGTAATAACAGTGATGACCAAGGAACAAGCAACGTTCATCTGAATGACATTCAGTTTTTCATTCCAATTTTACTTACAATCTTTCAGGGCCTAGGACATAATGCAAACTTAATTACTGTATAAATGTTTTCACATGAATCACTAAAGCTATATTTACATATACTCTTGATACAGTCTCTCACCTCTAGCAAAATTACCAGAGACAAGATTATTAACTCTTAAAAGCTTTTTGTATATCAAAGCTTCTAAGTCAGTCAGTATTTTTTACATTATAGTATTTTAATTAATTTACAAGAAACTTTAAGAACAAATTGCAGGAAAAAAATGTTTAGCACTGTTTACATTCATTTTATTATTTTTAAAATTTTTTTGTTTATTTTTATTTATTTGAAAGCAACAGACAGAGAGAGTTAAGAGGCAGATAGAAAGAGAGATTGGGCGCACCAGGGCCTCCAGCCACTGCAAATGAACTCCAGATGCATGTGCCCCCTTGTGTATCTGGCTAACGTGGGTCCTGGGGAATCGAGCCTCGAACCGGGGTCCTTATGCCTCACAGGCAAGCGCTTAACCTCTAAGCCATCTCTCCAGCCCCATTCATTTTATTTTAAAAAATAGTTTAGTTATTTAAGTGAGAGAGAGAGGCACAGATAGGGAGAGAGAATGGGCACTTCAGGGCCTCTAGCCACTGCAAACAAACTCCAGACACAATGTGCCACCCTGTGCATCTGGCTTACATGGGAACTGGGGAATCAAACTAGGTCCTTAGGCTTTGCAGGCAAGTGCCTTAACCACTAAGCCCCTCTCTCCAGCCCCTACATTCATTTTAAAACTGTTCTATACAAATTTAATTCTCATTAATATGAAAAATATTTTTTCAGATCTACTGCATTTAGCCTTTCCATCAAAGCCTAACAATAAACTTTACTTAAGCTGATCATCTGAAATCATTATACTTAGTGTGTGTAACAGAGAGCCTAGAGGAGGGAGAGAAAGAGAGAATGGGCACACCAGGGCCTTCTAGCCACTGCAAATGAACTCCAATCACTTGCACCACCCTGTGCATCTGGCTTATGTGGGTGCTGGGAAGATGAACCTGCGTCCTTCAGCTTTGGCAAGCGCCTTTACCACAAAGCCATCTCTCCAGACCAGGCATGGAGAAACTTTTAAAGCATTTTTCTGGACCCCAAGCTAGACTTAGAACTAAGATGAATGAGCAGTGGGAGGCTAGCTTAACCCAGTTACCTGACTCCCATAAAATTAAGCCCCCTAGGGACACTCATTTTAGGTGTTACAGTATTGTAAGCCCTTCTCACTGCCCTTTCACCTCTCATTACAAAAGTTTCTAGTGCGCTGGAGAGTTAAGGCCAAAGGTGATTTTAATATGCTACGCTGCAGGAAGTCTGAAAACTCCAATGCTGCTAGCACAGACATCCAACTATGGGAAAGAATGTTGGGTCCTTTAACAATGGATGCTTATGTTTCAGTCTGAGTAACACTGGTAATTAGCTTGCAGTGACTTCAAATAAGTTCATTCTCCTTACACATACGTGGTGACTTTTTGTACTGAACTGAACTCACAGACATTAAACATTTTTGTGTGCCCATTCTCTCACTCTGCCTCTTTATCTGTCGCTCTCAAATAAATAAATAAATAAATTTTTAAAAATCTAAGAATATGGATAATAAAGGAGTGGAAACAATACATAAAATATTTAGTGTTTTATATACACATTTTTAAAAATATTTTTATTTTTATTTATTTGAGAGGGAGGAAGGGGGGAAAAGAGAAAGAGAGAGAAAATAGGCATGCCAGGGCTTCCAACCACTGCAAACGAACTCCAGATGCATGTGCCACCTTGTGCATCTGGCTTATGTGGGTCCTGGGGAATCAAACTGAGGTCCTTTGGCTTTGCAGACAAGCGCCTTAACCACTAAGCCATCTCTCCATGCCTTTATATACATATTATTATGAACACATATAGAGAACAAGAATACATACATCTAAGGCTAATATTATCTTCACACAGTTAACCTTTATAATTTATTCTTCCTACTTTCTGTATCTAACATCATGTATATTTATTATTTTTATTTATTTATTTATTTATTTTTGGTGTTTTTAGGTAGGGTCTCACTGTAGCCCAGGCTGACCTGGAATCACAATGTAATCTCAGGGTGGCCTCGAACTCACATCGATCCTCCTACCTCTGCCTCCCAAGTGCTGGGATTAAAGGCGTGCACCACCACACCTGGCTTATTTTTGTAATTTTTGAATAAAAATGTGGATGTCAGGAAAGAAAACTGTTAACACCCCTACAGTGGTTATGACATCAAGTCTAAGAACAGTTCCCTGTTGGTTGTAGTAATTACATTATTTTATTTCAAGACCTGGTAACAAAGGCCCATAGATCCTGGGAGACTGGTTTATATAAACACAAGTGGAACATGGTCACAGAGGCTCTGGCCTAACTACCTGGCAGCCTGCTAATGAAGCAATACTGGACCTTTATAGCTTCTGCGGAGAAGTAACCCACAGAAAAAAAGATTTTTATGCCTGGCCTTAAGCTCTGGCTTTGTGATGCCCAGATGACAAATTTGAAGCATCCGGAGTCCCATATTTACTAACTAATAACGTCATGCATCGCCCTCTCTCCAAAAGAACTGGGGCTCTGCAGGCAGATTTGTTTTGTTTTTTTAAGTGCCTGTTTGTATATGGTGCGTGCAGGCATGTGCTTATGTGGGTGGAGACTAGAAGCCAACCTCAGGTGTTGTTCCCTAGGAAAGCTGACCATCCTTTTTAAAGACAGGGTCTTTCATTGGCCTGGAGCTCACCAATTAGGCTAGACTGGCAAATGAGTGCCAAGGATCCACCACTCTCCAACCCCCAGCCCCACCCAGTACTGGGAGTATAAGCGCTTACTACCATGCCAGGTGGTTTTATGCACATTCTAGGGATTGAACTCAGATCCTCATGTTTAAAGTGAAGTACTTTACCAAGCAAAATATCTCCCCAGCCCTTCTTTTGTGTTTGTTTGTTTTGGAGACATGGTCTTACACTATAACCTAGGTTGGCCTGAAAACTGCTATACAGCAGAAACTGCCTGAACTACTGATCCTCCTGCCTCAGCATCCCTAGTGCTAGGATTATAGGCATGTGCTACACAGTGTGTGGCTTGTAAACATGTTTAAATGGAAGAAACAAGACTCAGGAAAAACATCTCCTTGCTGGTTCCCTGAATGCCCTGTGGGACTAACTCTTCAGTGGTACTCTGCTCACAAGAGCCTCCATGTATAACCACTTAGGGCCATACTCCATTATAGCTTAACCAGGTTTGTAAGACCCCAAAGGTCTCTCTCCTGTCACCTTCTGGCCTCACTACAGTGAGGTTCAATGGCTGCCTCCTCCACCTGCAAATGGCTCTACTACTAGAACAGAACTTTTCTGTCCTGAGTGCTTGGATGGGTATCTTGTAGTCAGTAGGCACTCAAGGCAGGTGCCAAGGCAAGTACATTTGTACTTTGTACTTCATCAGGCCTTGGTCCACAGTCAATGCACATAAGATACTGAAAGCTGAGTAACACACTCATCCTACTACTTTAAATGTCACCACTAAACTGGTGACTCCTCCAGGATAGCTCTAGCCTGGACCTGCCCCCAGAACACACACATTCAACTGCATATTTAACACCTCCACTTGGAATGTTGAAAAGGCACCTCAAACTAAACATGCCTCAAAGAGAACTTTTTCATTTCCTCCTGTCAGCCTTTCCCATTACAATCTAGTTTTCTCACTATTCAGGCTACACAACTGGAGTCATCTTTAACTGCTCTCATTTCCTCATATGCTACATCCAATTCATCAGCAAATCTGTCTGTTCCACCTAAAGATATAGCCAGAACATGACCATCTCTCACCTTATCTTTGCCACTAGTTTCCTGGTACAAGCAACCATCATCTCTCAATCCTAGACAGACTGCTGCAGTAACCTCTGTCATCTTTCTGCTCCCACTGGTTTCCCCAACTTGTCTTTTTTGTTGTTGTTTGCTTGTTTGTTTTTCAAGGTAAGGTCTCATGCTAGCCCAGGCTGACTTGGAATTCACTATGCAGTCTCAGGGTGGCCTTGAACTCTCAGTGATCCTCCTACCTCGGCCTCCTGAGTGCTGGGATTAGAGGTGTGTGCCATGGGCTGGAGAGATGGCTTAGCCGTTAAGCGCTTGCCTGTGAAGCCTAAGGACCCTGGTTCGAGGCTCGATTCCCCAGGACCCACGTTAACCAGATGCACAAAGGGGTGCATGTGTCTGGAATTTGTTTGCAGTGGCTGGAGGCCCTGGCGCGCCCATTCTCTCTCTCCTCTCTTTGTCTGTCACTCTGATTAAAAAAAAAAAGTGTGTGCCAGTTAACTATTCTACTATTCTTATCACCTTATCCACTTTAAATACTGTTGTTACTGATTTTAAGAGCTATGGAGCCCTTCTTGGCTCTGAAAGGGCTCAGCATACAGGTTAGAGTGCCAGACACTGAACAGTGACAGTGACTAGAACTCCCCAAGCCAGTGGCCATAGAGCTCGTCTTAAAACCAGTAAAGAATGAGCAAAGCTGGGCGTGGTGACACACACCTTTAATCCCAGCACTCGGGAGACAGAGGTAGGAGGATCACTGTGAGTTCAAGGCCACCCTGAGACTACACAGTGAATTCCTGGTCAGCCTGAGTTAAGAGTGAGACCCTACCTCAAAAAACCAAAAAAAAAAAAAAAAAAAAAGAATTAACAAGTGTAGACACACAGAAGACTAAGTTCAGAAAGATTTTAGGAAAATCAAGTAGAAAGTAAAGCAGAAAACCTGTTCTGAGCAGATAGGCACATGGTAATTCTGACTGGGTCTTCTTATAATCTGGGCAATGTAAATTAGGCATTCAGTTGGGATGAACTTTATTGGCCAAGTGTAACTGTGTTTGAAGGACTTTAGTGGGTCAGGGAGGAGGGCACAGACTTGGAAAGAGCCCAAGGGCAGAGGAATACAGCCCCTGAAAAGATTCCCTAGAAGGAAGAACCAGAAAGCTGTTCCTGATTGTCACCCTGGGCCAGAACAGAGCTGGTTTCTAGTTTTACCAGGACAGGTAGGTGCGCACTTATACTCTTTTAGACCTGGGTACGTATGTACGTACGTACCTACCTACCTACCTACCTACCTACAGAAGACGACTACCTGGCTCCTAATCTCTATCACTTTCTGCTCTTTTATTCAAACAAAGCAATGCTGTCCAAGCCATAGCTCATGGGGATGCATCCACAGACACAAACAGGTGTTATCATTAGAGAAGTTCAGTTCTGGTGTTACTCTGAATCTTAGGCCCAAATTGGAAGAGGCACTAACCTAGCCTCACTTGCACCCCACACTTCTTCCTCAGGACAGACACTATCTAAAAATATGAACTCTTCAAACCCATAACCTCAGGAAGGACAGACTAGGGAGACAGTTCAGTCAGAAAAGCACTTAGCAGCTCAGGCATAGCATGAAGGACCTGACAAATGCAGGGGTGTGGGGGGTGACCAGCCTGTAAATCCAACACTTGGGAGGCACAGATGGGGTTCCCCAGGACAAGCAGGCTAACTAGACTAGTTTAATCAGCAAGCTCTGGGTTTAAAGAGAGAGACCCTGTCTCAATAAATAAGGTGCAGTGCTGTGCAGGAAAACAATGAAGTCAACCTCTGGTCTATAAAAGCATGCATAGGCAGAAATGTGCACAAGCATACACATGAAAAATAAGACAGAAAAATAGAAGGGAGGTGCGGTTGTTTGAATATGGTAGTGTAAATGTATGGTCCCACAGAACTCAGGTGTTTTATTAAAATTGAGTTTGCAACTTCAGCCCCTAGCAGGTGGATTCCTGCTGTGTGTGTGTGTGGGGAGGGCTCACTAGGGGTGGATCTGATTCAGCCTAGAGGTACAGAGAGCAGCAATTTGAGCTCTGATGGTTAGCATTTGCTGGTGTTGGCGCTCTGCTTGTTACAGCTATTTCTGTGTTTGGACATATGTATGGGAGGAAGCAGCCTCTTCTGCCATTGGAGTTTCCCCTAGACTTTGTAAGTTGAAATAAATGCATTCCTTCCATAAACTGTGTCTGCTTGGATGTTCGTCTTAGCAATGTGGAGCTGACTATAACAAGGGAGAACCTTTTTGGAGCTGTGTGATTCTGGTCAAACTGTTAATGAGAGTAGGTAGTCAAGACAACATTGCAGAAATGTAAACAGAAAGCTTCTAGTTACATGACTAATATGACATTTGTGCTTGCAGATTCAAAAACATACTACAGGTGCTTAGAATCAGTCGTTCAAAGCCTTTTGTGGCAGTTCCACAAGGAACCATTGTTAAGATTCATCAGCACTCATTATGTACCATACGTGGTGCCAAGAACGTATACATTCATTTGCTTTACAGATTTAACTTTCATTTATTTTATTTATTTGAGAGAAAGAGTCAGAGGGGGAGAAGGGAGAGAGAGACAGAGAATGAACACATCAGGGCCTTCAGCTGCTGCAAACAAACTCCAGGTTCATGTGCCTGCTTGTGCATCTGGCTTACGTGAGTCCTGGGGAATTGAACCTGGGTCCTTTGGCTTTGCAGGCAAACACCTTAACCACTAAGCCACCTCTTCAGCCTTCGTTTTACAGATTTAAAACAACAAAAACCTTAAATTTCAAACATTTAGTAAATGACAGGGTTGGAATTTAAACCCAGATGACTCTGCCCACCCCATCCCCCAACTTCTATGCCTATTTAACAGTTTAGTGATCGGTTTTCCTAAACCAGAGGAGATCCTTTGAACACCTAGTACACTAGGGAATTTCTCCCTAAAGATAAATCCTCAACTAAGGAATGGAATTCTCCCACACAAGGTAAAGACTCCCATAACCTGAGCAGGAAGCCCTATCCTATTACATACCTTAGGGCTCAACATTTCATCCGAAGCTCCCAAACCCTTAAATGAAGTCTGCACTACTAGGCAGAGAGCCTACTCTTGGGAATAATCCCTGAACTCAGCAGGAAGCCCCCCTCCTTTCTGAAAGCCTCCTGTGCCAAGTGCTGACCCTCCCCATGGTTCAGGTAGGACCAACTACAGTGGAGTCCCTTGTTTTAAAAAAAAAAAAAAAAAAATCAATCGTTTCAAGAATGACACAGCCATACTTATAAAATCGAGCCAGAGGACCCTGCACTATTTCAGGGCTTTGTTTCAGGGATACCCTTCAGGTGAAGAGAAAGACTACCTGTCAAAATCTATAAATCCTTCTGACCTGGGATGGGGATGAGAGGTCCATGGGGAAGTGATCACCCACTTTCTTGAGGCTGAAGTTCAAGAACATAAAACGCCTTGGATTTGGACTCACTTTCCAGCAGCTGGGTGGTGAAGCTTGGGCTCCACCTTACAGTGTCTCCAACAAGAAACAACAGATTGGAACAGCCTGTCCATAGAACGGGAGAATTCTGGGACTTGCATGAAGCCACCTGAGGAGAGGGAGAGGGGCAAAGTGGGGTGGGGGGCCTGGACACCACAATACCAGGGGTGTGGGACTTCTCTTTTGTCCGGCACTTCACTAGCACTTCCCCTAGCCAAGGAAAATTGCAGTCTGCCAATCCCACTGGCTTCTCCCTGCCCTGACAAATCCCTTCCCAAAAAACTGGGAAGGGGGAGGGGAAAGATCACCTCCTCCACAGGTAACCATGTGCTTCTGTAGGACTGTGACCAAAAACAAGTGCATCAGGAAGAGGGGCAACAGGACTTTACGAGTGTGCTACACAGGCAATGGAGAATGACAATATAGAGACATTGTGATCCAATCAAAGAAAGAAGGCCAAGTCAGTATCAAGTTTCTCTCCCCAGCTCCTTCATTCTCTATGAACTTGGCAGAGATTCATGAGGCATGCAGGGCAGCTCCTGGCTCCCTGGAGGCTTACAGAAATTGTAAATGAATTTCACTTCCTCTTGGGAAGCCCTTAAGTTCCTGTGTTTTTCTTGCCCATCTCCACTGGGGAGAGCAGCAACCTAGCAATGGTTTCCAAGATCAGGGAGCAGCAAGGATTGGTGTCCTGTTCCCTCTACAGGAGTATTCCAAGGGTAAGCATCCATCTTGGTGTTCCAGAGGGCAGCCTGGTCACAAGGCTATCTTGCTAGCCACCTTCCAGTGGGGCAGTAACTAGTGAAGGGAAAATGAATTGGTATTGGTGGTTGCGGGCTTGGTAAATAGCAGTCTGTAGAGAGCTGGCAGGATCGCCAACTTCTCAAGCTATGTTTGCTGGAAGGGAGGGAAACTGGCAGCCTAAGCCAAGAAGGCTTCCAGTGGAGAATGGGAAGATGAAAAGACTTCACATGGAACAACTCCTTTTTCAACAACAGTGGTGTTGCATCCAGGTGGTAGGGATGTTTCCCCTTCATACATCCAAAGGTTTCTTGTGCTAAAGCAAGGTAAATGCAGCCAAGTTTTGTGCAACTCCTTAACACTTTTTCTTCCAGGATACCTCTGGCCTCTGCCTACACAGGAACTTAGTGCAGAAATGAATACAGATGTTTCAGTACCAGGCACTGTGGGGTGGGGAAATTAATGAAGATTTGTCCCTGAAACTTGCTAACCTGTGGACTAGGTAGCAGATTAGCACCACTGGGGTATGTGGGAAGAGGGCCACTTAAATCTAATTAAGAAAAGATTTGGTCAGCTAGTCATCAGATTCTGCTTCTAACATTCTTTTTATAGGAACAATGGACTGCTTGTTTTGCCCCCTTAAACTTAAATTTTGATACTAAACTGTTTGGCTTTGGAGGCTTGTTATCCGGAAGTCTTGAAAGTAGTACAAGAATGCAGTCACGTTTTTTGTAGGGAAGAATGGGTTCAAATGGAGTATTGAGCCAAAATTTTACTACTTTTTTGAATTTAGAGTGATGTTCACACCATCAAGGAAGACTATTACAGAAGACAGGCAAGTGTAATTTTGATGAAAACTGTCTTTTGAGGCTAAACTTTCTGCTTTTGACCTCCTCATCCTTCATCCCCATCTTAGTTTAGACTACATACATGTTTCTATTGATGCACTATTAATGTTTCTTTTATGTAGGTGACTTAGAACAAAGAACATTCTCTCAAGTTAAGAATTTTCAGGGCTGGCTGGGCGTGGTGAGACATGCCTTTAATCCCAGCACTTGGGAGGCAGAGGTAGGTGAATCGCCGTGAGTTCGAGGCCACTCTGAGATTACATAGTGAATTCCAGGTCAGCCTGGGCTAGAGTGAGATGCTACCTTGAAAAACTAAAACAAAAATTTCAGGGCTGGAGAGATGGCGCAGTAATTAAAAGTGCTTGCCAGGTTAAATTCCCCAGTCCCCACGTAAAGCCAGGTGCATAGGGTGGCACATGCATCCAAAGTTTGTTTGCAGTGGCTAGAAGCCTTGACATGCTCATTCATTCCCCCCCTCCCCTTGCAAATAAGTCAGTCAGTATTTTTTTTAAAAAAAGAACTTTTGGGCTGGAGAGATGGCTTAGCAGTTAAGTACTTCCCTGTGAAGCCTAAGGACCCTGGTTCAAGGCTCGATTCCCCAGGACCCACGTTAGCCAAATGCACAAGGGGGCGCATGTGTCTGGAGTTCGTTTGCAGTGGCTGAGGGCCCTGGCGCACCCATTCTCTCTCTCTCTCTCTCTCTCTCTCTCTCTCTCTTTCTCTCTGCCTCTTTCTCTATGTGTCGCTCTCAACTAAATAATAAAATAAAAATGAACAAAAAATTTTTAAACAAAAAGAATTTTAGGGCTGGAGACATGACTCAGCAGTTAAGATGCTTACCTACAAAGCCTAATAACCAGGGTTCAATTCCCCAGTACCCATGTAAAGCCAGATGCACAAAGTTGCACCTCATTCTCTCTCTCTCTCTCTCTCATTTCCCTGCTTACAAATAAATATTTTTTTAAAGAATTTTTAGTCAGGCGTGGTGGTGCACACCTTTAATCCCAGCAGTGGGGAGGCAGAGGTAGAAGGATCACGGTGAGTTTGAGGCCAGCCTGAAACTACATAGTAAATTCCAGGTTAGCCTGGGCAAGAGTGAGAATGAGATCCTACCTTAAAAAGAGAGGGGGGGGAGGGGAGGGGAGGGAGGGACGGAATTTTCAGATTCTAGCTCCTTCCTGCCCCTGTAGGCTGTCTTATCCAGAAGTACTCTGATTTCTGGTTTAGCACTAGAATTCTACTATGTTCTCTTTTTGTTATTTATCAGGAGAGTCATAAGAAGTACAATCATACCTGGCTAGCACTGCAACTTGGGGAGGAAGCTGTGACCCTCAGGAAACCCTGTGAAACATGCCCACAGAGAACATGGTGGGGAGAATTTCAGTAGTGACAGTGAAGATGACTTTTTAAAAAAATATATAAATATACATATATATAATGTGTGTATATATTTTTATTTATATACAATATTTATATATATATAATTTATTTGAGAGAGAAACAGGGGGAGGGAGAGAGAGAGAATAGGTGCACCAGGGCCTCTAGCCACTGCAAACAAACTCCAGGTGCATGTTCTCCCTTGTGCATCTGGCTTATGTGGGTCCTGGGGAGTTGAACCGGGACCCTTTGGCTTTGCAGGCAAATGCCTTAACTGCTAACTCGCCAGCCCCTTTTCTTTTCTTTCTTTCTTTTTTTTTTTTTTCTTTTTTTTTGGTTTTTCGAGGTAGGGTCTCACTCTAGCCCAGGCTGACCTGAAATTCACTATGGAGTCTCAGGGTGGCCTCGAACTCATGGCGATCCTCCTACCTCAGCCTCCCAAGTGCTGGGACTAAAGGCGTGCGCCACTATGTCAGGCCTGAAGATGACAGTTTTTATTTTTTATTTTTTGGTTTTTTGAGGTTGGGTTTCATACTAGCCCAAGCTGACCTGGAATTCACTATGAGACTATGTAGTCTTAGGGTGGCTTCGAACTGACAGTAATTTTACCACCTCTGCCTCCCAAAGTGTTAGGATTAAAGGTATGCACCACCACACCCGGCTAAGATGATAGTTTTTTTTTTTTTTTCCATGTGGCACTTTTTTTCTCAATTTTATTAAACATTTTCCATGATTATAAAAAATATCCCATGGTAATACCCTCCCTTCCCCACTTTTCCCCTTTGAAATTCCATTCTCCATCACATCCACTCCCCATCTAAGTAAGTCTCTCCTCTATTTGGATGCCATGATCCTTCCCTCCTCTTATGATGGTCTTGTGTAGGTAGTGTCAGGCACTATGAGGTCATGGATATCGAGGCCAATTTTTTGTCTGGAGGAAGCACGTAGTAAGGAGTCCAACCCTTCCTTTGGCTCTTATATTCTTTCCGCCACCTCTTCCGCATTAGACCCTGAGCCTTGGAAGGTGTGATCGAGATGTTACTCGGTACTCTGGTTACTTCTTTCCAGCACCATGATACATTCTGAGTTGTCCCAAGGTCACTTACTGCCTAAGATGATAGTTTTTAACAGTGCAAAAATATTTTATGTTAGAAATGTATAATGGGCTTATTGAAGGACTTGAACAGTGTGCAGTCCTAACAGAAGAAGAAATAATGCCAGGGCTGGAGGGATGGCGTAGCAGTTAAAGCGTTTGCCTGCAAAGTCAAAAGACCCAGGTTCAATTCCCCAGGGCCCACATAAGTCAGATGCATAAGGGGGCATATGTGTCTAGAATTCATGTGCAGTGGCTAGAGGCCCTGTCGTGCTCATTCTCTCTGTGTCTATATCTCCTCTTGCTCTATCTCTTTCTGCCCCACTCCCTCTCTTGCAAATAAATAAGAAATATTAAAATAATACTAATCATAATAATAATGCCAGCCAATATGATGGCACACATCTTTCATCCTAGCATTCAGGAGGCAGAGGTAGGAGGATTGCTGTGAGTTCAAGGCCAGCCTAGGACTACAGAGTCAGCCTGAGCTAGAGTGACACCTTATCCTGAAAACAAACAAAAACACCCTTCAGATAGATTTACCAGAGAAAAGAGAGAAGACACAAATTACCATGATCAAGAAGACCAATCGGGCTGAACAATGCACTTTAGCAATCAAGAATCTACCCTAATACATCCAAAAATAAAGTAAAACTGGAAAATGAGCCATTCTTCCTAATGATGAAGATGGTTATCCAATACCTCATTGTCTAAATGTTAGTCAAACTAAAGGTGTGGTTTAATCCCATTACTTCAGAGGCAGAGGTAGGATCACTGAGTCAGTACATAGTGAATTCCAGGCCGGCTTGGGCTAAAGCTAAAATACTACCTTTAAAAAAAGGGAAAGGGAAAGGGAAAAGAGGGGAAGGGAGGGGAGAAGAGGGAGCAAGAAAAGCCAAACCAAAAAAATTTAATGCCATTTTGCCTACATAGGACTAAGTTTCTAAACCGTTGTGGTGCAGACAGAAATCTTAATGCAGCTAAACAAGATCAAATGCTACACCCATTTAATGTTTTTTTTTTTGTTGTTCTTTTATTTAGTTGAGAGCGACAGAGAGAAAAAGAGGAGGAGAGAGAGACAGAGAATGGGCATACCAGGGCCTCCAGCCACTGCAAACGAACTCAAGACACGTGCGCCCCTTGTGCATCTGACTTACGTGGGTCCTGGGGAACTGAGCCTTGAACCAGGGTCCTCAGGCTTCACAAGCAAGCAGTTAACTGCTAAGCCATCTCTCTAGCCCTCATTTAATGTTTTTATAGTTTATTTTATTTTAAATTCTTATTTGTTGCATGTGTGTGTGTGTCTCAGGACCTCTTACTGCTGTAAAAGAACACCAGACACTGCTTAAGTGGGCAGCTTTAGAATTGAACTGGGGTTGTCAGGCTAGTTTATAGTGCCCTAATCAGCTTCCCAACTTGAGTTTTTGTACTTTTTTTTTCCTCAAGGTATGATCTTGCTCTAGGCCAGGCTGTCTTGGAATTCACTATGTAGTCTCAGGTATTAAAAGTACCTTGTTATTAGTGTATTATTTTTTAAACTGATCCATAGATTGTCTTTCCTTGATATGTGTGTTCAATCCTTAATAAAATTTAATAAAATGAAGCTAAAATTTAAAAAAAGAGAAATTAGATATATTGGAAAGTGAAGTACTGAGGGGGAAGGGAAACTTACCATGGTTTATTGTCTATAATTATGGAAGTTGTCAATAAAAAGTAGAACAGAAAATAAAATAATATAAATATTTTTATAAAGAAGGAAAATCAGGCTGGATGCCCTAAGCATCCATTCTCTATCTGCCTCTCTCCTTCTCTCTCTCTCTTTCAAATAACACAAATAAAAATAAAACTGTTTTTAAAAAAAGGAAAACTGAGGGAAATTACCATGGGATGTTTTCTATAATCATGGGAAATGTTAATAAAAATTAAAAAATAAAAATAAATTTAAAAAAAAATTTAAAAAGAAGGGAAAACCGATACTACAATTATAAATATATGACTTTTATTTATAGTTTGAGAGAGAGAGAGAGAGACACACAAAAACAGGCAGGTAGAAAGAGAGAGAGAGAGAGAGAGAGAGAGACAGAGAATATGGGTGTGTCAGGGCCTCAGGCACTGCAAACAAACTATAGATTCATGCGTCCCTTGTGCATCTGGCTTATGTGGGCCCGAACCTGGGTCCTTTGGCTTTGCAGGCAAGCACCTTAACCGCTAATTTTAATTACATTTAAATTAAAAAGAAAACATAAGCTGGGTGTAGTGGTGCATGCCTTTAATTCCAGCACTCCGGAGACAGAGGTAGGAGGATTGTCATGAGTTTGAGGCTACCCTGAGACTCCATAGTGAATTCCAGGTCAGCTGAGACCCCACCTCGAAAAACCAAAAAAAAAAAAGAAAGAAAGAAAAAGAAAACATAATGAACTTGTGACAAAACTAGACTACAAGAAATGGGTAAAAACTGTGTCAATATAAACTGTGATAAAAATATGTATATTATAAGCCCCAAACCAAGCCCCAAAAGAAACATGGTAGGACAATAACTAGTAACAAAACTCAATCATCCTAGCTAGGTCCTGGCTCTAATTCCCAGCACCATGAATAAAACTACTCATGATTAAATTCAGAAAACCTCAGGCCTAGACGATTTGAAGGGTGATATGGCAACCATTTAAAAAGCTAAAAAAAAAAAAAAAAAGCCAGGCTTGGTGGTGCACACCTTTAATCCCAGCACTTGGAAGGCAGAGGTTAAATTCAAGGCCACCCTGAGATACATAGTAAATTCCCCAGTATCCCACATGAACACAAATATGCAAAGTGGTGCATGTGTCTGGCATTTGCAGCAGCAAGAGGCCCTGAAAGGCCCATTCTCATTCTCTGTTACATAAAAATATTTTTAAAAATAACAAAAGAACGCTGGAGAGATTGCTCAGTGATTAAAGCATTTGCCTGGAAAGCTTAAAGACCTGGGTTCAATTCCCCAGTACCCATGTAAAGCCAGATGCACAATGCAGCTCATTTGCAGTGGCTAGAGGCCCTAGCATGCCCATTTTTTCTGTCTCTCTCTCCACTTGCAAATAAATAAAAATTTAAAATTATAAAGCAAAGAATATGCACAAACTTTTCCAAAAGAGGCAACACTTCCCAATTCATGAAGCTAGGATTACCTTAGAACCAGAACCAAAGGTTAAGAAAATTACTCAAGAGCTGGGGACACTCAGTGATTAAGCATTTGCTGTGCAAGCAGAATATCTGATTTGGGTCTCTGGAACCCACAAAAAGCCGACGTAGTAGCCCTCATTGGTAATCCCAGCGGGCCTATGGTGAGCTGGAAGGTGCAGACAGAACAGCCTCTGCAAGCTTGGGATCATCTAGTCTGACAGAGTGGTGAGTAAGAGACTGCATCAAACAAGGTGGAAAGTAGAAATTGATGTCCAATGTTGTCCTCAGACCTCCACATGCATCTTCGAACTTATACACATGAACATATACACACATGAACGCACAGACACACACAAAGAAAGAAAGAAAAAAATAGGCTACAACATCTCACTGATGACTGGCATGGTGGTGCACACCTGTAGTCCCAGCATTTGGGAGGTAAAAGCAGAAGAATCAAGAGGTCAAGGTTAGTACCAGCTACGTAACTGAGTTTGAGGCCAGCCTGTAATACATCATATCTACCTCAAAAAGCTGGAGAGATGGCTTAGTGGTTAAGGTGCTTGCCAGCAAAGCCAAAGGACTAAAGTTTGAGTCTCTCAGTATCTAAGTAAAGCAAGATGCACAAGGTAGCGCATGCATCTGGAGTACTTTGTCTGCAGTGGCTAGAAGCCCCAGTGCACCCACTCTCTCCGTCTCCTCTGTTTGCAAATAAATTAAAAAAAAAATTAAGCCAAGTGTGGTGGCGCACACCTTTAATTACAGCACTTGGGAGGCAGAGGTAGGAGGATCACTGTGAGTTTGAGGCCACCCTGAGACTACACAGTGAATTCCAGGTCAGCCTGAGCTATAGCAAGTGAGAGAGCAAGCGGGAGAGAGAGAGAGAGAGAGAGAGAGAGAGAGAGAGAGAGAGCGAGCAAGACAGAATTGGCATGGCAGGGCGTCCAGACACTGCAATCAAATTCCAGATGCATGAGCCATCTTGTGCACATGTGTAACCTTGTGTGCTTGTGTCACCTTGTGTGTCTAGTTTACATGGGATCAGGAGAGTGAAACATGGGTCCTTGGGCGTTTCAGGCTAGTGCCTTAACCACTAAGCCATCTCTCTAGTCCTGGAAACTAAAATTTTATTTGTTTATTTATTTGTTTTTTTGAGGCATGGTTTCACTCTAGCCCAGACTGACCTGGCATTCACTATGTAGTCTCAGGGTGGTCTTGAACTCATGGCAATCCTCCTACCTCTGCCTCCTGAGTGCTGGGATTAAAGATGTGTGCCACCATGCCTGCTGAAACTAAAATTTTAAAAACATCATTTACAATAGTATCCAACAATACACAATATGAAAAGGGATTCATTGATCAAGACATGTGGGACTACTGAGACCTGCACACGATTGTGATTTACTAGGGGCTGACAGTGTGACTCAGTGATAGAGGGCATGCTCAGCATGTGCAAAGTCCTGGGTGGGCTCAATCTGCAGTACCAAAACCAAAGTACCTGTGACAAAGTCAGAGACCAAAGCAGTGTAACATTGGGACTGAAGGTGTGTGCTACCACACCCGAGTGGTACTAGAGTGCTTATGGCCAGCCACTTCGACAGACATTATTGTGGCAAGTGTTCTCTGACTTACTAATTCAAAAAAATAGAAGTAACTATGTATGAATTAATAAAAGTCATAGAACAAAACAGCAGCAAAACATTGGTATAAGCAGGGCATGGTAGTACACAACTATAATTCCAGCAATTAGAAAGCTCAATCAGAAGGATCTTGAGTTTGAGGCCAGCCAGATTACCTAAGGAGTTCCAAGCATGTAAAAGCCCTGAATTTGATTCCTAGCACTCAAGAGAAAAGATACTGTTTTAAAAATGAAAGGGCAGGCCTGGAGAGATGGCTTAGCGATTAAGGCACTTGCTTGCAAAGCCAAAAGACCCAGGTTTAATTCCCCAAGACCCACGTAAGCCAGATGCACAAGGTGGCACATGTATCTATAATTTGTTTGCAGTGGCTAGAGGCCCTAGGGTGACATTCTCTATCTACTATCTATCTGCCTCTTTCTCCACCCCCACCCAATAAGCAAAAATAAATTAAAAAATGAAAGGGCAAACCCCCCCAAAAATCTTTTTTTTGTTTGTTTGTTTTTCAAGGTAGAGTCTCACTCTAGCCCAGGCTGACCTGGAATTCACTATGTAGCTCAGGCTGGCCTCGAGCTCTCGGCAATCCTCCTACCTCTGCCTCCTGAGTGCTGGGATTAAAGGTGTGTGCCACCACACCCAGCTTCCCAGAAATCATTACAAAGCATCCATATGATGAACAGCTTACATGGACTGTAGAAAGCACCTACAACTCAATAACAAGACAAAAATAGTCAAGATTTCAATAAGCATTCAACAATAAAAAGGATGTACTAATGGCAATAAATATGTGGAAAGATGCTCAAATATCATCAGTCATGGAAACACAAATTAAAACCAACAAGGAGAAATGGCTAAAATAAAACTCACCGGGCATGGTGCTGTAAGACCTCACAGCACACGGGAGGCAGAGGTAGGAGGATTGCTGTGAGTTCAAGGCCACCCTGAGATACATAGTAAATTCCAGTTGAGCCTGGGTTAGAGCAAGAACCTACTTCAAAACAAAACTAAATAAAAAAATAAACTCATGCCAGGCATGGTTGCTTGCACCTTTAATCCCAGGCTGAGGTAAGGGGATCATTGTGAGTTCAAGGAAGCTTGGGTAACATGGTGGAGTTCTAGGTCTCAGCTTGGGCTAGAGTGAGAGCTTGTCTCCAAACAAAACAACCAAAAATGACAATAAACACTAGAGAATGGCACTGGAACTCTTCCATGCTATTGGTGGGCTGTATCAAATAAGTTAAACAATATATGCTCACCATATGACCCAGTGAAATAATATTATATGGCCACAAACACAGCTGTACTTTAAAGTACAAAGTAGCTCTACAACAGCCCTAAATGGGAACAGTGTCCACTAAGCAGTGAATGGAGAACAGGTTTAATATGCTATCCATGGCCACACAACCCAACTAAAAGAAGAAACTTCTGATATTCCCAGCTGCTTGGATGAGTTTAAAAACATACTAGCTGAAAGTAGTCAGGTGCAAAAGATTAATTTTATATGACTTTATAAAATTCTAAAAATAGCAAAATTATAATGACAAAAAGCACAGTGGTTGCCAAAGGTCATGGAGAAGAGGGAATTAACTAGAAAGGGAATAAAGGAATTATCTGGAGTGACAAAAAGAAATGGTTACATTTTGATTATAGTCATAGTTTCACAATAAACACACTATATACTTAAAGTGGATGAATTTTACAATAGATAATTAGAGCTTCAAGAGTGGATTAAAATTTTTAAAATTAAATGGAAAAGAAAACTTGTTAAGGTCAGAAATGAAAGGGGGCACAAAGGCTGGAGGAATGGCTTAGCAGTTAAGGCGTTTGCCTGCAAAGCCCAAGGACCCAGGTTTGATTCCCAGGACCCACATTAGCCAGATGCATAAGGTAGCGCATGTGTCTAGAGTTTGTATGCAGTGCCTAGAGGTCCTGGCGTGCCCATTCTCTCTCCATCTCTCTGTCAAATAAATTTTTAAAAAAATTATTTTAAGAAAGGGGGCACAATAAAAGATAAAAATTGGGCTGGAGAGATGGCTTAGCAGTTAAGGCACTCGCCTGTGAAGCCTAAGTACCCATGTTCAATCTCTCTCCAGATCCCACATAAACCAGATGCACAAAGGTGATGTAAGCACAAGGTCACACGTGCCCACTAGGTGGCGCAAGCATCTGAAGTTCAATTTCAGTGGCTGAGGTCCTGGTCTGCCAATATTCTCTCTCCCTCTCTCTAAAATAAGATCAAAATTGTTAGAAAATACCATGCATATTTATATGCTAGTAAATTTAAAACTTAAGTTCAATAAATAAGTACCAAATATTTAAAATATTAAATACCAAAAATATTTAAAATACTAAATTCCAAAAATGATATAGAGATGTTTGCTTGCAAAGCTTGCTGTCCCAGGTTTAATTCCCCAACACCCATGTAAAGCCAGACACAGAAAGTGGTGCATGTGCCTGGCATTCATTTGCAACAACAAGAGACCTATAGATCTGAGGTAGGAATGCAGTTAAAGGCTTTTGCTTGCCGAGCCTGCCAGTATCCACATAAAGCCAGATGTACAAAGTGACACACACATCTGGAGTTCATCTGCAGCAGCAAAAGGCACTGGAAGTCCCATTCTCATTTTCTTACACTCACTCTCTCTTTTGCAAATAAATAAAAATATTAAAAATAGATCTATAACAAAAGACATTGAGCTGGAGAGATGGTTCAGCGGTTAAGGCACCCTACAAAGCTTAATGACCTGGTTCTATTCCCCAGTATACACATAAAGCCAGATGCACATGGCGTGTGCATCTGGAGTTCACTTGCTGTGGCTGGAGGCCCTAGCACACCCATTCTCTCTCCATCTGTCTCTCTCTGCTTGAAAATAAGTGTGTGTGTGTGTGTGTGTGTGTGTGTGTGTGTGTGTGTGAGAGAGAGAGAGAGAGAGAGAGAGAGGGAGGGAGGGAGGGAGAGAAAGAAAGAGAGTGAGTTTCATCCTAGCCCAGGCTTACCTAGGATTAATCTCAGGGTGGGCTGGAACTCATGGCGATCTCCTACCTCTGCTTCCCAAGTGCTGTGATTAAAGGCATACACCACCACACCCACTTTAAATAAAATATTTTTTTTTTAAGGCACTGACCAAGGAATGGAGACATGCAAAGCCAGAGGACCTCGATTCAATTCCCCAGAACCCACATAAGCCAGATGCACAAGGTGGTGCATACATCTGGAGTTCATTTTCAGTGACTGGAGGCCCTGGTGTGCCCACTTTCTCTCTCTCTCTCTCTGTATGTATGTGTGTGTGTGTGCGTGCGTGAGTGCATGCGTATGTGTCTCTTTCTCTCTGGTGCTCTCTCAAATAAGTAAGTAAAATTAAAAAAAAGATACTGACCAAAATACCAAATAGAACCACTCCACCAACTTTTATTTATTTTAAAATTTTTTTTGTTTATTTTTATTTATTTATTTGAGAACGACAGGCATAGAAAGAGGCAGATAGAGAGAGAATGGGCGTGCCAGGGCCTCCAGCCACTGCAAACGAACTCCAGACGTGTGTGCCCCCTTGTGCATCTGTCTAACGTGGGTCCTGGGGAATCAAGCCTCGAACCGGGATCCTTAGGCTTCACAGGCAAGTGTTTAACCACTAAGCCATCTCTCCAGCCCTCCACCAACTTTTAATTACTCTCACAAGAGCACTAAAACCCAACAGCCACACAGGATCTTAAGCCTTCTAAGTGTGGCATACTCACCTCAAAAGGTCGTGCAGAAAAAAGTTTAAGCAACTAAAGTGATACTTGAAAGATTTATGAAAAATGACTAGTTTTGAAGCCGGGTGTGGTGGTGCACACCTTTAATCCCAGCACTCAAGAGGCAGAGAGAGGAGAATCACCTTAATTGGAGGCCACCCTGAGAGTACATAGTGAATTCCAGATCAGCCTGGGCCACAGTGAGACCCTACCTTGAAAAACAAAAAGCAAAAGACTAGTTTTTATCCCAATAATGCAAGATTTTTAATGTAAAATGGCACAGCAGATTCTGTAGTTTATAAAATTCAATCAATCTCATTCATTTTTATAAAAAGCAATAAAGAATTTTTTTAAATTTATCTTTATTTATTAGAGAGAGAGAGAGAGAGAGACAGTAAGAGAGAGAGAATGGGCATGCCAGGGCTCTGGCCACTGAAACTCCAGACACATACGCCACCATGTGTATCTGGGTTACATGGGACCTGGAGAATCAAATCTGGGTCCTTGGGCTTTACAGGCAAGTGCTTTAACCACTAAGCCATCTCTCCAGCCCCAGAGCTTTTTTTTTTTTTTAAAACATAATTAAAACAAACCACATGACAGATTCAAGGGCTAAACACTGACAGTCTTCTGCTTACAAAATAAAGGGTATCCCTAATTCAGTGACTAGTAAGAGGTCACTATATATTCTTTTCTTTTTTTTTTTTTTTTTTTTTTTTTTTGCTTTGTTTTGGTTTTTCGAGGTAGGGTCTCACTCTGGCTCAGGCTGACCTGGAATTAACTATGTAGTCTCAGCATAGCATCGAACTCATGACAACCCTCCTACCTCTGCCTCCCGAGTGCTGGAATTAAAGGTGTGTGCCACCACACACAGCTTCACTACGTATTCTTTATAGCAGTTTTCTTTTGGGAAGGAACAAGTGCAAAAATCACTATAAGTGATTCTGTGTCACTACCTAGCTCTGTACAGAACTTAAGTAATGAAGCATTAGCTCTACTACAGCTGTTGGATACGAGGCAAAAGTGGTAAAAAAAAAAAAAAAATCAACGCTGTCTCTACACATAAATAATAAGCAATTGCAAAAATACAAGGAAATGTTGCCATTAAAACAGTAACAAAAAGCTTGGTAATTAATGCACTAATGTAGTACACACTGTTTCAAAACCTAACTTAAATGGAAAGCGGCTGTTAGATGCACATCATGAAGACAGTCTTGTCTCAGTTACACAACACTGTAATGAACTTCCAGTTAAAGCATTAATAAAATGCTTTATAGAACTTGGGAAAACAATGGGCAAATGTGGTGGTTCGAATAGAATAGGTGGCCCCCAATATATTCAGTTGTTTGTAGTTTGCATCTGCTGGCTACCTGGCTGGAGGCAATGTCACTGGGTGATCTTAAGGTGTGGTGGTGGGTTTCAGATTTCAATTGAAAGGTAAGTGTGCCTAGCTGGAGTTCCTAAAGTGTGCTGTGGCTTTTGGCCTTTAGGCTTGTACTTTTCTCTCTGTTTGGTCCTGTGAAAGCAGGCCAGCTTCTTCTGCCATTATGGAACTTCCCCTGGATCTGTAAGCTTCAATAAATATCTCTTCCTCCATAACTATGCCTGGTCTGGAAGTTCATCTCAGTGAACCTGAATCTGTCTCCTACACGGCTGTCAGATGCACATCACGGAGACAGTTTGTCTCAGTTACACAACACTGTAAGGAACTTCCAGTTAAAGCATTAATAAAATGCTTTATAGAACTTGGGAAAACAATGGGCAAAAATATAAAAATACATTCTATAAAAACAAACATAAGCTGGAGTGGTGGTGCATGCTTTTAATCTAACCAGCACTCAGGAGGCAGAGGTAGGAGGATTGCTATGAGATCAAGGCCACCCTGAAACTACACAGTGGATTCCAGGTCAGTCTGAGCCAGCTAGAGTGAAACCCTACCTCAAGAAAAAAGAAAGAGAGAGAGAGAGAGAGAGAGAGAGAAAGAGGGAAGGAGACAGACAGACAGACAGACAGACAGACAGATAGATAGATCAATCTGGGCATGGAGGCTCAAGCTTATAATCCTAGGACTTGGGAGGGTAAGTCAGGATGAATGCCCTGAGTTCAAGGCCAGGTTGGGTACATAGTGAGTTCTAGGTCAATCTGACCTACAGTGTAAGACCCTGCCTCAAAATAAATAAATGAGGGCTAGAGAGATGGCTTAGCCTTGGTTAAGGCACTTGCCTGTGAAGCCTAAGCACACAGTTTCAATTCTCCAGTACCCACAAGGTAAGTAAGCCAGATGCACAAGGTGGTACATGTGTTTGGAGTTTGTTTGCAATGGCTGGAGGCCCTAGCATGCCCATTCTCTCCCTATTAGCCCTCTCTCTTTCTCTCATAAATAAATATTTTTTGATTTTTCAAGGTAGGGTCTCACTCTAGCCCAGGTTGACCTGGAATTCACTATGTATTTTCTGGCTGGCCTCGAACACATGACAATCCTACCTCAGCCTCCCAAGTGCTGGAGTTAAAAGTGTGTGACACTACACCTGGCTTAAAATATTTTTTTTAAATAAATAGCTGATAAATAACTCTTCCTTACAAAATAAGTGTACAATGGCTGCTAGTCACTCCTATGCTGAGCATCTGACACTACTTCCTGCTCAGTATGTAAAGATATCCATAGTAGAGATAATTTTTCAATTTCTAAATTATAGCTTATCTTTGATAAAGCTAAAACAAACAACTCATAACCAAGCTAAAATCTTAACTCAAAGCTCATATATAAGAAATATTGGGCTGGAGAGATGACTTAGCGGTTAAGCACTTGCCTGTGAAGCCTAAGGACCCCGGGTTCGAGGCTCAATTCCCCAGGACCCACGTGAACCAGATGCACAAGGGGGCGCATGTTTCTGGAGTTTGTTTGCAGTGGCTTGAGGCCCTGGCACACCCATTCTCTCCCTCCCTCTCTCTATCTGCCTCTTTCTCTCTCTGTCTGTTGCTCTCAAATAAAAATGAACAAAAATTTTTTTAAAAAGAAGTACTGCTATTGATTGTTATTTTCCTATAAGTACTTCTAAGTGAATGTCTTCTATCCTGCTGTATTATAATTTTTCTTAATTTTTTGTTTATTTTTATTTATTTGAAAGCGACGGACAGAGAGAGAGAGAGAGAATGGGTGCGCCAGGGCCTCCAGCCACTGCAAATGAACTCCAGATGTGTGCGCCCCCTTGTGCATATGGCTAACATGGGTCCTGGAGAATCGAGCCTTGAACCGGGGTCCTTAAGCTTCACAGGCAAGCGCTTAACCACTAAGCCATCTCTCCAGCCCATTGTGTTACAATTTTGCCACATCATACGCTCTGAAATAAGCCACATCTGTCATGTGGACAAGGAAAGCAACTTACCTCTGGAAAACCCCCTTTCAAGTTAGAGTACAGTAGATGTGGGACATAAACTGATACCCTACCCTCTTCCTTCTCACCACAAAAAGCTACACACACCTGGTTTGCATTAGACAAACCTATGGAATGATTCTCATCACATTAGGATTTCATTTTCCATCCTCAGGTTTGATGTAAGAAATGGAACAGAGCCCTTTAATCACTCAGGAGGCAGAGGTAGGAGGATTGCCGTAAAACAAACAACAAAAAAAGAAATGAACAGAAGAGCAGGGCGTGGTCAGGTATGTATGAAAACTGAGCACTTGGGAGACTAAGACAGGAGGATCTCAGGTTCAAAGCCAGCGTTGGCCATCTAGCAAAACCCCACATCTCAGAATGAGAGGAAAGAAGTATGAGTGGCACTTCTGAAAATAGTGCTACAGGAGAGAGAGCTTATGATTAAGGCACCAAGTAAATTCCCTTCAGTAAGTGTCTTTTAACATTTTAAACAAATTACCCAGGTTTCTTTTGCTGCTCTGCTTCTCAGAGCTCATAATATGCTAATTCAGGCAATGAATTTCCAAAAGAGGGATTTATACATAGCCTTTCTCAAGCTTGCTTGATTAAAGGGTCCCTTTATTCTCAAAGAGCCATTAATCACAAAGAGCCCTAACTTTGTAATAAAAATACCTATGTTCTGCTGGGTGTAGTGGTGTATGCCATCAATCCCAGCACTTGGAAGGCAGAGATAGGATTGCTGTGAGTTCGAGGCCACCTTAAGACTACACAGCGAATTCCAGGTCAGCCTGAGCTAGAGTGAGACTCTATCTCAAAGCCCCGCCCCCATAATAATAAATAAATAATTAATTAATTTAAAAAAAACCTGTGTTCACAAACTGGCCTGGATATCCATATCCTCATAGTGTCTGACACCACCTAAACAAGACCATCATAATTGGAGGAAAAGATCATGACATCAAAATAAAAGAGACTGACTGAGATAGGGAGGGCATATGATGGAGAATGGAATTTCAAAGGGGAAAGTGGGAGGAAAGAGGATATTACCATGGGAATTTTTTTATAATCATGGAAGTTGTTAATAAAAAAATTTGAAAAACAAAAAAACTGGGTTCAAATCCCAGCTCTAAACTGGTCGTGGTGGCACATGCCTTTAATCCCAGCACTTGGGAGGTAGAGGTAGGAGGACTGCTGTGAGTTTGAGGCCACGCTGAGACTACATAGTGAATTCCAGGTCAGCTTGAGCCAGAGTGAGACCCTACCTCAATAAAAAAAAAAAAAAAAAAAAAGACTTCCAGCTACTGTAAATGAACTCCAGATGCATATGATATGTCAATTTTGTGCATGTGGCTTTATGTGGGTACTGAGAAATCGAGCCCTGGTCATTAGGCTTTGCAAGCAAGCACCTTAACTGCTGAGTCATCTCTCCAACACAAGTTGGTAACTTTCAATGAAATTATAGTAGTCCTCCTGAGAGCAGAAGCTGATGACACTTAATCCTACCTCTTTCTTCTGCTCATCACCTTCTGCTTTGCCTTCTCCTTTCAGCTTTCACACACCTGGGCTTAACATGAAAACTTCTATTTGCTGTGTGTCAAGGTGTAAACCTATACTCGGAACATAAAGGGCAGCAGAAATCAGTTGTTCAAGGTAAGTTTGAGGCCTTCCTGGACTACATGAGACCCTATCTCAAAAAATAAAACAAGGGCTGGAGGGATGGCTTACAGGTTAAGGTACGTGCCTGCGAAGCCTAAGAACCCAGTTCAATTCCCCAGTAGACATGTAAGTCATGCACAAGGTGGTACACGCATCTGGAGTCCATTTACAGTGGCTAGAGGCTCTGGCACACCCATTCTTTCTGTAATAAATAAACTAAAAATAAAAAATAAAGCATGTGTGGTAGTTGGATTCAGGTGTCCCCCATAAACTTAGGTGTTGTGAATGTTAGCTCCCCAGCTGATGGATATTTGGAAATTAATGCCTCCTGGAGGCAGTGTATTGTTGGGGGCGGGCTTATGGGCTTTATAGCCAGTTTCCCCATGCCAGTGTTTGGCACACTCTCCTGTTGCTGTGGTCCACCTTATGTTGGCCAGGGGGTGATGTCCACCCTCTGCTCATGCCATCGTTTTCCCCTGCCATCGTAGAGCTTCCCCTTGAGCCTGTAAGCCAAAATAAATCTTTTTCCCAGAAGCTGCTCTTGGTTGGGTGATTTCTAACAGCGATGCGAACCGGACTGCAACAGCATGTAAAAAAAAAAAAAAAAAAAAAAAGGCTAGAGATAGGTTAGTAAGACGCTTGCTGTGAAGCCTAAGGACCTAGGTTTGACTCCCCAGAACCTATACATGCCAGATGCATATGGTGGCACATGCGTCTGGAGTTCATCTGCAGCAGCCAGAGGTCCTAGCATGCCCAGTCTTGCTCTTACTCTTTGTCTAATAAATAAACTAACTAAATAAAAATATTTAAAAACAAAACAAAGTAATCTACTATCCTCCTCCTAAAAACTGACCTGGAATATAGTAAATGACATGAAAGAATGTTCACGATATGTTAAGTGGAAAAGCCCAAGTAATGAAATACTATTTACCACTGTTAGTATCTTCACACATCAGTGGCCTTACAAATGGTAACAGAGACTGCAGAAGAAAGAAGAACCTGTTCAGTAAATGACTCTGAGATAACTGTATTCCCAAATCATCCACATATATGTAACACTCACTTCCTGATGAATTAACAACTTTAATGTGAAAGGAAAAGAATGAACTCTAACCTTCCCCTACTTAGAACCAAGCATAGGAGACTGGCCACCTTAAAGACTTCAGGTTAGGTATTTCTTAGGATGTACAAGCATTCAGTAAAGGGGGTTGAAAGATTCCATCCTCATGATGTAAGTCCAGGAAAACTCTTAAACATCCCTACTAGGAATATGAACAAAAGAATGTTTACAAAAGACCTCTTGCCTCAGACTGAAAGCCTAAACATTCTTCAGCAAGAGAACAGGTTACAGGAGTGTCACACGACAGAAAACCATTCAGCACCGGAAACAAGAGCAACAGCTAGGACAAATCTTGGAAACAACACTTTAAAAAAGAAAAAGCAAGTTATAAATGACAGTAATACTATCTTTACAAAACTTAACCTTATAAAATTTAGGCAAAATGAAAATTATGTTGTTCAGTAAAAACTTAAAAACACAGTAGATATAAATCAAGTTTTTTGAAAAAAAAGCAAGAGAAATTTTGTGGATGATACAACATTTACAACAACTAAAGGATGTGGAAGGACAGAGACTATTAAGTACATCCACAGGGAGCTTACAGGGACTAGCTATCATACAGTTCGTTTGTTCTTTCTTTTTCTTTCTGTCTTTGTGAGAGAGAAAGAGAGAGAGAGAGAGAGAGGGAGGGAGTGAGGAAGGGAGGGGAGGAGGGAGGCAGATACAAGGAGAGAGAGAATGGGTATGCCAGGGCATCTAACCACTGCAAATGAACTCTAGACACGTGCACCACCTTGTGCATATGGCTTTACGTGGGTACTGGGGAATCAACTCGGGTTCTTAGGCTTTGCTGGCAAGCACCTTAACTGCTAAGCCATCTCTCCAGCCACGTCCTACAGTTATTAGTGAAGTTCACAAGTGTCTATTGTGCTCTGTAACTAACATATGCAGGAGACTTGTTCTTCTACAGGCATTTAATATCACATGAGGTGAAAAATTCTATGCACTTATTCCTATTTTTATGTTAAATAATCTATAATTTTATATCTAAATAAGAGTAATATGAAATATGAACCTTCTAAGTAAGATATTAAATAATCATAATATTTTCTTTTTTTCTATAGGATCTCTGATTTTCAATAATGAAACTATCATATACTTTTAAAGACATAAACAAGTCACAACATACTTCTTGGGAATATCTGAACAGAGCTAGGGAGATGGCTCAGTGGTAAAAAGGTACTGGGCTTGAAAGATCTGTTTAACATGCAGCAAATTTCAATGAGAGCACCCGTGATGTCAGGAGACTTATGAGTGATTGTGCTCTTTCTTCTATACTTTTTTTTTTTTTTTTTTTTTTTTGGTTTTTCGAGGTAGGGTCTCACTCTGGCTCAGGCTGACCTGGAATTCACTATGTAGTCTCAGGGTGGCCTCGAACTCTCAGAGATCCTCCTACCTCTGCCTCCCGAGTGCTGGCATTAAAGGCGTGCGCCACCACGCCCGGCTCTATACTTAACATTTTTTAAAAACTCACCAATAAAATACATTTACAGTCCAAAACCCCTTACAGAGGGCAAGAGATGCTTGAGAATCCTGGTTTGTTTATCTGAGACTGTGTGTATAGACTCAGCAGGACCACTTGTCACTGCACACAACCTCTAGACACATGCACCACTTTGTGCACCTGGCTTTGAGTGGGCAATGAGGAACTGAACCAGGCCTTTCACCACTGAGCCATCACCCCACCCCTGTATGCCAACTTAAAAATTAATTTTAAAATCTAGTTAGGGGGCTAGAGAGGAGACGGCTTAGCAGTTAAGGCCCGTGCCTGCAAAGCCGAGGGTCCTAGATTTGATTCTCCCGTATCCACGTCGGATGCACAAGGTGTCACATGTGGCTAGAGTTCGTTTGCAGTGGCTGGAGACTCTAGTGCCCATTCTCATTTATTCTCTCTCTCTCAAAACAAGTAAATAAAATCTTAAGAGCCAGGCATGGTAGTCTACATGCTTTTAATCCCAGCACTTGGGAAACAGAGGGAATATCATTGTGAGTTTGAGGCCACTTTGAAACTGCATAGTGAACTCCAGGTCAGCCTGAGCTATAGTGAAACCCTACCTCGAACCCCCCCCCCCCAAAAAAAAACCCCACAAACTCTTGCACTTTACATGAGTCTAGTCAATAGTACTGTTCTGGACAAGTTCACATTTTACAGCTAGCTCTTGAAGAAGTGACAGGACACTCCTCTGACCAAAAAAAAAAAAAAAGAAAAGAAAAGAAAATCTTACATTCATTAAGCTATTCAGAGTCTCAGGCTGGCAGGTTGCTGGAACAATTTGGTCAAACACTGTTACCCAAAGGAAAGGAACCAGAGTCACAATTCTCTGAGGCTAACTTCTTCCAAAATAATTCTAATGTGTAAAAGAAACACAGAGTAACCCAAAGAGAGAAAAGATACAAATATGAGGTCTGGCAAGATGGTTGGTGGTTTAAGGCACTTGCTTGCAAAGCCTTCTGGCCTGAGTTCAATTTCCCAATCACCCACATAATGCTGGACAGGTATTTAATTGCAGTAGCAACAGACATGTGTGCACACATGCACACACACAACCAAATTTTAAAAAGATGCCCTCTGGGCTGGAGAGATGGCTTAGCAGATAAGTGCTTGCCTGAGAGGCCTAAGGACCATGGTTCGAGGCTTGATTCCCCAGTACCCATGTAAGCCAGATGCACAAGGGGGCGCACGCATCTAGAGTTCATTTGCAGCAACTGGAGGTCCTGGCACGCTCATTCTCTCTCTCTTTCTCTCTCTGTCTGTTGTTCTCAAATAAATAAATAAAAATTAAATTTAAAAAAATGCCCCCAAGCTGAGAACATGACTCAGTGGCTAAAGGCACTTACTTGCTTGCAAATCCTGTAAGTCTGGGTTTGAATTCCCAGTATTCAAGTAACCCCAGATGTAAAAAGTGGCATTATGCATCTGGCATTCATTTGCAGTGGCAAGAGTCCTGGGGATGCATGTATACACACACACACACACACACACACACACACAAATAAGTAAATACATAAATAAATATATTTTAGAAGATACACATATGAAATTCATTTCTCTATGCAAGATTTTAGCTAGGTAACACCACAGTTTGTCTTTAGCACTATACATGTTTTGCTTTGTAGTGCTGGGGATTGAAGGCAGGCCTTGCATATTTTAGACAAATACTTTACCACTGAGCTATTTATCCCCAGCCCAATATACCTTTTTTTTTCTCTTTTTTTTCTTTTTTGGTTTTTCAAGGTAGGTTTTCACTCTAGCTCAGGCTGACGTGGGATTCACTATGTAGTCTCAGGGTGGCCTCGAACTCACAGCTACCTCTGCCTCCCAAGTACTGAGATTAAAGACATATGCCTCCATGCCTAGCCTCCAATATACTTTTAAAAACAAACCTAGCAATTTAAACCACTGCTTTTTTCTCAATAATCTCTTAAGTAAACCTCATACAATTGAAACTCACAATGAGATACCACTTTTCACTCATTAGGACGGCTATAATTTAAAAAACAATGACAAGTGTTGGTGAAGATGCAGAAAAATTAGAACCCTTATATATTGCTGCTAGTGAGCATGTAAGATGGTGGTCCTTTTGAAAGACAGATTCCTTGACATGTACAGATATTCTTTGGAAGTGAAGGAAATGCTCTAAAATGATGACTGTACAACTCTGTGAACATACCAAAAGCCGTAGACTTGTACCACCTTAAGTTATGGAATTGTATGGCACATAAATTTTATCTTAAAAAAAAAACCCACAAAATATCTTACAATGAGAAAGTGTTACCTAGCCCTGTTAAAGGGTAAGGGAATATTTCCTGCCCGACTCCTCTCAGGACCTGGTCCTTAGCAGCATGATTCTGCAGTTCCTCCCAAGGGAGAAACAGGAGTGAAGTTGTTGTTTTTAGGTACCAAGGTAGGGAAACTCCCAAAGAGAAGTAACAAAGAGATGTCACCCAGCCTGCTTCGGCAGGCCTGAAACTGAGCGTCTGATCCATTCTTATCCTTCAGTGACAGCACCCTCCACTTCTCCAATCTGACATATTCAGGTATGCTGGTCTTCTCTGGGCCAGGCCCTTGAGTCTAAACCAACCAGCTCTCTCAAGACTCACCTGAGCCTGATGGGAAAGCCCACCCCAATAAGCTATAATAGGGGCTTACTGGGTGGGCAAGGGTCTCCTGGCTATTTCTCCTCACCTGAACCTCAGGGTACCTGTTTCAATAAGGCCTTTGTGATTGGGAGGGGGGGAGGAATTTTCTTCTCAATTTGTTACTCTTTACTTCTAAGACTCTCTTGCTCTACTTCCAAGAGGGAGGGAGGGAGGAAGGGGGGAATGAGAGAGAGGGGAAGAGGGAGAGGGAGAGGGAGAGGGGGAGAGAAAGAGAGAAAGAGAGAGCGAGAGAGAGTGAGTGTGTGTGTGTGTGTGTGTGTGTGTGTGTGTGTGTTAGTTTCTTCTTTAAGCTCTGGCCCTTTTTCAATTTTCCTGGAATCCCCCTTCACATTTTCCCTCCATTCTCATGCTTAGCTCCCCAAATGGGCTCCCAGGTCCTGCCTCCAGGTGGGTGTATATATACCCATACCAGCCTCCTCCCTGGATTCATAATCTCCCCATAAATAAATTTAATGATTAGCTGGGCGTGGTGACACACACTTTTAATCCCAGCACTCGGGAGGCAGAGGTAGGATTGTCATGAGTTCAAGGCCACCAAGAGATGACAGAGTTAATTCCAGGTCAGCCTGGACCAGAGTGAGACCCTACCTCGAAAAACCAAAAGAAAAAAAAATATATATATATATATAAATTTAATGATTTATAACTTAGCCTTCTTAGTTTTTTTATTTTCAATTCTTTGTTAAAAAAAAATAGACTGGGCTTATGCGTGAGAATGAAAATACTTAGTAGCAGAGGCCAGTAAGTTAAAAAGGAGACATAAAGGGAAAAGAAAGGAAGGGAGGAGGGTACTTAATAGGTTGATATTGTATATATGTAAGTACAATGATTGTTATGGGGAGGTAATATGATGGAAAATGGAATTTCAAAGGAGAAAGTGGGGGGGGGGGGAATTAACACGGGATTTTTTTTATAATCATAGAAAATGCTAATAAAAAAATAAAATAAAATAAAATAAAATAAAATAAAGGGGTGGTACTGGAGAGATGGCTTGGCAGTTAAGGTGTTTGCCTGCAAAACTAAAGGATCCTGGTTTGACTCTCCAGGACCCATATAAGCCAGATGCACAAGGGGACGTAAGCATATGGAGTTCGTTTGCACTGGCTGGAGTGCCCATTCTTTCTCTTTCTCCCTCTCAAATAAATAAATAAATAAAATATATTTTAAAAAATAGATAAGGTCTGGAAAGATGGTTTAGCCTATGAAGCCTGTGGTGGTTTGATTCAGGTGTCCCCCATAAACTTAGGTGTTCTGAATGCTAGGTTCCCAGCTGATGGATATTTGGGAATTAATGCCTCCTAGAGGGAGTGTATTTTGAGGGGTGGGCTTATGGGCTTTATAGCCAGTTTCCCCATCCCAGTGTTTGGCACACCCTTCTGTTGCTGTGGTCCATCTTATGTTGGCCAGGGGGTGATATCCACCCTCTGCTCATGCCATCGTTTTCCCCTGCCATCGTGAAGCTTCCCCTCGAGCCTGTAAGCCAAAATAAACCTCTTTTTCCCAGAAGCTACTCTTGGTTGGGTGATTTCTACCAGCAATGCGAACCGGACTGCAACAAAGCCTAAGGACCCCAGTTCAAGGCTCGATTCCCCAGTACCCATATAAGCCAAATGCACAAGGTGGTGCATGTATCTAGAGTTTGTTTGCAGTGGCTGGAGGACTCGGTGCGCCCATTTTTTCTCTCTTTGGTCAGCCCGGACTAGAGTGAGACTCTACCTCAAAAAAACAAAAACAACAACAACCAAAAAAAAAAAAAATAGGTAAGAGGGCTGATGGAAGGAAACACTGGACCAGAAGCAGCTGATGGAAGAAAAGTGTTTAGTTCCAGGTTATCTTCCAGCAAAAGTTTCATTGTGGCAGGAGCAGAAAGCTCTCTTCTCATCAACAGGGATGAACCAGGGAGAACTGAGTATGGGCAAGCCGGCCTCCAGTAACGTTTTATCCAGCAAGACTTCATTTCTCATTTCTACAACCTTCCCAAGTGGCACCACCAACTGGAGATTAGGTATTTAAACACATGAGGCTATGGGAGAACATTTTACATTCATACGACTACAGTGTGGCAATATGAGAAATCAGCAAGACTTAATGACTTATTTGATGATAGAATCAAGGTCTCCAAGTTCTCATTTATAAAGCCCAAACAGATGCTCTCAATAACTACTGGGACATGTGAATAGTGCCTTATCATACATGCTGACTCATCGTTACCTTGGTAAATCTAAACTGAACACAAAGATGGATGTTAAGGCCATCTGTGCCCTTGTTACAAGATGACTGGCTTACCCATTTCCCAGCAGCTGGCTTCTTTCCCATTTGGTGTAACTACTTGAAGTTTACTGAGCTCAGCTGGGTCTAATCTTTGCCTCTTCTTACATTTGCTACTTCCATGCTAATCACTTCTCCCCAGTTCTACTTGTCCTTCCTTTTCCTCAAGTTGGTAGCATTTAGCTTTGGCCTCAGAAGCTTTGCTGTCTGTGAATTTGTCATCTGAAAACATCATCACTACCTACATATGTAGGTTTTTAACACTGAAGAGCATGCAAAGGTTTGAAAATAAAAAACGAACTCCTAATTGCCCAAATTTATCCTTTATGTCTACTCCAAACAATAGTGTGACTTAATTCTGACCTAAGATTGAGGTGCAGCTATATCTACTAATCTTAAAATATGCAATTATCAGGTCACTGGATTTTTCAATTGACCTCTCTAGAGTAGTAATTATCAAAACAAGAGAGAAGAAATTAGTTAAAAGAGAAAACTTTTTTTAAAAGAAAAGATGACAGCGAAATAAGTTTCTATTTTTAAAAAATTATAGCTTTTTAAACAAAAAGCTTAGATACAAAAAATGTTAATTTCTGAAATGGTGGCCAAAAAGAGAGAGACATGTTAAATTACTCAGAAGCTTGTTTCCATATAGTTTATATAACCTCCTTGTATTTCAAAGGAAGTTTCTTGCAAAATGTTTTCATTTGAACATGTTAATGAAATTTCTTCCCTATAATTGATTTGCTAGGTGGTGGACAGGAGGGAGATCTTCTCCACTTTAGAAACAAATGCCTGTCTGAGAAAGAAAGTAGCAGCACACTAGTCCAGTTCAAGGAGACTGGAGACAAATGAAGGTGACTGCAGAACCCTGACCACCTTAGGTGTTCCATACGACGCCAAGTCACTATCCCCAGTGCTACCAGGTAACCCCAAACCAACCTGACAGTGACAAGTTTACTTCTACTTTCTGCTTCAAAGAGCAGTGAAACGTTAAATATTCACTCTTCTTTTCTATGTGCCCGGACATATTTTTGAAGGGAGACAGACATTCTATTCTAAAATCCACATCTAGCATATCTCATGGGGGGGGACAGGGTCTCATTATAACCAGCTGGCCTTGAACTCACAGCAATCCTACCTCAGCCTCCCAAGTGCAGAGAGTAAAGGTGTACAGCATCACACCTGCCTAAAATATTCTTAAAATATAAATCTGAGCCAGGTGTGGTGTTGCTGTGAATTCAAGGCCATCCTGGGACTACACAGTGAGTTCCAGGTCAACCTAGCCTACAGTGAGACCCTACACCTAGAGAGAAAACCAAAATAAAACAAAAAAAGCCTGAATACCTACCGTGTCTAGGTCCCTAAACCATCAAGTTAATGGCTTTGATCCTACTCTGGGAGTTTACTGGCAAGTGACAAAGTCTTAAGTGCCCCCTATTATGACAGGAAGAGGTAAAGAGCTGTAGGTATCAGCAGATGGCTCTAAAAGAAGAACACATGTCAGATGGACCCTGACAGACACTTTAGAAACTTGGGAGAAGGGCTAGACACACAAAAAGGAACCTTGAAGTAAGCAGAGAAGATAGTAGTTACCTAGTTTTGCTAAAGTAATCAATAATTTAAGAGACATACAGGGATAGAGGATTGTAAAGGCAGATTTGTTTGGTAGTCACACTTAAAGAGGTTGAGTTTTGGGCTGGAGAGATGGCTTAGTGGTTAAGCGCTTGCCTGTGAAGCCTAAGGACCCTGGTTCGAGGCTCGGTTCCCCAGGTCCCACGTTAGCCAGATGCACAAGGGGGCGCACGCGTCTGGAGTTCGTTTGCAGAGGCTAGAAGCCCTGGCGTGCCCATTCTCTCTCTCCCTCTATCTGTCTTTCTCTCTGTGTCTGTCGCTCTCAAATAAATAAATAAAAATTAAAAAAAAAAGAGGTTGAGTTTTATCAAGCAATTATAAAAACCCAGATGAAATAAAATAAACCAATTAGTGGCAATACAAATAACATTAGGCTGGAAAGATAGCTCAACAGTTAAAGTGCTGGCCTGCAAAGCCTAAGGACCCAGGTTTGATTCCTCAGTACCCACATAAACCTAGATGCATAAAGTGGCACATGTATCTGGGGTGCATTTGCAGAGGCTGGAAGCCCTAGTGCACCCGTTCTCTCTATATATCTGCCTCTTTCTCTCACTCTGACAGGAAGAAAGAAAGACCAAAAGAGACAAAGATTAGGACTGGCGAGATTGTTCAGTGGTTAAAAGTCCTTGCTTGCAAGCTTGACAGCAAGGTTCAAGTCCCTAGTACCCAAGTAAAGCCACATGCACAAAATGGTACATGTGTATAGAGTTCACTTGCAGTGGCAGGAGGTCCTGGTGTGCCCATACTCTCTCTCTCTCTCTCAAATAAATAATAATTTTTTAAAAAGACAAAGAGATTATAGTTGGATGTGGTGGCACATACCTTTACTCCCAGCTCTCAGGAGGCATAAGTAGGAGGGTCACCATGAGTATGAGGCCAGCCTGGGACTACAAAATGAGTTCCAGGTCAACCTAGGCTACAGTGAGACCCTACCTCGAAAAGAACAAATAACAAAAGACAAAAATTAAATATACACATTAAACTTTCTCTATTAAGTTCTCTTCAAACTTCTTGAATAATAGCCATAATTTGAAAGTAAAATGTCTAAGTTTAAACTATATATATATTTAAATCTTGACTCTTTCCAAGATCAATTTCTTCTACCTTCAAATACACATTCTCTTACCAAAAAAAAAAAAAAGGAAGACCTTTATGACCCTGCTCCTACACAGCCAGCAATCACATCTTACCTTCTCAAACAAATGGTCAGTACCAAAAGAAGGCCCGTACTTCTTCAAGCCATCTCTAATTTGGCTTTCACCCTGGCTACTCTGATCTTTCATTAGTGAACTTTCTGTAATGACTTCCTGTTTTTTCTTCATTCCCTCTGCACCCTGTAGTTTTTTTAAGCTATTTACAATCTTGTCCTGAAAACAACTTTTGTGCCTTTCCTTTTCCTGTGCCACTGCACTTCTCTAAGGATTCCACCTCTGGTAGAGCTATTTTCGACTGCTCTTCTCCCTCCCATTTCCCAATTGTGAGTTTCCCAAGCCCTCATTCAGTCCATATATGACCTTATCTCTAATTTTCAACAAATTCTGGCTAGCCTGCCTAGTAGTCCCAGGGAGCATTTCCCAAGCCGTGTGAAATGACCAATGGCGAAGACACAGAATTTTTAAAAATTACTTATTTGCATGTGTGTGTGTGTGTGTCAGGGTCTCTTGATGCTGCAATTTATGTGGCTGGGGAATTGAATCTTCAACCAGGTGTGGTAGGCTTGCAAGCAAACACCAACCTCTGAGCAATATCCCTATGGTCCGGGATTAAAGAATGTGTTCTCAAAATTGATCCCCACCTCCCAAGGTAGGGTCTCACTCTAGCCCAGGCTGACATGGAATTCACTATGTAGTCTCAGAGTAGCCTTGATCCTCCTACCTCTGCCTCCCAAGTGCTGGGATTAAAGGCGTGTGCCACCATGCCCAGACCTCACAATTAATTTTTACTTCTAAAACAGTAACATTTTTGTAAACATTCCTGAGTGAAATTGGCAGGAAAGAGCTGCGGTAGCAGCAAAATGTTTCTTTTTAAACAAAGGTATAGGCTTGTCAGGCAAGGCCTAAAGATAGACAAGTTTTGAAGGTCAAGCTAGAAAATGTTGGGTAAAAATTAAGACAAAGACATAACAAAACAAAGTCAGACACTAAGGTCAAAAATGTCTGTATAACCAGGTTGAAGAAACAATGAACAAAATTTCGCATGTCCTATTTAGGTCAAGAGTAAAGAAAGCCTAAACCTCGCCCTCAGAGGAAGGCAAGTGGGTGTGCCTGTTAGGCTTGGTGTAGAGTAAGGAAACAGATAAGAAACTGCTCTAAGCCACTCAGGTGGTCAGATGGGTGGGAAACTTTCCTTTGCATGACAAAGGAACCCAGAGAAAGTTATTCACCCCACTGTTCTTTCTTCCTAAAAGCAGATTTAGAAAGGAAACTAGGAAACTATCTTCAAATGACCAAATGAAAAGTGAAAAAACAAAAACTTTATTCATGATATTCCTTTCTTTCATGGGCTGTAGTAATGGACAATGAAACTAAAATGTGACTAAAAGGTGATAAATTTTAATTATTCAAAGATAGCTATAAATCAGTAACAATTTACAAGCTATTCCACGTGGTTTTCTGGTTTTTCTTTTCTTTTTCTGAGGCAGAGGTAGGAAGATTGCTTAGTTCAAGACCAGTCTGAGACTACATAGTGAATTCTATCTAGGTCAGCCTGTGCTAGATAGAGCAAGACCCTACCTGGGGGAGAGGGGGGAGGGGGGAGTTATATTCTACAAGGTCTCTATGATGCTAATGAGAAGTTACTGATCTCATTTTTTTAAATTTGTGTGTGTGTGTGCACACGGGTGCACAAGTGCTACGTGGGGTCAAAGGCTGGTGCTGAGTGTCTTCTGAATCACTCTCTACCTTATTTGAAACAGGATCTTTTACTTAGCCCAGAGCTCACCAATTTGGCTAGTCAAGCTAACCAGCTTGCTCAAGAACACACCTGTCTTTTCCTCCTAAGCACTAGGATTACAGGTATGCTCCACCACCATGCCTAGTATCTATGTGGGTGCTGGCCGCTTAAATTCAGACGCTCACCCTTGCACAGTAGTAGGTAGGTGCTTTATCAACTGAGCTACTGTCCCACCTTCTACTGCTTATTAAATAGCTACAAACAACTTTTTGCTAGGAACTCAGTCTAGTCTTTTTTTATCCTATCACTGACACTAAGTGGGACTTTCATTTTAAGATATAGTCTCAGTTAGGCTAATCAATAAAATTTGAGAGGTGACAATTAATCCAAGAGTCATAAGAACTATAAATTTCTTCCTATAAAACTGAATTTCACAGCCGGACATGGTGGTGCATGCTTTTAATTGCACCAGTTGGAAGGCTGATATAGGAGGATTGCTGTGAGTTTGAGGCCACCCTGAGGCTACAGTGAGCGCCACGTCAACCTGGGCTAGAATGAGACCTTGCCTCAAAAAATAAATTTAATTTAATCTGGAGCCAGGGTGGCGATGGCACATACTTTTAGTGCCAACACTCGGGAGGGTAGAGGATCACCAAGAGTTTGAGGCCAGCCTGGGGCTACAGAGTGAGTTCCAGGTCAGCCTGGGCTAAAATGAGTCCCTACCTCAAAAACACCAAAAAAGATAGGTGGGGCTAGAGAGATGGTTCAGCAAGTAAAGGTGCCTGCTGGCAGAGCCTGATGGCCTGGGTTCAATTTCCCAGTGTTCACATAAAGTTGGACACACAAAGTGGCACATGCATCTGGAATTTGTTTGCAGTAGCCAAGAGACCCTAGTGCACCCATTTCCCCCCACCTGCCCAACCCTGCCCATTGCAAATAAATAAACTAAAATAGATTATAAAATGCTGAAACTTAAATTATACTGAGGGCTTTGTTGTCAGAGAATGCAAAATCACATAAAGTTTTCAGATGTCAACAACACCCACTAAACACCTGCTCAATCATACTCTTAAAATATTCCTTGACTAGCTGGGTGTGGTAGTGCACAACTTCAATCCCAGCACTTAGGAGGCAGAGGTAGAATGATCACTCTGAGTTCAAAGCCACCCTGAGAACAGAGTGAATTCCAGGTCAGATTGGGCTATAGGGAGACCCTACCTCTAACCCCCCCCCCAAATATTCCTTGATTGTGCATGAGACAGCTTGAAGAAACTGGTAAAAATGCTGAAACTAAATAGTGTACTGATGTTAAAATACAGTTACATAGAACTACAGAGCATCTCACATTTCAATGGCATATGTCATCTCTAAAGCAAGTGATCATATGTAAATTTCTACAGTTTTTCCCTCTCAAAGGCTTTCATAATAAAAATTGAGGGAAACTGTTTAGATACAAATTCATGGTGTTAGCTTTGGCTAATTTTAGTTTAAATAACACATTACCCAAACAACATTATCATAGCACTATAGGCAAAACATGTTTTTAAAATTCTAAAGTCTATAATCTGAGACATATATTTTAAACTAGTTTCTTAAGAACTTGCAGCAGCTAAAATCAGACACAACAATAGGTAACACTGCACCTAAATTAGAACAGACTTCCATTTGTCCTGGAGTTCTGTCCTGTTTCTCAACCTCAGGTTGAGTACCATTTGCAAATACCTGATATGATAATGTCCACTATCACAACGTATCACCTAGGTACAATACAGCTCTGAAGTCAGACCTGAAGATAGCACTCTCATTGATTGTGCAGTGAAATCTGACCCACTGCTAGTCCATGCCAGGCCTATACAGAGTGCCAAAGGAGAAAGGGTCTTACCTTTATGTACCTTACTTTGTTTATTGTCTGTCACGATCTCAGAGATAAAGAACAGACTGTGAAGAACTGCATTAGAGAATTTGGGTTTTTATTCTCTGGCTATAACCTGATTTAGGTGGCCATTACAAGGCCACACAAGAGAATGCCCATTGTGTGGAGAACAGAGGAAAGACAAGAAGGAAGCCTATATAGGAACTCAGGCAAATAACAATACTGGCCTCATGGGTTGTTACAGAAAAATCCAGTGCCAAGGGTGGGATACCTCCCAGTGAGTTGCTGGTCAGGGAGGCCTCTGAGGCCCCCCAAAACAATACCAGTCATTGCTAGTGCTTCTTGGTTGTTCACCAGAACTAGATGGTTGCTGAGGACACTGAGAAAACAAGCTAGAGCTGAGCTGGAAGCCTCCTGCCTGCTGACTAGCTGTCACAGAGCTGGAAAGCACTACGCAGGCTGCTGGGTGGGGGGGGGGGGGGGAAGTCATCAGCGTTCTTAGCCAGGAGAGGACCCTACAAGCCATATGACTGACCAACTAGGCAAGATATGCCCACTAGTGCAATAGTAACACGTCTGTTATAGGGTAATTAAACTGCTCTCTGATTGGATTTGTGTTCAGTTCCATAGGAGGGACATGCATGATACTGAAAACCTGGTCGAAAGCCCAAGGCTGGGAAGACCAGATTCCTTACAAGGAAAGCTACTATTAGTGTTTTGTGACATAGATGTAGCATGTCCACCAAAATGATCTCTAAATATTTATATTTATGCCCATATATTGCTCTCATTTTTGGTTAGAGACATTTCTCTTTTCAGATGGTGATGACTCCTAGAGAGTCTGAAAACTCATGAAAGTGATGAGAAGTGGTGACAGTTGAGTGTTCAACACTAAAGCAGACATTTCTCTCACTTCCTCTGAAGCTCAAGGACCACTGTGGAAGTGGTGGCAGAAAGAATGTGAGAGGCAAGAGATGGGAAGCAGTGCTTTGGAATGTGGTCTTCCAGACACAAAATGGTCATTGCTTTCATGACCTTATAGCAGTGGCAGTCACTACAAGCACAAAACCTGCATTAACACTGGGCCCATCAACATGTTGTTATAAAAACAGGAGCAAGGGAGGGTGGCTGGAAAGTTGGCTTGGCAGTTGAGGTGCTTGACGGGAAAGCCTAATAACCAAAATTTGATTCCCCAGTACCCACATAAAGTCAGATGCACAGTGGCATATGCCTTTAATCTCAGCACTCAGGAGGCAGAGTTAGGTGGGAATTGCTGTGAGTTTGAGGCCAGCCTGAGAATACATGGTGAATTCCAGGCCAGCCTGGGCTAGAACAAGACCTTACCTCAAAAAAAAAAAAAAAAAAAAGGAGCCAGAGAGATGGCTTAGCAGTTAAGGTGCTTGCCTGTAAAGCCAAAGGACCCAGTTTTGAGTCCCCAGGACCCATGTAAGCCAGATGCACAAGGTGGTGCATGTGTCTGGAGTTTGTTTGCAGCTGCTGAAGGCCCTAGCATGCCCATTCTCTATCTGCCTCTTTCTCAAATGAATGAAATAAAAAATTTAAAGAAAAAAAAAATAAAATAGAATGGCTGGAAAAAGGGTTCAATCGAGGGGGGATGGAAGAGGGCGGAAGGAGCTTATATAACAAAAGGTGGAGAGGGCTGGAGAGATGGCTTAGTGGTTAAGGCACTTGCCTGCAAAGCCAAAGGACCCAGGTTTGACTCACCATGTATCAGATGCACAAGGGGACACACACATCTGGAGTTTGTTTGCAGTGGCTGAAGGCCCTGACACACCCATTCTCTCTCTCTTCTCTACCTGCTTATTTATGTATGTGTATTTCTCTCTCTCCCAAATAAATTAATTAATTAAAATAAAACATTTTTTTAAAGGTGGAGAGATGGCTTAGCAGTTAAGATGCCTGCCTGTGAAGCGTGAGGACCCAGGTTTAATTCCCCAGAACTCACATAAGCTAGGTGCACATGGTGGCACATGCGTCCGGAGTTTGTTTGCAGTGGTTAGATGCCATGGCATACCCATTCTCTCTCGCATAAATAATTTTTTAAAATATTGACTTACGAGGTGGGTGTGGTGGCACACACCTTTAACCTCAGTACTTGGGAGGCAGAGATGGAAAGATCACCAAGAGTTTGAGGACACCCTGAGACTACATAGTGAATTCCAGATCAGCCTGGACTAGAATGAGACCCTACCTCGAAAAACCAAAAAAATTAAAAATACTGGCTTACAGTAATGATTGTAGAAACATAAGTGGACAGACCCAAGGATAATATCTGAATGTCAAACAGTTTTGACTTTGAGTCCTTTTACTGTCTGTATCCCTGGGCAACTTACATTCTGGGACCCTCAACTTCCTTACTTTGCAGTGTTCATAAAATCCTTGCTCACAGAAAACAAAAAGCGATTATGATATACTTTGGCAATAAAACTCATTTGAAGGGTGCAGTAATGCAAGCATTTATTAGCAAGGTTCAAGTATAATCATATACAAATACTATGCTGACATCTAGAAACAAGCTCTTGTTTCTCACAGAACATTAAAACAACTATTCAGAAGTATATATACATTGAGCAAGGCTTTTTCCTCCAATGAATAAAAGTCTAGTTTGCACCTCCAATCTGTATTGCACATGCACTCTTTTACTTCTTCAGTGAGATTAAAAAGGATAGAAACAGAATCTTGTGGTTCATTCACGATAAAAATGTTGGTGGGGCTGGGGATGTAGCTCCATTGTAAGAGTGCTTGGATAAAATGTAGGAAGCCCTGAATTCATTTCTCAGTATCCCATAGCTTGGCATAGTGACACATGCCTATAATCCCAGTACTGAGAGGTGGAAGCAGGAGGATCAGGAATGTAAAGGCCAGCCTCAGCTACACAGTGAATTCAAGGCCAACCTGGGCAGAAAGACAGTCTCAATAAAGAATCAATCCTGGTGCTATTATGAACTTTTTTTTTTTTTTTTGAGGTAGGGTCTCATTCTAGCCCAGGCTGACCTGGAACTCCCTACAATCCTCCTAACTTCCAAATGCTAGGATTTATAAGCATGAACCACCACACCCAGCTAACTATTTTAACTTTTAATGAAAACAGCTCTTATTTAAAATCTTTAAGATGAAGCTGGGTGTGGTGGTGCACACCTTTAATCCCAGCACTCGGGAGGCAGAGGGAGGAGGATCGCCAAGAGTTTGAGACCAGCCTGACAGTGAATTCCAGGTCAGCCTGGACTAGAGTGAGATCCTACCTCGAAGAAAAAGAAAAAAAAAAAGATGAGTGCCAGCCCTACACCCAGAAGGTAGAGGCAGGAAGATGGTGAATTCAATGCTAACCTAAAATCATAATACAGTTAAGGTCAGCCTTGGGCCCACAGTGAGACCCCCGCCTCTAAATATGTAAGTAAGGCTGAGGAAATGCCTCAGCAGGTAAGAGTGTGTTATGCAAGCATGAGGTTCTGAGTTCCATTTCCAGCACCCATGTACAAAGCCAGGTGTGGCTATGTATGCCTGTTACCCCAGTGCTAAGGAAATAGAGACTACAGGACTGCTGGGACTCCCTGGTCAGCCAGGCTGACTGCAAAATGCAAGCTCCAGAGAGACTCCAGAGGACAGAGATTCCTCAAGGAAATAAGGTGAAGAGTGAGGACACTTGTGTTCTCCTTTGCTGCCACATGCACATGGGGGAGTACACATCTGCACACATACATGCATACAACCACATATACTACACATACCCCAAATTAATTTAATTAAATTAAAAACAAATTGAGGGGGCTGGAGAGATGGCTTAGTGGTTAAGGTACTTGCCTGTAAAGCCAAAGGACCCAGGTTCAATTGACCAGTACCTACATAAGCTGGACACACAAGGTGGCACATGTGTCTGGAGTTCATTTGCAGTGGCTGGGGGCCCTGGCACACCCATTCTCTCTCTCAAATAAATATCTTAAAAATAAATTGAGCCACGCGTGGTGGCACACACCTTTAATCCCAGCACTCGGGAGGCAGAGGTGGGTGGATCGCCATGAGCTCAAGGCCATCCTGAAACTACAGAGTGAGTTCCAGGTCAGCCTGAGCTAGAGTGAGACCCTACCTTGAAAAAAATGAACAAAAATAAATAAATAAATAAATAAAATGAGGTTTGAAAAGATTGCTCAGTAGTTATAGCCATTTCCTTGCAAAAGTCTGAAGGCCTGGGTTCAATTCCCCTTTACCCACTTAAAGCCAGATGCACAAAGTGGCACATGTATCTAGGATTTGTTTGTAGTGGTAGGAGGCCCTGGTGCACCCATACTCTTTTTTTCTCTCTCTCAAATAAAAATATTTTTAAATAATAAAAATAAATTGGACTTTAATAAGAGATGGCATTCCGGGCTGGAGAGATGGCTTAGCAACGGTTAAGCGCTTGCCTGTGAAGCCTAAGGACCCCGGTTCGAGGCTCGGTTCCCCAGGTCCCACGTTAGCCAGATGCACAAGGGGGCGCACGCGTCTGGAGTTCGTTTGCAGAGGCTGGAAGCCCTGGCGCGCCCATTCTCTCTCTCTCCCTCTATCTGTCTTTCTCTCTGTGTCTGTCGCTCTCAAATAAATAAATAAATAAAAATTAAAAAAAAATATTAAAAAAAAAAGAGATGGCATTCCTAATTCTTACCACAAAGGGACATCAGGAAGTCAAATTAGCAAAAGTTCTCTCAAGTACATGGAATTTGTAAACATTCCTCCCTCAGTACCCTCTCCTTCTACTTATTATTCTTTCAACAGAAGATGAACCTTCCTGAAAAATCTGCTGTTATAGTTACTCACTGAGCAGAGTCTGTGCAAGACCATGTGCTAAGTACTACTGGAGAACCAAGGTGTTATATGGTCCTCATTCCCAAATATAGTGAGCAGACTGGGTATTTGCACAGACAGAACTGCAAGTATTAAAAATAAAGAAGTCAGGCTGGAAAGATGGCTTAGCGGTTAAGGCACTTGTCTGCAATGCCTAAGGACCCAAGTTTGATTCCCCAGTACCCACGTAAGCCAGATGCACACTATGGTGCATGTGACTGGAGTTTGGCCACAGGCTCATTCTCTCTATAATAAATACAGTGAAATATTTAAAAATAAATAAATAAAAATAAAAAATAAAGAAACCACTTTCAGATTAAATGGCTGGAATATACTTCAGAGCTAAGTGGAGTTTGAGCAAGATTTCTTAGGTAATAGAATTTTGATAGAATATGCTATGAAGAGAGCAAGCATAAGACACAGTGTAAGGCTGGGTCTCTGTAGTCCAGACTGGCCTCAAAAATCACTATGGATAGCTGGGTGTGGTAGTGCACGCCTTTAATCCCAGCACACAGGAGGCAGAGGTAGGAGGATTGCCATGAGTTCGAGGCCACCCTGAGACTACAGAGTAAATTCCAGGTCAGCTACAGTGAAACCCTACCTCGAAAAACCAACCAAACAAACAAACAAACAAAAAAAAAATCACTATGGCCAGGCTGGATAGATGGCTTAGCAGTTAGTGCTTCCTGTGAAGCCTAAGGACCCCGGTTCGAGGCTTGATTCCCCAGGACCCACATAAGCCAGATGCACAAGGTAGTGCATACATCTGGAGTTCATTTGCAGTGGTTGGAGGCCCTGATGTGCCCATTCTCTCTCTCTGCCTCTTTCTCTCTCTCTGTTGCTCTCAAATAAATAACTATGGCTAGGCATGGTGGTACACACCTTTAATCTCAGCACTTGGGAGGCAGAGGTAGGAGAATCGCCATAAATTCAAGGACACCCTGAGATGACACAGTAAATTCCAGGTCAGCCTGGGCCAGAGTAAGACCCTACCTTGAAAAACTAACTAAATAAATAAATCACTATGGATGCTAGAAAAATAGCCTAGTGGTTATAGGGGCTTGCCTGCTAAGCTTGATGGCCAGGTTTCAATTCCCCAGTACCTACATAAAGCCAGATGCATAAAGTGGAGTATGAGCTCTAGGTGAGTTGCCACCGTGTGTGACAGTGTCAGCTTTGCCTTTGTTTCCAAATCTAGCTGCAGAAAGCACACATAGCAGCCCTAGGTGCATACCACCTGCCACTGAGATGTGGCTCACTGCTGCTTAAAACCTTCCACTGAGTTTGTTCTTCTGGAAGGCAAGGGTCATCACCAAAATCTTAGTTCTTGTAGTAACTTCATTTGAAACGTTGTGAGATTGTATATGTATTACTCAAGTTTCAGTCACCAGCTCCCTTTCCCTAGGTGAAGACACAATGAATTCTTGACTTATAACTACTTATTTTCAGAGAATACCCATTTCTTTGATTTTTCCTATGATAGTTATAATTTTGCCACTTCATGGTAAAATACAGCACTTCACAGTTTGTCAAGTGCTTTATGAAAGTATTTCATCTTTATAGCCTTTTAAAAAGTTAATTCCAGGCTGGGGATTGCTTAGCAAGTAAGGCAATTGCCTGCAAAGCCTAAGGACCTACGTCCGATTCCCCAGTACCCATATAGGTCAGGTGCACAACAGTGGTGCATGCGTCTGGAGTTCATTTGCAGTGGCTAGAGGCCCTCGCATACCCATTCTCTCCCTTCCCCCCACAATAATAAGTAAATAATATTACAAATATAAAATAATATTATTATATAAATTATTATAAAATAAATAATTTTTAAAAAGTTATTTCCCCTATTTTATAGGTAAGGATAAAAGAATGAAGAACTCAGAATTTTTTTTTTGAGGTAGGGTCTCTCTCTAGCCCAGGCTGACCTGGAATTCATTATGTAGTCTCAGGCTGGCCTCGAACTCACAGCAACCTTCTTACCTTTGCCTTCTGAGTGCTGGGATTAAAGGCGCGCACCACCACCCCCGGCTAAGAACTATTTTGTCCAGGTGAACAGTTAGTCAATGAAGTGGGCCTCCAATCCAAGCCTTCCAACTCTAAATGCCATGCTCTTCCACTGTAAGCAAAGTCTACAGGTCTGTCCCAAACCATAGGTGATTCAAAGAGTAAACCATCTCCAATCTCTGTAGACTGCATCCAGATTTCCTGTCACCACATGTTCAATCATCCATTGCTAGATCCCTCACCCTCAAGACATTACTTCCTTTTCATTGTACTGTCTACACTCTTGCAGGATCCTAGCAACCTTCCTTCCGGTACCCCTACATATATTCTGCCTCTATGTTAAGGGAGACCCCCCCTTCTTTCCTTAAAACTCGCCACTCCCTCGTCAGGATGTATACTGTCCCATCCTTAACGAGCAATTTAATAACTTTTTAAGTCCCACAAAAAGGAACTTGCAGATCTTCCATCTCCGTTAACTGGCCCAGGGCACCAGCAAACTTCCAATTCGCAGCTGCTTATCAACACTCTCTGCCCATACCCTACAGCTACCAGCGACGTCCTATCCAGAATATGGTCATTATCCAAACAGGGACCCTTCCAATTCCTGCTACCAGTAAGTTCCCCTCCCAGGGTGCCCATCCCTTCCCTCCTGGGCCTGTACCCACCTTACCAACTCGCCTAGAGCCGCTCCCCGCCGACCCCCCAATCCTGGAGCTAAGTAGCAGCAGCCCCACGATGGAGGCCGACTCCTCCTCTCTCGCTACTTGGAAGTTGCGCCTCTTATCAACCTGCTCTCACCAGAGCTTCCTCCCAGCCCAGCGGGTCCACCTTTGCCCTGGCCGGCCTCTCTCCACCCTCGCAATTCCTCCTGCCCAGGAGCCATCATCCCGAGTCAGTTCCGGGGTGCCCGGCAGGAATCAACTTCTCATTCACTGGGATTCGCTAACCCCTTCCCAACACATATACACACCCACCCACCATGGCGGGGGGGGGTCACGGTACCCCCTTTTTTCCCCTCCCATCACCTGCTCCGCCCATGGCCGGATGACATCCACCGCTACCTCCTCTTCCATCTTCCACCCCCCCTTCCCTTGTCGGGCATCAGCCCCCTCGGGTCTCCCCGAGCGCCAGCCACCATCCCCTCCGGTGGGCACGAGGGGGGCGTGCACCCCTACATTCTGACGCCTTTCTCCCCCCTTCCGCCACCCCCACGCACCTGTTTCTTCTCCCCTGTGTTCCCCCGCCATGCAGCCGGCGCCCCGATCTCTCCCCCCGCCCCAGCCCGTAGCCCGGGGCCTCGGCCCTCCCGGAGCCCCGCAACTCACCACGAGTAGGTCTGCTCCGCCATGGCGCTCGCTCTCGTGGGTGGCGGGGAGAGGCTTGGTGATGGGGAGGCTCGGCTGCAAAGCTTGGGCCCCGGAGCCCGCGGCGGGCGGACGGGCCGGAGGGGGGTGGGGGTGGCGGTGGTTGGGGCGGGCGGCGGGAGGTGGGGGGGGGTAAGAGAGGATGTCCCGGGCGCGCTCGTTCGCGGGCCTGGAAGGCAGCTGTCGGGAGCACAAGGCCGGGTTTCCGAGGCGGGCCCCGTTCCCCCCCGCCCAAGGGCCCCCGGGGCGGGGCGGGCTCGGCTCACGGGCCTCCCCTCAACCGCGGCGGCGACGGCGGCGACTGCTCCGCTGCGGCTCTAAACCCAACATGGCGGCGGCGGCGGCGGCGGCGGCGGCGCGGAGAACAAGGGGGCCCCCGGGGCGGGCGGGCGAGCGAGCGGGCGGGCGAACGGCACCACCACCGAGCCGCGGCTCACTGCGCGCCGGGCCGCGGGAACCCAGCGTCCGGGTGACGGCGACGGCGCCGACGGCCGGGGGACATGGCCGGCGGGGCGGTGGCGAGGCAGAGAGGCAGAGGCGGCGGCGACGGCGACGGCGGCTGAGGTGGGGTGAGGGGGGGGGCGGGAGAGGCAGCGCCAGGCGGTGAGGCGAGGCCGCTCGCTCCGATCACACCCGCCGCGGGAGGAGGCGGGCCTGGGCTCCGCGCGGGTCACGTGCCCAAAACACGGTCACGTGAGCGCGCGCGCCCCGCCCCCCGCGCCAGGCCCCGTGCGCCGCGACGTCGCCCCACCCCCTCCTCCTCCTCCTCCGCCGCTGCGTTCCAGGCGCGCGGACCTTCGGGGCTGTCGGGCCGCGGGCAGCTGTGTCCCCCCCGCCCCGTCTTCTCTTCCCACTCCCGCCCTGCACCTCCCACCAAGGCAGCCAGTTGCACAGAGGTCGCCCTCAGGCCCCCCGGGTGAAGGTGGGTGGGGGCGCTGCTGCACCAGCCAATCAGGAGCGGCCCCCTCCCTCCCGGCGCGCGTCCGTTGGCTGCCACTCAGCTGTCAACCTTCCGTCTCCACTGCGCGCTGGGGCTCCCCGGGTCGTCAGCTGTCAGTCAAGCTGTCAGTCCGCAGGCAGAGAAGGCTGTGCGTCCCCCTTCGTCCCTACGTTGCTCGGTTCCTTGATTTCACTTAGCAAATGTTGCCCGCAGCCGAACGAGTGTGTGGGCCCAGACTCGGTGCCAAGGCACACAGATGCACCACGCTTGTCTCCATAGAACCAATCAACAGATGCTTAATTGGGTGCCCAGAGTATATGTTAACTCAATTCAGCTGGGGCCTTGTCCTGCAGGCGCTTGCATTCTGGAGGAAGAGGTATAGATTTGCTCAGGCAAGAAAGGAAGAGTGGGGCCGGGCATGGTGGCGCACGCCTTTAAATCCCCAGCATTTGCGGAGGAAGAGTTAGGAGGATCGCCGTGAGTTCGAGGACACCCTGAGACTACATAGTGAATTCCAGGTCAGCCTGGACTAGAGTGAGACCCTACCTCGAAAAACCAAAAGAAAAGAAGAGTGGCCTGGAGAAATGGCTCAACTGTTAAAGGCGCTTACCTGTTAAGGTCAACGACAGGGGTTAGAACATTCCTCAGTACCCACGTAAGCCCCATGCACAAGATGGTGCTTGCGTCTGGAGTTCGTTTGCAATGGCTAAAGTCTGTTCTCTCTCAAATAAATAAAATACATAAAAAAGAAAGAATTATTCCAGAGGCTGCTGTATTTTATAAAGTTGATAATGGAGAATGGAACAGAGAGTGAAGCTACTTGGGATAAGTGCGGGCATGGAGCAGTGGCTGTACATAGCTCAGTTGGTGAAGTGCTTGCCTGGCATGCACGAAGTACTGGGTTGTTGGCCTTCCATGCCTAAAATCACGGCAGGTGGGCACACACCTACAATCTCATTAATTGCGGGATGAAGGCTACAGGGTCAGATCAAGGTCAACTACATAGAGTTTGAGAGCAGCTTCACAGACATGAAACCCTGTCTTAAAAATAAGGCCAGTCATGGTGGCACACACCTTTAATCCTAGCACTGGGGAGGCAGAGGTAGGATGATTATCGTGAGTTCAAGGCCACCTTGAGACTACATGGTGAATTTCAGGTCAGTCTGGGCTAGAGCAAGACTGTACCTCAAAAAAAAAAAATCCAAAATAAAATAAATTAAAGATAGAGTAGAGTAGCCAAGAAGAACTCACTAAGGTTGGGACATTAGAAGGATAAGAAAGAGCTGACTGTGCAACTATGCGCAGGAGGGAAGAGGGATCCTGGTCGAGGAAAGAAACATGAAGGGCCACAAGCTCAGAAAACTGCCTATCTCTATCTGGAGTCCTGGAGGCAGTCACAGAAGCCAACAAAATAGAGTTAAACCTTAGATCAATCAAGGGAATTTCCAGGTGAAGAGATGCATTTATCATTAGAGTGAATGAGGCAGTCTGAAACCATGAGGAGCTTAACAAGAGGGAAAATGTGTTTACTTGTTGATTATATTTATTTTTATTAGTTTTTCAAGGCAGGGTCTCACTCTAGCTCAGGTTGACCTGGAATTCACTATGTAGTCCTCAGAGAGGCCTTGAACTCATGGCAATCCTCCTGCCTCTGCCTCCTGAGTATTGGGATTAAAGATGTGTGCCACCATACCCGGCTTTAAAAGAAAATATTTTATTGGGGCTGGAGAGATGGCTTAGCAGTTAAAGCGCTTTCCTACAAAGCCTAAGAATCCAGGTTCAATACCCCAGTACCCATGTAGGCCAGATGCACATGGTGGTGTATGTTTCTGGTGTACATTTGTAGGGGCTAGAGGACCTGACACATCCCATTCTCTTCATATATCTGCCTTTTTGAATCTCTCAAGAAAATAAAAATAAAATGTTTTAAAATTTTATTTATTACCTTTAGAGAGAGAAAGAGGAAGAGAGAGAGCAAGCCAGGGCCTCTGGACACTACAAAAAAATTCCAGAAGCATGTGCCACTTTGTGCATCTGGCTTATGTGGGTCCTAAGTAATTGAACCTGGGTCCTTTGGATTTGCAGGCAAACACCTTAACAGCTAAACCATCTCTCCAGCCCCATAAAAAATACTTTAAAAAAATTATTTGTATGGGGAGGTAATATGATGGAGAACGGAACTTCAAAGGGGAAAGTGGGGGGGGGAGGGAATTACCATGGGATATTTTTTTATAATCATGGAAAATGTTAATAAAAATTAAAAAAAATATTTGTAAGCAGAGAGAGAGAGAGAGAAGAGAAACAAGGAGAATGGGTGTTCCAGGGCCTCCAGCCACGGCAAACAAACTCCAGATGTATACATCACTTTGTTCATCTGGCTTTACACGGGTACTGGGAAATGGAACACAGGTCATTAGGCTTTGCAGGCAAGTGCTTTAACCACTAAGTTTTCTCTACAGCATGAAAAATAATGTTTTCTAAAATATTTTATTTATATATTATTTATTTATTGAGAGAGGGAGGCAAAGAGAGGGAGAATGGGCATGCCAGGGCCTCCAGCCACTGCAAATGAACCACAGACACATGCGCCACCTTATGCATCTTGCTTACATGGGTCCTGGGGAAGAAAACCTGAGTCCTTAGGCATCACAGACAAGCGCCTTAACTGCTAAGCCATCTCTCCAGACCCCCAAAATAATACTTTAACCAGAGAGTGGCATCAAGCAAGCCTCACAGATGGGAATGGTCAGGGTTAGCTTGGATTCAGTTACAGGATCAATGATTTGTGCTGTGGCCTTTTCAGAAAAGAGATTAAAAAGGTGAACGGAGGTCAGATTTCAAAGGGGCAAACTAAGCCTCCCTCTCTTGGTTACCTCGCTTATGAATGAAAAGGATCAGATTTTAGAAACACCCTTGAGCAGTTGGCACACTCACCTTCTGGAAGCCCCCCTCCCACTCCCCAGAGAGCAGAGCTCACACACCCACACCTGCAGCTGGCATACCCAGGTTCCTCTGCGGCTTGCCCAACATTAGACCGGGATCTATCTAGCTGTGCTCTAGTTTCCCAGGCACTGGCTAGGCTCATGGGGAACACCACACCCTGAATCTATCTCCAAATGGATCAGTTGGGCATTACTCATACAACTGCTGCTTACCTGCTCCCCTAGGGGAAGCCTCTCATAAGAAAGCCAAGTACACTTTTCCTCCAGAAACAAACTGTCTTCCTCCTTCCCTCCACTACCAGGTGCCAGGACCAGTCAAGTTAGAAGTTTCTCCTCCCAAGCTACACCAGAGACCCTGGGAAAGAAAGGACTAGTTGATAAGCTCAAGGTTTTTTTTCCCCCCAATGTTTTTATGAGAGACAGAATTGGCACGACAGGGCCTCCAGCCACTGCAAACAAACTCCAGACGCAGGTGCCATTTTGTGCACATGTGCAAACTTGTGTCACCTTGTGCGTCTGGCTTACATGGGATTTGGAGTGTTGAACCCAGGTCCTTGAGCTTTGCAGGCAAGCACTTAAGTGCTAAGCCATCTCTCCAGCCCCTCGAGGTTTTTTTTTTATATTTTATTTAATTAATTATATTTATTTATTTGAGTGAGGGGGGAGAGAAAGAGACACAGAGAGAGAGAGAGAGAGAGAGATGGAGAAAGAGAGAGAAAGGTATGCCAGGGACTTCAGCCACTGCAAACTAACTCCAGACGCATGTGCCACCTTGTGCATCTGCCTTTATGTGGGTACTGGGGAATTGAACCTGGGTCCTTAGGCTTTGCAGGCAAGCACCTTAATCACTAAGCCATCTTCCCAGCCCAAGCTCAAGGTTTTAAGGAGGTTCTGAGGCAAGGACCCCACAAGAAAATACAGAGAGGTGCCAGCCTACACGTGTCTGCCCAGCCATCAAACCCATCAGGTACCACGAAGAGATGAGAAAGCGGAGAATCTGAATTATGGACATGCCTGGAACTCTTATACTTTTGCCACATGCATTTATGGGACCTCCATTGTGCCCTGACCTGGCACAGTCATTCTGAATCTCCAAGGGGTGTGGGTTAGGTTTTAGATCCCACGGGAAAGGCCAGAAGCGACAGGCAGGAGTGGCTTTGGGAGGTACAGAAGGAGCTCCTCTCTGGAGAGCTAAGAACAAAACAGACCAGAGGTGTCGCCAATGAAACGAGAATGACAAGCAGAGCCTCTGGCAATTCACTTGGGCTTTGATTCCCAGTGAGTCATAGAAGACTGAGCAAAGTAAGAAGTTGGTAATAGGTGAATCAAACAGGAGTGGCTGAGTAAAGAAAGACAGGGCCTTACCAGAAGTGAAGACTATGCTATCTATGGGGGGGGGGGCTGATCTGGTGGAAGAAAAAGAGGGAGAAGAGGTTTGGTGAATGTATAGGGTAAAGAAGAAGAAAGGTTCTCTCCCTCCCACCTAAACCAGAGGCCTTCAAAGTATCTCTCAGGGAACACATATAGCTATAGACACTATGCTAAGTGACAAATGGCACTGAGGTGAGGCTGGGAGGATGTCCGGGCCATAGAAACCTTAGATGCATGGTTCCCAGAGACGTCGTGTGGACCCAGAGTCTGGCGACTTGAACATCTTAGGCTAAGATTGCCAAGATGTAGAAATGTGCCTGCAGGTCATGGTCAAGATCTCTTCAGGCTTGTAGTACCCTGGGAAGGCCAGGCTGAAATAAATGAGAAGCCCAAGGACTGTCTGGAGGCTGCCCAGCCTGTGACACTCAGGGAGTGACTTTTGGGTCCCTGGGCCAACAGCACTAAGCTCTAAACTGGAGCAACCCTGGGTGTATTAATGCACCTCTGGAACTCAGCAGGGGAGTCAGGTGTGTTTGGCAGGAGTTCAGTCAGTGGCTTCCCCTCACCCCAGCCCAGAAGGGGTGCCTGGTTCTCTTGCTCTCCCACCCCCAGGTGAGAGGGCCACAGCTTGTGTAATGTTTGTTGAAAGAGGCCGTGGAAGTGCCTCTAATTATCACCACAGTAATTACAGGATGCCTTCTTCCACCAAGAGTGTTCAAAAGAGACTTGGAGAGTCTCCCTAGGACACGTCATCCGCCTTGGGCACAGACTCCAGGGAGCAAGTATTGCTGGGTTTTGGCTCGGGCACTGCTTCTGAGAGGGGCAAAGGCTCGGGTGTGACCTAGGCCCTACCTGTCCTTCCAGCCCTTTCTCATCTCCTCTGCACACACATACAGGGCGCTTGGCGTTCTGCATTATATGCCTCCAGTACTCAATAGCCTATGTTCTCTTTTGCTTCCATATCGCTGATCAAGCCCAGAAGGCTTTCCCATTGCACTCACCTGCTCCTTCCTCCTCCTCTTCTCTTCCTTCTCTCTCTCTACTTCTCCTCTTTTTTTTTTTTTGAGGTAGGATCTTGCTGACCTGGAATTTCACTGTGTCGTCCCAGGTTGGCTTTGAACCCACAGTGATCCTCCTACCTCTGCCTCCCAAGTGTTGGGATTAAAGGAGCACATGCCGTCTACAGCCATACCACTCTAAATGCGCCCCATCTCCTCTCTCTCCTCATTTTTGTTGTGTTGGATGTGTAACACTGACACCCCCCCCCTTAGATTGTAAATCCTCCTGGGAAGGTATTGTGGCTTGTTGCCAGTTATGTCCCCAAGTGCCTAGCATAGGACTTAACTCAGAATAGAAGCTCAGCATTTGTAGAATGAGTGCCTGAGTGAGGGAGGTGGTGAGCTAGGGTTGAGAACTGGCTTTTCCTGATCTTCAGCCTCCCTGCCTTTCACCTATAACTCTGCATTGTACGTTCTGGGGGTCTGGACTAGTGTTCACTTATGTATCCATCATTACAGTGTCATGTGGACTGGTTTTGCTATCTTTAAAAAAAATCTCTTATGTTCTGCTTATTCATTCCTCCTGTATCAGATACTTGCTGTGATAAAATGCCTAACAAAAATTACTTAAAGAGGGGCTGGAGAGATGGCTTAACGGTTAAGGTGTTTGCCTGCAAAGCCAAAGGATCCCAGTTCGATTCTTCAGGACCCGTGCACAAGGGGATGCATGTATCTGGAGTTCGTTTGCAGTGGCTGGAGGCCCTGGAGCAATCATTCTCTCTCTCTTTCTCTCTCGTGCATCTGGCTTACATGGGTCTTGGGGAACTGAACCTGGGTCCTTTCTCTTTCAGGCAAGCACCTTAACCGCTAAGCCATCTCTCCAGCCCTTCTGTGTTTTTTTTTTTTTAACTATTGTCTTAAATATTTTTTATTGACTTATTTTGAGAGAGAGAGAATGGGCATGCCAGGCCCTTCAACTGCTGCAAACAAAATCCAGACGCATGCACTATCTTATGCAATTGGCGTACATGGGTCCTGGGGAATCCGACCTGGGACCTTTGGCTTTGAAGGCAAGTGCCTTAACTGCTAAGCCATTGCTCCAGCCTGGCTTTAAAAAAAAAAAAAATTATTGTTTTACTTATTTGACAGAGGGAACACAGATATTATATATATATGGGGGGAGAGAGAATAAGCACACCAGGGCCTCAAGCCATTGCAAACTCCAGACACATGCATCACCTTGTGCATTTGGCTTTACATGGGTACTGGGGAGTTGAACCTGGGACCGTTGGTTTCGCCAGAAAGCACCTTAACCGCTAAGCCAGCTCTCTAGCCCATCCCTGACTTTTGTAGTGTTTGTTTGGGTAGGGTCTTGTTATAGCCCAGACTGACCTGGAACTCACCCTGTAGTCATAGGCTGGCCTCAAACTCACAATGGTCCTCCTAACTCAGCCTCCTGAGTATTAATATAAAGACCTGAGCCAACTCAACCTGCTTTCAGATTAGCTTTTGTCACTTAGACACACACACACACACACACACACACACACAGAGAGAGAGAGAGAGAGAGAGAGAGAGAGAGAGAGAGAGAGAAAGAGAGAGAGAGATTTTTGAGATAGGCTCTCACTCTAGCCCAGGCTGATCTGGAATTCACTATGTAGTCTCAGGGTGGCCTCGAACTCACAGCAATGTTCCTACCTCTGCCTCCCAAGTGCTGGGATTAAAGGCATTAAAGTCTTTTTTATGACTTCATAGTTTTTTTTTGAGATAGGGTCTCCCTATGTATAGCCCATGCTGACCTCAAACTTGTGATCCTCCTGCCTCAGCCTCCCAAGTGTTGAGATCATAGGGATGTACCATTATACCCAATAATAGTTCACCAAATGATATTCTATTATAAGAATATCCCAGGGTTTGTTTATCCATTCACTTATTGAAAGACATCTTGGCTGCTTCCAAGTTGTAGAAATGATGAATAAAGTGACTATGAACATTCATATGCAGGTTTTGCTTGGAAATATGCTCCATTTGGTCGAGCTTTTGCAAACATATTGTTTAATTTGTAAATATTTAGGGCTTTCCAAGATACCTTATTGTTAAAAAAAAAAAAAAATCTTCTTTTAGGGCTGGAGAGATGACTTAGTGGTTAAAGCGCTTGCCTGGGAAGCCAAAGGACCCAGGGTTGATTTCTCCAGGACCCATGTAACGCCAGAGGCACAAGGTGGCGCATGTGTTCGGAGTTAGCTTGCAGTGGCTGAAGGCCCTGACACACCTATTCTCTATCTGCCTTTTTCTCGCAAACAAATAAAATGAAATCAGATTAAAAAAAAAAGTTTAAAAAATCTTTTCTACATGTGGTGTGGTTTTGTGTGTGTATGTTTATAGGTGCACACACATGTGGGTACATGTGCATGAGAATGACATGGGTGTCATCTTTAATAGCTCTCTATTTTAAAAAACAAATATTTTATTTATTTGTTTGAGAGAAGGAAAGGCAAATAGGGCAGACAAAGAGAGAGAGAATGGACGCTCCAAGGCCTCTAGTCACTGCAAACAAACTCCAGATGCATGCACCACATTGCGCATCTGGTTTTAAGTGGGTACTGGGGAATTGAACCTGGATCTTTTGGCTTTTCTGGGTTGGGGGGAGGAGCACCTTAACTGCTAAGATATCTCTCTAGCCCTCTGCTCTTTATTTTTGCTGAGACTAGGTCTCTTCACTTGCCTTATCCACCAAGCTGTTTCCCCAGCCCTCATTGTCAAAGCATTTATTTTTTTCGAGGTAGGGTCTCACTCTAGCTCAAGCTGACCTGGAATTCATTATTTAGTCTCAGGGTGGCCTCGAACTCACAGTGATCCTCCTACCTCTGCCTCCCAAGTGCTGGGATTAAAGGCGTGTGCCACCATGCCCAGCTATTTCTGTGTTTTAATTAGAATGTTTAGTCCACTTATATTGAAATTGTTGACTTGTTTAGGTTCAACTCTACAATTTTGCTATTTGTGTTCTATTTATTTTATCTTTTTATTGTTATTCTTCCCATGTTTCTCCTTTCTTAACTTTCTTTTGGGTTAACTGAATAATTTTAGTATTACATTTTAATTCTTTTATTGCCTGGATTTCTTTGTCTCATTACACACCTTCTTTAACTATATATTCTATTTTTTTAGCATTTATGACTATTCTATTTAGCAAAAGTTTAATATGAAGATGTACATGGCCTGATTTCACATCAGTAGTAAAGCAGGCCCTTTGAGGAGGGGCATGAACTTCTCTGAGCAGCCACTGTTTAAACTCTTTCCAAGGCTTCCGACATCATGATGCTATTTCCTCATATGAACACATCCCAATGACATGCTGCTGCCCACTGGTCATCTCCACACACTCACCAATCATAAGATGCATGAAGGGATCAAATCCCGGCAGTGTTCCCTGGACACGCCTGCCACCATTTAATTTCAGTAATAATTTCTTATAGTTTTTCTTAATTAATTAATTTGAGAGAGAAAGAAAGAGAGAATTGGTGCACCAGGGCCTCTAGCCATTGCAAATGAGCTCCAGATGAATGTGCCGCCTTGTACATCTGGCTTACATGGGTCCTGGGGAATTGAACCTGGATCCTTTGGCTTTGCAGGCAAGTGCCTTAACTGCTAAGCCATCTTTCAGTGATAATTTCTGGGCCATAGATTTCTTCAGCTCCAGAGAGTGGGCCTTGATGTTTTTTTTTTTTAATTTAAATTTACTTGTTTGAGAGAAAGGGGCAAAGAGAGTGAGAGAATAGACACACCAGGACCTTCAGTCACTGCAAACAAATTCCAGATGCGTGCGCGACTTTGTGCAGCTGGCTTTACGTGGGTACTGGGGAATCGAACCCCAGGTCATTAGGCTTTTCAGGCAAGGGCTTTAACCACTGATCCATTTCTTCAGCCCTTAGTGCTTTAAAATTTTTTTTTGTTTATTTTTATTTATTTATTTGAGAGCAACAGACAGAGAGAGAGAGAGAGAGAGAGAGAGAGAGAGAGAGAATGGGCATGCCAGGGCCTCTAGACAGTGCAAACGAACTCCAGATACACGCGCCACTTTGTGCATCTAGCTTACAGGGGTCCTGGGGAATCAAGCCTCAAACCAGGGTCCTTAGGCTTCACAGGCAAGCGCTTAACTGCTGAGCCATCTCTCCAGCCCGCCTAGTGCTTTTGGATACATTATTTTTCTGCATTTATGTGTAATGTGTGTATGGTGTGGTGTGTGTGAGTATACAGATTCATGCGTTCATGCCCACATACCCAGAAGCCAGAGGAGAACATTGGGTGTCTTCCTCTACCGTTCATTTGCATGTTTCCTTGAGGCGAGTCTCTCACTGGACCCAAAGTTTCCCTTTTCACTCAGCCTGGCTGACTGGCAAGCTCCACTCCTCACAGAGTGGGTTATAGGCATACGTGGCCATGCCCAGCAGTTTACATGGATGATGGGGGGTCAAACTCAGGACTGTAGATCAGGCCCTCATGCTTGCCCAGCAAACAATTTTACCCACTGGGCTATCCATCCCCCAGCCTCAATTTTAGCTTGTAAATAATCACACCCTTAAAAAAAAAAATGAGATGAAAAGGAAAAAAATAAGCCGGGTATGGTGGCGCACACCTTTAATCCAGCACATGGGAGGCAGAGGTAGGAGGATCACTGTGGGGTCAAGGCTAGCCTGAGACTACATAGTGAATTCCAGGTCAGCCTGGGCTAGAGTGAAAGCCTACCTTGGACAGAGAGAGAATTGGCATACCAGAGCCTCCAGCCACTGCAATCAAACTCCAGATGGGTGCGCCAACTTGTGTGCATGTGCGACCTTACACGCTTGCATCACTGTGTGTCTGGCTTATGTGGGATCAGGAGAGTTGAACATAGGTCCTTAGGATTCACAGGCAAGCCATCTGTCCAGCCCTATTTTTATTTTTTATATTTTGTTTTTTCAAGGTATGGTCTCACTCTAGCTCAGGCTGACCTGGAATTCACTATGGAGTCTCAGGGTGGCCTCGACCTCACGGTGATCCTCCTACCTCTGCCTCCCGAGTGCTGGGATTAAAGGCGTGCGCCACCAGGCCAGGCTGCTCCATTTTTAGATGCCAGCTGAGCTGGTCCATAGTGATTAGGAGAGAGGGCTCTATTGCCACTCTCAAAGCTTACTCCTGCCTTGTAAATTTCTCAGGGCAACCTTTCCTAGGCGGCACACCCCAAGGTGAGCGGGGCCTGACTCACCCCTTTGGACTCTGACAGCTTTCATCCCTTGTTAGGTCTGTAGGTTTCAATGAACACTGAGGACTACAGAGGGTTTCTAAGAGCTGGGACACATTCCTGGGCAGTAATGAAGAGGACCTACCATTGTTTGAGCAGCTTGTATGCCTGTGTACTGCATCTCCTTCTCTCTCTCTCTCTCTCTGTCTTTGAGGTAGGGTCTCACTGTAGCCCGGGCTGACTTGGAATTCACTATGTAGTCCCATACTGGCCTCTAACTACCAGTGATCCTCCTACCTGTGCCTCCCAAGTGCTGGGATTAAAGGCGTGCGCCACCACACCTATTTGCATATCCTTCTGTTACCTCATCCCCGACCATAGCACCTATTTTCCTTCTCACTGAATCCCCAGTGCTTGGCCAAATAAACACTCACTAAATATTCCATCATGGTATTAGCAAAATTTCTGCCATTTATTTAAACTTGTTTTTAAAAAATTTTTATTTTGCTTATTTTTATTTATTTATTTGAGAGCAACAGAACAGAGAGAGAAAGACAGATAGATAGAGAATGGGCGCACCAAGGCCTCCAGCCACTGCAAACGAAATGCAGATGTGTGCGCCCCCTTGTGCATTTGGCTAATGTGGGTCCTGGGGAATCAAGCCTCAAACCGGGGTCCTTAGGCTTCACAGGCAAGTGTTTAACTGCTAAGCCATATCTCCAGCCCTTGTTTTGATATTTGAGGCAGGGTCTCACTCTAGTCCAGGCTGACCTGGAACTCACTATGTAGCCTCAGGGTGGCTTTGAACTCACGGGGATGCACCTACCTCTACCTCCCAAGTGCTGGGATTCAAGGTGTGCGCCACCATGCCTGGCTCTAAAAACATTTTTTTATTTGCAAGGAGAGAGAGGGGGGGAGAGGGAGAGAACGGGTACACCAGGGCCTTTGGCCACTGCAAATGAACTCCAGATGAATGTGCCACTTTGTACATCAGGCTTTACCTGGGTACTTGGGAATCAAACCTGGGTAGTCAGGCTTTGCAGGCAAGCACATTAACTGCTGAGCCATCTCTCCAGCCCTCATTATCATTTACTGAGTGCCTCCTATGTACCAGCCACTCTTCAAAGTGCCCTGTGACTCTAAAACTCATATAGTATTCCTGGATGAAAAAAGTGATAACAACCTTATCCCTCTGAGGCTAGATATTTCTTCTAACTTTCCATTAGAGAAAACTGAAATATAGAGGAAGTAAAGAGGTGGCCAAAGGGCAGATGGATAGTAAGTAAATAAAGAACAGTTCCAGGGCTGGAGAGATAGCTTAGCGTTTAAGGCACTTGCCTGTGAAGCCTAAGGACCCAGGTTCAATTTCCCAGTAACCACATAAGCCAAATGCATAAGGTGGCATATGCATTTGGAGGTCATTTGCAGTGGCTGGAGGCCCTGGCATGCCCATTCTTTCTCTCTGTCTGCCTCTCTCTCACATTCACTCTCTCTTTCCAATAAATAAATGAATAAAATATTTAAAAAAGAATAGCTCTGGGCTGGACAGATGGCCTAGCAGGTAAGGCACTTGCCTGAGAAGCCTAAGGACCCATGTTAGACTTAACAAATTCCACCTAAGCCAGATGCACAAAGGTGAGGCAAGCACAAGGTTGCACATGCCCACTAGGTGGCAAAAGCATCTGGAATTTGATTTCAGAGGCCGTGGCACACCGATTCTCTCTCGCTCGCTCCAAAATAAAATTACAAAAATAAAAAATAAAGCCGGGAGTTGTGGTACATGCCTTTAATCTCAGCACTCGGGAGGCAGAGATAGGAGGATCACAATGAGTTTGAGGCCACCCTGAGACAACATAGTAAATTCCAGGTCAGCCTGAGCTAGAGTGAAACCCTACCTCAAAAAAACAAAAAAAGCCGGGCGTGGTGGCGCACGCCTTTAATCCCAGCACTTAGGAGGCAGAGGTAGGAGGATTGCTGTGAGTTCGAGGCTACCCGGAGATTCCATAGTGAATTCCAGATCAGCCTGGGATAGAGTGAAACCCTACCTTGAAAAAAAAAAAAATTCAAAAGAGAATAGTTTCAAGTATTGAATCCAGAGACACATGGCCCCTGTAGAAGGGAATTCCCCAAGTTGGAGTGTATGAGGTGGGGTACAAAGGGAGACCTGAGTGGGTTTTGAAGGAGAGGCTTTTGAGAGGGGAAAGAGCAGATAGCCACCTCTTAAACCAAGAGTTTCAGAGGCTGTCAAATGATGGCCTAGGGCCACTCCCCCTAGAAACAGTGAGGTCAGTCACATCCTCAGGGCCACACCATACCCCTTTCCCACATGAAGAGGTAGACATGAACCCCTAGTTTTTCTCTAGCCACTGAAGAGTATGCTAAGGGGAGAGAGCTGGAGGCTACCCAAGTGATCACAAGCCTCCGCTTCTATGAGCGTCTCTCATTATAGCCTGTCCCAATGGCTTGAGGTTGTGGTTGAGACTCCTTAACATCACCCGCAATGAGTCACAGGTGACGCCCTTGCCCCTGGAGCCTGGGCCTCCCTGGGCAGGTAGGAGCACATCCCAAATGCCGTTGGCCCTTGCCAGGGCATCAGAGGACACCTACCCACTCAGCCTCATTCCTAAGGTGAGACCCTCCCTGGGGTGCCTTTCTGTGGAATCCACGCTCATGGTGGACAAGCCATCCAGCAGAGCTGACTTCTCAGCTGACACGGGGATCCCAGGAAGGCAGGGCCTGGGAGTGATGATCAAGTCAGAAACACATGTTACCTCAGTTCATCTTACGGTAACAAAAGTGAACCAGGGGGCTGGAGAGATGGCTTAGCGGTTAAGCACTTGCCTGTGAAGCCTAAGGACCCCGGTTCTAGGCTCGGTTCCCCAGGTCCCACGTTAGCCAGATGCACAAGGGGGCGCACGCGTCTGGAGTTCGTTTGCAGAGGCTGGAAGCCCTGGCGCGCCCATTCTCTCTCTCTCCCTCTACCTGTCTTTCTCTCTGTGTCTGTCGCTCTCAAATAAAATAAATAAATAAAAATTAAAAAAAAAAAAAAGTGAACCAGGACGGCCTGGCTGCCTGTCTCCACCGTCCCTGCCACAAGAGCAGTAGAATTCAGTTAACCTTGACCAAGTCTGATTACCTGCTTGTTGTCATTTCCACTGCTGTCCCCCAGTACTCTTATCTTTTTGTTCCTCATGATCCACCGGGACCAGAGCTTGGCACAGATTGAGTGCCAAGGAAGGAGGAGCCATGAGCCTGCAGGAGCCATGTTTACAGCCGGGCTGCCCACAGTCCTGATGCATCAAACCTCCCCAGCACCACCATCTAAACAAGTAGGAACATTGTCTTCTTGGGTCCCAAGGTTGCTCCGGGGTCTGACAGGCACAGTAGGCTACATACATAAAGCTCTCTGTCAGTCTGGAGGGAGGAAGGATCAGAGGCCTCTATTTGCAGACTTTAACTTTTTAAAATTTTTATTTATTAGAGAGAGAGAGAGGGAGGGAGGGATAAAGAAGGAGAGAGAATGGGCACACCAGGGCCTCTAGCCACTGCAAACAAACTCCAGACACATGTACCACCATGTACATCTGGCTTACATGGTTTCTGGGAAATCGAGCCTGGCTCCTTAGGCTTTGCAGGCAAGCACTTTAATGGCTAAGCCATCTCTACAGCCCCCAGTGGATCTTTTGTCTTTGGTCAGTACCTCCTGTTGGACTCTTTCTAGGCGGAATCCCTTTGCAGATGTTTGAGCCCCAGGTAAGTCCCTCTCTGCCTCCACATAACACTTCCCTTCCCAGCCCTGTGAGGGCTATAAAGGGTAAAGAAGAAAAGTTATGGACAGGGTTTCAAACATAGTCCCCAAGCCAGGGTGTAGTAGTGTCCTTCTTTTATCCCAGCGCTCAGAAAGCTGAGTTGGAAGATCACCATGAGTTTGAGGCCAACCTGGACTGCAGAGAGAGTTCTAGGTCAGCCTGGGCTAAAATGAGACCTTGCTTCAAAGAACAACAAATTTGTACTTTCAATTCTCAAACACAGCTTCAGATTGCTGCTTATTATTGTTGTTGTTGTTGTTGGTTTTACAAGGTAGGGTCTTACTCTATCCTGGCCTGGCCTGGAATTCACCATGTAGTATCAGGCTGGCCTTGAACTCATGGTGATTTTCCTACCTCTGCCTCCCAAGTGCTGGGTTTAAAGGCATGTGCCACAAAATATCTTTATTTATTTGCAAGCAGAGAGAGTGTGTGTGAGAGATAATATGAATGAGCAAGCTAGGGCCTTTTGCTATTACAAACTCCAGATGCATATACCATTTTGTGCATCTGGCTTTATGTGGGTACTGGGGAATTGAACCCGGGCTGGCAGGCTTTTGCATGGAAGTAGCTTTAACCAGTAATCCACTCCCCAGCGTCAGATTGCTGATTTTAAAAAATGTTGTGTATTGAGCCAGGCGTGGTGGCTCACGCCTTTAATTCCAGCACTCTGGAGGCAGAGGTAAGAGAATCGCTATGAGTTCGAGGCCACCTTGAGCCTACGTAGTGAATTCCAGGTCACCCTGGGCTAGAGTGAGACCCTCCCTCAAAAACAAACAACAAAAAAATTGTGTGCGTGTGTGTCTGGTGTGCATGAGTGTGTATATATGCATGTTCGTGTTTGTATGCATGTGGCCCCGTGCAGTTGTGTGCATGTGACATTGAGAATCTCCAACTTATTTAATGAGACAGAGTCTTTCACTGAACCCAGAACTCACAAATTCACAAGTTGGGATAGACAAACTGGCCAGCAAACCCTAGGGATCCTCTTGTTTCGACCTCCCCAGCACTGTGATTACAAGTGTTGAAAATACAAATTTAGGTTTTCGTGCTTTTTTGGTAATCACTTTACCAGTTGAGCCATCTACTCAGACCCTCAGATAGTTGTTTGTTTTATTGTTTTTTTTTTTTTTTGGCTTTTTTTTTTTTTTTTTTTTTTTTGAGGTAGGGTAGCACTCTAGCCTAGGCTGACCTGGAATTCACTTTGTAGTCTCAGGGTGCCCTCGAACTCACAGTGATCCTCCTACCTCTGCCTCCTGAGTGCTGGGATTTAAAATCATGTGCCACCACACCTGGCCTACTTCATTTTGTTTTTGTTTTGTTTTTTGTTTTTTTTTTTGATAAACAAGTTTATTTATAAATTTAGTCAACCTACATAATTGACATAAAAAGTTCAATAGGATAAATTAAAAAAAAAAAACACTTGGTAGCTGGAGATCATGGCTTAGCAGTTAAGGCGCTTGCCTATCAAAACTAAGGACCCGGGTTCAATTCTCCAGGTCCCCCATAAGCCAGAGGCACATGCTGGCGCATGCTAGAGGCCCTGGTGCACCCATTCTCTCTCTTTCTCTCTCTGTCTCTAATAAATAAATAAAAATAAATCTAAAATAAAACACTTGGAAGGCCATCTCTATAGAAGGGATTTTCCCAGGACAGGAAGCAGATGTAACCCTAACCCCACACCATCTTACCTGGCAGAGGTATAGTAAGCTGGAGCTATGCCCCTCCTCAACACATTTCCACTAGACTCCACAGGAGGCTTGCTTCTGGAGCCACCGTCCTCTAAGCCCAGCCCTCATTCAGGCTGTCTGCCAGATATCTATCCTGTGATTCTTCTCCGGGAGCCTCCTTTCTTCTTCCATTTAGCTTCTGTCTGAGCTTGACAAGCTTGCTGAGCCAGTTTGGACCTGTTTGAGTCCCCAGTTCAGACACCTGCAAAACATGTCATTCCTGTCCCATGCAAAACCAGAGGTGTGGCTGGGGATATTCTCTGAGGTGTGGCACCCATACTCCACGACTATTTGGGAATTGGGCTGTTCCTAGCCCAAAAGACCTCTCAAGGACAGTGAAGTCTGACTGCTCAGCTCCAGCACCAGGAACATATCCCAGCATTGAAGAAACTGAGGGGAAAATAAATTAGACATTTTTCAACCTCCCACTATGAACCAAACTTCTGGTTTTTTTTTATTGTTTGTTTGGTTTGGTTTTTTGAGGTACGGTGTAGCTCTAGCCCAGCCTGGAATTCACTGTGTATTCTCAGGTTGGCCTCAAACTCAGGGAGAGCCTCCTACCTCTGCATCCCATGTGCTGGGATTAAAGGCATGCATCACCATGCCTGGGTTGAACCAAACATCTGGAAGGCCTTCCAAATTTAACCTCTCAGAATTCTCTAACTCAAGTTGGGCATGGTAGCGCACACCTTTAATCCTAGCCCTCAGGAGGCTGAGGTGGGAGAATCACTGTGAACTCAAGTTCAGCCTGGGCTAGAATGATTTCCAGGTCAAACTGAGCTTGAGTGAGACCCTTCCTCAAAAAGAAAAACTCAATTTACTTTCTGTGAATCCTTTACTGGTCTTGTCTAGTTGATTTTTGCAACATTCTTTTTTTGTACTCGTATATTTGTTTATGAGAGAGAGAGAATGGGCACTCCTCTAGACAGTGCAAATGAACTCCAGATGTGTGCATCACCATGTGCATCTGACTTACATAGGCTCTGGGGAATCAAACCTGCATCCTTAGGCTTCTCAGGCAAGCACCTTAACCACTAAGCCCTTTTTTTTTAAAAATTTTTATTACTTTTATTTGAGAGAGAGCGGCAGATAGAGAGAGAATGGGCACACCAGGGTCTCTAGCCACTGCAAATGAACTCCATATATATGCGCCACCTTGTGCATCTGCCTTTACGTGGGTCCTGGGGAATCAAACCTGGGTCCTTTGGCTTTCCAGGCAAATGCCTTAACTGCTAAGCTATCCCTCCAGCCTATCTCTGCCACTTCTTATCTTCAGTGTAGCATTAAAAGACAGACTCACAGCTGGGCATGGTGGCACATGCCTTTAATCCCAGCACTTGGAAGGCAGAGGTAGGAAGATCGTTGGGAGTTTAAGGCTACCCTGAGACTACGTAGTGAATTCCAGGTCAGCCTGAGCTAGAGATAGACCCTACCTCTAAAAAAACCGGTCAGACTCACAGGGCTGGGAAGATGGCTAAGCAATTAAAGGTACTTGTTTGCAAAGCCTGATGGCCCTGGTTCAATTCTCCAGTACCCACGTAAAGCCAGATACCTAAAGTGGCACATGTATCTGGGGTTGTTTACAGTGGCAGGAGGTCCTGATGTACCAATATTCTCTCTCTTGCTTTCTCTTTGACTCTTTCTATCTGTTTCAAATAAATAAAGTTAAAATGTATTTTTTTAAAAAGACAGACTCACAAGGTTGAGGCGTTGGCTCAGTGATTAAAGGCACTTGCTATCAAATCCTGATGGCCCAGGTTCAATTACCCAGTACACAGGTAAAGCCAGATGCACAAAGTAACACGTGCATATGGAGTTTGTTTGCAGTGTCAAGAACCCCTGGCATGCCCATTCTTTCTTCCTCTCTTTCATAAATAAATAAACGAATGAAATATTTTTTTAAAGACTCAGATGAGGAAAAACCAAGAACATGTTACTCACCTAATCCAAGGGGCAAACTCAAGTACCTCTCAGACACACAATGAGGTTATTATTATGAGAAAAACCACCGGTTGGATTCCCCAGAGCCCATGTAAGCCAGATGCATAAGGGTGGTGGGGGGGCGCATGCATCTGGAGTTTGTTTGCAGTGGCTAGGGGCCCTGACAGCCCACTCTCTCTTTCTCTCTATCTGCCTCTTCTCTTTCTCTCTCCCTCTCAAATAAATAAAATTTTAAAAAAATTTAAAGAAGGGCTGGGACTGGCGAGATGGCTTTGTGGTTAAGGTGGTTGCCTGCGAACCCTAAGGACCCAGGTTTGACTCTTCAGATCTCATATAAGCCAGATGCACAAGGTCACACATGCACAAGGTCACACATGTGCACAAGGTGGTGCATGCAGCTAGAGTTCTATTACAGTGTCTGGAGGCCCTGGTGTGCCAATTTTCTCTCTTTCTCCTGTGTGGGTTTGCCTGCACATGCTCTCGCTCTCACTCTCTCTCTCATAACAAAAAGAAAAAAGAAAAAGGCCAGTATGTTGAGCTTGCCTCAAAAAAGAAAGAAAAGAAAAGAAATGGAAGAAGAAAAAAAAAAAGAAAGAAAGAGGGGCTGGAGAGATGGCCTAGCTGTTAATGTGTTTGCCTGCAAAGCCAAAGGATCCAGCTTTGACCCCCCCAGGATCCACATAAGCCAGATGCACAAGGTGGCACATGTGTTTGGAGTTTTTTTTTTTTTAATTATTTTATTTTATTTATTTGAGAGCGACAGAGAGAGAAGGAGGCAGATAGAGAGAGAAAGAGGCAGATAGAGAGAGAGAATGGGCGTGCCATGGCCTCCAGCCACTGCAAACGAACTTCAGATGTGCGCCCCCTTGTGCATCTGGCTAACGTGGGTCCTGGGGAATTAAGCCTCGAACCGGGGTCCTTAGGCTTCATAGGCAAGTGCTTAACCGCTAAGCCATCTCTCCAGCCCTGCTTCTAGAGTTCTTTTGCAATGGCTAGAGGCCCTGGTGTGCTCATTCACTCTCTATCTGCCTCTCTCTCTCTCTGAAATAAATAAATAAAACATTTTTAAAAATTAAACAAGGGATTAAGGCAACATATATAGCTATATCATTATATTACAGGGCCAAGTGAAGTTCTCATCTCAAGAGGCTCTCCACTTTCCAGTGCCAGAATCTAACTTAGGCAGAAAGGAACTGGTTTGGAGGATAGCCAAGAGCTTAGAGAACTGACTAGATAGCATCTGAAAATTGGCAGAAGCCAAGGGAAGTTGGGTGTCTGGAGCCAGGGAAAAGACTTAGCCCCAGGCAGTCTGCTACCACTGCTTGATGCTGGAGGCTACATGAATTGTAGGCTTAGATTGTCTCATTCTTGTGCCATGAGATTTTTGAACACCAAATAGCTTTGTTCTACAAGTTGGACAAAATTTTATCCTCTGATCCAAAAGGTAGATAGATCCTCTAGACACAGGAACCCTCCCACCTCTACCCCATGCCCATACAGTTTCAACTGACTGTCCAAGCTGGAAGGGTCTTTTTATTTAAAAAATGCGTTATATATATATACATATATATCATATATGTGTATTGGGCTGGGCTTGGTGGGACAACGCCTTTAATCCCAGCACTTAGGAGGCAGAGGTACAAGGATCTCTGTGAGTTTGAGGCCACCCTGAGGCTACACAGTGAATTCCAGCAGCCTGGGCTAGAGTGAAACCCCACCTCAAACAAAAGGTGGGGGCTGGAGATATGGCTTAGCACTTAAGGCACTTGCCTGCAAAGCCTAAGGACCCAGGTTCAATTCCCCAGTCCCCACGTAAACCAGATGTACAAGGTGGCACATGTGTCTGGAGTTTGTGGTAGCTAGAGACCCTGGAGTGCCCTTTCTCTCTATATATCCACCCTTCTCTTTCTCCCACAAATAAATAAAACTTTTTTTAATTAAAATATTTATTTATTTGCATGTGAGTGGTGTTATGTGTGTGTGGGAGAATCCATGCCAGATCTCCTGCTGCTTCAAACAAATGCTAAACACATACACAGCTTTGGGTCTGGTTTTATGTGGGTGCTGGGGAATTGAACCCCTGGCCGGCAGACTTTGCAAGCAAACATATTTAACCACTGAACCATCACTTCAGCCCTTAGAAGGGCCTTAAAGAATCTCTTGTTTGTCTTTCTTCTTTTATGCTTTCCTTCCTTTCTCTTTTTTTCTACCTTCCATTCCTTTCATTTTCTGGATGGAAAAACAAGGCTCAGAACAGAAAGGAACCCCGATTTCTTAACCTAGGTTTTAGGGTGTGTGTGTGTGTGTGTGTGTGTGTTTGAGACAGAATCTCACTCTGTAGCCAGACTAGCCTGGAATACATAATCCTCCTCCCTCAACCTCCCGAGCGCTGGGACTACAGCATGGACCTCCCCACCAGATCCTGACTCAGGTTTTTGGGGTTTATTTTTGGGGGGTGGTGATTGTTTGAGGTAGGGTCTCACTCTAGCCCAAGCTGATATAGAATTCACTACGTAGTCTCAGGGTGACCTCGAATTCACAGCGATCCTCTTGCCTCTGTCTCCCAAGTGTAGTGTTGGAATTAAAGGCATATACTACAAGACCAGACTATTTTATTTTATTTATTTATTTATTTATTTTGGTTTTCTAAGGTAGGGTCTCACTCTAGTTCATGCTGACCTGGAATTCACCATGTATTCTCAGGGTGGCCTCAAACTCTCGGCGATCCTCCTACCTCTGCCTCCCGAGTGTTGGGATTAAAGGCGTGCGCCACCACGCCCGGCTCAGACCAGACTATCTTAAAAAATATTGTGTTTATTTATTTAAGAGAGAGAGAATGAGCATACTAGGGCCTCCAGTCATGGCAAACGAAATCCAGACGTATGTGCCATATCTGGCTTATGTGGGTCCTGGGGAATTGAACTGGGTCCTTAGGCTTGCAGGCAAGTGCCTTAACTGCTGAGCCATCACTCCAGCCCTAAAGTTTTAAAAATTTATTTTCAAGCAAAATTTTCAAGCAGAGAGAGATGAGAGAGAGGCAGAATGGGTACAAGAGGGCCTCCCGCCACTGCACACTAACTCCAGATACATATGCCACCTTGTGCATCTGGCTTATGTAGGTCCTGGGGAATTGAATCTGGGTCCTTAGGCTTTGCCTTAAACTGCTGTGCAATCTCTCCAGCCCCTACACTTTAGTTTTGAGACACGGTCTTTCACTGAAATCAGAACTCAGTGATTCTGCGAGACTCGCTGGCTAGAAAGCCATAGGGATCCTATCTCTGCTCTGCCCTGAGATTACATGCACATGCTACTGAATATGGCGTTTACAAGGATGCTAGCGATCTGAGTTCATGTCCTCATAATTATATGGTAAGCATTTTACCCACTGAACCATCTTCCCAGTACCCTATGAGTGGTATTTCATTTAAGAAGCTGGGTATGGTGGCGCATGCTTTTAATACCAGAACTTGAGAGGCAGAGGTAGGAGGATTGTCTTGAGTTCAAGGCCACCCTGAGATGAATAGTGAATTCCAGTTCAGCCTGGGCTAGAGTGAGACCTTATCTCGAAAAACCAAAATAAATAAATAAGACAGGTATGGTGGTGCATGGTTTCAATTTCAACACTCAGATGGCTGAGGTAGGAGGATCACAATGAATTTAAGTCCAACCTGAGGCTACAAGAGAGCCCAGGTCAACCTGGGCTAAAGTGAGATCCTGCCTTGAAAAAGCAAAAACAGGAAAAGAAAGCAAAACATAAAATAGGAGATCATGCTTATTTTGTAATTAATATTTATAATTTGTGTCAGGATTTTGCTCAAAAGTCACCTCATGCCAGGTGTGGTGATGCACGCACTTTAGTCCCAGCACTTGGGAGGCAAAGGTAGGAGGATGGCTGTGAGTTCAAGGCCATCCTGAGATTATATAGTGAATTCCAAGTCAGTTCTGGGCTTGGGTGAGACCATATCTCAAAACAAAACAAAACAAAAAATACCTAATTTACTGGATATGATGGTCAATGCATGAAAACCATGCATTTGGGAGGTGGCGGCAGGAAGGATCAGGAATTCAAGGTCATTTTCAGCTACATAGCAAGTTCAAAGCCAATCCTGGCTACATGAGACCATGTATCAAACAAAAACCTAATTCTTGGGCTTGAGAGATGACTTAGCAGTCAGGACACTTGCCTGTGAAGCCTAAGGGCCCATGGTCAACTCTCCAGATTCCATGTAAGCCAGAACCACAAAAGATGAGACAAGTGCATGATTGCACATGCCCACTAGGTGGCTCAGACATTGGGAGTTCGATTGCAGTGTCTGAGGCCCTGGAGCATCAATTTTCTCTCTGTCTAAAAAAATTTTAAGCCGGGCGTGGTGGCGCACGCCTTTAATCCCAGCACTTGGGAGGCAGAGGTAGGAGGATTGCCATGAGTTCAAGGCCACCCTGAGACTACAGAGTTAATTCCAGGTTAGCCTGGACAAGAGTGAGACCCTACCTCGAAAAACCAAAGAAAAAAAAAATTAAAAAAAAACACTAGTTATTCTAAGAACAGGCTAATTGCATATATATACATATATATACATATATATATAGAACTCATATAACTCAACAACAAAAGCGAAATAATTCATTTAAGAAATAGGCAAATAGAGCCAGGCATGGTGTCACACACTTTTAATCCCAGCTCTTGGAAGGCAGAGGTAGGAGGATCGCCATGAGTTCAAGGCCACCCTGAGACTACATAGTGAATTCCAGGTCAGTCTGAGCTAGAGCGAGACCCTATCTCAAGAAACTAAAAAAAAGGGGGGGGGGCTGGAGGGATGGCTTAGCAGTTAAGGCATTTGCCTGCAGAGCCAAAGGACCCAGTTTTGATTCCCCAGGACCCACCCCTCTTTCTCTCTGTAAAATAAATAAATAAATAAATATTTTTAAAATGATAGTGCTGATTTAGAAGGTCAGTGGGTAACATTGACTTTCTTTAATTATTTTTATTTAGTTATTTGAGAGCGACAGACAGAGAAAGAGGCAGATGAGAGAGAGAGAGAGAGAGAATGGGTGTGCCAGGGCCTCCAGCCACTGCAAACGAACTACAGATGTGTACACCCCCCTATGCATCTGGCTAACATGGGTCCTGGGAAATCAAACCTTAAACTGGGGTCCTTAGGCTTCACAGGCAAGCGCTTAACCACTAAGCCATCTCTCTAGCCCAAATAAAATATATTTTTTTAACTAAAAAAAAAAAAAAAAAGAAAAGAAAAGAAATAGGCAAATAGGCTGTAGAGATAAGCCAGTTGGTAAATTACTTGCTTTGCAAGCATGAGAACCCAAGTTCAATCCCCAGAACCCACATAAAAATGCCAGGTGTGATGGCGTACACCTTTAATCCCAGCACTCAGGAGGAAGAGGTAGGAGGATTGTTGTGAGTTCAAGGCTAGCCTGGGGCTACATAGTGAATTCCAGGTCACCTTAGGCTAGAGTGAGACTTTACCTTGAAAAAACCCCCCAATAAATAAGTAAAAACAAAAAATAGAGCCAGGGTTGGTGGTACACACCTTTAATTCCAGCACTCAGGAGGCAGAGGTAGGAGGATCACCGTTAGGTCGAGGCCACCCTGAGACAACATAGTGAATTCCAGGTCAGCCTGGGCTAGAGTGCGACCCTACCTTGAAGAACCAAAAAAAAAAAGAAAAAAAAAAAGAAAAAAAAAGCAATAACAGTGAGGATGTGGAGAAAGAGGAAGTCTCCTTACACTATTGGTGGAAATGAAAATTGTTATCGCCATTTCTGAAAACGGCTTAGAGGTTCCTCAAAAACAAAATGTGGAACTGCTATATAGTTTAGTCATTCACTGCTGGGTATGTCCAAAAGAATTGAAATCAGCCTGTCAGGGACTCCTGCACTCCGCCCTCACTGCAGCACCATCCGCACTAGCTGAAATACGGAATCAGCCTAAATGTCCGCTGATGGATGAACAGCTAAAAATAGTATGGTGCACATTCACAACGGAACATCATTTGGTCATAAAGAATTCAGTTTTGTCATCTATGGAAACTGGAGGACATGGTATGAAGTGAGCAAACCAGGCACAGAAACATAATGACCACATGTCCTCATCTTTATGTGAAAGAAAACAAATCTCATAGAATACTGTTTAGCACAGGCTGGGGATGTAAGGAATGGGGGAGCGGAGAGGGGATGGCTAATGGGGATGGGGTGCAGGTGAACAGGAGGAATAATCACAGATAGAGATAATGAGCACGCCAGGGCCTCTGGCCACTGCAAATGAACTCTAGATGCATGTGCATCTGGCTTTACATGGATACTGGGGAATCACACCTGGGTCCTTTGGCTTTGCTGGCAAGCACCTTTACCACTAAGCCATCCCTCATGCTTATAACCTCTGATGTTTAGCAAATATGATTGACAATTGAATATTTTACTGAGTTTTGTTTGAGGTAGGGTCTCGCTGTAGCCCAGGCGGACCTGGAATTCACTATGGTGGCCTTGAACTCACGGCAATTTGCCTACCTCTGCCTCCCGAGTGCTGGATTAAAGACCTGGTCTGCCTGATTGACTTTTTCTTTTATGTTTTAAAATATTTATTTTTGTTTATTTATTTGAGAAAGAGAGATAGAGGGAGAGAGAGAAAAAGAGAGAATGGGTGTATCAGGGCCTCCAGACACTGCAAATGAACTCTAGACACATGAGCCACCTTGTGCATCTGGCTTACGTGGGTCCTGGAGAATTGAACCAAGGCCCTTTGACTTCATAGGCTAGTGCCTTAACCACTAAGCCATCTCTCCAGCCCTTGTTGTTTTGAGGACCTATTTCATTCAAGTGTTTCTTGCCTCAGCCTCCCAAGTGCCAGGAATATAGCATTAACTATCACGCCTAGCTTAAACTGAGTATTTCAAAATCACAAATGAAGAGGGTTTTGAATAGCATCTGAGATGATGAAGACACTTGATCATTACACATTAAATATATGTTGAGCCGGGCATGATGGTGCACGCCTTTAATCCCAGCACTTGGGAAGCAGAGGTAGGAGGATCATTGTGAGTTCAAGGCCAGCCTGGGACTCCATAGTGAATTTCAGGTCAGCCTGGGCTAGAGTGAGACCCTACCTCGAAAAACCAAAAAAAAAAAAAAAAAAAAAAGAACACATTTAATACATGTTTACATGTTGAAATTGACATCATACCTGATAAACATGTACAGTACAGTTACTATGCATCAATTTTAAAAGCGAATGGCTGTTGTGGGTGCCTCAGCTAAGCTCTAATCATGTGCTATAATATTTCACGTATCCTCATAGACTTGGGAACTGAGGCTCAGAAAGTGGGTCTCCTACCTGCTTGGACCTGGCAGGCAGGACTTGAACTTGGCAAAGATGAGAGGCTGGTGTGACCTGGAGATGGACTGGGGACAAGGCTGGGTTTAAAAAGCAGTGGGGTTGGGTATGGTGGCACACGCCTTCAGTCCTAGTACTTGGGAGGCAGAGGTAGGAGGATCACCATGAGTTCGAGGCCACCCTGAGGCTACATAGTGAATTCCAGGTCAGCCTGCGCTAGAGTGAGACCCAACCTCAAAAAAAAAAAAAAAAAAAAAAAGCAACAGGGGCAAGTTGGAGAGATGGATCAGGTTAAGGTGTTTGCCTACAAAACGTAGTGATCCGGTTCAATCCCCCAATATCCATGTAAAGCCAGATGCATAAAGTGAAACGCACATGAGGAGTTGTCTGCAGTGGCTGGAGGCCCTGTTATGCCCATTCTCTCCCTCTCTCTCTCTCTCAAAAAGAAAGGAAAAAAGCAATGGGGTGGAGGTTGGAGAGATGGCTTAGCAGTTAAGGTGCTTGTCTTCAACGCCTAAGGACCTAGGTTTGATTCCCCGGCACCCGTGTAAACCAGATGCACAGGGTGGCGCATGTATCTGAGATTATCTGTAGTGGCTGGAGGCCCTGGTGTGCTCTTTCTCTCTTTCTATCCGCCTTTTCCTCTTATAAATAAATAAATAAGGCATAACAAATAATGGGCCAGGCATGGTGGAGCACGCCTTTAATCCCAGCACTGGGGAGGCAGAGGTAGGAAGATGGCTGTGAGTTCGAGGCCACCCTGAGACTGCAGTGTGAGTTCCGGGTCAGCCTGGACTAGAGTGGGACCCTACCTCAAAAAACCAAAGAAAACATCACCCTTGCTTATTTCGCCAGTTGTCCTTAGTTTCAGTTGGGCCCCTTTTGAGGTATGTGCATCTATCTGGAAAAGAGAAGCAGATTCTCCAACGGAGAGTAAGTTAGCACCTGGAAAATTGAGATAACACTTTTTTGATAGACAGTTTGATAGATGTAGGCCCTCTTATACCCCGTGATTGATGGTAGCTTGATATTGTAGAGTGGGCTTGTGTTTGGGTATGGTTCTGACTTGTTTCCCAGCTCCAGCTAAGGGTCTAGTACCACTGAGTGGATCAGTTAGCCAAATCAAGAGCAATTGATTCCTCACCATGGCTGTGTACCACTATTGCACTTGTGTGGGCATCACATCCGGTTATTTGTTGCTAATTAGGTTAAATAATGTGTTGCTTGGACAGATCTTGGTCATTTCCCCCAATCGTCTATGTAGCGCCTTCTGGCACTAGACATGCTGACTGTCTGGGGACTGACTCTCTCCTGGCTTCCAGCCATGTCATTCCATTTTATGCGTCAGCTGTGTATGGAGTCTTCAGCAATAGGGTCTTATCACTGGCCTTATACCAGCACAAAGGGGAAGGAGATCAACGGAGAGAAAAATCAACTCCTACCAAATCAGAGAGCCAAAGCCTCAGAGGCCCCCAACACCTCAGCACTGAAGCAGACCAAAAATGAACCCAACATGGCTCAGGGAAATCTTGCGGAAGAGGGGGCGGAAAGAATGTCAGAGTTACATGTTGGGTCATGATTTGCAGAGACATGTATCATACTAATAACTGGGGGCTAACTCCACAATGCACGACCCATTTTCATTAACAAGGAGGGTCTAATGGGAGGGGTAGATCACAGATGAGCCTAAATAATGGTACCAAACTGCCTGTATTCACTGAAATGAAAACTAATAAATTAAATTTAAAAAAAAAAAAAAACAAAGAAAGAAAAAGAAGGAAAAGAAAGCAATGTTGCTGAGGTCGTGAAGGAGGAGAAAGCACCCTGGACGCAGGGCTGTGGTCTTTGGAGAACTGAGGATGGGTCACTGGTGTTGCGTTTACAGGAGGTGAGGGTTGTAAGCAAATAGGAAAGGAGGGGCGTGGACTCAGGCAGTACGTGGGCACCTGGGCACCGACAGCCACAGTATGCTGAGAAATGCTGAGACAGCTGCAGTGACCCAGGCTTGCCTCACCCAGGCCGTGCAGAGGCCCAGGGAGGCCAAGCTACTACCTAAGGATGCAGAGCCTATAGACCCGTGGGATGGAATTTGAAATGAAAGAAATTCTTCATCTCAGAGGACTTAACTTCTCCAGACTGGGGAGCCAGTGGTACCCTGATTTGGGCTTCTCCAGCAGAGACTCACACAGTGACCCACCTGTAAAACATATCTCAGGTTGAGCTACTTTCTTTGTTATTTTATTTATGTATGTATGTATTTATTTACCTGAGAGAGAGAGAAAGAAGGAGAGAGAGAGAGAGTGAGAGAGAGAATGGGCGCACCAGGGCTTCTAGCTACTGCAAACAAACTCCAGACACATGTGCCACCTTGTGCATCTGGTTTTACGTGGGTACTGGGGAATCGAACCTGGGTCCTTAAGCTTTGCAGGCAAGTGCCTTAACTGCTAAGCCATCTCTCCAGCCCCAGAGTTGAGCTGTTTTATTCCTTGGGACTCTTCTTTCCTCTTTTTCTCTTCCTCTTATATTGCATTGTTTTATGTTTGTATTTTGTGAATCTATCATAGAGCCTGGTGCACACTCTACCATTGAGATGTATCGCAGCACTCCTCTTTTTATTCAAATTAATTTATTTTTTATTGACAACTTCCATGATTGTAACAATATCCCACGGTAATGCCCTTCCTCCCCCCACTTTCTCTTTTGAAACTCCACTCTCCATCATATCCCTTTGCCCTCTCAATCAGTCTCTCTTTTATTTTGATGTCATCATCTTTTCCTCCTCTTAGGATGGTCTTGTGTAGGTAGTGTCAGGCACTGTGAGGTCATGGATATCCAGGCCATTTTGTGTCTGGAGGGAGCACGTTGTAAGGAGTCCTACCCTTCCTTTGGCTCTTACATTCTTTCCGCCACCTCTTCCACAGTGGCCCCTGAGCCTTGGAAGGTGTGATAGAGATATTTCAGTGCTGAGCACGCCTCTGTCACTTCTTCCCAGCACCATGATACCTTCTGAGTCATCCCAAGGTCACTGCCATCCGAAAAGAGAAGGTTCTCTACCAAAAGTGAGAGTAGCATTAATATAAGGGTATGAACATTAAAGAGAAGTGCTTACTGGACAGTTTAATGGCACTCCACTTTTTTGATTGAGATACCATTCATCAGTGCCATTATACAACTGACCCTGTTATTGGGCAGGCGAGATGGCTCAGCAGTTAAGGCACTTGTCTGCAAAGCCTAAGGACCCTGGTTTGATTCCCCAGTACCCATGTAAAGCCAGATGCACAAAGTAGCACATGTGTCTGGAGTTCATTCGTTGCAGTGGCTAGAGGTCCTGGTGGCCTATTCTTTCTCTGTCTGCCTCTCTCTCTCCTTTTCTTTTTTTCTCTCTCTAAAATAAATAAAATCTTTAAAAAACATTTTATTAGCCAGGCGTGGTGGCACACGCCTTTAATCCCAGCACTCGGGAGGCAGAGGTAGGAGGATGGCCGAGAGTTCAAGGCCACCCTGAGAATACAGAGTGAATTCCGGGTCAGCTTGAGCTAGAGTGAGACCCTACCTCGAAAAGAACCAAACCAAACCAAACCAAAACAAACAAAAAAACAAAAAAACTTATTGGCAGTTTCCATCAATATAAACAATATAACATGGTCACATCCCCTTTCTCCCAAATCTCCCTTCCACTGAATTCCTCCTTCTTTACAACTAGTCTCTCTTCTCTTTTGATGTCTTAATTTTCCTCCTGTTATGCAAGTCTCGTGTAGGAAGCATCAGCCACTGTGAGGAAACTGACCTTTTGAAGTGTACAGTTAAGTGGTTGTTTTTATATAGTTGGTAGCTTGTGTAATTATCTGTCCCACAGTGTAAACATGTTCGTTACCCCAAAAAGAATCCACAGCATTACTAGTTATCCCCCCTTTCCCTTCCCCACCCTTCCCTTTAACCATCAACCCTCACTTCTGTCTATGATATATGGTCTTTGTATCTGACTTTTTCACTTGGTTTAACATTACCCAGGTTTGCCCAGGTTGGAACATACATTAATTGCGTCTTTAAAAAAAAAATTGGGGGCTGGAGAGATGGCTTGGCGGTTAAGCGCTTGCCTGTGAAGCCTAAGGACCCTGGTTCGAGGCTCAGTTCCCCAGGTCCCACGTTAGCCAGATGCACAAGGGGGCGCACACGTCTGGAGTTTGTTTGCAGAGGCTGGAAGCCCTGGCGCGCCCATTCTTTCTCTCTCCCTCTATCTGTCTTTCTCTCTGTGTCTGTCGCTCTCAGATAAATAAATTAATTAATTAATTTAAAAAATTGGGGCTGGAGAGATGGTTAAGCGCTTGCCTGTGAAGCCTGAAGACCCCGGCTCGAGGTTTGATTCCCCAGGACCCACGTTAGCCAGACGCACAAGGAGGCGCACGCATCCAGAGCTCATTTGCAGTGGCTGGAGGCCCTGGAGCACCCATTCTCACTCTCTGTCTCTCTCTTCCTCTCTCTGTCTCAAATAAATAAATAAAATGTGAAAAAAATTTTAATTTTTAGTTTATTTGTTTGAGAGAGAGAGAGAGGTAGACAGAGAGAGGGAGAATAGGTGTGCCAGAGCCTTTAGCCACTGCAAATGAACTCGACACATGCAGCCCTTTGTGCATCTGGCTTATGTGTGTACTGGGAAGTCAAACCCAGGTCCTTAGGCTTCGTGGGCAAGTGCCTTGACCATTAAGCCATTTCTCCAGCCCCTCATTTTTTCTTTTTCTGAGACAGGCATTTTGCTACGTGCCCCAAGCTGGCCCAGAACTCTTGACTCATGATCCTCCTACCCCAGCATCCCAAATACCCAGATTGTAGGTGTGAGCCACCATGCCTGGCTAGAAAACCCTATGTCATTCATCTGTTTACCAGTGGATGGTCCTTTGGACTACTTCTGCTTTTTGGCTATGTAGTACTGCTATGACCATGAGCATAAAGAGAGAGAGAGAGAGAGAGAGAGAGAGAGAGAGAGAGAGGGAGAGAATGGGTGTTCCAGGGTCTCTAGCCACTGCAAATGAATTCTAGATGCATGTGCCACCTTGTGCATCTGGCTTTATGTGGATGCTAAGGAATTGAACCCTGGTCCTTAGGCTTTGCAGGCAAGCACCTTAACCACTGAGTAATCTCTCCAGCCCCCATATACATTTTTTTTTTGTAAATATACACTTTGTTTTATTTATTTATTTATTTTTTTAAAAATGGTCTGGGATGGGAAGCATGGTATGATGAGAATTTTTTTTTTATTTATTTATTTGAGAGCGACAGACACAGAGAGAAAGACAGATAGAGGGAGAGAGAGAGAATGGGCGCGCCAGGGCTTCCAGCCTCTGCAAACGAACTCCAGACGCGTGCGCCCCCTTGTGCATCCGGCTAACGTGGGACCCGGGGAACCGAGCCTCGAACCGGGGTCCTTAGGCTTCACAGGCAAGCGCTTAACCGCTAAGCCATCTCTCCAGCCCTACACTTTGTTTATTTTAGAGAGAAAGCGAATTGCCACACCAGGGCCTCAGCCACTGCAAACTAACTCCAGATGTGTGCACCACTTTGTGCTTGTGGCTTCATGTGGGCACTGGAGACTCAAACCCCGGTCATTATGCATTGCAGGTAGGCACCCTACCCACTGAGTCTTCTCTCCAGCCCTGAACTGCTGTTCTTTTTGGTTTTGTTTTTCAAGGTGGGGTCTCACTCTAGTTCAGGCTGACCTGGAATTCGCTATGTATTCTCAGACTGGCCTCAAACTCATGGGGATCCTTCTACTTCTGCCTTCGGAGTGCTGGGATTAAAGGCGTGTGCCACCACGCCCAATTTAGGTGTGCTGGTTTTTTTTTTGTTGTTGTTGTTGTTGTTTTGCTTTTGATTTTTCAAGGTAAGAGTCTTACTCTGGCCCATGCTGACCTGGAATTAACTGTGCAGTCTCAGGGTGGCCTCAAACTAATGGCGAGCCTCCTGCCTCTGCCTCCCAAGTGCTGGGATTAAAGGCGTATGCCACCATGCCCAGCATTTTTTTTTTTAATTTTTTTTTTTGTTCATTTTTTATTTATTTATTTGAGAGCGACAGACACAGAGAGAAAGACAGATAGAGGGAGAAAGAGAGAATGGGCGCGCCAGGGCTTCCAGCCACTGCAAACGAACTCCAGACGCGTGTGCCCCCTTGTGCATCTGGCTAACGTGGGACCTGGGGAACCGAGCCTCAAACCGGGGTCCTTAGGCTTCACAGGCAAGCGCTTAACCGCTAAGCCATCTCTCCAGCCCAGCCCAGCATTTTTTAAAAACACTATTTATTTATTTGAGAGAGAGAGAGAGAATGGATGTGCCAGGGGCTTTGGAGGTTGCAAAGGAACTCCAGAAGTGTGTGCCCCCCCTTGTGCATCTGGGTTATGTGGGTCCTGGAGAATCAAACTGGGATCTTTGGGCTTTGCAGGCAAATGCGTTAACTGCTAAGCCATCTCTCCAGCTCAGCAATTTTTTAAACTGTGTGTATGCGTGCACGCGCGCGTGTGTGTGTGTGCGCGCGCAAGTGCACAGATACACGTGTGTGCATATGCATGTGGAGGCCAGAGGACAACGTTGGGTGTTATAGTCAGGACGTAGTCCAGGGTCTCTCATTGGCTTGGAACTCACCAATTAGGCTATACTGGCTGGCCAGCAAGCCCCGAGGATCCTATCTCTGTCTCGTCAGTGTTGGGATTTGCAGGTATGTGACACCACACCTAACATCTTTACATGGGTTCTGGGGATTGAACTCATATCATCTTGCTTGCAAAGCAAGCACTTCACTGACTGAGCTATCTCCTTACAGCCCTCCTTACAGTTTTATTTTTGTTTGTTTGTTTTTGTTTTGTGGTGCTGGGGATCAAACCCAAGGGCCTCACATGCTAGGCATGCGTTCTGTCATGGAGTTCTGCCTCCTAGCCTGGGGGTTTATCTTGCTGCTGCATTTTGGAGGCCATAGTAGATGTTGTTAGTGGCCTGCCTGCATCTCATTGCCCAGACGCTGTGAGCATCTGGTGCTCCTTTCTCAGACACTTGGCCCCACCCAAGGGTCCCTGCCTCACCTGGGAGGTTACACTGCCTCCTTCCACTCTGCCACCCAGCAGCCTGCAGTCAGCAGAAGAGCACGAAAGGCTGGCGACATTCAGACTCAGAACAGCACCTGCCTACTCCCAAAATGGTTGGATGCTGGCCTTGACATACCAGAACCCTTCTTGGCCCCTCCCCTTCCCTGCCTTGTCTTTCTTTTGAAATATTTTATTTATTTAAGAGAAAGAGAAAATGGGCATGCTAGGACCTCCAGCCACTGCAAATGATCTCCAGACACGTGCACCACATTGCGCATCTGACTTACGTGTGTACTGGGGAATCAAACCTGTGTCCTTAGGCTTCGCAAGCAAGCTCCTTAACCACTAAGCCATCTCTCCAGCCCTATTTCTCCCCCTCTTGACCTTAAGTTCCCCAAGGGCAGGAATCACATCTGTCTAATTTTCCACCTTGCCCTTATTGCCTGGAACATTGGAGGAGACCACTCAGTATTTGGTGAGGGTTGTTTCTTGCTGACTGTTCACAATACGTAGAGGTTGCAAATAACCCAAATGTCCCTCAAAAAGATACAAATAGGTCATTACTTTACTTTTGCGATGGACTGCTATGCACCCATTAAAATGAACCAAAAAAAGGGCCAGATATAGTGATGCACACCTAGCTCTTGGGAGGCAGAGGTAGGAGGATCGCTGTGAGTTCAAGGCATGGGACTACAGAATGAGTTCCTGGTCAGCCTGGACTAGAGTGAGACCCTGCCTAAATACATACATAAATAAACAAATAAAATGGCTGGGGAAATAGCTCAGAGGTTAACGGCACTTACTTGCCAAGCCTGAAAGCCTGATGACCCGGGTTCATGTAAAGCCAGGTGCACAAAGTGGCATACGTATCTGGAGTTCATTTGCAGTGGCAGAAGGTCCTGGCTTGCCTATACTCCCCCTCTTTTTGTCTGCCCTCCCCCTCAAATAAATAATATTTTTAAAAAATTTTAAATGAGCCAAATAGCTGGGCATGGTGGCACATGCCTTTAATCCCAGCACTTGGGAGGCAGAGGTAGGAGGGTTGTCGTGAGTTCAAGGCCACCCTGAGACTATATAGTGAACTCCACTATATATTTTCAGGGAAGATGTTTCAGTGGTTAAAGGTACTTGTTTGCAAAGCCTAATAGCCTAGGTTTGACTCCCCAGTACCCATGTAAAGCCAGATGCACAAAGTGGCGCATGCATCTGGAGTTTGTTTGCAGAGGCAGGAGACCCTGGCATGCCCATTCTCTCTCTTTCTCTCTGCTTGCAAATAAATAAATAAAATGTTTGTTTAAAATTATGTATTCTCAAAGAATAGCTTTAAAATATTTGTAGGTGCACAAAGGCATCAGCATCTAGCAAATTTACTCAGCAAAGTAAATCAGTTCCAACTTAGAACAAAACAAGCTGTATACATATCACTGGCTTGCTTATCTCCACAGAGGAGTCCTGGATGGCTTCATGATGTAATGGGAGGAAACATTTCACTCCACGTTTTTTTTGTCTTCTGAAAGAATATATGATTTATTTTTATTTATTTATTGAGGTAGGGCTCACTGTAGCTCAGGCTGACCTGGAATTCATTATGTAGTCTCAGAGTGGCCTCAAGCTCACAGTGATCCCCCTACCTCTGCCTCCCAAGTGCTGGGATTAAAGGCGTGCGCCACCACGTCCGGCTCGATCTTCTTATTTTTTAAATAAATTTATTTATTTATTTGAGAGAAAATGAGAGACAGAAACAGATAGAGAGAGGTAGGGAACAGGCACGTCAGAGCCTCCAGTCATGGCAAACAAACTCCAGACGCAAGTGACACCTTGAGTATCTGGCTTTACATGGGTATTGGGGAATTGAACCTGGCTTAGGCTTTAAACACAAGTACCTTAACTGCTGAGCCATCTCTCCAGCCCTGATCTTTTTTTTTTTTTTTTTTGGTTATTTTTGTTATTTTTTTAATTGTGTATTTTTATTTATTTACTTGAGAGCAACAGACAGAGAAAGAGGCAGACAGAGAGAGAATGGGCGGGCCTCCAGCCACTGCAATAGAAACGCGTGCGCCCCCTTGTGCATCTGGCTAACGTGGGTCCTGGGGAATGGAGCCTCAAACCAGGGTCCTTAGGCTTCACAGGCAAGCACTTAATTGCTAAGCCATCTCTCCAGCGCTATTTTTGGTTTTTTGAAGGAGGCTGCCTTGAACTCATAGTGATCCTCCTACCTTAGCCTCCAGGTTTCTGAGATTAATGGCATGTGACACCTTGCCTTGCCTAAGAATTTATAATTTTCAATACATTTTATTTATTTATTTGAGAGAGAGAGAATAGGCACACGGGGGATTGGGGGAGGTGGAGAGAAAGAGAATGCGCATGCCAGGGCCTCCAGCCACTACAAACGAACTCCAGCTGCATGTGCCACCTTGTGCATCAGGCCTTATATGGATACTGGGAAATCAAACCTGAATCGTTTGGCTTTGCAGGCAAGTGCCTTAACTGCTCAGCCATCTCTCCATCCCTTCAATCCATTTTTGTGGTGCTGAGGGATAATATATTTTTTTTTCAAGGGAAGGTCTCACTCTAGTCCAGGCTGACCTGGAATTCACTACGTAGTCTCAGGGTGGCCTTGAACTCATGGTGATCCTCCTACCTCTGCCTCCCGAGTGCTGGGATTAAAGGCGTGTGCCACCACGCCCAGCTTTAAATTTTTGAGTGAACGAATAAATGAATGAGAAAGCTGCAAAGAGGAAAACTTGGACCAGTTAAAGTTAGCAGAGTTCATTAAAGCAAGGCAGGACAAATCAAAAATGATTTCAGATTTGGGTGGCTCCCTAAAGCAGAATAAGCCCAACAATGCGATCTGACAGCAATTACAGAGAAAGAGAAATGAGGCATAGAAAACAACTCAATTGGAGACACCCAGTTAATCATTCAGTCACTTGTTAAGGCTTACATGCCAACTGTTTACAGCTTAATTAGTTAATTGGTTACGGTACTTTTGCAACTAACCCTAATTCAATTATTATAATTAAGCTCCAGTGGTTGGGTCTGTTGAATCTTATGCAAGTCTCAAATCTAAATCCCTGCTCTCAAAAAAGAGAGGAGGGGTGCCAGGAGAGGTGATTTAGCAGTCTGGCGCATGCCTGCAAAACCAAAGGACCCAGAATCAGTTCCCCAGGACCCACATAAGCCAGGTGGTGCATGTGTCTGGAGTTCCTTTTCAGTGGGTAGAGGTCCTGGTGCGCCCATTCTCTCTCTCCCAAATAAATAAGTAAATAAATAAATATGATAAATAAATCCCTGCTCTCCGATTTGACCTTGAACTTTCTATAAAACCAAAGATGACCTTGAACTTCTGTTCCTTCTGCCTCCATATCCCAAGTGCTGACATTATAGGCATGTGCCACCTTGTCTGGATTATGTAGTGCTAAGGACAGAAGCCAGGGCTTTGCACATGCTAGGCAGGCATCCCCCCAACTGAGCCATCTCCCCAGCCAACTCCCATAATTTTTTTTTTGAGGTAGGGTTTCACACTAGCCCAGGCTGACCTGGAATTCACTATGTAGTCTCAGGGTGGCCTTGAACTCATGGCATTCTTCCTACTTCTGCCTCCCGAGTGCTGGGATTAAAGGCACACACCACCATGCCCAGCTTCATAATTTTTTTTTTTTTTTAGAGAGAGAGAATAGGCACCCAGGGCCTCAGCCACTGCGATTGAACGCCAGACGCTTATACCACCTAGTGGGCATGTGTGACTTTGCGCTTGCCTCACCTTTGTGTGTCTGGCTTATGTGGGATCTAGAGAGTCAAACATGGGTCCTTAGGCTTTTCAGGCAAGTACCTTAACTGCTAACCATCTCTCCATCCCATCCCATAATTTTTCGGTGTGTGTGTATAGTGTATGGTGTGTGCACGTATAATGTGTATACACATGCATGTGTAGATGTTTGCTCCAATTGCATGCAGAGGTCAGGGAGTGTTTTCCTCTATTGCTCATCCATGGTTATTTATTTATTTATTTATTAAGAGAGAATGAGAGAGAGAGGGAGAGAGTATGGGTGTGCCGGGGCCTCCTGCAACTGGAAATGAACTCCAGGTGCATGTGCCACTTTGGGCATCTGGCTTTATGTTGGTACTGGGGAATCGAATCTGGGGCCATCAGGTTTTATGAGCAAGTGCCTTTAACCACTGAGCCATCTCCCCAGCCCCGTGTTGTTTCTTTTGAGATGGAATCTCACACCGAAACTGGAGCCATTTCTTCCATTCAGACTGGCCCAAGCAATCGTCCAATCTCCACCCCGCACGGGACGGAGGTTAGGGGCGCAGCCCTGCTTTCTTATATGCGCCGAGGGGTTCAATTCAGGCCACTTCCGGCCCTCGTAGGCCCTTGTGCTGACACAGCAAGTGCTTTTACCCACTGAGACTTTCCCCCCAACCCTTCATTATTTTTTTGTTTGTTTGTTTATGAATCAGAGGATTCTGCATTTAGTTCTTTAAAAAAAAACATTTAGGGCTGGAGAGATGGCTTAGCGGTTAAGCGCTTGCCTGTGAAGCCTAAGGACCCCGGTTCGAGGCTCGGTTCCCCAGGTCCCACGTTAGCCAGATGCACAAGGGGGCGCACGCGTCTGGAGTTCGTTTGCAGAGGGTGGAAGCCCTGGCGCGCCCATTCTCTCTCTCTCTCCCTCTATCTGTCTTTCTCTCTGTGTCTGTCACTCTCAAATAAATAAATAAATAAGTAAAAAAAAATTATTTTTATTTATTTATTAGAGACAGAGAGAGGGAGAGAAACAGAAAGAGAGCAAGAATGGGCACAGCAGGGCCTCTAGCCACTGCAAAGGAACTCCAGACACATGTGCCACCATGTACATCTGGCTTACGTGGGACCTAGAGAATCAAACCTGGGTTCTTAGGCTTCACAGGCAAGTGCCTTAACCACTAAGCCATCTCTCCAGCCCTTTAGTGCTTTTATAAAACTTGTAATTGACAATCTCCATACATATACATAATACACCGTGATCATAATCCCCCCCACCACCTTCCTTGGCCTCCCCTCCTTTCCCACCTTCACAGAAACCCTTCTTTCCAGTTAGTCCCTATTCTATTATGGTTTTTTGTTGTTGTTGTTTTCTTTCTAGGTAGGGTCTCTCGCTCTAGCCCAGGCTGACCTGGAACTCACTCTGTAGTCCCAGGCTGGCCTCCAACTCACAGCAGTGCTCCTACCTCTGCCTCCCAGGTGCTGGGATTGAAGGTGTGCGCCACCACGCCTGGACCTACGCTATTTGCTATCATCATCTCCCTCACCCCTATTCTGTAGGTCTGTGTAGGTAGCATCAGCCACTGTGAGGTCATGAAAACCGTGGCCACTTTGTGTCTGGAAGACAGTTTTGCAAGGACCCCTCCCCTTCCTTTGGTTCTTACGTTCTTTCCACTACCTCTTCTGTAATGGACTCTGAGCCTTGGAGGGTGTGGTAGAGATGTGTCTCAGTGCTGAACCACTCCACTGTCACTTCTTCTCAGCACTGTGGTGAGTTCTGAGTTTTCCTAGTGGTAACTGCCATCTGAAAAAAGAAGCTTCTCTAGCCAAAAGTGAGAGCAGCATTAATACATGGGCATAAACATAAGTGTTTAGAGGGCAGTTTGGTGTGCACAGTGTATCCATTTAGCCAGACATTTAGTGATAGCTCCACTCTAGGCTTTATGACCTACTCATCCACAGGCTTTTTTTTTTTTTTTTTAAACAAAGGAATGAGTTTAAAGATTATTTATTTATTTGACAGTGAGAAAGAGGGAGAGAGAGAATGGGTGTGCCAGGGCCTCTAACCACTGCAAACGAACTCCAGATGCATGTGCCCCCTTGTGTATCTGGCTAACGTGGGTCCTGGGAAATCGACCCTGGGTCCTTTGGCTTTGCAGGCAAGTGCCTTAACTGCTAAGCCATCCCTCCAGGCCCATCCATAGGCTCTTTGAAGAAAACCTTTTATTGACAACTTCCATAATTATAGACAATAAGCCATGATAATTTCCTCCCCTCCCCACTTTCCCCTTCACAAATCTCCTCCCCATCATGTCCCCTCCGTCTCTCAATTAGGCTCTCTTTTATTTTAATGTCATCATATTTTCCTCCTATGATGAGGGTCTTGTGTAACAGAGGCGAGTTCAGTACCAAAACATCTCAATCACACCCTCCAAGGCTCAGGGTCCATTGTGGAAGAGGTGGCAGAAAGAATCTAGGAGCCAAAGGCAGGGTAGGACTCCTTACAATGCACCCTTCCAGACACGATTTGGCCTCACAGTGCCTAGTACTATCTGCATATAGGATTTTGATTAGGTTTGCAGTACAGGGCAGGGATTACCTCTGTGGAACAAGCCTCAAGTCCAATTACAGAGTAGCTGGTTTTTCCCATCACCACATGCCACCATCGCACCTGTTGGTGTATTGGGTCTGGCTAGCCATGAACTTTGTGGGCACACTCCTGGTTAAGACTGTTGATGACTTTTCTGCCCCCCCCAAAGCCACATAGTTCTTTCCAGTATTTTGACCGCTAGTCAACGGGGACGAGGCTCCCAGCTGAGCTTCAGCTTGACTTCTCAGGGTCCTGCAGCCCAAGCAAATTGGTATCTTCAGCAATATTGTCTTAACATCTAGTTCTGATGGGCTGCCAAGAGCCTATAATGTTGGGGGTGGACATCAGGGGCTTCTCTAACCAACAACTCACTGGAAGCTATCCCACTTTTGGCACTGAAATTTTCTTTTCTTTTCTTTTCTTTTTGTTTTGTTTTTGTTTTTGTTTTTCAAGGTAGGGTCTCACTCTGGTCTAGGCTGACCTGGAATTAACTCTGTCATCTCAGGGTGGCCTTGAACTCATGGCAATCCTCCTACCTCTGCCTCCCGAGTGCTGGGATTAAAGGCATGTGCCACCACGCCCAGCGGCACTGAAATTTTCTTGTAACTATCTATGGCTTCTATGGATTATCACCCCCCCCACACACACACACACAGGGTACTTCTGCCCAAACTCTAAATCTTATTTTCAGGATGAAAGCCCTGTACGAGAATCACCATTCTGGGCTGGAGAGATGGTGAGATGGTTTAGTGGTTAGGGTGCTTGCCTGCAAAGCCAAAGGACCTGGGTTCGATTCCCTAGTACTCATGTAAGCCAGATGCACAAGGTGGTGCATGTGTCTGGAGTTCGTTTGTAGTGGCTGGAGGCCCTGGTAAGCCCATTCTCTCTCAAATATATATATATTGTTTTTTCTGAGGGAGGGTTTTACTCTAGCCCAGGCTGACCTTGAATTAACTATAGAGTCTCAGGGTGGCCTCGAACTCACGGTAATCCTCCTACCTCTGCCTCCCAAGTGCTGGGATTAAAGGTGTGCTTTTGCCACCATGCCTGGATATCTATCTATCTATCTGTTTTTTTTTAAAAGACTCATCATTCTGAGCCTTGCTTATCCAGAAGGCTTCTCCTTGCTGGACTGCATAGACTGACATGCTGTCATCCACTCTGGAATCATTCCCCTGATATCCTGTGCTTTAGGTCAGAGAAATCAGAGAAACCCCAAGACACCTCCCAGCTATCAGCCAGCCACTTGGGAACCAGCACAGGGCAAGGAAAAGAGCGTGGGACTTATCTGACGTACATATTACATGGGTCTAAAAAAAATCATGCAGGCACTTTGACCCAGAGATTCCACAGCTAGGAATTTATCCTAAAGAAGCAAGGAATGATTGTGGACAAAGCTTTAGCTAAAAGGATGGAAAGACCCCTTATGTCTGTGGGGGAAGCATGGGGACAACCCTTACAGGAGCTGGCTAAATGAACTGGTCAACATTCATGTGGGCTACTGTATACTTGCATACTTTCCTTTTATTTTCTAAGGTTTTTTTTTTTTTTTTTGTGGTAGGGTTTCACTCTAGCTCAGGCTGACCTGGAATTCACTATGTAGTCTCAGGGTGGCCTCGAACTCATGGTGATCCTCCTAATCTCTGCCTCCCAAATACTAGGATTCAAGGCGTGCGCCACCATGCCCAATTTATTTTCTAATTTTTTTGATATTTATTTTCAAGCAGAGTGAGAGGTAGAGTGAAGAGAGACAGACAGAATGGGTATACCAGGGCCTCCAGATACTATAAACAAACTCCAAATGCACCACTTTGGGTACCTGGCTTTATGTGGCACTGGGAAGTTGAACTCGGGTCATTAGGCTTTGCAGGCGAGCGCCTTAACTGCTGAGCCGTCCCTCCAGCCCCCACCGTACACTTTCTCTGTTCAGCTTTTGCTTCGTTTTGTATTTCTGGGAATAGAACCTGGCCTCACATATGCTGAGCAAGCGCTGTCCTATGGGATGATTTGCCTAAGCCTTGTTACTTTTATTTTCAGACAGGATCTCACTACATTGCCCATGCTGGCCTTTGAACCTGAGGTTCTGCTGCCTCAGCCTCCCAGGTGCTGGGATTACAGGCACGTGCCACCACACTGGCTTGGAGTTTCCCATCTAGCCTTCCCACAATGAACTCTCTGCGATTTCCTTCCACTGTGATCATCAAATTTTGCATTGCATCAGCCCTCTCTCCTACCAGACTGGACTTGTGAAAGCAGGGGGCAGTGTTGATTTTGTTGACCATTCTACATGCTCTGGTGTTCAGCTAGAACATGGGGACATGCTAGTTACTTTTGCCTTGTTGGGACCAAATCCCTGAGCAGAACCACATCATGTATTTTGTATTTTCAGAGGAGTCTGTCCATCACGTCAGGGACGGTGGGTTCTAGCAGAGCAGCTCATGTCACAGCAGTCAAGCAACAGGAAAGACAGCAATGGGAGCCGGGTGTGGTGGTATATGTCTCTAATCCTAGCACTTGGGAGGCAGAGGTAGGAGGATCACTTTGAGTTTGAGGCCACCCTGAGAATACATAGTGAATTCCAGGTCAGCCTGGGCTAGAGTGAGACCCTACCTCAAAAACCAAACAAACAAACAAAAAAAGGGCTGGAGAGATGGCTTAGCGGTTAAGTGCTTGCCTGTGAAGCCTAAGGACCCCGGTTTGAGGCTTGGTTCCCCAGGTCCCACGTTAGCCAGATGCACAAGGGGGCGCACGCGTCTGGAGTTCGTTTGCAGAGGCTGGGAGCCCTGGCGCGCCCATTCTCTCTCTCCCTCTATCTGTCTTTCTCTCTGTGTCTGTCGCTCTCAAATAAATAAATTAAAAAAAAAAAAAAAAAAGAATACCAACATGGGGGCTGGAGAGATGGCTCAGTGGCTGAGGCATTTGCCTGCAAAATCTAAGAACCTGAGTTCGACTCCCCTGTACTCTTGTAAAGCCAGATGCACAATGGAGCACATGCATCTGGAGTTCATTTGTAGCAGCTGGAGGCCCTGGTGTGCCCATTCTCTCTCTGTTTCTGTTTGTCTGTCTCTGGAAAGAAAGAAAGAAAGAAAGAAAGAAAGAAAGAAAGAAAGGAAGGAAGGAAGGAAGGAAGGAAGGAAGGAAGGAAGGAAGGAAGGAAGGAAAGAGAAAGGAAGAGAGACAAAGAAAGGAAACAAACAAACCTGGGGGCTGGAGAGATGGCTCAGCTGTTAAAGCACTTGCCTGCAAAACTCTAATAACCCAGGCTTGATTCCCCAGGACCCGCATATAGCCAGGTGCGCAAAGTGCAGCCAGCACCTGGAGTTTGTTTGCAGTGGCTGGAGGCCTGGCATGCCCATTCTCTCTTTTCTACGTGTGCACCTAAATAAATAAATAAATAAAATAGTTTTACAAATAACAAAAAAGGAAGGAAGACAGGCAGGGCAGGAAGAAATAGGAAAGGAAAAGAGAAAGAAACAAAGAAAGAATGTTAACTATGTTATAATCCCAGGCTACATGCTCACAGAGTGACCCGTTTTATAACTAATTAAGGATTTATAGAAACAAAAATATTGACCTGAGATGGACATCTGGGTAGGAGGAGTGAGTGCATTTTCAGTTCTCTCGTTCCTAGACCCTGCAACGTCGCTGACTCTGGGTGTGTTAGCTCACATCTGTAGCTCCAGCACTCAGGGAGCTGAGGCAAGAGGATTGAGCATTGAAGGACATCTTGGGGTTCATAGATCCAGGACCCGGTCTCAAACAAACAAAACACCATTAGCCTCTGGAGTGACTGTTTTGGGAAGGAAGAGTCACTGAGTTTAACACCATGGAAGAAAGCTGACATAATCTAGACTGTCCAGGTGGAAAAAAATCTCAGGCCAGATGAGAGGTAAATTTGGTTCTTGATTCTTACATAAATTTCATATGTAATGTCAATCTCTATCTCTCTCATTTATTTATTTTCATTTTTTATTACTTATTTTCAGAGAGAGAAAGAGTCAGAGAGAGAGAGAGACAGAGAGAGAATGGGTGCACCAGGGCCTTCACCTGCTGTGAATGAACTCGACACTTGCGCCCCCTTGTGTGTATGTGAACATTGCATGCTTGCATCACTGCATCTGGCTATGTGGGACCTGGAGATTTGAACATGAGTTCTTAGGCTTCGCAGGCACATACCCTAACTACTAAACCATCTCTCCAGCCCTATTTATTTATTTTTTTTAGATTGGGTCTCACTCTAGCCCAGGCCGACCTGGAATTCACTAGATAGTCTCAGGCCGGCCTCAAACTCAAGATGATTCTTCTACCTCTGCCCCCCTTAGTGCTGGCTTGATTTATTTATTTAAGAAGAATTTTGGGGGCTGGGAAAATGGCTTAGTGGTTAAAGCATTTGCCTGTGAAGCCTAAAGACCCCCATTCAATCAGAACCCTTGTAAGCCAGATGCACAAGGGCGCACATGCGTCTGGAGTTTGTTTGCAGTGGCTAGAGGCCCTGGCATGCCCATTCTCTCTCTATCTCTATCTGCCTCTTCCTCTCTCTCTCTCTCTCTTTCAAATAAGTAAATAAAATATTTTTAAAAAGAATTTTTTGAGGGCTGGAGAGATGGCTTAGCGGTTAAGCGCTTGCCTGTGAAGCCTAAGGACCCCGGTTCGAGGCTCGGTTCCCCAGGTCCCACGTCAGCCAGATGCACAAGGGGGCGCACGTGTCTGGAGTTCGTTTGCAGGGGCTGGAGGCCCTGGTGCCCCATTCTCTCTCTCTCCCTCTATCTGTCTTTCTCTCTGTGTCTGTCGCTCTCAAATAAATAAATGAAAATTTAAAAAAAAAAAAAAAAGAATTTTTTGAGGCAAACCCAACAAACTGGCCTTTTTGTATGTCAGAGAAAGTGAGCAAGAGAGAGAGAAAGAAAGAGAGAGAGAGAGAGAATTGGCATGCCAGTGCCTGTAACCACTACAATAGAACTCCAAACGCTTATGCTACCTTGTGCTCATGTGCAACCTTGCGCACTTGCCTCACTTTGTGTGTCTGGCTTACGTGGGACCTGAATAGTAGAGCATGGGTCCTTAGGCTTTGCAGGCAAGTGCCTTAACTGCTAAGCCATCTCTGTAGCCCATTTATTTATTTATGTTGGGCTGGAGTTTAGATGTTATCTCTGGGACTCGGTGTTCTCACCTGAGAAATGGAATTCATCTAAAGTGCTCAGGGATGTTGAAAGCACCAGAGAAAAGCACTTTTCAAAATTGGCTATTGCAGTCCTATCGCTAAGTTGAAGGAGCTCTTTTTTTTAAAAATATTTTTTTCGTTCATTTTTATTTATTTATTTTTTGAGAGTGACAGAGAGAGAGAAAGAGGCAGATAGAGAGAGAGAGAATGAGCACGCCAGGGCTTCCAGCCACTGCAAACGAACTCCAGACGCGTGTGCCCCCTTGTGCATCTGGCTAACGTGGGTCCTGGGGAACCGAGCCTCGAACCGGAGTCCTTAGCTTTCACAGGCAAGCACTTAACCGTTAAGCCATCTCTCCAGCCCAGGAACTCTTTTTTTTTTTCTTCCTCAAAATGTTTTATTTATTTATTTTATTTATTTATTTGAGAGCGACAGACACAGAGAGAAAGACAGATAGAGGGAGACAGAGAGCATGGGCGCGCCAGGGCTTCCAGCCACTGCAAACAAACTCCAGACACGTGCACCCCCTTGTGCATCTGGCTAACGTGGGACCTGGGGAACCGAGCCTCAAACCGGGGTCCTTAGGCTTCACAGGCAAGCGCTTAACCGCTAAGCCATCTCTCCAGCCCCCCAAAATGTTTTATGTTTATTTATTTGAGAGAGAGAGACTCCAGATGCATGTGCTACCATGTGCACCTGGCTTACTTGGGTTCTGGGGAGTTGAACCTAGGTTCTTAGTCTTTTCCGGCAAGTGCCTTAACCACTAAGTAATCTTTCCATCCCAGGAACTCTTTTGTTTTTTTCAAAAATATTTTTTTTTATCTATTTATGAGAGTATGAGACAGAGAGAGAAAGAGAGAGAGAGAGAATGGACACACCAGGGCCTCCTGTCTCTGCAAACAAGCTTCCGACACAAGCATCACTATGTGCATCTGGCGTTTCATGGGTACTGGGGAATTAAACCTGGGCTGTCAGTCCTTACAATCAAGTGCCTTTAACCACTGAACCATCTCTTCAGCCCAGCTGCAGGAAGCTCTTATCATGCAGTCATGAGGCTGCTGGAGTAGCCCCTTGGATGCCCACCCTGTCGGATCCACTAACGCCTGCCGTGTGCAGCATGAGCTACACCGAGCATTTGGTCAGTCTCTCCCATCGCCTGTTGTGGCCGCTTGTCTTGCTCTGCTGGCTTGACTTGGTCAGTTCCTAAAGCTTCCGACTTCACCACTTCCAGTCTAAATGGAGAGATCTCCTCTGTGCCCATCGAATGGCATCTGGACGGCTGCACTCAGCATCCCAGTGAGGGCTATTTATTGAGACAGACTCCAAGCTCTGTGCGTAATATCTGGAAGCCAAATATAACCAAAGCTGCTTGTTGCCTAGTCTCTACATGGTGATTTATTTGGTAGAAAATATGTAACTGGAAGTAATTAACATCTTTTCTCAGTCTTTCAAAAAAAATTCCAGTGATGCCAGGCGTGCTGGCGCACGCCTTTAATCCCAGCACTCGGGAGGCAGAGGTAGGAGGATTGCCATGGGTTTGAGGCCACCTTGAGACTACAGAGTGAATTCCAGGTCAGTTTGGGCTAGAGCGAGACCCTACCTTGAGCCCTCCCCCCACCCAAAAAATAAATTAAAAAAAAAAATTTCCAGTGAGTCCTGTTTTTTTTAGGTGCTGGGATGGAATCTGGAGCTTCATGCATGCTAGGCAAACACTCTACTAAAAAGCTCTACCCTCTGGCCCAAGAGTGAGGATGTGTGTGTGTGTGGTGTGCATAAGAAGACTGTGTGTGTGTGTGTGTGTGTGTGTGTGTGTGTGTGTGCAGAGGTTGATATTGGCTGTCTGCCTCCATTGGGCTCCACTTGATTTACTAAGGTGAGGTCTCTCACCTGAACCCTGAGCTCACCAACTCAGTTAGTCTTGCTAGGCACCTGATCCTGTCTCCATCTCCCTGTGCTAGAATTACAGGTGGGCATCCATACCCACCTGCCATCTTATGTGGGTGCTGGGACTCTGAACTGGGGCTTATGCAGCAAGTGTCCTGCTGACTGAACCCGTCAGTGAGTAAAGTTGTTTCCTACGTGGGGGAGGGGAGTCTTGTGTGTACGAGTTTGCGCATATCACAGCACATGTGTGGAGGTCAGAAGACACCCTCAAGCTGGAGGTGGTGGCCCACGCCTTTAATCCAAGCACTTGGGTGGCTGGGGCAGGAGAATCGTTGTGAGTTCGAGGCCAGCCTGAAACCATATGGTGAATTTCGGGTCAGACTGGGCTAGAGTAAAACCCTACCTCAAAAACAAAACAAAATAAAACAGGGCTGGCACAAGGTGGTGCATGTGTCTGGAGTTTTTTCGCAGTGGCTGGAGGCTCTGGTGCCCATTCTCTCTCTCTCTCTCTCTCTCTCTGTCTCTCTCAAATAAATAAACAAAAAGCGAACAAAAAATTAAAAAAAAAAAAAAAGGACGGAAGAGGAGAAGGAAGAGGAGGAGGAGGGGGAAGAGAAAGAAAAAGACAAGGTTGGCATGTTGGTTCCTATTGCCCACCTTGTTTGAGACAGAGTCTTGTTTTTTCTGCTGCTGTGAACACCAGACTAGCTGGACCTAAGTTTTGGGATTCTCTTGACTCTGCCTCCCATTGCTATAGGCTCATTGGGATTACAGACACATGTGCCACTGAGTCAGGCTTTTTGTGGGTTCGGAACTCTGGGTCAGGCTTGCACAACAAGCTCTTTGAACCACTGAGCCATTCTCCTGGCCACCTGAGTACATTTCTTTTTCTTTTTTTTTCTAGAGAGAGAGAGAGAAAGAGACAAACAGAGAGAACTGGTGGACCAGGGAATCCACCACTGCAATTTTACTCCAAAGGTTTGCACCACCTACTGGGCATGTGCAACCTTGTTCTTGCCTCACCTTTGTGTGTCTGGCTTACATGGGATCCAGAGAGTAGAACATGGGTCCTTAGGCTTCGCAGGCAAGCACCCTAACCACTAAGCCATCTCTACAGCCCTAATTAAAATTTGAAGTAGTGAAACTCAAAGCAGAGAGATAAAACCATTTTTTGGGAGGTAGGGTTATTACTTGTTTTGTTATTATTTTATGAGGAAGGGCCTCACTATGCAGCAGAAGCTGGCCTGGCCTGGAACTTTCTATGTAGCCTAGGCTGGCCTTGATTTCAGATTCTCCTTCTTCTGACTCCCCAGTACTAGAATGGTAGACATGTGCCACCACCCCTGGCTGGCAGACTTTTTTTTTTTTTTTTTTTTGAGGTAGGGTCTCACTCTAGTCCAGGCTGACCTGGAATTCACTATGTAGTCTCAAGCTGGCCCTGAACTCACAGCAATCCTCCTATCTCAGACTTCCAAGTGCTGGGATTAAAGGTGTGCACCACCACACCCAGCTATAATATTTTATTTGATAAATGTCACACCATGAACTGGTCTATTGGGTTTAAATACTATCAATTAAAATTGAAACATATTTCTCTTTCTGGTTTTTTTTAAACATTTTATTGACAACCTCTGTGCATATGTAGATTGTGTTTTTTTCTTTTTTAAATTTATTTGAGGGGGAGATAGAGAGAAAGAGGTAGAGAGAGACAGAGAGAGGGGGAGAATGGGCACACCAGCGCCTCTAGCCACTGCAAACAAGCTCCAGATACATATGCCACCTCGTGCATATAGCTTACATGGGTCCAGGGGAATGGATGTGGGTCCTTAGGTTTTGCAGGCAAACGCCTTAACCACTAAGCCACTTATCCAGCTCCTGTTAATTGTTTTTAAATGAAAGAACAGAACAAGAAATGAAAATAATTCCTGTTTCCTCCATGATTGATTCTGAAGCTACATTTTTGTTCTAGAGGTAGAGTTTAAACGTGACGTGCTCGAAGCCAAATACAGTCTTTGCAATATCTGAGAGTACTTCGCATCTTTTGCTTGTGTGTGTGTGTGTAATGCAGTGGTGGGAGTGATGTGCTGTGTGTGGTGTATGTACCTGTGTGTGTCCTCGCAGGGCCCCATGGGTCACCTGTGATGGCCTGGAGGGGTCCTTAGGCTTCACAGGCAAGCGCTTAACTGCTAAGCCATCTCTCCAGCCCTCCGCTGTCATTCTTATTTTGAGTCAGAGTCTCTTACCAGAGCTTGCTGGGTTTTTTGTTGTTGTTGTTTTGTTTTATTTATTTATTTATATTTTTATTTTTTTCGAGGTAGGGTCTCACTCTGGCCCAGGCTGACCTGGAATTAACTATGTAGTCTCAGGGTGGCCTCGAACTCACAGTAATCCTCCTACCTCTGCCTCCCAAGTGCTGGGATTAAAGGCATGAGCCACCACGCCCGGCTCTTGCTGTTTTTTTCATGAGCCAGGGTGCTTCCCTGGTCTCTGCTCCCCTTGGTGGGACTGGGGTTACAGGCCCCCATCCTGGAGATTCAAACTCGGGCAGTTCCAGGTCTTCATGCTTGAGCAGGCAGTGCACTTAACCACTCAGCCATCTCTCCAGTCCCACACCTGTGTTTTGAATTCTGTCTTCCAGGCTGAAAAACCCTAAATCCTTTATCTTAGTTGACACATTTCAGACGTTCCCTTAACACCGTCTGTCACCTCTGGAGCTTGATGGGGACCTTCAAAGGTCTTGACATGCAGAGCTATGAATTCCACAGGAGAGGGTTACACGTGGGAACCAGTTATGCCAGTGTTCAAACCTGGATAGGGCCCTACGACTTTTGGCCTGTGATTCTCTCTCAGCCCATTTGTTCATGGCTGCAGTTTCATAAGCATCTTTATCATCTCTTGGAGTTAATAAAGGATTAGATGAGTTAATTTATCATTACCTAGGTATGATTATTTCTCGGCTTTTCCACCTGCTAAAGGAACAGGATTTGTGCTGACTTTGTGCCTTACCACTCCTTTTCATACATATATAAATTTATTTATTTGCAAGCAGAGAGATACAGAGAGAGAGAGAGAGAGAGAGAGAGAGAGTATGGGTGTGCCAGGACCTCCAGCCACTGCAAATGTACGTGCCAGATTTATGTGCCGCTCCGTGCATTTGGCTTTCATGGGTACTGGAGAATCAAACTCAGGTCCTTAGACTTGGTAGGCAAACACATTAACCAATGAGCCCTATCTCCAGTCCCTTTAATGTTGTATGTAAGTGTGGTGCATGCATGTGCTTGTATATGTTTATATGTGTGTGTGTGTGTGTGTGTGTGTGTGTGTGTGTGTGCGCTTGTGTGGAAACCAGAAGTCAGTGTCAACTATGTTCTTCAATCACTCTCCACCTTATTATTTATTTATTTATATTCAAGGAAAGGTCTCACACTAGCCCAGGCTGACTGGAATTCACCATGTAGTCTCAGGGTGGCTTCCAACTCACAGTGATCCTCCTACCTCTGCCTCCCAAGTGCTGGGATTAAAGGTGTGCGCCACCACACCTAGCTATGCCTCATTTTAAAAAATATTTTTTTAATTTATTTGCAAGCAGAGAGAGAGAGATAGAAAGAGAAGACAGATAGACAGAATAGGCATGCCAGGGCCTCCAGCCACTGCAGATGAACTCCAGGTACATGGGCCACTTTGTGCATCTGGGTACTAGGGAATCGAACCTGGGTTGTTAGGCTTTGTAGGCAAGCGCCTTAACTGCTAAGCTATCTCACCACTTCTGCTATCTCACCACTTCCTTTTTTTTTTTGAGTTTTTTAAAAATATTTTATTTACTTATTTATGAGAGAGAGAGACAGAATGGGCACACCAGGGCTTCTAGCCATTGCAAATGAACTCCAGATGCATATGCCACTTTGTGCATCTGTCTTTATGTGGCTACTAGGGAATTGAACCTGGGTCGTTAGGCTTTGTAGGCAAGCCCCTTAACTGCTGAGTCATCTCTCTTGCCCAACCCTGCACTCTTTTCTTTTTTAATTTTATTTATTTATTTATCTGAGATAGAGACAGAGGGAGAAAGAGACAGATATATACAGAGAATGAATACACCAGGGCCTCTAGCCACTGCCAAAGAACTCCAGATGCATGCGCCATCTTGGGCAGCTGGCCTATTTGGGTACTGGAGAATTGAACTTGGGTCCTTAGGCTTCTCAGGCAAATGCCTTAACCCCTGAGCTATTTCTCCAGCCCAACCCTGCACTCTTGCATAGAGAATTTTGTCAATGACAGTGAAATTTCTATTTTGTGATGGTAACAAAGTGCAGACTGATTTTTGGAGGGCTTTTATAGTGGTTCTTTTTTTTTTTTTGCATGCATGCATGCATGCATGTGTGTGTGTGTGTGCATGTGTGTGGTGTGTGCTTGTATGTGCAGATGTGTGCATGCGGAAGCCAGAGAAGAATGTTGTGTGTCCTTTTAGTGCCCACCCACATACATCCTTGAGACTGGGCCACATCCTCAGCCCGGAGCTGCTGTCTATCAGGGAGCCCCAGCAATTCTCTGGTCTCCACCTAGACTGGGCTTACAGGCACGTGTGGCCACACCCAGCCTTTTACATGGGTCCTGGGGAGCCAAGCTTTCTCTGGACCTTTTGCTTAAGCAGCAAGCACTCTTGCATGCTGAGACATCTCCCCAGCCTGGTTCTTAAATTCTCTGCATGAAACACTGTCCTGTGTGGCATTCTGATGTCCCTAGCTGCCATTGGCATGTCACTGCAGGAAGGGTTGGACGTCTCATGTAGCATGGAGGGTGGGTCCCTGTCAGCTGACTTGAATTCTCTGAACCCATTTCCTTATTGCTTAAAATGGAATTTAATCATACCTCTTATAAAAGATAGCTGCACGATAAAAATGTCATAGCTAGGTGTGGTAGCACACAACCGCCAGTCCAGCACCTGGGAGGTAGAGGCGGGAGGATAAGTGACAGGCCAACCTTGACCACACATTGGGACGCTGTTTCTCCAAAAACAGAAGGAAAAAAAAAAAGTGGTACATGCATCTGGGGTTCATTTGCAGTAGCTAGAGGCCCTGGTGTGCCCATTCTGTGTGTGTCTCTCTCTCTCTTTCTCTCCCTCCCCCCCTCCCATAAGCAAGAGAGCTGCTTTCTTGGTGAACCTGGTACCAGCACAAGGGTGAAGGAGATAGACACAGAGAACAATCAACTCCTACTGGACCAGATATCCAGACACAGAGGCTCCCAAGACCTCATCACTGAAGCCGACCTAAAACAAACCCAACATGGCTCCGGGAAATCTGGGGAAGAGGGGTCAGAAAGAATGTCAGAGCCACACGTTGGGTCATGATACACAGAGACATTTCCTCTTACCCATAACTGATGGCTAACCTCACAAGAACTATCCATATTCCCCAACGAGGAGGGTCCCTGCAGAGGGGGGAAGACAGGGAGAAGGTTAACAATGGTACCAACTTGACTGTATTTAACTGAGTACAAAATTAATTTTAAAAGTATCACATAGGGCTGGAGAGATGGCTTAGTGGTTAAGCACTTGCCTGTGAAGCCTAAGGACCCCGGTTCGAGGCTCGATTCCCCAGGACCCATGTTAGCCAGATGCACGAGGGGGCGCATGCATCTGGAGTTCGTTTGCAGTGGCTGGAGGCCCTAGCGCGCCCATTCTCTCTCTCTTTCCCTCTGTCTGCCGCTTTCAAATAAATAAACACAAAATGTTTTTTAAAGTCTCGCGTACATAGTGCCGCTATTTTTACAAAGTTGTTAAAAGAGAGCCTTCTGATGCATTTCTTATCGTGTGTACAACTGCTAATGAACACTATAAAATTTCTCAGTAAAAACTCAACTAACTTTGATTCTGCTCTATAATTTTGTCATTTTTATGTGAGGGCTAAGGATGTCCTACATTTTGTAGACAATAGGAAAATGTCCATGAAATCATCATTTGGGGTGTAATAATATGTCTGTCAGGCAAGATGATTTTCAACATTTTGTTATAAAATTGGCTCTATTCTTTTGTGTATACTATTAACTGTTGAAGAGTTTTTGTCAATCAAAATTTTGAAAAGGAAACTTTAGAATCTACCTGTATCAGTGAACATTACTCTTAAGTGGTCCTGAATTCTTCTCCAACATTCATGGTAATTCATGAGGAACAGCTGATATAATACGAATCAGGATATCCACTTCGTATGAAAAAGAGTATAAATAACTTTTTTTCTAGCATGTAGGTCTTTACGATAACTCATTGCTTCAAAATTATTAGTGAAAATGCATTTAGGGTACCAGAGTTGCATTTTAGCTTTCTCCCACCTTTAAATTTACAAGTGGACTCTCTGATTTTAAAAACACCTTGTTGTGGGTGCCCAAGATTTAAAAATGGAGGCTCCAGTATTTAATTGTTTAGGTTTAAAGCTGGATGTCACCACTTCAGGTTGTTGACTTTAGGCAACTTGGGGAACATTTGGAGGTCATCATTTTTCTCATCTGCAAAATGTGAACAATGACAATAATAATATCTTTCTAAAATAAAGTTTTTGATTTTTAAAATGAAATAAAGTAATAACATGCAAAACACCTGAAAAAATTTTTTAAGGAGCCTAGGGGGTGGAGGTGGTACTAGAGAGATGGCTTAGCAGTTAAGGTACTTGCCTGAGAAGCCTAAGGATCCAGGTTCGATTACCCAGAACCCACATAAACCAGATGCACAAGGCGGTGCATGCCTCTGATGCCTCTGGAGTTCGTTTGCAATTGCTAGAGGCCCTGGCATGCTCATTCTGCCTGCCCCCACCTCTCTATCTATATATAAATTATATATATATATATATATATATATAAATATATATATTTTTTATATATATATATAATTTGATACAGAGAAAGAGGCAGAGAGAGAGAGAAAGAGAGAGGGAGAGAATGAGCATGTCAGAGCCTTCAGCCACTATAAACAAACTCCAGATGCATGCGCCTCCTTGTGCATCTGGCTTACATGGGTCCTGGGGAATCAAATGGGGATCCTTTGGCTTTGCAAGCAAATGCCTTAACTGCCAAATCATCTCTCCAGCCCTACAGGCCCATCTTTAATGAATACATTTCCCTGGTGGAGAAGTCTATAGAAGAGCAGCTGCTGGAGCGGAGCCCTTGGAGTCAACATGGCAGCATTCACCACCTCACTGCAGTGGGCACTCTATAAAGATGAAGTGGCCAGGACCATATTCTGACGGGCTGCTCATATTCACGGCCTTTCTGGGTTTTTTTGTTGTTGTTGTTTTGTTTTTTCAAGGTAGGGTCTTGCTCTAGCCCAGGCTGACCTGGAATTCACTATGTAGTTTCAGGGTGGCCTCGAACTCATGGCGATCCTCCTACCTCTGCAACCCTCCCCCCCAGTGCTGGGATTAAAGGCGTGTGCCACCACACCCGGCTCTTTCTGCCTTTGAAGGAAACGTTTGTGGACCACAGAGCAGCAAAGGAAGGCCGTGGGCTGGATTTAAGCAGTGGCCAGGGAGCGACTTCCCTGTGCAAGTCACCGTCTACAGCCGCTTCCCAGTATAACCTGAAGCCCTGCGTCTCACCTCCAGACAACAGGGGGGACCATGATGACGTCACCAGCAGGGTCAAAGACATGGGTTCATGACAGCAGCAGATGTATTTAAGCAAATTTTTTGGTTTATTTTTATTTATTTATTTGAGAGTGACAGATAGAGAAAGAGGCAAGGAGAGAGAGAATGGACACGCCAGGGCCTCCAGCCACTATAAACGAACTTCAGATGCGTGCGCCATTTATGCATCTGGCTAACGTGGGTCCTGGGGAATCGGGCCTGTGTCCTTTGGCTTTGCAAGCAAATGCCTTAACCGCTAAGCCATCCCTCAAGCCCAAGCCCCTATTTTTTTTTTGTTGTTATTTTTATTTATTTATTTGAGAGCGACAGACAGAGAGGGAAAGAGGCAGAGAGAGAGAGGGAGGAGAGTGGGCGCGCCAGGGCTTCTAGCCACTGCAAATGAACTCCAGATGCGTGCACCCCCTTATGCACCTGGCTTACGTGGGTCCTGGGGAATCGAGCCTCGAACCGGGGTCCTTAGGCTTCACAGGCAAACGCTTAACCACTAAGCCATCTCTCCAGTGCCCAGCAGATGTATTTTAGAAAGACCAACTGTGCCATAGTCCTTCAGTCATGTGAAGCATTGGGTCACCAACACCATGACTGACCCTCCTTATAAACCCTTTTGTCCTGAAACACCTTAGCTCCCCGTGCAGGCCCCTCTCCCGGGGCTTCTGAGTCAGACTGCTCTGGAGCAGGCCCCTGTGGGCCATTGCAGCTGGGGGCCCTTCCCCAGGGGACATGGTGATTGATGTGTCCACACGGGTAGCCCACCCCCACGTCCCGAGCCCTTTGTCATAGCAGGCACTGCATCCGTCTTTGTGCGCACCACGGCGCTTTTGTACATGGGTCGGTTTCGGGCCTCGGCCTCAATGGGGGTTTTGTCGGGGAGTATTTATCTGGGGTGTTACTGGAACCAGCTTCCTGCCCGGGTTTCTGAACCTCCTATGATCGCAGCTTGGCTTGGCTGTGGGAATGAGCCGAGAGAGACCTCTCTGCTCCATAGACGCTGCTGGTGGAAATGAAGTCCCGCCTTCCAGTTGCAATCCTTACAACCTTGTGCTCTGCTAGACCTCACGGAGCCCACTGCTTCTAGAAGTCTCTTTCAAGCGGTATTTTCAACAACAACAACAAAAAAAAAACCCCACTATTTTTATAGGTGAAAACTCAGGCTAAGCTAGTGCATATGATCTTGGAACTTCCATGGTGACCCACTCAAAGATCAAAGGAGTATATGCTGCGTGCTTATCAGTTGCTAGCGCTGTGAACGCAAAAATGCTTTCCATACTGGTGTGCCCCTCTTCCCAGGAACCAGTGAAAACTGGCTGTATTAGACCAAAAGCTAGCTAGCTTGTGATTATGGCATGTTAAGTGTGTCTGTGCGTGTTTGCTTAAAATCCTTCCCATATAAGCCATTGTGCTGCGTTTTTTTTTTTTTTTTTTTTTTTTTTTTTTTTTTTTTTTGTTGTTGTTTTTTGAGGGGTTAGTGAGGGCTCTGCAAGTTCTTAATCCTGTCAGAATCTCCCTTGCCAAGATGGCCTCCACTGACAGGCTCAGCTCAGTTGGCAGTGCATAGCATCGCTGTCACCTGTCAGCTTTGGTACATAGTTAGCAACGGAAAAACACGTGGGTCACATCTCAACAGAGAAGAAGACATGGCTGGAGAGATGGCTTAGCAGTTAAGGTGCATGCCTGTGAAACCTAAGGACCCAGGTTCAATTCTGCAGGTCTCATGTAAGCCAGCTGCACATGGTGGGACATGCATCTGGAGTTCGTTTGTGGTGGCTAGAGGCCCTGATGTGCCTGTTCTCTCTCTCTCTCTCTCTCTCTCTCTCTCTCCCCCTCTGTCTGTCTCAAATAAATAAAGAAAGAAGAAAACAATGGTTCAGTTCCAAATGTATACCTTTGATTTCAATCTTTATAGTAAATATAAGAGTCTGTACTGATTTTCATGTGACTTTTGATTTTCAAGACTGAGTTACAAGCTAGGTTGTGTGTTTTCCTTACAGGCTCGAGGGGAAGCTCCACAATGGCATGAGCAGAGGGTGGACATCACTCCCTGGCCAACATATGGTGGACAATAGCAACAGGGGAGAGTGCCAAACACTGGCAAGGGGAAACTGGCTATAACAATCATAAGCCCGCCCTCAACAATACACTGCCTCCAGGAGGCTTTAATTTCCATTGCCATCAGCTAATGGGGGACACCTGAACCAAACTACCACATTCTGCCCCTGGCCCCCATAAACTGATAACCATACATGATGTAAAATGCAATGCATTCATCCAACTTTCAAAGTCCCCATAGTTTTATCAATTCCAATGATATTCATACATCCCCATCGTCCAAGATATTTTAACTGAGCCCTAATACCAAAAAATAACCTCAAAAAACCCATAATGGCACAGAATAAACATTCACACTGCAAAAGATGGCATTGGGAATAGTAAAGAAATATTCAGCCAATACAAGATTTAAAACAACCAGGACAAACATCAAACTCTGTAACTCCAAGTCCAACAACTATAGCCAGTGACAAATCTCCAAGACCGGTAATTCTAACCAGCAAGAAGTCCCTGACATTCCAATTCCGCCCCTCCAGCTAGGCTACTCACAGTCCTGGAAAACTTCATCTGGGGTTGGCAGCTTTCCTTAGCAGCCATCTCATGGTCCTGGCATCTCCATTGCAGTTCACAGTTTATCCACATAGCTCCATGGGGTCTCCATGTAGGCATCCAGCAAACTTGCTTCACACTGCCCATGGCCATTTCCAAAACACAAGACTGTGTTGCAAACTCAATGCCTCTCTTTCCTGCATTTCTTATACTCCACAATACCAGGCAGGGTGTCAATTTATTAATCCTGAGGGGAATAAAGCAGACTTTGAAGAATAGGACACTTCTTGAACACTCAGGCCTCTCCAAAAGAGTCTACATTCTTCTTGTTGCCCCAGTGCAGGTCAGCTGGCCCAATCTCAATGGTTGTAATCTCTCAAACAATTTGCAAGTGAATGGGCAGCATTTTAGTCCCAAAAATTTCATTTTTTCTGTGGCATATCCCTCTGCTCACACAAATCCATTTCTACGCAATGTAACCCTGCACAACTTCTCAGGACATGGGCATAACAGCAAGCTTCCCACACAAACTGCTAGCCCAGTCCAAGCAAAGCTCTTTCTCACCCCCATAAGCCAAACCTCACAGTCCATAGTTCTTACTGCATTCAGTTCTTTCAACTCTGACCAGGATAGTCCATCAAGCCTTCCTCTTGAAAATCAGCTCCAAAAGGCCGAAGCCACACAGGCAGGTGTCCAGCAGCAACCCCACTCCTCGGTACCACTTTACTGTTGCAGTCAGGTTCACAGTGCTGGTAGAAATCACCCAACCAAGAGCAGCTTGTGAGAAAAAGAGGTTTATTTTGGCTTACAGGCTCAAGGGGAAGCTCCATGATGGCAGGGGAAAACGATGGCATGAGCAGAGGATGGACATCACCCCCTGGCCAACATAAGGTGGACAATAGCAACCGGAGAGTGTGCCAAACACTGGCATGGGGACACTGAAACTGTCTATAATATCCATAAGCCCGCCCCCAACAACACACTGCCTCCAGGAGGCTTTAATTTTCAATTGGCATCATCTGGGAAGACCAGCATTCAGAACACCTAAGTTTATGGGGGACACCTGAATCAAACCACCACACTACTTTTGTAACATGAGTAAAATTGGAAGTGTTTTTGCAAGAACAACAACAACAACAAAAAAGGTGCCAGGTGTGGTGGCACATGCCTTTAATCCCAGCACTCGGGAGGCTGAGGGAGGTAGGAGAATCGCTGTGAGTTTGAGGCCAGCCTGAGACTATATAGTAGAGTGAGATCCTACCTGGAAAAAGAAAAAAAAAAAAAAAAGGCTGAAGAGATGGTTCAGTGGTTAGAGGTCCTTGCTGCAAAGCCTGATAGCCCAGGTTTGATTCCCCAGTACCCACGTAAAGCCAGGTGCACAAAGTGGTACTGCGGTACTCGGCCTTGGTGTTCTCATTTTTATCCATTCTCTCTCTCTCTCTGCTTGCAAATGAATAACAAATAAAAACATTTTTTAGGGGCTGGAGAGATTGCTTAACGGTTAAGGCACTTGCCTGTGAAGCCAAAGGAGCCAGGTTCAATTCCCTAGTACCCACATAAGCCAGATGCACAATAGGGCACATGTGTCTGGAGTTCCTTTGCAGTGGCTAGAGGCCCTGGCATGCCCATTATCTCTCTGCCTGTCTCCTCTCTCTCTCTCTCTCTCTCTCCTTACAAATAAATTAATTAAATAAAAATTATTTTAAAATATATTTTGAGAGAAAAAAAAAGCAAAACAAAACTGTAACAAAAACACCTTTGTAAGGTAGTGGCTCTTCAAGTCAGAGCAAGAATCCTCTGGAAGGCTTGTGACTGCCCTCCCCCCACAGGGTCCGATCCAGTGGACTTGCAGTTGAGCTGGAGGTTTTGCACTTCTGACAAGTTCCCATGTGGGACTGGGGCTGCTGGTCTTAGGAGCAAGCTATGAGAACCACTACCCTAATCCATTCGCTGGTAATTCTCATCCCCTTTTACCAGTGGTGAATTCAAAGTTAGTTCTGAGGCAGTGGACCAATGAGATGTAAGGAGGTGCAGTCTCTGGGATGTTGAGGTGGGCAGTTCTTTTATTTTATTTACTTTTTCTTAATTTTGTTTATTTGAGAGAGAGAGAGAATGGGCATGTCAGGGCCTTCAGCCACTATAAACAAACTCCAGAGGCATGAGCCACCTTGTACATCTGGCTTATATGAGTCCTGGGGAATCAAACCTGGGTCCTTTGGCTTTCCAGGCAATTGCCTTAATTGCCAAGCTATCTCTCCAGCCCGAGATGAGCAGTTTTTTCCTAATGAGGCCTCAGTGAGTGATGGCAGCCACTTTGTGACTGTGAGGGGACCTGGCCCTCAATGAAGCTGATCTGATGGGCTGCTGAGAGGAAAATGGAGAGAACCTGGGACATTTCATCAAATGGGCCCAACTTTGGGAATTTTTAGAAATATATATATTTTATTTATATATGTATGTGTGTGTGTGAAAGAGAGAGAGATTGGGAGAGAGAGAGAATGGGCACACCAGGGCCTCTAGCCACTGTAAACAAACTCCAGATGCAAGCACCACCTTGTTCATCTAGCATGCATGGGTACTGGGGAATCGAACCTGGGATCCTTAGGCTTTGCAGGCAACCACCTTAATCACTAAGCCCTTCTCTCCAGCCCCCTCTCACTGTTTTGTATTATGAACAAGCAATGCGATAAATCAGGTGATGTGCACATGCCTGTGTGCACGCTCACATTGCAGAGCGGAGAAAGATGCAGAGTGAGATCAGACCCTCAACAGGCAGGTGGCCTCCCGGGAGGCCTCATGGGAATGGGATCCGGACAGGTCCTGCTGTCCTGGGACGACGACAGACAGGTGTAATGTTCAGAACGCTGGCTGCGCAGCCAGGGAGCGCCGTGGTAACAGGATCACATCCCGTTTGCTCATGGTAATCATTCCAGGCACAGGGTACGCAGGAATTGGAGGTAGCCAGAGCTGCTTAGACCGGAATTGTTCAAGGCGATGGAAGGGAAAATCCTGGTGCTGGCTGGGTCATTTCAACTCACTTTCGGACAAAACAGAGCCATTCACTGGGAGCCCTGCTGATCACACCCAGTTCCTTTCCCAGCACCGCCTCCTTTGCTCTGCTAGAGAAAATACAAGGTAGCCGGGCGTGGTGGCGCACACCTTTAATCCCAGCACTCCGGAGGCAGAGGTAGGAGGATCACCGAGAGTTCAAGGCCACCCTGAGACTACATAGTGAATTCCAGGTTCCAGGTCAGCCTGAGCCAGAGTGAGATCCTACCTCGAAAAACCAAACCAGCCAGGGGTTGGCAGTCTGAGAGTGGAAGGGACACTAAGTTTTAATGACCTGCAGATTTATGTCAGCTTCTGCATAATACTCTCATGGCTGGATCTGACCTTGGAGGCATCTTTCCCCTAACATTAAAATACTTCCTCTGCCCATTCTTTTTTTAATATTTTATTTATTTGTCAGAGAGAGAGAGAGAGAGAGAGAATGGGCATGTCAGGACCTCTAGCCATTGTAAACAAACTCCTGATGTATGTGCCACCTTGTGCAACCAGCTTACGTGGGCTCTAGGGAATTGAACCTGGGTCCTTAGGCTTCTCAGGCTAACGCCTTAACCACTAAGCATCTCTCCAGCTCTCTCTAGCTGTTCTTAATCCTCCTTTGTAGTGAGAGGCTAAGAAGCCAGCAAGGTGCTTTCCCCAGCTTGGATGCCCACTAACCTGAAGCACATGTAGGAAAGGGTGGGGCTGTCGCAGAGCTTGGCGGAGAAGCAGCTTAGACTAATGCATAAGGCACCATTCTCTTTTTTTAATATGTGAATGTGTGTTCGTGTGTGTGTGTGTGTGTGTGTGTGCGCGCGCGTGCACCAGAAATTGAGATTGGGTGCCTTCCTCAATAGCTCTCCACTTTATTCTCTCTCTTTTTTTAAGAGACAGAGAGAGAAGAGAACTGGCATGCCAGTGCCTTAGCTACTGCAGTCGAACTCCAGATGCTTGCACCACCTCATGTACCTGTGTGACCTTGCACTTCTGTCACCTTTGTGCTTCTGGCTTACGTGGGATCTGGAGAGAGATGGAACGTGGGTCCTCAGGCTTCGCAGGCAAGAACCTTAACCACTAAGCCATCTCTCCAGCCCCACTTGATTCTTTTTTTTTTTTTTTTGTTAACATGTGTATGTGATGTTGTATGAGTGGTGTGGTTTAACAATGTATGTGTGCAGATGCATGCAACCCATGTGTGCGCATGTGGAGGCCAGAGTAGAATGTCCTGAGTAGGTGTCCTGCCGTCCCTCATTCACATACTGCCTTGAGCAGGGTCTCTCACTCAATGACTCTCATCTCTAGTCTCTGACCATGCCATATAGACTGGGGTTACAGGCTTGAGTGGTCATATCCTGCTTTTATTAAAGGTAGGGTCTTGCTATAGCCTAGGCTTACCTGGAATTAGTCTCAGGCTGGCCTTGAACTCACAGTAATCCTGCTACCTCAGCCATCCAAGTACTGGGATTAAGGGGGTGTGCCACCACACTTGGCTGTGTCCAGCTTTTTTCTTTTTTTTGTTTTTTCGAGGTTGGGTCTCACTCTCGCCCAGGCTGACCTGGAATTCACTATGTAGTCTCAGGGTGGCCTCGAACTCATGGCGATCCTCCTACTTCTCCCTCCTGAGTGCTGGGATTAAAGGTGTGCGCCACCATGCGCAGCTGTGTCCAACTTTTTTACATGGGTTCTGGGGAGTTGAACTCAGCAGTCTATAGCCAGAGGCCCTCATGCTTCAGCAGTAAGCATTGCTAGCTGCTGAACCATCTCTCTAGCCATCCACCTCATTCTTTGACACCGTGTCCCTCCTTGAACCTAGAGCTTGTTAATTCAGCTAGATTAGCTAGCCAGTGAGTCCCAGGGCTAGAATTATAGGCTCTTGCCACCAAGCCTGGCTTTTTTCCCCCTTAAATATTGTATTTATTTACATACAGAGAGAGAGTCACATAGAGTGAGAATGGGCATGCCAGGGCCTCCAGCCACTGCAAACGAACTCCAGATGGATGTGCCACCTTGTGCATCTGGTTTATGGGGATCCAGGGGAATCGTACCTGGGTTCTCAGGCTTCTCAGGCAAGCGCCTTAACTGCTAAGCCATCTCTATAGCCCAAGTCTGGCTGTTGTATGGGTTCTGAGGATCCACACTTAGGCCTACATTTATGAGGCAAGTGCTTCACCTAGTGAGCCATCTCCCTATCCTAAAGCATAGCTACTTTAATTGCATTAATTTAATTCATTTATTAGTGTGCATATATGCATAGGTGCATGTGTGCTATGTTACACGTGTAAAAGTCAGAGGGCAACTCAAGGTGTTTATGTTCTTTTTCTACCTTCGTTGAGACAAGGTCTCTTGCTGCTGCAAATGAACACCAGTCTAGCTGGTCTGGAATTGAATTTGGGTTGAAGGCTTTTCAAGCAAGTCTCTCTCTCTCTCTCTCTCTTTTTGGTTTTTCAAGGTAGGGTCTCACTCGAGCCCAGGCTGACCTAGAATTCACTATGTAGTCTCAGGGTGGCCTTGAACTCATGGTGACCCTCCTACCTCTGCCTCCCGAGTGCTGGGATTAAAGGTGTGCACCAACATGTGCGCCTGGTTCTTGTTTTGTTTTTTTTGAGGTAGGGTTTCCCTCTAGTCCAGGCTGACCTGGAATTCACTATGTAGTCTCAGGTGGCCTCAAACTCATAGTGATCCTACCTATGCCTCCCAAGTGCTGGGACTAAAGGCGTGTGCCACCATATTCACTATTCTTTCTTTCTTTATTTTGAGACAGGGTCTCAGTGACCTGGAACTCACTCTATAGTTCAGGCTGGTCTTGAGCTCATGGCGATGTTCCTACCTCTGCCTCTCTGGAACCCAACACATAGAGATGTGCACACTTTCAAAACTAAGTTTGGGAGTTGTTGGTGAAGGAAAACCATTAGGACTGGACCACCCATTCACTGCTGCATCCTCAACCTGATCACTCTGGCTACAAAAATGCACGTGGCATTTCTGGAGGCTGGGTATCAGGGTCAGGGTATCAGCAGGCCCTCCTTCCCTCTGAGAGCTGAAGGGCACAGTCCTTCCTTCCTTTTCCACATGGCTGGGTCTTTGTGGTCCTTGGCTCATGGCAGTGTTCTCCGGTCTCGTCCTCTCTCTTTGTACCATATTCATCCTGGGCATCCAACTTTGACAGATCTTTGCATTGACTTTCTTTTTCTTTCTTTTATTTATTTGACAAAGAGGGAGAGAGATATAGAGAAAGAGAGAGAGAGAGAGAGAGAATGGGTGCGCCAGGGCCTCTAGCCACTGCAAACGAACTCCAGATGCATGTGCCCCCTGTGCATCTGGCTAACGTGGGTCCTGGGGAATCGAACCTGGGTCATTTGGCTTTGCAGGCAAATGCCTTAACCATCTCTGCAGCCCAACTTTCAATTATTGAAAACTAGTTTTATTTTATTTATTGGAGAGAAAGAGAAATGGGCATGCCAGGACCTCTTGCCACTGCAAAAGAACTCTAGACCTACATGCCACTTGGTACATCTGGTTTTATGTGGGTACTGGGGAAGTGACCCAGGCTGACTTTGCAAACAAGCACCTTTAACCACTCGGCAACCTCCCCAGCCCCATTGACTTTCATTTGAAAATGCCCTAACTAAGGCTGGGAAGATGGTTTAGCAGTTAAAGGCGCTTGCTTGAAAACACCCTAACTGCCCAGAGCCAACGCTGCACAGGATCAGGTCTGAAGGGAAGAGGACAGTAGTGTTAAAAAGCTGTGTAGTGGGGCTGGAGAGATGGCTTAGCGGTTAAGCGCTTGCCTGTGAAGCCTAAGGACCCCGGTTCGAGGCTCGGTTCCCCAGGTCCCACGTTAGCCAGATGCACAAGGGGGCGCACACGTCTGGAGTTCGTTTGCAGAGGCTGGAAGCCCTGGCGTGCCCATTCTTTCTCTCTCTATCTACCTCTTTCTCTCTCTGTCACTTTCAAATAAATAAATAAAAATAACCCCCCCCCAAAAAATAATGAGAGGTGGCATATAGTGGAATGACATTAAATCCTAGAATTCAGATAGTGGCTCTTCCCTGAAATCGGTGTGAAAGAAAACCTGTGTGTAACAGAGGTTTTTAGATTTCCAGACCTTTTCATGAAGAACCTTTGTTTTATTCTGTGAGACCCTATATTTAGATTAACAGAAAATTTCTAAAAATCGGGAAAGTTAGTTACTAAGTATTGCTGATAATTTCTGTGTCACGATTCTTGCTTGTTCCTTCAAATGGATGCACTCTGGGGCTCTTTGGAGCACCACCTGCAAAGTCAGACCGGAGCGTGCCTCAGAGCAGGCACTTCACCGGCTCGGCAGGTTTGCTTTTGTCCTGGTCAGTCTTTATTGACAGTTGTTGTTGCAACAGAAAAGTGGCTTGCAAGTCTCAGGTGGTATGTAACGAAATCTTTTTTTTAAATTTTAGACACTATTTAAATATCCTTAAATGGAGCCGGGCGTGGTGGTACACGCCTTTAATCTCAGCACTCGGGAGGCAGAGGTAGGAGGATCACCGTGAGTTCGAGGCCACCCTGAGACTACATAGTGAATTCCAGGTCAGCCTGGGCTAGAGTGAGACCCTACCTCGAAAAACAAAACAAAACAACAACAACAACAACAACAACAAAAAAAAAATATATATATATATATATATAAATATATGTCCTTAAATGTGTAAATTCATTGTGTATTTTACTTCTAATTTTTTGTATCTTGGCTGCCTGGTTTTTATTGCATTAAAAAAACTGAACTATTATATATTGTAATTAATGATGTGAATTCTGAACTGAGACAGGTAATTGTATTGCTGTCGAGCAGGAGTGGGAAGGCATTTATTTGTTAGGATCTCGAATTCTAGGGGGGAATATAAAATGTGTCCGTGTGTTTAGCATATGTATTTTTATGTTTCCATGACTGGTTTTGATTGTGTATCTAAGACATCCAAGCTAGTTTTAAAAACAAAACAAAAAGCCTTTATTCTCTCAGAAATAAATACTGTTATTTTTTAATATTAAAAAGAAATTCAATATAACTTTTAACAAACACTGTGGACATTAAACCATATAAAAATGTAGTAACTATTTTTTAATTCCAAGATGTTTTGGGGTTTTTTTCTTTTAAATATTTTCTTAATGTTTGTCAAATTAACTAGATGAATAAATAAATCTAGTATTAACCGCAGTATGAATTAAAAAATAATTTTGATTTAATAAAAGGGATAATATGATTTCCCAAAAAACAATATATTTAACACTTGGGAGGCAGAGGTAGGAGGATTGCCATAAGTTCGAGACCACCCTGAGAATACAGAATGAATTCCAGGTCAGCCTGGACTAGAGTGAGACCTTACCTCAAAAAACTAAATATATTTATATATATATTTAAAATATAAAATAAAATAAATAAATATAAAAATCTATATATATTTTTTAAACCAAAGGAAAAAAATAAAAAATGATAAAGTCCCAGAGCCCCTTCTTGTAAATTGCAAAACATACATTTCCTAGAGTCTGTTGTACCCAAAGCCTTTCTCTTCC